>NC_031994.1:66755945-66843400 GCF_001879085.1 Nicotiana attenuata
GGTAATTTTAGTTTGAACTAAGGGCAATTGGGGCAATCCAGGGGTATGGAACTTAGCTAGGACTCCCTAGAAGCTTCTAGATGTAGGCATTAAGGTACATTTCAGTAAACTTAGGGTGCTTACTTGAGCAACAAGTTAGAAAACAAAGGACTAAATGGAAAATAAATATGGGCTAATGAGTAAAATGAAAATCTGAAGTTGTACCCTAAGTTTGCCTATAAATAGGCATTCATTTGCCTTGTATATCAAGTTTGGAAACACCTAAAACCCCTCCCCCAAAAATAGTCTCTGCAATCTCAACAGATCTGAAATTTGAAATCCAAACTTCAAATCTCCAAAAAATAAAAAGAAAACAAACAGAAAAAGGGAAAAATCCAAAAATACGATTACATTGCATTTTATAGAGTAATTGTGAGTTTTAGGCATTGATCTTCATCTATTCTAATTGCTGGGGCTTTTCTGCAATACACTAGTTCCACTATGGGTGGATTTTGGGTCTAATCGAGTCAATTTGGGCCATCAGTTGGGTGCTGTGTTTCTGTGAAGTATTCCTGGGTTTTTTGTGAAGTGATTTTGGCTCAAAACTGCTCTTATTGTCGCTGTCTGGGACTGTTGGACTTTAGTTGTTGCTAATTGCTGCTGACTCTCTGCTCTTTCAATTTTCATTTAAATCTAGGTACACTACTTTGAACTACCTGATGTATACATCGAAGCTCTAAAGGAGTGTTCAAGGATCTGTTTGTTTGATTGAAGGCTACTTGTGTTTTGCTGATAGTACATGGGGTTTAGTACTTGTGTCTGGTAGTTATGTATAATTCAGTAGTTATGTATAATTCAGTAGACTTGTTTAATTTGTGTAGTTTATGTGACTGTTGAATCAGAGTGAAGTTTTTATTACAACATACGAACTCAGAATCTGATTTGGTTGAGATGTTAGTCAAAAGTTCAACCTGTGAACTGGTTTGGTAGTATTCATATTACTGGTAGCAATTTTTGATCCTGCTAGGGTATAATTGGTTGTCTGCATTTGAATAGAAGTCTTAGATATCACTGATGTGGGCATTTGAATTGGTATCGGCAAATTAGTGTTAAATCTCACCTGAATTGAATTGATTCATCTAGACTAGTAGTTCATGACAGTGTGGTTTGGGTTCGACGTTGGCTTCATAGCCAATTGAATTGTAGTTGTTCCTGCTGGGATTCGATCCCAGACTTTGGCATCACAGCCACCTGAATCGCCCTCTACTTCCATTGGGCCGCCTGTTTGCATTTGGGCCTGGGTGTATTAATAGAGCCCAGGTCTGTTTTGACAAAATGATGACCAATCTTAGGCCCGATGACTGTGGCCGTGAAAACTTTAGTTCACAACGTGCCTGTTTTGCAATCTGGGCTCAAGGCCAATTTTCTCTTTACCTAGTCCTGGTTGTTTGAATTCGGGTTTGAAATTCACAGCCTTAACTAATTAGGATTTTTTCCTTCATTTTTAGAGACGAAATAAAAATAGAAAATCATAATTGCATTAGGTTTGTCTTTTAAATAATAAATGAGACGATCCTCGCTAAACAAAACAAACAAATTGCGGGGCCCTCAATGAATGCTCTAAAAATACTTAGAATTCGGGTGAACCGTTTAGCGAATTTCACGGTTTTCCCCAAAGATAATAAACGCGTAGTTGCTTAGGCGCATATTTTAATAATATTACCTTCCTAAATGCGGGTGCACATTTATGTGACCCAAATCCAAATCTCAACGAAGTCGAAATGTGTTAACAATCACGGGTGCACTGGTGCGACGTGGTTCGAGATGCATTTTCACGACGTTGCAATTCTTATAAAAAAATAAAATAATAAAAGCGGTTTACTAATAAAAGCACATGAATTTGGACATGTTTTGAAATCAGATAAAATCAAATACAACAGTTGAGCGACCGTACTAGAACCACGGAACCCGGGAATGCCTAACACCTTCTCCCGGGTTAACAGAATTCCTTACTCGGATTTCTGGTTCGCGGACTGTTAACAGAGTAATAATTTCCTCGGATCGGGATTCAACAGGTGACTTGGGACACCATTAATCTCCCAAGTGGTGACTCTGAATATTAATAATAAATCTCGTTCCGATTGTCCTTTAATTGGAAAAACTCCTTTACACCCTTGCGGGTGTAGTGAAAAAGGAGGTGTGACAGCTCTGGCGACTCTGCTGGGGACAAGAACCCAGAACTTTGGTTCAGGGTTCAGAATTCGAGCTTAGAATAATTGTTGTATTTGGTTATATCTGATTTTCCTACATGTTTCATGCTAAATGTGCTAAATGCTTTACCGCTTTGATATTATTTGAACTGTATATATAAACTGTGCCGAAACCCTTCTCTTCTCACCTTCGGGGATGTGCTCACTGGTTGAGACTCCCTATTCTGTTAGTGTCAATACCTTGAAATAAGAAAGAGGCCGGACAAGTTAGTAAGCCGGATGGCCTTTTGGTTCCCGGTACGTAGCCCCCTCCTCGACTCAAGTTGTCCGCTCGGGTACACAGTCTAGAACCTATACCCAGGTTTTGAACCTAGAATAACTTGACCTTATGCCGGATCCCTAGTAGGAACGCTTATTTGCATATGACTTAGGGGACTCAACACAAGGGTTGGGTCCGTCTAGGACAGGTGTACCCGGAATAATGGACCATCCTGATGCATCCTACTTGTGCATTTATCTGTTTTAGACTCGCATGCTGACCGGCTTTGAATATCTGAAAATATGGGGGAAAAAAACAAAAAGGGAAAAAGAGAAAATAGCAGTGTAGAGAGTTAATTACCTATATTAGAAAAACCAATGTCCAAGTAGTGCCGAAATGCTGCCGAATTTTTTTTTTGAGAAAATGAAAGAAAAAAGAAGAAAAGTAGTTTCCAATGGAAAAATAAAAAAGAGTTTTATTTTCAAATTAGTTTATTTTATTTGCCACTGAAAAAGAAAATATAAAAAAGAATATTGCTTTCAGAAATAGTGTATTTGCCAACAAAGACAAAACAAAAAAGAGTCTTGTTTTCAAAAATAGTTAGATTTATTTGCCCGAACTACGCTGGTTTGATTCTCACCGGATGTGAGATACGTAGGCAACCCTCATCGGGTCCAACCTCCCCTTTGCAAAAATAGCCAAAAAATGCCAAAATTTTTAATTTCGTCATGAATAAGTCGGGTGACGCCATTCTTGTCAAAAATAAGCCAAATGTTCCAAAAAGGGGCGCCGGAAGGCTGTTTTTACAAGAACAGCCACCCTGAGTCATTTTCAACGATTAGCAGGCACAGCCTTAAAATCCTCTCTCCGAAGTGCTGAAAGGCCGTAACTGCAAAACCTGCCGTTTGTTTTAAAATTGGAGATTTGAACAAAAAATAGTTTCATTTTTTTTCCTTTTAGGTCAAAATAAGTGATTAAATCACCTTAATAAATGTGCAGGATGAGCACGATTCAAAATAAAGGGAACTTGCATATAGGCCCGCGGCGAGACCGAACGATGTCCCGCGGGCACCAGGAGCTTTAATGTATCCATGATTGTCTTTTACGTCTGTATTCCCTTTTCTACCAGAGTTTGTCTTTTGAGTCTATATTTCCTTTTCTACTAGAGTTTGTCATTTAAGTCTGTATTTTCTTTTCTATTGGAGTCTGTCAGTCAGTTGGTTGAATCTGTATTTTCGCTTAAAATGGAATAGGGATGGCGGAGTCTGTAGTGCTTTTCTGCATTAGAGTCTGTTAGTAGTTTAATTTGTCAGTTTTGAGTCTTTGTAATAGACGTATTTGCTATCAATAAATTTAAAAAAAAAACATTTTGCTTTACATTTACTCTGCAAGAACTACGCTTGGTCTGATTCACGCAGGGTCGTGATACGTAGGCAATCTCCATAGGATTCGACCGTTTCTAAATAATAAAAGGGAAAACCAGAAAGGAATGATACAAACAGGGGAAAAACCAAAGGAAAGAGAACCAAAAGAGGGAGAGCAAAACAAAGTGAAAAGGAAAAGATAAGAGTGGGAACTAATTGGCAAGAAAAGTAATGGAAAGCCGGGATGACGCATGTGAATGAACAGAGACATAATAGAAACGGTTGACTGCTTAGGTGCATCCACCCATCAATGTGCGGTTATCTATTTGTTAATGCCCTAACCGCTAACAAAGTTGTTGTTGATGAGTCCAGGCAGGTGTTTAAGCTGACTGGCATTCTGGCAACCCATCCTTACAACACCCGCTCCAAGGACAAGTCAAACATGACCAATCAGGATTTAGAAGCAAGCATTGTCGACCCATCCAGAGAGGAGGAGGCAGTGGACGTTAATACAATGAGGGAGGAGATGTATAAACTAAAGTAACAAATGGCCGAGATGTACCAGGCCTGGTACGAAGGGACATCCACCACCGAGTCTATCCTGCCGAACCCCAACTTAACCTCCCACCCACCAAGCCNACACACTTCCTAGTCTGAATCATTGAAGTTTTACCTGCAGGAGGCACGCTGCTTAATCAAGGTCTTTCAAGCTATTCTTTTAGGAGACGCACTTCCTAAATTGAGAGTTCATTAATAAGAGATGCACTCCCTAATTTTCTTTCATTGAAGTTTTCACCCCTAGGAGACACACTTCCTAGTTTAAGTCATTTAAGTTCGGTCGTAGAGGACGCACTTCCTAGTTAGGTTCATTCCAGTTTTATTTTAGCTGACACATTTGCTAGTCAAAGTTTGGTTTTACTTGTAGGAGACGCATATCCTATCTAGTCTTTAGTTCACTCTCATCATTGCATCAGTAGTATAAGTGGTTTACAATTTTGCTATCAACTCACAAATCTTCCCCGTACAAACTGGGGCAGAAAATTTTCTTTGTTTGTTTATTTTGTTGCAGTCAGGAGCCCACCTGGAGAACAAGGGAAGTGCAATTCAATTTTAGCTTTTAATTTTTAATATTTGATAACATGCTGTATCCAGTTACCAAACTGGAGCAGAAAATTTTCTTTGTTTGTTTATTTTGTTGCAGTCAAGAGCCCACCTGGAGAACAAGGGAATACTTTTCAAGCGTTGCAGTCAGGAGCCCGCCTGGAGAACAAGGAAATACTTTTCAAGCGTTGGCAGTCAGGAGCCCACCTGGAAAATGGACACATGTTTCAAATGGTAACAGTCAAGCATCATTCGGAGGAATGGCAGCAATATCGTCAATCGCAATGCAAGAAAACAACAGGAATATCATCGGAAGATTACAAGATACAAGTTCAAGGCAACACAAGAACAAGTTAGAAGACATAGATGGGACCCTTTTGTAATTCGTAGCTCATAGCTTAGGCTAGTTTTTTTTATTTTTATTTTAACAAGGTGTAATAAGGAGGTCAGCGAGCAGTAGCAACAGCAACAGCAGAAAGTCGCAGCTCTTGGTAGTCCCAGCTACCAGACATTCCCGAACTACACTGACCTGATTCCTGTTTAGCCTAGGATATGTAGGCAACCTTTGAAGCAGGGTGCGGTCAACTCTTTTTAAAAAATGCTTCATACGGAATATGCGAACGGGCAAAAATCGCTCGTTTCCGCTCACTTGTCTTTGCACGAAAACTCTTCGTGTTTCCGGGCAAAGAGGGGCAGCTGTGAGCACGTGATTTTTGCCCTAAGCAAATTATTCCAAAAGTTTCAAATAATTGATTTCTTAATTATTTTACAATTTTTCTGAATTTTTGTTAAATCTTTGTGTTAATTGGTTGCATTTTTATTCATATGAAAATACAAAAATATGCATTGGCATTTAGGGATTTAATTTCACAATTTTAGTATTAATTAGGTATTATTTAGTTCTAGAACAAAATTAAAGAAAATTGCAAAAAATAGTTTCTTTGCACTTTTAATTGTTAATTGTTGCATTTATCTTAAATAGAGTTTTAATAATTCTAGGAGTAATAGTTTAATCAGGTCTTTGTTTTGTTTTAGCATTTTATAAAATAGATAAATAAATATAAAAATACAAAAATAAAATACAAAAGCAAAATAAAGAAAATACAAAGAAAACAAATTGGTCTCAATAAAATGCCCAAATTGGGCCAAAAAATGGTTCAGCCCACCCCAAAAACCCCTCAAAACCGGACCAAACCACTGGCCCAAACGCACTGCCAGGTCCAAATTGCCCCATACTCAAAACGACGTCGTTTTGACGTCGTTTAATCATGACCGTTCATCCCCCCAAATCCAATGGCCACGATTGATTCTCGAATTTAAATAAAACTGTCCGAAAATCATACAAAAAACCCAAAACATAACCCATCTTCTTCGTACTCCCTGTAACGCCGGCGTTGCCCCGCCGTCCTCCTCCCATCTCCGCCGTCCTCCGCCCTAGCGCCGCTGGCCGGAAATCGCCGCCGGCGGCGGCGATGCTCCGATGGCCACCAAAATTACACCCTAGAACCACCGTTCTCTCCTCTTTCCAACCCCCATCTTAGTTTGTCTCGAATCCCGTCCAATCGCCTCGAATATCAGATCTAAACTCTTCTGGCCAAGTCACAAACTTACCCAAATCCGACCACACGAACACCCTAGTGGCTCCTCACTCTCCACACCCTTAATCCACAGTCAAAATCCTTCGAACATGCCTTGAATTCGTCAAATTTGAGTTTGAAGCCAAGAACCCTAGCCGCCGCCTTAGGTATCTGGTGGCGGCGCCACCATAAATCATCCCCAAAATCGCACCCTATAGCCTCCATGACCCCCTCATCCTGAATCCCAAGCCAAAACCCCTCAAATCTAAGAAGAGCCTCATAAATTGCAGATCTAGGGTTTCTGTCCATATCGCCAGATTTTCTCAGGTTAGTCAAGGGCTTGTTTGGTTTCGAATTATATTATGTGGTTGTTCTTAGAGAGAACAAACACATAATATTGTTTGAGAACCAAGTGAGAAGTCAGTCAAGGTTGAAGCCTAGGTCAGTAAGTTTCTTTCTCGATTTTTTTATTGTTTCATGAGTTTTGGTTTTGTAGTTATTCTTGCTTTTGTTGTTAGTTAGCTTGTTTTCTGTGCTATTTCGTTCTATTTCTGTTAGTTTTAATGTTCAAATGTCGGGTTAATTAGTCAAGCGATTAATTGTTAGTTCAATCGGATTCTCTGTTAGTAATTTGTTTGTTTGAGTTCTTCAAGATTGGGGTTCATTAGGTTTAATAGTCTGATTTTGTGTTTTGGATCCATATTTGTTCAGTTAGTTGTGCAGAAGTTAGTTTGTTCAGTAGCTAATCTAAGTAGTCTAAGTAATCAATTTAAGTACTGTTAATGCATGATTTTGATTAAGTAATTGTTCTTTAGTTCTTCGTTTGTTTTCAAGTAATGGTTATGTTTAGTTTGGAGTGATTGGTTATAGCTGATAATGGTAATTTGGTGAATTAAGACCTAGATCGAAGGTTAATAATTGCAAAGTAGGTTTAGGGGACTGCTGGATTTGGTCAGTAATTTCAGGGGATGCTAAGGGTAGTTTAGGCATGGGAAAAGGGTAGTTTAATCAGATTTGGTAATTGTTGAAGTAAAGTAAGGGTAGAATAGGAATTATAATGGGTATAGACCCTTCTAGAATAAGGATAATTGTAACAACTCGACCGGTCATTTTAAGCTCTAGCGCATTGTTCCGCAATTTGAGACCTTGAGTAGCTTCACTTTATGCTTTATAACTTATATTCAGGAAGCGTGGAGTTGATTCAGATGGAAAATTCTCAATTCGGAAGCTTTAATTTGGGAGAGTTGAACAAGGTTTAACTTTTGAGTAAACAACCTCGAAATCGGTATTTGAAGGTTCCAATAGGTTCGTATAATAATTTTGGACTTGGGCGTATGTTTGGGCTGAGTATCGGTGTCACGCCCCGACCTCGGGGAGCACGATTGGCGCTCAACTGAGATACCCCAGTCAAGTAAGCCTATTCAATGCCTTGTACCCAAACTTACCCATGAATAAAGTGAATGTGCATTTCCATTAATTAGACAATAACCATTAGTTACATAATTTATAACTCTCAAAATACATTACACATTCATAGTTTGAAGTGGAACATGTGATGCAAATACAACACTTCTAGTTTAATTTTCCCCAAAACAAAGATACAACCCACACTACGTCTATGGAGCCTCTAATGGATACAAAAGAGTAGTATGATGGTGCCGGCAACAAGGCTCCGGCTATACCTCCAAAATACAATACATAGAGGACAAAAGATACAAGACCCCGAAATGAAGTGGGGCTCACCAAGTCAGCTGAGGGGAGGGTGTGCTGCTATCACTGATCGATACCGCCTGCTGTGGAACCACCTGCATCCATTAAAGATGCAGCGCCCCCAGCAAAAGGTGCGTTAGTACATATGAAATAGTACTAGTATGTAACACTAAACACCCTCTCAATAGAACGAGTAACAGTACAATGAGAAAGAAGCCTGGAGTCAATGAGAGCCTCAAACAATATTAAAGTGTCAGGTTTAGAGAAAGGTAAGTTTCAAGTAAATTTTATTATTGTTAAGTTGGGAGATCTTTAGTACCGATATACCACCGTGTTTTTAGCATGGATTCCAATCATGGTCCGATCGGCTAATGCGTCTCACCCAATGACATCCAATCACAACACCACCATGTGTGCGGCATGGCGTTCGATCTCAGCCCGACCGGCTAAGCCGTCTCACCACAATGTAGTGTGGGTCGACATCACTTTCTGCTAGCAATCATCTCATCCCAATTAAGGGGAATAATCACAACACATCATTCTCATCCCATTTAAGGGGAATAATCTCGTTACATCAATACGAGGATTTTACCCCTCAACCTCTCCTGCACCGGCACGTGTAGTTTCGGGGTTAGGCTATTTCAACCTACCCTTCCTCGGTGACTAAAGGATACTCCCAAAACATGTATTATATAAAGTATTTTCAGCTCATTTCATAATCTTTTACACGTCTTTCCATTTCACTGGCACTAGTGGCCACAAATGTAATATCATTTTCGGCACGTCGGCAGTATTTCATATTTCATACTCACCCCTATCACTTTCAAGCATCATTGTGGATTATCAACAATAAGGTAATTTCTAATCAAGACTTTAAGTGTATATATGAGCAATAAGATTCTTAATCACATTGAGTATTTTGTTCCACAATTAGGCATAATAACTTACAATTGAAACATGATTTTAAATCACAACACCTTTGATACATTGGTCATACTCGATTACATTCTCGGAGGAAATCATGATATGATAGGAACATTTGGAACACATTGTGAGTACATACATCTTTCAAAACAACACTTATTTAGTATAATAAAATTTATTAGGAAGGACTCAAAACATGAGAGATAAGAACTTGAGCCAATCACAATCGCAACTTATGAGGACATCATGGAATTTGATTCTACGAGAGGAGTTTAGCCAACATAGATCACTTGAGCTTTCATTAAATTACTATAACGTTCCGAAAATCCTAGCGACTTCAATCTATTATAGACATGACAAATTTGAACCATAATTAGGAAGAGATTCATGGGTTCAGCTCATTTAAGCATTCTATCAAGCATTAGGTGTGCAATATGATTTCAAGGTTCTTTTATGGTGGATTTTTCTTCATCCTACAACCCAATGTTCACCCACTTGAGTTCAACAACCCCCCCCCCCCCACAACTCCTACACCCAAGAATCAGTCTTCTCACTACCTACTTTCAGTCCAACCCCGAAATTGAGGGCTAGGGAGTAGAATCTTACCTCCTAGATGAAGACCATGTGAGCTTTCCTTGATGAATTTCAAGGCTTAAGCAAGGATTTGATATATGGACATGTTGGGTTCCTTTCCTTCTTTTTCTATCTCTCTAATCTTCCCTCTAAACACCAGATATTTTGCCTTCTAAATGAGCCCCAATGGCTTTTAATCAAAATGAGGTCGGGTTATAAAATCAAAAAATGGACCCTCCGAACTCAATTACGCGGCCGCAGAGTAGACCGCAAAATAGGTATGCGGTTCACACAATGGACCCCGAAATGGTCCTCTAAAACCAGGCTGGGCTGGTCTAGTCTGGGATAGATCTGCGGTCCGCAGATCTGTTATGCGGTCGCATAACGTGCTGCAGAATATTCCTCCAAAGTTTTCTCATGTTAGTTCTGCGATAGATGTTCAGCCCGCAAAATGGTTATGTGGTCGCATAGTCAACCGCGAATTCTCTTCAAAATTTAGCTTGGGCCCTGTTGCATTCTACGGCGGATCTGCGGTCCGCAAAGTGATTCTGCGGCTCCATAGTGGACAGCAGAAATGCCCTATTCTGCAAAAAAATTCTTCCAACTCCCCAATGCACTGTACAACCCAAAAAGTTTGTACCGCGATACCTTGACACCACGAAACCCCAGGTTCTAAGTGAAATTTTAGGGGGCCTTACAATCGGGTAGCTAGGGAGCATTTCGGCACTTATTGTGGAAAGTTGGTATTTTGAAGGTTTTAGAAATGTCTAAGTTTGATATGAAGTGGACTTTGGTGTTATCGATGTCCATTTGAGATTTTGAAACTTGTAATATGTCCATATCGTGATTTATGACTTCTACGTAAAGTTTGGCGTCATTCCGGAATGTTTAAGTATGATTTGGACGCGTTTGTTGAAGTTTGAATATTTGAAAGTTAAAAGAAGGATCTTGATCATTGATTCATAGTTTGGATATTGTTTGTGGTGATTTAAGGCCTCGAGTAGGTTCGTGTCATATTTTGGGAATGGTTGGTGTGATCAGACGGGGGCTCGGGTGCATTTCGTGATGGTTTCGGATAATTTTCCTTACTTTGCAACTGTTGGTGTCTGGTTCTGTTCTCCGTAAATGCGAAGGGATTCATGCATTCAGGAAGAAGGATTTTGGCTGCTGGGATTTTTGTGCTTCGCGTTCGTGACTAAGGACTCGCATTCACAAAGGTTTGGACGTAATGTTACGCGTTCGCGATGTTAGCTCCGCGTTCGCGATAAGGAAGCTGGTATGAGGGATTTGGCTTTCACGTCCGTGATGGCTTGGACGCGTTCGCGATGAGTTAGCCTGGTGAAGCACCACGTTCGCGAGACTAATCTCGTGTTCGCGAAGAAGAGTTTTGGGGCCAGTGTTGGTTAAGCTTCGCGAATGCAAGGGGAGTGTCGCGCTCGAACTAAAGGGGTCGCCTAGCAGTGTGTAAGTTTGAAAGTCGAATTTTGGGTCATTTTATCTTAAATTTCCATGGGAGACGAGCTTGGGACGATTTTTGAAGTGACATTTCATCATCCGTCATGTAGTAAGTGAATTCCTACATATTGTGAGCTAAATACATTGTTTATATATGGATTTAAACAAGAAAATTTATGGAAATTGTGGGATTTTGGAAGAAAACTCAAAATTCGATATTTTGGATTTTTGACCACGAAATTGAACATGGAATTGGGAATAAATTTTATATTTGAATTTGTGGTATTATGGGTAATGTTTATCTTTAAAAGATTTCGAAATCCAGGCACACAGGCCCGGGGGTTGACTTTGTTGACTTTCCAAGCAGAGTTGAAAATTGTTATAAATTGTTAAATTATAAGCATTAGAGTATATTTTGATTGATTTGCACATTGTTTGGCAAGTTTCGGATCGATGGCCATTGGTTTGAGGTGTTAGAAGGGCGTTGGAGCTAGTTATGGAACTTCAGAGTGAGGTAAGTCTCCTTTCTAACCTTGTGAGCGGGAAACTACCCCCTAGGTGATGTATTTGTTATGTTCTACTTGTTTGGGGGGCTAGTACGCACGAGGTGACGAGAGTTCGTACGTATCTGGATTCATGTTTATGTCTAGGTAGACTTAGGACTTTACCATGCAATAAGTTGTATTAATTGAATTTAATTGTTAGTTTAATTACTTGAAGACTATAAGTGAAAGCTGATAGAGATCACGTTAGATCAAAACTCAATTCTATGAGTTATTTGGCAGGATAATAGATTTATGGTAAATATCATGTTTACGATACGTCTCTGACCCATGTATAGTAAATACGCGAGTCGTAAGTCGATAAGTTTCTTCTCTTCCTAGGGATCGGGATGAATGCCTCGGCAATCTATGTATATATGAGATGCATCCATGGATCGGGTCGTACGACCTCGGCAGTGTATGTACACAACTATATAGATCGGGCCGAACGACCTTGGCATAATTCATGATAGTAGTCCGAATACCCACGAGATTACCCTCTTGATTGAACTTGGAAATTTCACGATATTCTCTTTATGACCTTATATCAGATATTTAATTGATGGTTCTTATTTGTTACGATAACATGTGGCACTTGGGAATTTTAAACTTATGATATTTCGTTACAGTTGTATTTAATGCCTGCTTATGATTCTGGTATCTTATTTATTGGACTACTAGTAAGTGTCGATGTTGATCCCTCGTCACTACTTCTCCGGGGTTAGACTAGATACTTACTGGGTACGCATGGATTTACGTACTCACGCAACACTTCTGCACTAAATGTGCAGGATCTGACAAGTTCATTTGGTGGTCATCTTGACACGTAGACGCAGCTGCTAAGGGGACTATATAGTGAGCTGCATTCCATGGTACGTGTCGCAGCCCACAGAGTCTCCATCATATTTATTTACTTTATCCTGTCTAATTTCAGATAGATGTTGTATTATTATTGTACTCCTTAGTAAATTCTCATGCACTTGTGACACCGGGTTTTGGGATATTCTAGTCGTAGTTAATGGTTTTGCTTTAATATCGTCACCTTTTATTTTATGTCTTACCAATATTGTACGTACTTATGATTTCAAATGCATTAAATTTATTTACGTAATAAAATTTATGATTTCAAAAGTAATAAAATGAATAATCATTTAGATGGTTCACCGTTGGCTTACCTAACAGCGACGTCGAGCGCCATCACGACCTATAGGGGAATTAGATCGTGACAGCTTGGTATCAGAGCTCAAGGTTCACTTGGGTCCCACGAGTCATGAGCGAGTCTAGTAGAGTCTTGCGGATCGATACGGGGATGTCTGTACTTATCTTCTAGAGGCTATGGGGCTGTTAGGAGCACTTCCCTTCTTGATTCCTCGTTGTGCGATTTGATTCCAATGAAGCTTATGCCTTCATTTCCTTCCTACTCATTCTTATACGATGCTGAGCACTTGTTATCAATTGGGCATCAAGGAGTTATAGTTGTACTGCAGATGCGGTGTAGGATATTTTTCCATGTGTATTCAAGCGGGCTATTAGCGTCGCCTTGTGGAAGGGTGCTCTGTCATTTCAACCTAGCGCTAGTATTGCCTATGGTTTCGAGGCTATGCACAGTTTATTATGAGGTTCATGCGTTGTTATTGCTCAGTGTTGGGATAAATGGTAGGGTGCTTATTTATGTGCCACGACACTGAATGACTCGAAGGAGGATTTCTCGGTTCATGGTTTAGAGGTTCGATATTTAATTCCAGAAAGAGGAAAGGCAATTGGACTATGGATGTTCAAGCCTTGGTTGACGGAGTAGTGAGACTAGATATTTTCGGACGTGGTGGGTCATTTGTGATGTGGTGTCATCATCCTTGTTGGAATGCAATAATACTCATCGGTGTTATGATCTCCTTTGAATTGCCGTCGAGGCAGAGTATTGTAGAATGGTACCTAAGAGCCAGTTATCAGAGATGGCGATGTGTGGCAGCTTCGGGGTCGGATTAGTGCTTCCAGTGTTGATAGCTCGAGAGGGATGATCTTTATGGAGGCTTAGATTTGGTTGTGATATCCGTTCGGGTGCTATGAAGATGGATTATGATTTGAGGCAGTATTTTGGCTGCGAAGGAGGAGAAGGACATGGTGGGAGGTGTCTTACGGTCGTTGAATTTCTAGCAGGTCAAGTATGAACAGCAGAGGTCGAGTAGTAACTTAAGGAGATGGTTTAACCGAAGTGGGAGTGGCGGAGTAGCGTAGGGATTCTGTGATAGGATAGACACATGCTTTTAAAAAGTTTAGAGTGATCTAGGGATCATGGTGGAGTAAATTTCATTAGGGTGGTGGCTACTGTTCTTAGGAAGGTTGAATATGATGGAAAGGAGTTTACTTGGAATGAAGAGGGTGTGAAAGCTTGATTATCATTTTGGGATGCAACATGACTTCGAGTTGGAAAGTACTGTTGGACCTTCGAATGATGCTAAAGGGGCATGAACGGACTCTTACAGCTGGTGGATGAGCTTGGGCTCATGAGGGTTTACTGATTTTGTGGTAGTTGTAACCAGGGTAATATTGTTGGAAGATGTTGATATGGAATTACACAGGTGGGTATCTTCTGTGGGCAGGCTAGTGGTTGCGTGATTTTTGATGAAGTTCCTACGAAGAGTTCTACTTTCTACCCAGCGGGAGGCATGTACTGCGACGCGAGCTTGGATAGCTTGAAGAAG
Organism: Nicotiana attenuata; assembly: GCF_001879085.1. Taxonomy (NCBI): domain Eukaryota; kingdom Viridiplantae; phylum Streptophyta; class Magnoliopsida; order Solanales; family Solanaceae; genus Nicotiana; species Nicotiana attenuata. The sequence continues at coordinate 66,770,342 of NC_031994.1, forward strand.
ATGGTACGACTGCCAGGAGGTCGAATGTGCGATTCTGGCTGATAATTCGAAATGTTTTATGAAAAGTTTGACAAGAGATTTTGAGAGACCAGGCAGTTAACTGTGCGAGATTATGGTAATTGAGAATGAAGAGTTGTTGTGGGTTCTGGATGCTTAAAGCTAAGTGAGGGAGCCCATCGTCTACGATTGGGTCACGTGGCTGTGTGCCTTGGCAGTATCGCGTTATCGATACATTGGGGGATTTGTTATGACTAATGAATGAAATCATCAAGGTTAATTCCAGAAAAGGACTTGATAAATGCATGCTACATTTTGTCTTATCGATTCATGTGCAGATTTTGGGAAGACTCAGAGTTTATACTTCTTATGGATGCGATGTACAAGGAAAAATAATTCATCCGGTGTCTTCTTTGGGAGTGTTCATATGCCAACAGAGCACTAGAGTTTGGTTATATATTCGGGACCAAGTCAGAGTGGGTGGCTCTCAACAATGGTTCTAGTGGGTTCAAGGATTAAAGTGCGGTGTTTAAGGATTTTGGGTTCGTTATGTGGCTGGGGACTAGGTTTTGCAGTAGCATGTGAAGAATACTTGGAGAAACAGCTTCGGATTCACAAGAGGTCTTCCATAATAGGTGTATACTATTGAGTGCGTGATAAGGGTATAAGATGGATGATAGGTATTGAGACGATATGGTCTCGTGATTTGGGTCACTCGGAATGAGTGTAGTTTAGGGTCCGTTATGTGTTTGAATAGAACTATTATTTCGAAAGCAAGTCAAGAGTAAATTGGAAGAAGATGAGTCACTTAGTAATGGTTGGAATCAGCATGGTTGTGGAAATGATTAGTTCCTTCATTGCGGTAAGGCTATACAAGTGATTCGTGGTTGTACGTGCGAGCTTGACAGCCACCGTAATTTGATAGGTTTGGAGGCATTTGATTATGGTGGGTTGATTATGTGTAAATGGATCTCGGACGAGTCATAGCAGTTTAGACCGCGGTTGGAGGTTTGCATTTTATGTGGTTATGGGAAGTTGGTTGTGGGTGGCGATTCTTTTTCTGAAATGAGTTAAGTGAAAGATTTCTAACCAATAAAGTGTTTATCCTAATGGTGGTTCACGAGTTATGATGAACTTCTTGTACTCTCATGTAGCAGCATGTTAGGTGCAGTGGACGGTACGGAAATTGGAAGTTGAGGATCAAGGTTGTGGTTCAGTTTTGATAAGAATGGCACGAGCTCATAGGAGCATGGGAGGATTCCAGATGTTCAGAGTATACTGGCACTATTTTCGGGCAGCCTGAGGATGGTCTATTTTATGGAAGAAGTGTTGGGTATTGAATGCGGATGCTTGACTGGCACTATGGAAATAGCATGGTCGATGGACATTGATGTTCAGATTGTACTACTTGGTGTGGAAGGTTGCGGGAGTATATCCCACGGGAAGATCGTATAAGTGTGACGTGTAGTCATTTAATTGTTAGAGATTAAAAATCAAGTATGGAGATTCTAGTACTGTCGCTAATGCGAGAGAGTTTATGCTTGGGAGACACTCTATTCCCTTTGTTGTGGACTGTGGGAGTTTGTTCTGGATTGGACGACTGCTATTATGTGTCGTGAATAGGGTCATTGTGTATCTTTGAAAGGTTATTGTCCTAGTATGGGATGATCAGAATTGGCTTGAGGTCCGTTGGTAGATCTAATGTGGATGTATGCTCTACATCAGGTTGGATATGCTTATTCAGCATAACACTGCTTATGGATGAGTCCTCGGGCGTGGTGGATGATATTAGGGGTGTGCATTCGATTTGTCGATTCGATTTTGACCCTTATCGATAATTACTTATCGATTATCGATTTGTACATATGCTTATCGTTATCGTTTCAATAAGGTTTCGATTTTTTCGATTTCGATTTATCGATTTTTGGGGCTTATCGATTCGATTATCGATTACGCCAATAAGAAAATTTGTGGGATTCCACGGAAAGTATATCGCTATAAACACGCCTAACTAATATGGACCAAAAGAAGCTAAAATAAGACGAACACCGTTTATAACATAAAAATTGTGTCAACAAGCACATGCAACGAAACTAAAATAAGGGATCAAATGTATGTCACCAACACTCCAACGGTATAAAAAAAAATACATCATTACGGCTAATTCTATTTTCCATTAATTTGAACTTCATTCCCTTGAGCTTTAAATATGATCATTCCTCAAATATGGTAGATGAAATAATAGGGTTAGGGACTTAGGGTAAAGGAAAGGGTATTATAGAATAAGGGTAAAAAAAAACTAAAAAAATTAATTTTTTTCTTTTAAAGTATTTCTTATCGGTTTATCGATAAACCGATAAACCGAAGAGGACAAAATCGAAATCGAAATCGATAACTCGATAAGGAAAAATTTTTAAAATCGAAATCGAAATCGATAAACCGATAATAAATAATCGATTCGATTTATCGATAAACCGATTTGAATGCACACCCTTAATTGGCCCTTGGGGGACATCGACCCCTCCGATGATCATGTTGATGACGTGCTGTGACTCCTCTTGTTCGACCTGTTTGTTGGTGTCCCTGTTCCTGAAGTGGTTTTTGGCTCGATCACTTAGAAATTCTAGGAGGTGCCCGTTGTTGAATATCCGGACAACTTCTTCTCTCAATTGTTGGCAATCCTTTGTCCTATGACCGTGAGTGTCGTGATACTTATACATCAAGTTAGGATTTCTTTGGGTAGTGTCGGACTGCAGTGGTCAGGACCACATGGTCTCCTTGATGCGCCCGATGGCTGACACGATGCTGGCAGCATCAACGTTAAAGTTATACTCTGATAACCTAGTGCTTACCTACCCCCAAGCGGCTTGTCGAAACCATTTTTACTCATCAGACTTTGGCTACTGGCTCCTCGATCGCTTCTCTTCTCATTCCTTTTAGGGCGACGCCCGGACCCATTTCCCCTTCGGTCCCCGTTGTATGGTTGGTACCGATCTCGAACTGGTCTTGGCTCATGATCAACGGCTCTCTTAGGCCTGTCATCGGCCCTGATAGGGTACTCAGACCCGGAAGGAGCTCCGAGTTGGTCGTCCTCGACCCTGATCTTTGATTGGTACCTTTGTGGACGTAGTCCCAGGTCACCACTGTTGTGAGGCCAAGGAACTTCGGGGGTTAAGCCCCTCGGTGAATGCCTGGACTGCCCAATTATCTGCAACCAGATCCGTTCTATCGGGAACCTTGACACGAACTCCTTGAGCATCTTGTTGTCCCTTTTTTTAACCTTGAAAAGGTTTGACTTTCTGGTCTTGACCTTGATGGCCCTGGCATGGGCCTTTACAAAAGCATCTCCAAGCATAGCAAAAGAGTCAATGGAATTTGGGTGTAAGTTGTGATACCATATCATTTCCCTTTTGGACAAAGTCTCCCCAAACCTTTTTAGTAACACCGACTCGATTTAATCGTCTTCCAAGTCGTTCTCCTTGATTGCGCACATATAGGAGGTCGCATGCTCGTTTGGATTCGTGGTTGTGTTATACTTGGGGAGCATACGAAACCTCTTCGGGATCGGCTTTGGTGCCGCGCTCGGAGGAAATGGCTTGTGGATAAATTTCTTGGAATTAGGTCCCTTCAATATCGGGGGTTCACTCGGGATTTGATCGACCCTTGAATTATATGTTTCCACCTTTTTTTCATTAGCCTCAATTTTCTTCTCACCTGACTCCACCCGCTTCGTTAATGCTTCAGGCATTTTTATTATTTCAAGGTTGACCCCGGGCTCAGCTTCACCCGGTCTCTCGGTTGTTTATTTGTTTCTTTGGGTGCTTTTCCGGGATTGTTCGGGCTCGACCCTGCTGGGCATGGCCTTGATTCTATAGTTGCACTATTCCCGCCTCTTGAGCCTGCAACATTTTGAAGATTAGCCGCAGGCTTACCCCATCACCTTCGCCTTCGGGAACTTCTCGAGCTGTTGGTCGGGTCCCCAGCGAACGCTGTTTTGGGGATCAGTTGGCAGATTGATGTTGATGCCAACCTGTGAGTTAGCATCGACTGGATCGGCGATTGGGACACAATTGGGATTAGCAGGAGGCACTTCGTTGCTAGGCACCAAATTGTTATTTTTGCTATGATGACGAGACTCAGCATCAACGTTCAAATGGGCAGACTGGGAATTTGACATTTTTAAGATGACCTGAAATTAAGACTTTAAATAACAAGTGTAAAATAGAGTGTGTTACGGAGATTTGTATCAAATCACCACTATTATCCTTAGCCCAACGGTGGACGCCAAACTGTTTATCCTTAAATCGGATAACAATTAAATTTGTACGCGATTTTAAGGATATGTAGATTAATTCAACACAAATAATCAGGAATACTATATAAACGGGTTAAAGACAAAATGAATGATCAAACCAGTCGTAATGTTACAGCCTAGCCCGAGCCTAGGTTGAATAGTAGTTTTGCCCTCGATCGGACCCAATTATGAATGAAGAACAAATAGTTAAGTAAGAACTTTGCAATAGCTAGATAGCAAAAAATGAATTTGTATTGCCTTGATTTGCACATTACAATGTGTCTTATCAAAGAAAAACTTCCCCCTTATATAGTAGGAGAGTATCATCCTAGTACAAGTCTAAAAAAGGTAAAAGTCTTTCTTTTTCATTAATTAATGATCTGTAACCGACATCGAGCGTGATCCGCATCGTGATATCCGGTTGGTTGCGAATATCATGCCCTCTATCTGTCGTGTATAACCATCCATCGTGTTTTCCGAGGTCGTAGAACTTGTCCTGAGTTCGGGGTGCGTCGTTTTATCAGGCCCGATGGTGAGCACATCGTTCACTTTTCACAGGTCTCGATACAAAGGGTTCCCAGTTTCGATTCCGATCTCATGTGTTCATGACCTCATTCCCTTTTTTTACCGGGAAATCGGGATGTGCGTTATCCCCGATTTTATTCGTATGCAAAAACAACTATCAACTTCTAAATACTAACTTCATGAATGCAACGGAATGCGAGAAATTAATACAATTTCAAATGTGAATTTGAAAATTAGAACGGACATTAAAACATCAAGCAAGCATGTATAAAAACGACTCCTCAGAGGAACTATATTAAATGCATAATCAACTGTCCTGCAACCAATCCAAGGTTAAGATAATCTACAAGACTGAAACTCATAAATAGACGTCCGAGAATGGAAGATGAAACTTCCTCCACTCTTAGAAAGAGAAATATATTTCTTAACATGAAATGCAAAAAGCATCAAGTATCTGGTAAGAGCATGTCATAAAGCCATTTGTTTTAAACTTCTTTTCTCTTACACACTCTTAAGTAGTCCCCAGAGCCTTTACTCTCAAGCTTTCAAGAAAAGGCAAAACTTCATTTTCACTTCCTATTTTGCAGATAAAAATGTTTTTCCTACTATTGGATCAAGTGCCGTAAATCACGAGTTGACATTCTATCTCACAGCAATTATAGATCAAGGGCATAATAAAAGGAATGTTAAAGAAGTTGAAAACTTGAAATTAGAATCTTTGCGTCGGTGTACGATACACAAAGTTATTGAGGAGATGAGAAATGCTCAAGAGGGTGAAGTAGGGGTCAGGGAACACAAGTCATTCCGTTTACACTCAAAATCGGATAATAATTAAATTTATACGCGGTTTTAAGGATATGTGATATAATTTGACACAAATTGAGAAAACAGATTAATATTGAAATCAATGATAGGAAAGTGAATGCAAACCATATAAGTTGAACAGTATTGGCTTTGAAGATGGGTCACCTTCGAGTCAGAAAGTGTCTCAATCGATGTCAAAATAAAATAACAAGATAGTGAAAACTAGAAATAACAGTGTATTGCCTTTTGATGCGTGTTACAATGTGTATTACAATAATCAGACGATACAATTCTACAAAAGGTAAGAAATCTCATGATTTGCTAATTAGTCGGTCTCTTGTTGATACGTGCCGAGATTCCCGCCGTGATATTCGGCCGGTTACAGATATTTCGACCTTCCATTATACGGTCCGATAATATTTCCTTGAGTTTGATCGGAGTCGGGGTCGGTTCCGAAGCTACGGTCTCGATGATCTTGAAGACACATGCTCTAACTTCGTACCTTGGTTCAATATAATCCGGAATCGATCTTCACCCCATCACGTTTCAGCCCCGATCTGTCATGCAATAGATGAGTCCAGTTTCGACCGTATATAGATAGTCCCCTCATTTTTCGGAGAGTAAACGACAAGAAATGATATGAGTCCCCGATCTTTATCTCGATTCTTCGCGCCAGAAACGACAAAACTGAGAAACGTCTTGTCAGTCACGTCTTTAATGGCATTTAATGTTTGTCAGTTGCTGGTCGGCCAATACGGGTTTTGAACCGTCGTTTGCAAACTATAAATACTCCAATTTTCATTCATTCAAACTTTACGTTTAAACCTCTTCTACTCTTGCTCTAAAAAAAACCTTTGCATTCTCTGACACTTGCACCAGATTTCTTGAGGCTTTTGCAAGAATTTTCACTTATCTTCGTTCCAAAATATTAAGCGTGACCTTTTAACTTCCTCTTCCTCATCTCCTTCAAGAGAAAAATGGCAAAAACTTCTAAGACAGTTCTACAAAAGGAGATTGTCTCTTCATCACGTCCTGTCTGCGAGGGACCAGCGGCGGAACCTCACCCTGAAGAGTTTGTTCTTGGTGGGTGCTCGACCGATGCTGATTTCAAGGTCAAAAAAACTTCTTCGGTATTGGGTCGATGCGAACCGGTCTCGAGATATATATTCTCGATCACTGAAGACCTCCTCTCCAAGGTCAAATAGGATTGCAACTGGGCCAATAAACACGTGGTAGTGCCTTCGCCTGAGGAGCAATTACTACCCACGTGGAGGGTTTTTTAAGTGTTTACATGTATCCCTTCACGTTGGGTCCCTTAGACCCGGTCATCAATTCCTTTTGCAAGAGGTACGAGGTGACCCTCGGTCACATTCATCCTTCTTTTTGGAGGATAGTAATTCTCCTCCGCTTTTTTATAAACAAAATCGAGGGGTGTCCCTTCACCCTCGATCATCTCATGCTCCTGTACAGTCCCCGACTCTATCGAGGGGGATTAATAAAACTTGCCTGCCAGACGAAGATCGGGACCGAGGCTGGATGGGCCGATTCGTTCGAGTGAAGACCTGGGATCTTATCCCGGCCGAGGACATGCCATTTCTCGAGAAATGGAACATGAAACGTAACTGTAACTTTACCTTATAGATTTTGTTTATTGTTTTTCTTTTTTCCTTCCTTATTATCAACGTTTTGTGGTGCAGTCGTTGCTCAATTTCTGAATGCAGTTCCTCGACTCAAGGAGTGGGTCGAGGACCTCGTGTCGCAGAAACCCTATTCCGAGCGCGCGTGGAGTGAACTCTCGAAGGGCCGGTAGTAGGCTCGTTCCCATGGTAAGTTCTCTTTTCCGATTTAATAATATTTGATTTTTTCCCTGTGTCGCTGAGTTCTCATTAGTTCCATTTTCTTTTGCAAGTCTCCCCAAGGATGTTGCTATGAGGCCTCCATCCGGTGACGAGGATGTGCCTCTCGAGTCTCCTGCTCCAAGGCAGGGTGATGAGAAGAAAAGGAAGAGAGCCCCGAGTTCTCCGAGTTCGAAAAAGAAAAAACCAAAAAGGAGGCTGGCGAACAAACCCTAGGAAAGCACCGGCGCTCTATCCTCGGACTCGGTCCACCGGCTGAGGGATGAGTCCGAAGAAGAAGAAGAAGAGAATTCCAAGTTGGTGGCCCGCGTGCGGTCAGATGTTGTGATACGAGAGGCCTCCGAACCGGCGGGAGCTGAAACTAAGTTGTCTCGGCGTGGGGAGGAAGATGATAAAGCTTTAGCCGAAGCACCTGAACCAGAAGGGAGCGAGGCCATTCTGCCTCGAGATAGGGAGGCCGATAATGCTCCAAAGGGCGTTCCCGGAGTAATAGACCTCTCCGGTTCGCCGTTATTTTCTGATTCTATGATTGTCGATGCTCAGGCGCTAAAAGAACGATCCACCGAAGAGCCACAAAAGGCGTTAGACCCCTTTAACAACTTCTTTGATGGTGTAGACTCTACCGCTACGGAGGACGTCATCGGGTTGGGTGATACACCAGTGCCGAAGAAGAGTCCATCGAGTGGACCTACCTCGAGCCCGAAATTAGTCAACCGGTTCCCAGCCCCGAGTTTGAATCCTGGCCGAAAACGGTCAATCACCATGTCCATTTAGGAAGATGCCCGGGTTCTTTTTACCCCCATGGGGGTGGCCAGTTATCTTTGGTGCTTGGTGACCGAGGAGGATCAGGCCAAGATAAACAAGGTGGAAGTGCGTTGTTTGTTCAACGAATCCCAACAGGCATTAAATCGGGTAACCTCGGATATCTCTTAATAATTTCTAGTGTGTACTTAGCTTATTTTGTAGATGATTGTAACTCCTTTCCCTGTGTTTGCAGGCTTCAGTACTTCACCATGAAACGTTCCTCCAATACCGGGAAGAGCTGAACCAGTACGAGGCCAAGATCCGAGGGCTCACTGAGAAAAGAGACGCTTACAAACTTCTCAATGAGCAAAGAGAAGAGGAGGCTAAGGGCCTTCGGGCTAAGTTAGAGGTGGCTCAGAAAGAGCACGCCGACCTGGCTGAGCAGGTAAGAAGAATTTTTGAAGTTAGTGACGACGAATCGGACAAGGTGACTAACGGTCTGAACCCGCAGGTCGAACAGAAGATCGACAAGATCGAGCATCTCCGGGAAGAGGTGGATGCGGTAAAGGCTGAGGTCGAAGAATGGAAAAAGAACATGGACCACCTAACCTCAGAAAAGGATATCGCCCGGGCCCAACCGGCTTCGGCTGAAGTCCAGCTCCGAGGTATAAAGGAGAAGTCCTTGTCACAGTCCAAGAAGATCGAGGAGCTCCAGTCCTAGTTGAATTCGGCCATCTCTGATCAAGAAAGCTAGGCCACTAAGCTTGAAGCGGACAACTCGGAGGTCAAAGTAACTAAGGCCAATGCTGATGAGATGGTGGCCGTTTATAAGGCTGATGCTGAGGCTACTCAGCTTCGAGAAAAAGATATCACCGAGCATGCTAAATGGCAATCTCGAAGGGAGGCCCTTGAGGAAATCCATGCTCGGGGTTTCGACCTATCTGCTGAGATCAAGAATGCCAAGGAGCTCGAAGTTGAGGCTAAAACGTTGGCTTATCCCGAGGATGATAATGACTCCGAGGGTTTAAGCAAGTCCGAAGGTGGGGAAGAACCCCGAGGGTGAAGATGCTGCCCCCAATGAGGACCAGGCAACTTAGGCCTTCAGATGTTTTTGTTTCTTGTTTTTTGCATTTTTGTTGAGGCCGTTCGGCCTTTGTAAAAAATTTTATCCGGGTGTTTGGCCTTTGTAAAAAGAATTTTGTTATGATTATATAAGGCTTTCTTTCCCTTTCTTGGTTTTCGAATTTTTCCCTTTGCTTTCTTATCTATATTCACAAAGATCAAAATGCCCTAGCACGGAATAATCAGGTTATGTTCGAAGGTTCAAACAAACCTTGCCTTTACATTAATCTATTTTAAGGCATCTTTTGGGGGTTCGGTGTTACCGGAAACTTCCTCCCAAAGTAAGTAGCTGAGATTATAGTTTGCCGCGGGTAGCCTTTAGAACCGATTATGAAAATTTTCTTTTTGAAGGCCTTTTTTTTATTACGGGTCTCGGACGTCTCCGAGCCGTGTTAATATGGTCGTAGCCGTTTAGTTCGAATGTTTCCCGGTGGGCTTGGTTTCCCGAGTTATCCAGGCTTGCCTAAGATAACAGTCCTCGAGTGGGAATGGCCGTGGCTTTTAAAATTCAGGGGTTGCCTAATAGGTCTTATGCCCCCGATGTCTATTAGCTTGAACCGTTCGAGTTTGTTTTCAGACGGCAGTCCCCGAGTAAGAGAGTGATTTTTCGATCTTATGCTAAGGCGGACCTTGGGCTCGTTACCTTTAGGGGATCGGAAGCAGGGAATTTTTTAAGAAATGTAAATAAGAGATTTTTAAAGTAAAAGATGATTGCAAGGAAGACACTTCTCTTTATTCTTGTGTAAAACAGTTATACATGCGTACATGCTTTATGCCCAGGGCTCGAGCAATCTACGCGGGAACGGTTCATTTGACCGTTTGGACCTTACAACAAATCCTACCTATCGAGACCCTTCCATCACGAAGTAATTTCCTTGCTACAGTCGTTATTCGAGGGTAATGCCCCCCAGTATTCGAGGTTAATAATAGAGAGAAGCCTCGGATACTTTTGATGTCATCCTTAGCACTGATTCATGGCCGGTCTTATATTCTAAGTTAGCACGATCCACTATTGCCTCGTTAAAAATCTTGTCGGAAAACTCATTTGGGACAAAACCGGTTCAAGGGAAAAAGAGTGCAACGCGTGCTTTCAGACCTAAAACTTTGTACGGCTCCTTGTCGGTCACCTACAAGTGATAGTTCGAAATATAAATGAAAGGAAACGAATAGGGTCGGACCTTAGCAGTAGTATCGTTTTAGGTGAGTTACATTCCAATTGCTCGGTAGTTGTTCTCCGTTCATCGTTTCAAGCTTAGAGGATCCTTTCCCGGTGACCTCGAGAATTTTGTACGATCCTTCCCAGTTCGGACCCAACTTTCCTTAGTTCGAATTCCGGGTGTTTACTGTGACCTTCCTTAGTACTAAGTCCCCAATATTAAAGTATCAAAGGTTGGCCCTTTGATTATAATACCTCTCTATCCGCTGTTTTTAGGCGGCCATCCGGACCAATGCGGCTTCGCGCCTTTCATCTAATAGTTCCTGGCTTGTACTCATGGCCTCGTCATTCGATTCCTTTGTTGCGTATCAGAATCTGACACTTGGTTCACCGACTTCGACCGGTATTAGAGCTTCGGCGCCATAAACTAGTGAGAATGGGGTGGCCTCGGTACTCGACTTTGAGGTCATGCGGTATGCCCATAGGACTTAAATTAAGATTTCCTTCCATTTACCTTTGGCGTCCGTTAATATTTTTTTGAGGTTTTGGAGTATGGTTTTGTTGGTCGATTCGGCTTGTCCTTTTCCACTAAGGTGATAAGGTGTCGATAAGATTCTTTTGATCTTATAATCTTCGAGAAACTTGGTCACTTTGCTACCGATAAATTGTTTCCTGTTGTCACATGCGATTTTGGATGGCATTCTGAACTAACATATGATGTGGTCACAAATGAAGTCGATGTCTTCCTTCTCCCTGACCTTCACGTACGCCGGTGCTCCAACCCACTTAGAAAAATAGTCAGTCATAAATAAGATAAATTGAGCCTTACCCGGTGCCCAAAGAAGAGGGCCAACAATGTCCATTCCCCACTTCATGAATGGCCATGGTGACAAGACCGAATGCAGCAGTTCCCCGGGTTGGTGCATCATCGGAGCATGTCTTTGGCATTCGTCACATTTTCGTACGAACTCCTTCGCATCTTTTTCCATGTCGATCTAGTAATAGTCGGCTCTGATTACCTTTCGAACCAATGATTCGGCGCCTGAATGGTTTCCGCAGGTTCCCTCGTGAACTTCCCTCAGAACGTACTCAGTATCTCCCGGTCCCAGACATATAGCTAGCGGGCCATCGAACATTCTTCTGAACAAGGTTCCATCCTCGGACAAGCTGAATCGAGTTGCCATTGTGCGCAGGTCCCTCGATTCTTTTGGATCTGAAGGTAGTTTCCCGGTCTTCAAATACTCTACGTATTTATTTCTCAATCCCGAAGTTAGGCTTGTGGAGTTTATTTTGGCGTGACCTGCTTCTACTACAGATCTCATGATTTGTACGACTGCCCTCGAGTTGAGCTCGTCGTCTTCGACCGACGACCCTAAGTTTGCAAGGGCATCTGCCTCGCTATTTTCATCTCAAGGTACGTGCTGCAAAGTCCACTCTTTGAACCGATGTAATGTTACCTTCAACTTATCTAGGTACCTTTGCATTCGTTATTCTTTGACTTCGAACGTTCCATTAACTTGGTTCACCACAAAGAAGGAGTCACACTTAACTTCGATCACCTCTGCCCCCAAGCCTTTGGCCAATTCGAGACCTGCAATCATGGCTTCATATTCGGCCTCGTTGTTAGTCAATTTTCACATTCTAATGAATTGTCTAACTACATTGCATAAGGGTGGCTTCAGTACGATGCCAAGTCCGGACCCCTTTACGTTCGAGGCACCGTCCGTAAAAAGGGTCCAGATTCCCGAAGACGTTCCCAAGTTTACCAACAACTCTCTTTCGACCTCGGGTATTAGAGCCGGCGTGAAGTCAGCCACGAAATTTGCCAAAATTTGAGACTTAATGGTCGTTGGGGTCGATAGTCAATATTGTACCCACTGATTTCTACGCCCCATTTGGACAATCATCCCGAGAGTTTGGGTTTATGCATTATATTTCGCAATGGGTAAGTTGTCACAACACATATAGGGTGGGACTGAAAATACGGTTTAAGTTTCCTAGAGGCGCTTAGCAAAGCGAGCGCCAATTTTTCTAGGTGAGGATATCTAGTTTCGGCCTCACCTAAGGTCCTGCTAACATAATAAATTGGAAATTGCGTACCTTGTTCTTCATGAACTAGGACTCTACTTACCGCTATTTCCAATACTGCCAAGTACAAGTGAAGTTGTTCGTCTTCCCTAGGCGTGTGAAGCAGTGGCGGGCTCGATAGATATCGCTTAAGTTCTTCCAAGGCCCGTTGGAATTCCGGGGTCCATGTGAAGTTGTTTTTCTTCTTTAGTAACGAGAAAAATCAGTGACTCTTATCGGAGGACCTCGAGATGAATCGCCCCAGGGCAGCAATGCGCCCGGTTAGCCTTTGCACGGCCTTCATGTTGTCTACTACCGTGATATCTTCGATAGCTTTGATCTTGTCGGGGTTGATCTCGATTCCTCGGTTGGATACCGTGAACCCGAGAAATTTACTTGATCCGACTGTGAATGCACATTTTTCCGAATTCAGCTTCATGTTGTACTTCTTCAATATATTGAAGGTTTCCTGCAAATGCTTTAAATGGTCTTCTGATCGCAGGTACTTAACTAACATATCGTCAATGTAAACTTCCATGGATTTTCCTATTTGTTCTTCGAACATCCGGTTTACTAGGCGTTAGTAAATGGCACTAGCATTTTTTAATCCGAATGGCATTACGTTATAGCAGTATGTGCCATACTTAGTGATGAAGGTGGTTTTTTCCTGATCATCCGGGTTCATTCGTATTTGGTTATACCCGGAGTAGGCATCGAGAAAACTGAGGATCTTGTGGCTGGTCGTGGCATCGATCATGCGATCGATGTTAGGCAAAGGGAAAGAATCCTTGGGACATGCCTTATTTAAATCTTTATAATCTACACACATTCTCAGTTTGTTTCCTTTTTTAAGGACTACTACGTTTGCTAACCATTCTGGGTGTTTGAATTCCCGAATGGACCCTATTTTAAGGAGTTTAGTTACCTCGTCCTTGATGAAAGCATGCTTGATCTCGAACTGGGGTCTCCTTTTCTGCTTGACCGGGTGGAATTTCGGGTCTAGGCTCAGCTTGTGAGTGGTGATCTCTGATGGGATCCCTGTCATGTCGAGATGGGACCAAGCAAAACAATCTATTTTAGTTGTGAGAAATTGAATGAATTTTTTCCTGAGCTCGGAGGTTAAACCCGTGCCCAGGTATACCTTCCGATCAGGTAGACGCTCGATCAATGTGACTTGCTCCAGCTCTTCGACCGTTGACTTTGTAGCATCGGAATCATTGGGTACTATAAAAGATCTGGGAACCCCGTAATCATCATCTTCGTCGGTCCCCTATCTATCTGATTGGGTCGTGGCTGGTGTCGGTAATTGCTATTTAGTTTCCGGCTTTGTGTTCGAACTTGGTCCCTTCGATGTCGTCAGTGTTGATACCGGAATCACTTCTTTGACTGCAAACATTTCTTTTGCGGCTGGTTTCTCTCCGTAGATCGAATTAATCCCCTCTGGTGTTGGGAATTTTAACACCTGGTGAAGGGTCGAGGGAACTGCCCTCATGTTGTGGATCCATGTTCTCCCAAATAGGGTGTTGTACCTCATGTCTCCTTCGATCACATAAAACTTGGTTTCTTGGATGGTTCTGGGTGCATTTACTGGTAATGTTATTTCTCCCTTAGTATTTTCACAAGCCATGTTGAATCCGTTTAGCACTCCGGCTGCAAGCACGATTTGGTCCTGTAGGCCGAGTTGTTCTACGACCCTCGATCGAATGATGTTGGCCGAGCTACCTGGATCAATTAACACACGTTTAACTCAAGATTTATTCACGAGTACAGATATTACCAGTGCATCGTTATGGGGCTGCATGATTCCCTCTGTGTCCTCGTCGTTGAAAGACAAAGTTCCCTCTGGTATGTAATCGCGAGTCCGTTTCTCCCTCGTGATGGATACTTTGGTGCGCTTTAACATCGGACCTTGAGGAACATCGACCCCTCCAATGATCATATGAATGACGTGTTGAGGCTCTACTTGCTCGGTTTGTTTATTGGAGTCCCTATTTTTGAAATGATTCTTAGCTCGGTCGCTCAAGAATTCTCAAAGATGCCCGTTGTTGAATAACCGTGCAACATACTCCCTCAATTGTCGGCAATCTTGTGTTCTGTGGCCGTGAGTGCCATGATATTTGCACATTTGGTTTGGTTCCCTTTGGGCTGGGTCAGATTGTAGAGGTTGAGGCCATTTAGTATCTTTGATGCATCCGATAGCCGATACATTAGCAGCAACATCTACGTTAAAGTTGTATTCTGAACACCTCGGTGCTTCTTTGGGTCCGATAGGCCTGTCGAAACCATTCTTGCTCATGAGTCCCCGATTGTTCTGGCCTCGGTTGTTTCTTCTTTCATTTCGTATAGAGCTCCTCCCGGACCCATTGCTTCTTCGATCCTCATTATACGGCTGATACTGATCCCTGTTTGATCTTGGTTCATGATCGATATCTCTCTTAACTCCGTCGACGGGTCTAACAGGATAAACGGACCCGGAAGGAGGCCCTAGTTGATCATCTTCGAATCTGATCTTCAATTGATATCGGTTATGCACATCAACCCAAGTGACACCCGGATATTCTATCAGATTTTGCTTCAATTACTGTGAAGCCACCGAACTTCGAACATTGAGTCCTTGGGTAAAAGCTTGAACGGCTGAATCATCAGCGACCGGTGGCAGGTCCATCCGTTCCATTTGAAATCGAGATACGAACTCTCTGAGAATTTCATTGTCTTTTTGTCTCACTTTGAAGAGGTCCGTTTCCTGGTTTTGACCTTGATATCCCCAGTGTGTGCTTTGACAAAAGAGTCTGCAAGCATAGCAAATGAGTCAATAGAATTAGGGGGTAAGTTGTGATACCATATCATGGCTCCCTTTGACAAGGTTTCTCCGAATTTCTTCAGTAACACAGACTCGATTTCATCATCCTCCAAGTCGTTTCCTTTGATGGCGCATGTGTCGAAGTGACGTGCTCGTTCGGATCAGTCGTTCCCTTGTACTTAGGTATCTCGGGCATGCAAATTTTTTTAGGGATCGGCTTTGGAGCCGCGCTCGGAGGGAAAGGCTTTTCCACAAACTTCTTGGAATATAAGCCTTTAAATATTGGAGGCGCTCCCGGTATCTGGTCGACCCTAGAATTGTAGGTTTCCACCTTTTTGTCGTTTTCTTTGATTTTCTTTTCCCCTGATTCTATTCGTTTTGTCAGCTCCTCGAGCATTTTTATGATTTCGGGGTTGTTACCCGACTCGTTCCCATTCGACCTTTCCGCGATCGGTTCCTCCCTATGAGTGATCTCACGAGACGGGTCGGGCTCGATCCTACTCGGTACGCGGCTCTGGTTTTGTAACTGAGCTATTGCCGCATGTTGAGCCTGCAACATTTCGAAGATCATTCGTAGATTGACCCTGTCTCCTTCATTATTTTGAGTATTCTGTGTCGTTGATCGGGCTCCACCACGGATGCTATTCTCGGGGTCAGTAGGGAGGCTTGTGTCGATAGCCACATGCGAATTAGCGTCTAACAGGTCCGCAATTGAAATTCCGACGGGATCAACGGGCGGTACCTCATTACCGGGCTCTATGTTTTCACCGTGGTGACTAGAATCACCGTCAGTAGGTAGAGGTGCTAATTGTGAGTTTGATGATCGTTGTCGACTCCGCACTACTAATAAGTAGCAAGAGAGGGTCGCAATAGCTTTTACCCAATTTTGGATCGGGATCGAATCCACAGAGAGCTAGAATTGGAATCGAGTATCTATCTAGTTTAGGATTGCGTATGTGTTCTTAATTACACTTCTATTCATTTTTGGGATTTTCTTTATAATTCTACTTTTAACAAACTACAAATTGTAAATTTAGCTAAGAGTTAAATTGCTACGAGTTGTTCAAATAGGTTTAAAAGGCACTAGGGTAGTGACTACCGCCTAGGTGGTCAATTGGTGGGTACTTGGTACTAAGGCACATTTGACATGTTTGGGGAGTATGTTATAACCGTTGCACGACTTTACCCACTCTACACCTCTCGGTGGTTCGAGTGATTTTGCCCGAATTGGCTTTCTCAAGACCAATTGGGTATGCAAATTTGCACAAGCAACCAGGGTTCAATTCGGGTATTACTCTCTCGAGGTTTAACCCTTTAACTGGGGCTATCAATCTCTTGAGTACGCCCCAATTCATTGTTAGACCAATTTCGGAGACTTAGGCTCTCTTTCTCAAGAAGAGCTCAAGTCAACTCAACACAAACTAGTGTTTGCAACCACTAATTCAGAAATTAACCATGAAATTGGCCAAAATAACAAACACCCATAGTCAAATTAACCCTAAAATACAAGACTCATCAATTACCCATACTAGGGTTGAGCCACAACCCTAGCTATGGGGTCTAGCTACTCATATTCAAAGAAGAAAAACAAGAAATAGATGAAGATAAACACATATTAATTAATTGCTAAGCTAAATACAAAGATTCAATGATGGAAAGTAAGTAAAAATGCCCAAAATGGCTAAGAAAAGTCGACTCACGAGCGCAGCTTACGTATTACAATATCCGATACCCTAAAAATGGAAAGAGAATCTATTTATACTAAGCTGAAAAATCTGGACAAAAATGCCCCTGCGGGGGTAGTGCGGACCGCACAAAATGGACCGCGGTCCGCACTAGGCTTTGGTCTTCAAAATTGATCTCTCTGAACTTGGGCTCCGCGGACCGCACAGAATGGACCGCGGCCGCGGAGGCTTCTAGTGCGTTCCGCACAAAGTTGACTCCGGACCGCACAGGCTCCAAACTTGAAAAATCATCCTCTCTGAATCTTGGCACCGCGGACCGCAAAGAATGGACTGCGGCCGCGTTACCTTCAGTGCGGACCGCACAAAATGGTGTGCGGCCGCACTGCCTTGAAGCCTGAAATTCAACTCTCTGAATCTCCCAGTGCGGACCGCACAAAGTGGTGTGCGGCCGCACTGGGCCTGTTCTGCCTGAGCTTGCCTTGTCTTTGGCACTTGTGCAAGTTTCACTCCTTTTGAGCCGATCTTTGACATTTTGTCACTTTGTTGATCAAACCTGCAATCAAGCACAACTTCTAAGCTTTTTGGGACTATTTTGTATGAATATTTGATCAAGGCATAAGCAAGAAGGAGTATAAAATGCGTCAAAATCCCTAGTTATCATTTGACATTTTGAGTTTAAGCCTGAAATCAAAGACACTTCAAAGAACAAGTGAAAAATAGTGTCTGTTATGGAAATTCGTGTCAAATAACCACTATTATTCTTATCCCTACGGTGGGCGCCAAACTATTTACCCTCAAAATCGGATAACAATTGAATTTATACGCGGTTTTAAGGATACGTGATATAATTTAACACAAATTGAGAAAACAGATTAATATTGAAATCAATGATAGGAAAGTCAATGCAAACCACACATGTTGAACATTGTTGGCTTTGAAGATGGGTCACCTTCGAGTCAGAAAATGCCTCAATCGATGTCAGAACAAAATAACAAGATAGTGAGAACTAGAAATAATAGTGTATTGCCTTTTGATGCGTGTTACAATGTGTATTACAAATAATCAGACCCCCTTTATATAGTAGGGGAGTCCTACTTTAGATAAAATTCTACAAAAGGTAAGAAATCTCATGATTTGCTAATTAGTCGGTCTCTTGTTGATACGTGCCGAGATTCCCGCCATGATATCCGACCGGTTACGAATATTTCGGCCTTGCATTATACGGTCCGATTCAGTGTCGGTTCCGGAGCTACGGGCTCGATGATCTTGAAGACGCATGCTCTAACTTCTTACCTTGGTTCGATATAATCCAAGGTCGATCTTCACCCCATCAAGTTTCAGCCCCGATCTGTCATGCAATAGATGAATTCGGTTTCGACTGTATACACATTCCAATTGAAAGAGGAAGGGAGAAATTGCATGTCATTCAAGTATGATTGCAGGTGGAGGATAGTCACAAATTTATACTGCGTAATTGAGTAGCTAATTTCCAAAGCAATCTTGTAACTAAAATGAACTGAGCAATAACAGATCACGTGAGGCCATGCAAGTTGCAACTAAATTGGAAATTCTCCTAGCTATTTATGAAAAAATGACTCAAACCAAACCATGTACACCCCTAGCAGGAAGCATCACATCACAGCATCACGCCAGAGTTCAGGGAATCGAGTAAAAGAGGCAGCTGGATATATACCTAAAAGGATCAAAACAAAAGAGGGAGGGAGGTGACCACAGCCAAAGCACCAGAAAGTCATGATCTAATGCCATTTGATAGATATGCACTCTTTCACAAGAACTTCATAGCACATATTATCTAATTAAACAAAATTTAATTAGCCATTCTACTCATAACCATATAACTGTGTGATGACTGACAACACTTAGTTTTTGCATCTTGGCTTTCCTCTTGTATTTATCCTTTTTTGATTTTAGGACCCGACTCCACTCTTATATTTTAGAGCTGAATTCCAGTTTTGCTTCGAGAAAACATCTTCCCAAAACCATTTCTACTTTTGGAGGTGATCACCTGAGTAGCTGATGAAGTAGACGACGATGACGAAGAAGATGATGACTCTCCTTCATTTCCATTCACAGAATGACTAGAATTCTCAAACTTTGTAGTATCTGAATTTTGTCTTGAGGTAAATGTCTCATTTACATGCAACTTCCATTCCTCTCCGCTAGCTCTAGCCACAACTGATCCTCCTCCAGAAAATCCAGGAAGATTTGCAGTGTCTATCAAGAAATCTTCTAAAGTAGCTAGTGACTGAAGCTGTTTCCCAAGAGATGCAATTGTTTTCTGGCATTCTGCAAGCTTGTCAGCAGCTACAGCTAAGTCTTCCTGCAAATAGAAAAGTTCATAATTCATAAGTTATTTCCTCTTTCTTCTTTCTTCACATGCAGAAGAAAAGTTTCAAGACTTTCCAAGAACAGAAACAGAAATCATTGAGATAAACCTTACCTGCTTTATTTTCGATTCACCATTTGAATTAGAAGCTTTCTGAAGTTCAGCTTCCTGATATTTTCTTCTTAGTTCAATTTCCAATTCGTGGCACTTAGTTTCCATATCAGATGACAAGGATCGTTCTCTTTCAACTTCTTTCTTTAAAGAATCAATGCTTGTTGACATAGTCCGCGTTTCTACTTCCATGCCAAAGAGTTGAATCTCTAGCAACTCTTTCGACTCATTCACTACATCTAGCTCTTTCTGCAGCTCTTCTATCTTGATTTGAGCTTCCTTAAGCTGCAAGTCGGACACCTTAAGAGCAGATGACAAGGATCGTTCTCTTTCAACTTCTGTCTTTAAAGAATCAATATTTGTTGACATAGTCCGTGCTTCTACTTCCATGCCAAAGAGTTGAACCTCTAGCAACTCCTTCGACTCATTCACTACATCTAGCTCCTTCTGCAGCTCTTCTATCTTGATTCGAGCTTCCTTAAGCTGCAAGTCGGACACCTTAAGAGCAGATGACAAGGATCGTTCTCTTTCAACTTCTGTCTTTAAAGAATCAACATTTGTTGACATAGTCCGTGCTTCTACTTCCATGCCAGAGAGTTGAACCTCTAGCAACTCTTTCGACTCATTCACTACATCTAGCTCCTTCTGCAGCTCTTCTATCTTGATTTGAGCTTCCTTAAGCTGCAAGTCGGATACCTTAAGGGCACCTTCGCTCTCACATAAAGCATTCTCCAGTTCAGCTTTCTCTGCTTCAATCTTCTCCAGCTTTTGTTCTAATTCGGCTACCCTTTGTGAAATGGCCTCACATTTTGCTGCCAGGGGATTCTCTTCAATTGGGAAGTCATGGGCAACAGCATCACATGTAAGCGAAGAGGCTTTATTCACAGTTTCAGATACTGCAGCAAGTCTCTCCATCTCCAAAAAATCATCCATCATGTCAATTTCCATAGAATGGGCAGCAAGAGTTTTAGGCATGGCTTTTTCATTCTTAAATTGATCGAGCTCAGCAATTAGTGCTGATGCCCATGAATCAGAGCAACTTTGTTCACGTTCACTTGTTTCCAGTTTGCGCATCATGTGGCTATCAAAGGATCTTTGGTCACTGAGTAGGGATGATTTGCGAGCCAAGGCTTGTAGTCTTCGACACTCGGCTTCAAGCTTGGTCACCTTCTTTATGCTCTCTAGCTGCTGCTTGCTAGCAGTTTCAGCTGCTTGGGCGCTCAAGTCACGCTCTATGGTCGTAATTTGCAACTCCTCTGAACAAGAACAAAGGTCAAGTTTAAGAACTGTGTTCTCCTTCTCTAGACACTCAAGCCTGACAAGAACATCAGGATCAGTAGAAACAGGAGAACCAGTTCCACTAGCCTCAGCTTGTGTCTGAAGCTCAAGTAGCTGATTTTCAAGTGCAGCTTTTGCAGACTCCCATTCTTTTTTCTTCTCTTCCAAAGCATCCTGAATTCTTTGCTCCTGCTCATCTCTCGCTTGTCTCAGCTGCCTGACACATTCCTTGAGAGCACCATTAAGATGGTTGATGCGAACATCCAACGTCAAGTTCTGCTGCACAGCTGCCTCGAGTTGCTGCTTTAGAACTGCAACCTCATTTTCTGCCTTTTCCCAACCTACCAAATATTACAAAAAGAACATGGAACTAATCAAGAGACAAAAAAACATGATTGATTGGAAGGTAAAGAAAGACGCTCAAGTTCCAGAAAACTATTTCCACATGTGATTTATGTACGGAAAAAGCACTGGAAATAGTCTAGACACTATTTCTAAGATTGCATTCAGAACTGTGGAAGAAAAGGCATGGTGGAAGATACCTGCAACAGCTTCTTCTGCTACTTTAACATGCTGCTTAACTAAGTCTTCTTTGGCACTAACATTGACTAGAGCAGCTGATAACTTTTCTATCAACTTCCTAGGACTTTCCTTTGCTTCATGATCAATAGTTGCAGCTTTTGAGGTTACTTCCGGTGACTGGTTGTCATGATCTGGAGTTTCTTTTAATGCATCCTGCTTCAAATAGCAGAGAGTTGCAAGTGTTGAAGTGAGAAATATTCAAGTCAACAAGAAGCACAGACAGGAAATAACCAGGAAAAAGAGACAAGCAGAAAACAAAACAGGACTCAAGGCGCCCGGAGCATGGCATAAATTATGATAACAGGTGACTGGTGGCAATATCAGGAAGAGGATTACTTGAGGGGGCGTACTTTTGCTTTCAAGGACTTACAGGTAACATGATTAACATTCGGTGGATTGGCTTTGACATTTCTAACTTTTGCCTACTCTATGTTTATTAACACCCATGTATAATCATTTGCCCCTTTTTGGAGTCCCTTCTGTTTTTGCATTGGAATTACTTGTCAAAAGCAGAAACATTCACTGCTAGTGTTTCAAAACTATAGTCCTTGAATCTAAGTACACCGCACCAGTCATTTATGAAAACCTCTGGCGCTTTCTCTGTACACCATCTCCTTCCAGCACTGAATAGCCTCTAACCTGTGCATTGATCTCTAGACTAGGAGTGTGGCACACAACGGCATCAAATTTGGGATGCGTCCATCATTATTATACTTAGCTAAGACAATGCAAAATGCAAATTAAGCGAAGTGCCAATCATTATATTTTTCTCTAGATAGATACTCTTCACAGATAATGAAAGATGTTTGGCTGCTTAACTATATATGGGACTGACATCATCAGCTCCGTGCTGAAGTCTTTCACACTTATATTGGATCTGAGATGCATGGCTTCAGAACTGGAATCTTTGAATACATAGCTTGAGTTGATAAAAACTTAAAATTTATACAAGTGCATAAATTTAATACATAGTACTATAACTTTTAACACTTCTTAACTATGAAAATTTGAGCAGCATATTTTGCTCAACCATTATCAGTTTGAAATCATTCATATAAAGCTTTAAGTATGTGGGTGTGAGAAATCAGCAATGTATTTTATCAAGTGTCTTACGAGGTTAGCTTCTTCAAATCAGCACGACTAATTATAAGAGTATCAAGACAACCTATGAACAATGAGAACCTCTTTTTTTTTTTTGGCTTGTACCTGCTCCTCAGAGTGTCTCTGTGAATGTGATGACAATGAACCACAACTCTCAGTTTCACCACTGCTCCTCTCAGAAGGTCTCCTTTTCCACAACCAATTCCTCTTTTCCATCTCAATAACCAAACTAAATCTCCTACAACTTCATCCCTCAATGTCCACCTGCATATAATTGACACCACTATTCAATATAAATTAAATGGCCAAACAGAAAACTTTTCTGGTAAGTGGTCCACATAACAACTGAGAAGCGAGAGGAAGCAAAACATTTTTGATTTACAACCCTTCCTAGACGAAAAAAATATTCATTTACGGCTATAGTCATTCAACAAACAAAAAGATAACTTGGCTTCACATTCTTTCAGCTTTCCTTTGAATCCACTCCACTAACAAATATGTATCTTGGACGCAAATAGAACTGAAACCAAACATAACAAAAAATATATCATCTCAACAAAGCAAAAGACCCCCATTATTCACATTATACAATAAAAAGCACTCATCCAAAAGAATCCACCAAATCTCCAAAATGACAAAACACATCCCCCCTAGGCGGAGCTACAGTTCCAAGTGTTCAATAACTATAAACTCAAAATCCTAGGTCCATATATATTATTAACAATAAGGACAGGAACATGAACGAATGACTAAAATGACATTCCTCGAGCAACAGAAAAGTGGCCAGAGCAAAACCATCTACGAATACCCAATGAAATTAGATCCAGGTTTGGTCATACAAGTAACTAATAAAAGAAACACCTGAGTGTAGACGAAGAAAATCAAATGGGAAGTTGGAACCAATACTATTAACCACTGTATATGGAACGAACAAGAGTTTGGCGTTATTAGTGGGTGTTGAGATAACAGAACTAATTAAAAGCCCAACTGAGTCAAAGATCTGTGGAATGTCAGTCAAAGTGTTTAGGTAACAATTACTCCAAATACAGAGGAAGGAACACTCTATGCATTAAAAGGAAAAAGGATTATTTTATTATTTTCGGACAGTTTTTAATATGTTTTCTCTTGGGGTTTGAAGCTAATATTTTCGAATACCGAAAAGGACCCAAGAGCGCATGTGATGCAGAATGGAAACACCGCAGAGTCTACACTTTTTTTAAGCTTTCCTTTTTTTGTTTGCTTAGGATTTGTTTATTTTGAAATTAATCTGAGATTCATTCCCGCCCTTTATAGACGAAGTGGTTTCCTGTAGAAAGGAGTATTTTAATCTATTCAGTTAAAAAAGGAGTGTAGTAATAATTTGATGCACAGAAAACCTGACGAAGGTCTGTGCCTCAACTTCTACGTTTTCTCTGTATGCTTTTTTTCGTCTTTCTCTTGGTTCCTTCAATAACAAGATCTGCTTTAGAAATATGGAGTACCATTTTTTAGCCTTCTTTTTTTAAATAAAGAGAAGGCCAAATACTGGTTTATTTCTTTTCTCTTTGCTTGTTTCTCCACAAAGGCAAGTTTGCGTCAGGTCTCACGAGCCAAGGCATTAAAAATTATTACTTCTTTCTGGTCAAATGAATTGCCCAATTGGAATAGTCATAATAGTCCTTTCTTTAGACAAGGCAGAGGATGAGCAAAGAAGGGGAAAATGGAAAGAAGTAAGTGGAGAAACCACTAAATGTACTCTTTCTTTTAATTACAGTCAAACCTCTCTGTATCAACATTGTTTACCCTAAAAATTTGATAACACTTTAAATTTATAATGAGATTTTAAGGATATGTGATTTCACCTAATACCAAACGTAAAGATAAATGATGGAAATTGATAATAACACAAAGCAAACCAGCGTTCAAATAGAGCCCTCGAGCTTGAATACCCTCGAGCGAGTTATGCAAGAACGGTTAAAATGCAACAAGTTGATAAACAAGAGAAAGAAAGAATATTGTATTGCTTTGATCAGAGTGAATGTAAGATGTGTACAAATGATGAGGACTCCTCTTTATATGGTAAAGGAGTCCTAACTATGGTATAATTCTAATTTACAGAAGTAAATCCCATGATTAGCCTAAACAATCGCCCTTGATTTGATCCGTTCCGGGATTTTCGTCGTGCTCTTCGATCGGTTACGGATATCTCGTCTTTCCGTCATTTGCGCTTCGCTCGAAGTCTGTCATAAATGGTCTCGATCGCTATTGGCCTCGATCACGACGAGCACCTCGATTCTCGAGCTTGATACTTTATCTTCGTGTTCTGACCTAATCCATTACGAGACCTACCCTCGACGTGATTCCCTGGTCTAAATTAAATGGCAAAATCAGGCAAGCCCTATTTTAACCGTATACAGATAGTTCCATCGTTTCTTGGAGTGTGATGAGAAGAAACGAACTGAGCCTTCGATTTTATACCTCGATCCGTTATGACGTCTCGCTTGTGACGCAAGCGACAAAAGAGATCGAAACGTCGCGTCTGTATGGTTCCTAAGATCATTGATGAGCGTCAGTTGGCGATTGGCCACTAGTACCTTTGAACCGTCGATGTGAATCCTTAAATAGGTCTTCTTCTCACTTCTTTAAGCTTTACTTTGAATTTTTCTTGCACTAATCTTCAAAATCCTTCTGAGTTTTTCAAGTCTTTCTACAAATCTTCAAAGTTCTTCACATCTTATCAAGCCTCTCCGTCCTTGCACAGTTTCTAGGCCTCGTTACCATCCTTTTTTCAAAACTACAAATATCATCTTTTTCTTTCCCTAAATCCATATAAAAATGGCAAAAACATTAAAAACCGTTCCTCAAAAGGAGAAAACTTCTTCATCCTGGCCGGCCGGCGATAAGACGTCGGTGGAGCCACACATCGAGGAGTGTGTTCCCGGGGTGTGTGATCTTACTTCCAATTTCAAGGTTGGAAAACCCTCGTCGGTCCTGGCCGATGTGAGCCAATGTCGAGATATAAATGCTCGATAACTGAGGGCGACCTTAAGTAGGTGAAGAAAGATTGCCATTGGGATGGAAAAGAGGTGGTGATTCCGACCCCGAAGAGGACATCACCACTTACGTGAAAGGGCTCTTAAGTGTTTACTCTTACCCTTTTACGCAGGATCCCGTCGACCCCGTTATCCTTGATTTCTGCCGCCAATACCAAATAACCCTAGGCCAGATCCATCCTTCTTTCTGGCGCACATTTTGTTTCGATTCTTCGTGAGAAAAGTCGAGGGGATGCCTTTTACCCTCGACAATCTCATTAGACTATACAGCCCCCATATCTATCGAGGCGGATTAATAAGGCCTCAACGTCGGGCCATCAAGGTGCTGTTCTCGAGCATAGATGAGGACAAGGACCGAGGATGGATGGGTCGGTTTGTCCGAGTGAGGACTTCCGACATAATTTCGGCCGAGAAGATGCCATTCCCCGAAGAATAGAACATGAAGCGTAAGTACAAACCTCGCCCTTGGCCCCTATTTACTATTTCGTTCCTTTTGCTTTTTCTCATCATTGTTACTTCCTATGATGCAGCGGTCTCTTGGGTGCCCAGTGAAATTCCGAACCTTGAGGGCTGGGTTCAAAAACTAGCATCGACTTCTTCGTATGCCGAGCGCTCGTGGCGTGATTTGGCAAGGGGCCGATGGGAGGCCAAAAATCATGGTAAGTTTCCTTTCATGCGTTTGAGGCTCTCTTCCGAAATGTCTCTTTTTTATTTCTACTTGATTTCTTTTCATATAGGTCTCGGAGACAACGCTATCCTGAGGCCCCGGTCTATGGAGGAGGAGAAGGCACCGAAGCCGGCTAAGGATAAGAAGAGGAAGAGGGTCTCACCCTCCGATACTCCAAAGCCCAAGAAGATCTAGGCTCGCAAGTCAAAGAAAGGTATTGCTGCCATGCCTACAAACGTAGTTCAGCAGCTACGAGATGAAAAAGATGAGAATGAAGATGCCGCCTTCGAGCTGGTGGCTCGAAAGAGGAGCGTCGATGTTCCAAAGGCCGTTGAGCCGGTGATGATGGAAGAGGTTCAGCCTCGGACCGAGGGGATCTCGGAAGATGGCCCGAGCAAAGTCCCTGAGGCATCAGAGGTCGAAGATACCTCTCGTCGCGATGGGCAACCGGTGGACGTACCTGAAGGGGCCAGTTCTGAGGCCCTTTAAAATGAAGAGAATGCCCCAAGTGACTCGCTTGGGGCAATAAATGTTGACGGTTCGCCGCCCCTCCCCATATTTTCCGAGGGTCAAATTCAGGAAGCCCAGGCCATGGAGACCACCAATGTAGGAATGGCCCATGAAGGGGAGGACCTTTTCCACGGTTGCTTCACGGGAGTCGAAGATACTTCCGATCTGGGTGATGCATCGAGTATCTTCGATGAGGCCCATCGACTTCTGAGTCAGGTAAGCCTTAGCTCCCTTTATCAATATCATTTTTGTCTTTATTTCCTCTTGTCTAACTTTCCTTTCTTTCTTCATAGGCCTTGAAGCTTCATCGGGAAGCGTCTTCCAAATCCCGGGCAGAGCTGAACCGGTGTGAGGCTGACCTTAAAAGGCTTACGGAGGAGAGAGATACCCTAAAAATTCTCAGTGGGCAAAGAGAAGAGGAGATCAAGGACCTCCGAGCTGAATTGGCAACAGCTCATAAAGGGCAAACCGACCTGATTGAGTAGGTACTTAAATTTTTGGAAGCTCGTTATATTAATCCAGAAACGACGAATAACACTCCAATCCTGGAGGTTCAGCAGAAGGATGAAAAGATCGAGCAGCTTCACGAGGAGGCCAAGATGAAGGAGGCGGATACTTTGGGGTAGAAACAAAACATGGACCGCCTTGCCTCGGAGAAAGAGGCTGCTCGAGCTCAACTGTCATCGGCCAAACGTCAGCTCCAAAGCATGAAGGAGGAAAATTCGGCCCGCACCAAGAAAATCGAGGAGCTCGAGGCTCGGTTGACTGCTGAGCTCGCAAAGGCCACATCTGAGGTAGAAAAAACAAAGGTTGACGCGGAGGCGGTCATGGCCATCTACCGAGCCGATGCTAAAGCTGCTCACGCTCGAGCAAAGGAAATTTCTGATGCTGCTCAGGCTCGAGCATTCTGCGTTGCCCAGCATGCCAAATGCCAGTCTCGGAGAGAGACTCTCGAGGAGATTCATGCTCGTGGCTTTGACCTTGTTGCCGATATCGAGAGTGCGAAAGTACTCGAGGCCGAAGCTAGAGCACTTCTTCCTTCTGATGACGATGACTCCGGGAGTGCGAGTGGATCTGAGAGTGGAGAAGATGAAGATGAGGCTCTCGAGGAATATTAGGCACTTAGAATTTTCTTTCCTTTTTTGTATTTTTTGTGTAAGACCCTGAGTGGTCTTTGTAAATATTTTTGCATATATGAAAGATCCTTTTTCTTTCCGATTTGTCTCTGATTTCTGTTTTGTGAAAACTCTATTTTGCTTTCGCCTTATGATAATTCTGATATACTTTATATCTTGTGAGAATTTTGACTCACTTCGTTGCCTTGCGAAAATATTGTCGAAGTCAGATTAGTATAGCTTCTATAATCGAGTGAGTACTTGCTCGAACTCGGAGTAGAAAAGACCCTTAGGTTTGAGTTGAGCGATGGTGGATCCTCGAACTCAACAATATAATGGCCCTTAGGCTCTTGAATCGGGCCGATATGGCCTTAAAAGAGTGGTTTTTTCCCTTTTCGGCTTAAAAAGTTTAATCATATAAAAATTTGTTATGCCTTAGCACGAGAAAAATCTGTACCCATTAGGATTCAGTGTTATCGAAAAACTTTGTTATGCCTTAGCATAAGTTTGTTCGCGAGTTCGAACAATTTGGTACCTCTTAAGGTTTTTGAGGGTTGTTGTTACCGAAACCCTTTGTAACTTTCCCGAGGGTAGCCTTTTCTAACCGGTTTCATAAAAATATTTGAAGGCCTGTTTGATCACGGAATTCGGACGTCTCCGAACCGTGATAGTTTGGGCCGTAACCTTTAACTTGAGATTTGCCATTTGGGCTTGTTTCTCGATTATACTTCGAACAAGTTCGAAGTGTCAGTCCCCGAGTGGGGTTGCCGTGGCCTATAAAATTGAGGATTGCCTTTTTAAGGTCTTATGATTTTGAAGTTTAATAATTCGAGCATGTCGATGTTTGGACGGCAGTCCCCGAGTACGGGGTTAATTGCTCGAGCTTTAGTTGCGATTGGCTCTTGAGCCAGTTTCCGCAATAGATCGTAAATATGAAATTGTTAAGTAGAAATTTCACTAAGGCAATGAAAAGATACTTCTTTCAATAGATCCTTCATGCGCGTACATGTTTTGCCATTAGGGCTAGAGTAATCTACACGGGCACGGTTCATTTGATCGTTTGGCCCTTTACAAAATTTACCTATCAAGACCTTGTCGACAAAAAGTATTTTCCTTGAAAACATAACATCCGAGGGTGATGCCCCCCAGTTTTCGAGGTTGATTGTAAAGAAGCCTCGGATACTTTGAATTGCTCTAAGTTAGCACGAACAATGGTTGCCTCGTTAAAAACCTTGCAGAAAAAACTCATTTGGGATAAAAATCGGTCGAAGGGAAAAAGAGTGCAACGCGTGCTTTCAGACGTATGGACTTCGTTTTTGGAGAGAACTTTGACGTCTTCGACCAAACACCTGCAATAAGTTAATATCAAATACAAATGAAAAAGGAGAAAACCATACCTTAGCAATAATATCGTTTGAGGAGTGATATGTTCCAATTTTTGGCAATTCTTCGCCGTTCATCGTGCAAAGTTTGTAAGACCCTTTTCCGATGATGTCGAGGACCTGATACAGTCCCTCCCTATTTGGACCGAGCTTTCCCTCGTTTAGGTCTCGAGTGTTGATGGTGACTTTTCTTAGAACTAAGTCCCCAATTTTAAAGTGTCAAAGATTGGCTCTTCGATTGTAATATCTTTCGATTCGCTGTTTCTGGGCGCCCATTCGAATGAGGGTTGCTTCCCGTTTTTCATCTAGCAATTCGAGGATTGTGTTCATAGCCTCGTGATTTGATTCTTCCGTTGTGTATCGAAACCTGACGCTTGGTTCCCCAACTTCGACCGGGATCAGAGCTTCGGCGCCATATACTAAGGAGAACGGTGTTGCCCTCGTACTGGATTTTGTCGTTGTCCGATATGCCCAAAGGACTTCGGGCAAAGTTTCTCTCCATTTCCCCGTAGCATCATTCAACCTTTTCTTTAGGTTCTGAATGATGGTCTTGTTTGTTGATTCGGCTTGTCCATTCCCACTAGGATGATATGGCGTCGACAAGATCCTTTTTATCTTGTGATCTTCGAGGAACTTTGTTATTTAGCTGCCGACGAAGTGTTTTCTATTATCGCATACGATCTCGGCGAGTATCCCGAATCGGCATATAATGTGATCCCAAATGAAGTCTATGACTTCTTTTTCTCTGACTTTCTCGAAGGCCTGTGCTTCAACCCACTTAGAGAAATAGTCAGTCATAAATAAAACTAATTTAGCTTTACCTGGGACTGATGACAGAGAGCCGACGATATCCATTCCCAATTTCATGAACGACCATGGGGATAGAACTGAATGAAGTTGTTCCCCGGGCTGGTGGATCATCGGTGCATGTCTTAGGCATTTGTTGTATTTTCGAACGAACTCCTTAGCATATTTTTCCATATTGACCCAATAGTACCCTGCTCGGATGACCTTGTGAACTAGAGATTTGGCACCAGAATGGTTTCGGCAAGTATCCTCGTAAATTTCTCGTAGGACGTAGTCAGTGTCTCCCGTACCCAAACACACTGCCAACAGCCCATCGAACATCCTCCCGAACAACGTTCCATCATCTGCTAATGTGAATCATCCAGCTTTCGTTCACAGAGTCCTTGATTCCTTAGGGTCCGATGGAATCTTCCCGTTCTTTAGATACTCGATGTATTTGTTCCTCCAATCCCAAGTTAGGCTTATGGAGTTTATTTCGACGTGGCCTTCTTCAAGTACTAACTTCGAAAGTTGTATGACAGCCCCCGAGATAATTTCATCGTCTTCGACTGATGATCCTAAATTTGCAAGGGCATCGGCCTCACTGTTCTGCTCTCGAGGTATATGTTGTAGGGTCCATTCTTTAAACTAGTGCAGGGTTACCTGCAGTTTGTCCAAGTACCTCTGTATTCGATCCTCTCGAACCTCGAAAGTCTTGTTGGTTTGGTTAACCACAAGTAGGGAATCACACTTGGCCTCGATGACCTCTACTCCTAGGCTTTTAGCCAGTTCGAGACCTGCAATCATGGCCTCATACTCAACCTCATTGTTAGTCAACTTAGGGGTTTTGATAGAGTGTCTAATTGTATTGCCTGTGGGCGACTTCAAAATGATGCCTAGACCGGACCCCTTCACATTTGAAGCACCATCCGTTAAAAAGGTCCACACCCCCGAAGATGTACCCACTTTTATCAAAAGTTCCATCTCGAACACGGGTACCAGGTCTGGCGTGAAGTCGGCCACGAAGTCTGATAAGATTTGGGACTTGATGACCGTTCAGGGTTGATACTCGATATCGTACCCACTTATCTCGACGACCCATTTGGCTAGTCGGCCCGAGAGTTCGAGCCTGTGCAAAATGCTGCGTAAGGGGTAAGTGGTTACAACACAAATCGGGTGACATTGAAAATACGATTTTAATTTCCTAGAGGCGCTTATTAGATCAAGTGCTAATTTTTCTAAGTGTGGGTACCGGGTCTCGGCTTCGCCTAAAGTTCGGCTAACGTAGTAAATAGGAAATTGCGTACCTTGCTCTTCCCGAACTAGGACACCTCTTACCGCAACTTCCGAGACTGCCAAGTATAAGTAGAGTTGCTCGTCCGCTTTTGGAGTATGAAGAAATGGTGGGCTCAAAAGATACCACTTTAATTCTTCCAATGCCTATTTGCATTCCGGGGTCCAAGTGAAATTGTTCTTCTTTTTGAGCAGTGAGAAGAACTTGTGACTTCGATCCGAAGATCTCGAGATGAACCGGCCCAAAGCGGCTATCCGCCCTGTTAATCTTTGTACGGCCTTAACATTGTCCACGACTGTGATGTCTTCGATTGCCTTGATTTTATCGGGGGTTAATCTCGATTCCCCGATTTGACACCATAAAGTCGAGTAACTTTCCTAAACCGGCCCCGGATGCACATTTCTCGGAATTGAGCTTCATGTTGTATTTTCTCAATATGTTGAAGGTTTCCTGCAAATGTGTCAAATGGTCCTCTGCGCGCAGGGACTTAACTAGCATGTCATCAATATAAACCTCTATTGATTTACCTATTTGTTCTTCGAACATTCGGTTTATTAGGCGTTGATAAGTATCACCAGCATTTTTTAGCCCAAACGGCATTACATTATAGCAATAAGCATCGTACTTAGTAATAAACGAAGTCTTTTCCTGATCCTCCAGGCACATTTTTATTTGGTTGTACCCGGAGTAGGCATTGAGAAAGCTGGGGATCTAGTGGCCGGCCGTGGCATCGATCATGCGATCGATATTTGGCAAAGGAAAGGAGTTCTTAGGGCATGCTTTGTATAAGTCTTTGTGGTCTACGCACATTCTAAGTTTATTCCCCTTCTTGGAGACTACAACTACGTTCGCTAACCATTCGGGATATTTTACTTCCCGGATGGATCCTATTTTGAGAAGTTTGGTTACCTCGTCTTTGATGAATGCATACTTTGCCTCGGACTATGGCATTCTCTTTTGCTTTACCGGTCTGAACTTTGGGTCCAAACTCAATCGATGAGTGGTAATCTCTAGCGGGATCCCTGTCATGTCAAGGTGGGACCAAGCAAAACAATCCATATTTTTAATAAGGAATTTAATGAGTTTTTCCCTGAGCTCGGGAGTTAACCTCGTGCCCAGGTATACCTTTCGATCAGGCAGATGCTCGATCAGTATGACTTGTTCCAGCTCCTCGACCGTTGACTTTGTGGCATTGGAATCATCGGGGATTACGAAGGTTCGAGGTATCGCAGAATCATCATCCTCGAGAGTTTCCTGCTATTCCGATCTAGTCGAGGCCGGTGACTGTGGTTGCTATTTGACTTCCTGCTTTTCCTTTGATTTTGGTCCCTTTGTTGATGTTAGTGCCGATACTGGTATCACCTCATCAATTGCAAATATCTCTTTGGTTGCTGGTTGTTCGTCGTACACCGTTTTGATTCCTTTCGGTGTTGGGAATTTCAAGACTTGATGAAGCATTGAAGGTACCGCCCTCATATTATGGATCCAAGGTCTCCCGAGCAGTGCGTTGTATCTCATATCACCTTCGATTACATGGAACTCTTTTTCCTAGATAGTTCCGGCCACGTTTATTGGCAACATAATTTCCCCTTTGGTGGTTTCACTTGCCATGTTGAAACCGTTGAGCACCCGAGCTGCAGGCACGATTTGATCCTGGAGGCCGAGTTGCTCTACGACCCTCGATCGGATAATATTTTCCGAGCTACCTGGATCAACTAACACATGTTTAACTTGAGTTTTATTCATAAGGATAGATATTACCAGTGCGTTGTTGTGAGGTTATTCGATCCCTTCTGCACCCTCATCGTTGAAAGATATGGTATCCTCTAGTAAGTAATCCCGGGTATGCTTCTCCCTTGTGATTGTCACTTTGGTGGGTTTGAATATCGGGCATTGAGGAATATTGACCCCACCAACGATCATATGGATCACGTGTTGTGGTTCTTCCTGTTCGTTTTTCCTGTTTGCATCCCTGTCTCTAAAATGATTTTTAGCTCGGTCACTCTGGCATTCTCAAAGGTGACCCTCATTGAATAAACGAGCCACCTCCTCCCTCCTGCAGTCTTGGGTTCTGTGACCATGGGTTCCATGGTATTTGCACATTTGATTAGGGTTCCTTTAAGCTGGATCGGTCTGTAGGGGTCTGGGCCACCTAGTATCCTTGATTCATTCAATGGCTGATACAATACCCGATTCATCGACGCTGAAGTTGTACTCCGATAACCGTGGAGCTTCCTTAGGCTTGACATGTTTATCGAAAACACTCTTACTCATGAGCCCTCGAGAGTTTTGACCTCGATCATTCCTTCGATCATTTCAGACGGGGTTACGTCCCGGTCTACCGTTTCTACGATCTGCGTTGTATGGTTGGTACCGATCTCTGTTTGATCGGGGCTCTCTGTCGATGTCTCTTTTTGAATCCTGCCTTCGGATCTATTTGGATAAACGGAACCAGAAAGGGATCCTAACTGATCATCCTCGACTCTGGTCTTTGACTGGTATCGGTTATGCACATCGGCCCAGGTCACAGTTGGATATTCAATCAAATTCTGTTTAAATTGTCATGATGCTATCGAACTCCGCTCGTTCAATCCTTGAGTGAAGGCTTGGACAGCCCAATCATCAGTGACCGGGGGTAGGTCCATGTGTTCCATGTGGAACCGAGATACCCATTCCCTTAGCATTTCGTTGTCCTTTTGTCTCACTTTGAAGAGGTTTCATTTCCTAGTCGCGACCTTTATTGCTCCGGCGTGTGCCTTTACGAACGAATCAGCAAGCATGGCGAAGGAATCGATGGAATTGGGCGGCAAATTGTGGTACCATATCATTGCCCCATTCGATAAGGTTTCTCCAAATTTTTTCAACAGAACAGATTCAATTTCATCGTCTTCTAAGTCATTTCCTTTTATTTCGCATGTATAAGAAGTGACATGCTCGTTAGGATAAGTGGTTCCATTGTACTTGGGAATTTCTGACATGCGAAATTTCTTCGAAATGGGCTACGGAGCCGCACTTGGTGGGAAAGGCTTCTGTACGAACTTCTTCGAATCCAAACCCTTCAGAATCGGGGGTGCCCCCGGTATTTGATCAACCCGTGAGTTGTACATTTTTACCTTTTTATCATTAGCCTCAATTTTATTTTCTCCTGATTCAATTCGTTTAGTGAGCTCCTCGAGCATCTTCATGATGGCGGGATCAGTTCTGGATTCATTATCGTTCAATTTCTCCTGTACAGGTTCGACCCTATAAACAACTCCGTGTGATGTATCAAGTTCGATTCTGGTTGGTGCTCGATTCTGATTTAAAATCAAAGTGTAGCTTTGAAATGAGAAAAATTAGAAGCAATAAGTCATTTTTGTAACATTTTCTACTACCATTTTTATTCCTATTCTTATCCATTTGGCATAAAGTAGATACATTGTTCTACTTTGATTGTTTATTCCATCTTGTGATTATAGATTTATAAGTGTTTCTTTCTCATAGTAAAGTGAGAATAATATCTAATTCGTTATTAATAGTTCTATTTGTAAATTTGTTCATCTGCACTGGACAGGAGCCCTCTTGCCGGAAATAGTCAAAGACAGCCTCTTTCATACTCATTTCTTTGACTGCTTTGCCATTTCTACATGCCCATTACCACTTCTCTTTTTCAAGTTTTTCTAAGATCTGTTCTTTTGGAACTGATTTTCTTCCGTTGATTAATTTTTTTTTTTAGATCTGATATTAGATTCCAAACTTTTGTTGACTAGTAGCCTTAGATTTAACGTTTTACAATTTATATTTACTTTTCCCTAAAAAAAAAATTTGTAAAGGTTTCAATTTACATCTGGTTAGCCGTTTTCAATTTTGTTGTGTACTAATTTTTAACTCAAGATTCAACTTATATTTGTTAAACTACGCTAAGATTCAAAATTTCTAATTAGTTGAGTTTTATTAAACTACGCTAAGATTCAACTTTTATTTGTTCATTTTATTGTATCACGGTAGAACTTGGTGAATTTTGTGTAGTTCTCTGCTCTTTCCCTACATTTCCCCTACTACTGTCAGGGCTA
This sequence comes from Nicotiana attenuata, assembly GCF_001879085.1. Classification (NCBI taxonomy): domain Eukaryota; kingdom Viridiplantae; phylum Streptophyta; class Magnoliopsida; order Solanales; family Solanaceae; genus Nicotiana; species Nicotiana attenuata. Next base: position 66,805,649 of record NC_031994.1, read on the forward strand.
CACCTGTGGTAGCGGTGACAACCCTTTTCGATTTTTGGGTCGTGGTATTTTCTGTATTTTCTGGGAAATTCTCGAAGTTGTTGGAGACAAGTTGGGCGCACGAGCACTAGCAAAGGAGAGCAACCTGGACGAGCGTCACCAAAGGGCGGTGGGAAGCGGTGCGTGAGGGTACAACTACATCGAGTACAGCAAATCAACACTGGTTTGGTTCTCGGGAGTTGGTACCTCCCGTTCTACTGTTTCCCTCCACATAGCATAGTGTAAACCTAGAACTACCCGGACATAATAAGAATAGTAGCTACGTACAGACTCTCGCCACTTCGTGCGTACGTAGCCCCCACAAATAATCCTATATTAATTTAAGTTCACCTATGGGGAAATTTTCCACTTACAAGGTTAGAAAAAAGACTTACCTCGCTTTAAGGCCTACTTTTCGGTCCAAGCTTATGCCGAAACCCTCAATTTAGTGCCGAACAATCCAAAACTCCAAAAGCTAGATGAAAATCCCTCTCAAGAAGCTCCAAAAATCGCACAACAATGGAGTGAAATGAGTCAAAAATTCCTAAGTTCCGTATTAAATGAAGTGCACTGCCCCAGCGATTTCCACACCTGCGGTGCATTGACCGCATCTGCGGTCACGCTTCTACGAACGTGGGTCCGCTTTTGCAGAATTAACTGGGCTGGTTGGGGGTCGTTTTTGCGGATGGGTTCCCGCTCCTGCGGTCCCGCTTATGCGGAAAGGGAGCCACATCTGCGGAACCTGGGCTACCCTCCCTTGGCCGCTTTTGCGGTGCCTGGCCCGCACCTGCGAACTCGCACCTGCAGCTGACCAACCGCAGGCGCGGTTATGACAGCAGCTGGAGCTTCAGCTCTTGCTCCAAACTTTCAACTTGGTCGGGGCCTCGTCCTATTGACGCTCGGGGCCTCCAGGGCCCCGCCCGAGCGTACCAACGAATTCGGAATCATAAAATAGAATTGCTCGAACTCTCGGAACACCCGAAACAACATCAAAACTAAGAATCACACCATAAAACCAATTGAATCAAACTTAAGAACTTCAAGTTCTTCAATTTACTTCCAACGCGACGAAACGTACTTATACTACTCGGAATGACACCAAATTTTGCGTGTAAGTCTTAAATGACATCACGGAACTATTCCGATCTCGGAATTTCGTTTGGACCTCGATATCACCAAAACCCGCTCTAAACCAAATTTAAAGAACTTCAAAGTTCTTCAAGAACCAACTTTCACTATTAGGCGCCAAAACTCTTCCGGGTCATCCTAAATCCTATTCGAACATACGTCCAAGTCCGAAATCATCATACGACCCTATTGGAACCGTCAAATCCCGATTCCGAGATCGTTTACTAAAAATATTGACCGAAGTCAAACTTGGCCTTTTAAGCCAACCTTAAGGAACCAAGCGTTCCGATTTCAACCCAAACTCTTCCAAATCCCGAACCAACCATCCCCGCAAGTCATAAATCAATAAAAGAAAGTACGGGAAGTCTTCTTTAGGGGAACGGGGTTCTAGAAAGTAAAACGACCGGTCGGGTCATTACAATATAGATTCTTTAAGATTGCTAATAATAAATCTAAAAGTATGCACAAAATCTTTTTCATTGAACAAAGTTTCTATCTTGCATAAGACATAAGATTTGAAGATCTACACATGATATATTTTCATTGGATACCTTTTTGCTGAAAATTTGGACACGAATCTTCGCCAATTCAAGCGTTATATCAGTGGTAAGAGAATGAAATCTAAGAAATAGCTACAATTACAAAGTTCTTCCATCATTGAAAGAATTTATTTTATTAATAGCTTTAAAATGTGTGCCTTAGAGTTGAATCATTGTACATTTAGTTAATGAATTTATTAATAATGTAATATTAGCTTTCTTCAATATATACCTAGTGAAATATGCATATCTTATGAGATTTTAAATTTGAAGAATTTTTTTATCTTTTATATGTAATATCAAAATAAAATAAAAAAATTGACTGTTAGATTCGCTATAAAATCCAAAAAATTTCGGAACAAATGAGGCTGGTACAGAGAGGTTTGACTATATTGAGCAACTTAAAAGTTAGAGAACATTTTCTCTAACATATCCTCATTAATTGATATTTTTTTTACATAATTTCAATTAAAAAGGTTGTAAATAATGTCGCTTCTGATGGTCTTTATAATGAGCCCCTAAAAGCATTCCTACTTCTATTAATCAAAAACATGAACACATCTGCTGCTATGAATATGAACAAATGGGAAATACTTTTTTCTTTCATTGCTAGAGTGAAACTTTGTTTTCCAGTTACTAAAACTAAGTCAAGTTACCCTTTGTAACTTTCATCCAATAGGGAAAACCCAAACCAAAAATAAACGAGTTAATACTTAAGAGTCTGTTGACCATTTCAATGTTATGATGTGAAATATGTACCCACAGCCATTAACCAGTGTTTTACCAAAAAAGTACTAAATCTTTTGTTAAACGAATTAATGAGAAAATAGAGGGTGAATCCTAATTAAATATAATAACCATTAGATCTGATGTTTAGATGTATTGATAATGTAGGGCCGAATCCGAAAATGTTATATACCAACTACAAATGCTCAATGATTGTCAATGAATATAGTAATAAAAACATTTAATAAATATAGATAATGGCAATGAATATAATAAGAAGAAATTTATCACCCAAATGTTAGATGACTTGGATTATTCTCCTTCCTGTAGGGAAATAGAGAATGAAGATGGAAAAGGAATATTTGGATCTTGTGAATAAAAAATGTATATTGAACAATGTAATCAGTGGACAAGACAAGCTTTTGTATATTCTTTGTAGTCAACATTTTATAATGTGCTCTTATCAAACAAGTGAAGATCCCCCTTTTGTTCTTTATCTCATCCTATTTATAGGGAATATTCCTAAAAAACCTAAAAGTACAACTGAAAGAATATTCAATCGAATAATCTTTCGTTCTATTCTAAATTTTTCCTACCGTTACTTCCTTACATCCTTTGTTCGACCTCGGCGCTAATGCTTCTTAAGACGATTCCTCGCCATTAGGTCGTGGTCGGCTTAATCCCCGACCACGTCCATTTGCGGTTATTAAGTCCACCGAATTTTGAACAATACAACTAGCATGAAAAACACACTAATCTCCTATGGAATACGATAGGTGTACGTTTTGACGGTATTAGTATACCAACTATATCGTGTGTGCATGATCAGATTTTGCAAAAACAGTGAGAGAAATCATTTTCCAGAATAACAAATGAATTCCGTGCAAGGATAAATCAACCTTAGTTAAGTTAATCAGATTAATGACTTAAAGGGAAATGTCAGAACATTATCAAATGCACATTTTGCACATATGTGTAGTATGACAATGGTATAAAATAGGAGAGTCAGGCTAATGACGTGTGTTATAAATAAATAGAATAGAACAAGAGATATAGGGACTAAAATACCGAGAAAATAATCGTGTGGTTGCAGATGGAAACATTTCGTACTCACGATTCCCTCCGACAAGTTGTGGTTCACAACTCCGGATATATTCCTTGGACTTTCTACGTGTAATTATGTACATTTGTAAGACTCGCACAAGTTAAATCCCACAACACACCTGTCCTCTTTTCTTGTTCGATTCTAGTTAGTGGTGAAAATTTTGCCACATTGTTCTTGACTGCCTGGGGACAGTAAATTTTCTCAAGCGCGAACATTCTTAAATATTTCGTATGTTTATAAAATACAAGGGTGGCTTTGTGTATAAGTGAAATTTTTTGAAGGCATGTGGTTGTATGGGCGAAAAATTTCATGTCATATGTTAATCATCAGATCAATGGAGATAAAGCTTTTGAAAGCTGTGACGTGTCAATGATATAATATGTCAACCTGATTTCAAAAGGTCGAAGTCATGTGAAGAAGGTAAATCGTCGTCAAGGTCGTGGTGGCCGAGAAAAGCCGAGGATGAGGGCGAGCACCCGTCCTCGGCGTGCAATAATGGCAAGTTCAAGGATTTTGATTCCCTAGAGAATATTTCAGTGAATATTCCCCTCTGTTGTATTATTTAGGGTATTGTGACCCATGTACTCTTATAAATAGGAAGAGATGTAGCTCTAGAAGGGGATTTGAACATTTTTGTAAAGAATAACATTGACATTATCTGTGAAGATTCTCTCTTTATTGAAAAAATACAAGCCTTACCTTTACACTTTTTTTTCTATCTTTCTACCCCGATCATGAAGAATCGGAATATTCAAGTGCTTATCATTATCCATCATTGTGAGAAGGATCAGTGGAAAATCTCACCCTTGTCGGGTGAACCTAGCTCTATTTATTACTTAAATGCCATTTATCGCCGTTTATTGTCATCTTTCACATTCTTAAATCGTTCATCTCCATTGTTACTCTAAGATATTATTATGTGACAGCACACGCTCGGTATTCTTCATAAACACACCAGATCTATCATTTGAATATTAATATTGACTTAGATTAACCCTTTTCTCTATAAATCTGATTGTATAAAAACCTAGATCTAAATTTTTGGTCATAATTAGGCGTCGTCTATGGGAATTTTCTTAGTCAAACTTTTAGTTTCTATCTAGATCTACAACTTTCGTGACTTGTTAACTTAACGTGCTGTAGAGTTATCCTTTCTCTGTTTGTATACAAGGATTCTGTGGCGGATAACCAAGGGAACGGAACAAAAGCAACGGACAACGTCCCACTCAACCTTATGAGTGCCATCGGCGAATGGTATAACACCCAAGACGAGGAGGTAACCCCCATGGCGTCCCCCAGATTAGGAAAGTTGCCTACACCCTTCTGCAGCACAATCAGACAGAACGGAAAGGGGGCTTCCATGTCCGCGGGAGAGGGGCGCCACCCGCTATAAAAAATCTCCCCGAAGCTCGGTTAATCGACACTCCGGTCAGCGTGATGAGTAAGCAAGCCCCATGCATGACCATGGAAACCACAAGGATCCTTGCAGCACAGGAACGAACGAGACGACCAACCAAACCTTCCTATTTCAGGTAACACTTATACAATCGTTGACAGTGCAGGTGACATCGTACTCGCCGCCGTGCTAAAAAGAATGGAGGAAATGGAAAATGAGAACTAAGCGCTCAAAGAACAGATAAAGGAGCACCAGGAACGGGTAGACAAAATACCAGGTGCCCCCAAATTGCAACCAAAAAGAGACGCTGGCAGGTTCGTGGAACAGTCATACAGGGAGGAAGCGGCTCCCCATGCTATACCAAAAACTTTCAAGATGCCTCCGTACCTCCAAATCTATGACGGAACGACTGATCCCGAGGACCATGTAACCGACTATATAACCGCTGTAAAAGGCAACGACCTCACCAAAGAACAGGTGTCCTCCATCTTGTTGAAAAATTCGATGAGACCCTCAACGAAATATAGCTGCCAGCCTAATCCATCGAAACATTCGAAGAAATGGAACACAAGTTTGTGACGGCACGTGCTGGCGCCAAGAAAGCTGAAATGAGGGTGAATGATATCTTTGCCATCAGACAGTACTCGGGGGAGGGACTAAGGGATTTCCTCGCCCGATTCAACAAGGTAAGGATTACTTTACCAAACCTCTCCGAAGGAATGGCCGTGGCAGCCTTTCAAAATGGGATGAACAGAGAAGGTTCGAAGGCGACCAGAAAGCTACTAAGCTGATTGATGAAGTAGCCACCGACCACCTAGGATGATATCCACAATGCTTTCTGTGCCAAGGTTAGGGCAGATGACAACGACCTCAACGGGCCAACCCTACGACTCATCTCAGTACAAGCCGAACCCCGAAGAGAACGCAAGGACAACTCAAGGAGAGACCCTTCGGTATCGAGACAAGGCAGAGAGCGGAATCAACCCTACATCAGAGCACCCGTCACCATCTTCCGTTGCGAAGATGACCCCTCGCCGAGATTAGACATTCACAGATACGATTGAGGTATATGCCCCTACTATCTGCTTACAACTTTTGTGTGTCAACTACATAAGTGGTCTACGCACTTGAGAAACTCAGAACAAAGGTGAAGTGGCCACCAAAGATGAGGTCCGACCCAAGCACCAGGAAGCCTGATGCCCTATGCGAGTTTCACCAAGAACGTGGACGCAAAACGGAAGATTGCCACACTTTGAGATTAGAAGTAGCAAACTTGCTGCAGCAAGGACACGTCAAAGAATTATTAGTGACAAAGGCAGGAACACCTTAGCAAGGGGTCGAGAATGCCCAGGCCCACCATCGAGGACCTCGATCCCGTCCAGCTAAACCACAACGACCCCAGCAAAAAGGCCTACATCGGGTACAAACTCCAAAACCTAAGTAAATTTAGTCAATTCTTAATAGCTAACGAAGATCTGTTTGCCTTTAGCCATGCAGCTATTCCCGACATCCCTAAAGAGATAACCACGCACAAGTTACATGTCAACCCCTACTACCCCCAGTAATGCAGGTCCGCCGAAAGTTCAATCCCACCATCAACGAGGCCGTCCACGAGGAGTTTGAAAAACTATTGGCCAATGGCTCTATTAAGGAGTCGAAGTACCCTAATGGATTGCCAATGTGGTAATGGTCAAAAAGAAGAACGGAAAATGGAGGATGAGTGTGGACTTTACCGATATGAACAAAGCCTGCCCGAAGGATTCATTCCCGTACACATCAACCAGCTCATTGGCGCAACATCAAGACATGAGTTGCTAAGTTTTCTGGACGCTTACTCAGACTACAATTAGATACTCATGGAGGAAGACGACCAAGAGAAAACTATGTTCATCACTCATAGGAGAACGTACTACTACAAGGTCATGCCATTCGGGTTGAAGAACGCGAGAGCTACCTATCAAAGGCTGGTCCCAAAAATGCTCAAAAACCAACTCGACAAAACAATGGAGGTATATATCGACGAAATGTTGGTTAAATCCTTGAGGGCTGAGGATCACATCGGCCATTTAAAGGAAACATTTGAAATATTAAGGAAGTACGAGATGAAATTGAACCCCGAAAAATGCGCATTCGGCATAACTTCAGGTAAGTTTCTGGGGGGCTTCCTGGTATCACAGCGCGGAATCGAGGCCAACTCAGATCAGATTAAGGCTATCGACAGAATATAAAAACATCTAACCCTTTTCTTTATAAATCTAATTGTATAAAAACCTAGATCTAAATTTTGGGTCATACAAAGTTTTATTATGATGTTTTATACTTAAATACCACACAAGAGGGGGGGGGGGGAGGTGATTTGTGTGGTACCCAATTTTTGCTTAACTTGATTATAGAAGGACCTGGTTCTTCTATGTGTTCCAACTACTACTGTTGTGGAATAATAAATACAGAAATTAAAGAACACAAGGATTTTTACGTGGAAAACACCTAGCTCAAAAGGTGAAAAAACCACGACCTACCTTCCAGTAGGATTTTCCCAAACTCTCCACTAAAATCACTGAGCCAAAAACTGCATTTACAAAAACTCTTTTGTAAACCTAGGATTAACTCTAATCCCGTTGTGGCACACAGTCTCAACTATTGCGGCAACTTCAAGTTAACTCTAACTTGAAAGCTCTAAGTACCTAATACAATTGTTTCTAGACAAGCTGAAAGGTACAATGTAAAATCACCTACTACAATTGAACTAGAATAAAAGATAGACACTTGGAACAGGTTCTTCTATCTGGTTCAAGTAGCTTCAGGTTTGCACGCTTGAATCACATACGAATTGCTTGCAAAATTGCCTTGCTATTTTGCTCTCAATTCACGTTTAACTTCTGCTTATGTGCAACACTTATAATGTGAGAACAACCTGCAATTTATAGAGTTAGTAGATGAAGAAATAACTAGAGTTCTGATGCAATTCCTTGGTGGAAGAGTTCTAGTTGATCTCAACTTCTAACTCCTTCCCTATCTTGGATAATGTTCTCTTTGAGTAAGGAGTCCTTCTCCTTATCAATTATGCAACCTTTTCGATCAAGATATATTAAATATACCAAGTTAAGCGTATCTCCTTCACGTGCATCCCACATGCTCGAATCTGCCCATTTTTGTGCACCTAAAGGATGGACCGGTTCATGCCTGAGCTTCCTTTGTCAATCTTCAAAACTAACCTTCATTTGGGCCAATAAATTCCCCCTTTTTGATGATGACAAACTCTGTGCTTTTCATAAGCTTAGGCCCAGTTTCAGCTTAGCTCAACATCAACACAATGTTAGAAATATTTTTCCTTTTTATCACTTATCATCAAGGACCAGGTACATTAGGTTATAAACATCACTGTTCAAAGTGTAAGGCACAACCTTTTTCCCCCTTTTGGCATCACCGAAAAGTTGCATAAAATGTGAGATAACCAGATTTTAAAACTTACTCATGGCCACTGGGGCTACTTCAAATGCAATCATGAATTAATCATCATAGATCAAGCTAAGAGTTTTAACCATCAAAGAAATATAAACAAACAGTTAGAGCAAAAGATAGTGAATTTCATTGATGATTGATAAGATTTTACGACATAGCATAAGAAGTAATAAAAATATTGGAAACATGAGCAAAAACAACAAAAAAATCCCGAACTGGGTCACTGGTTGATCTACACTAGGCTAGGAGGCTTAAGGTTGGGAATAACTAGGTGCTTGGATTTTGACTTGGAGGAGTTTCAGCATATCTTGAAGAATGCCATCATTCTTCTCTTTTTCTCTCGCCAGCTCAGTTCTGAGAGCATCTCTCTCAGTCTCCTACCTCAACCAACCTCTTCTTCAGCCTTTCAATCTCAGCATCCTTAGCCCCACTTTCTTGCACCAAGGCTCTGACCTTGCTATTCACTGGTACCTGTTGGATGAATCAGGTTCTTTAGGAGTGGCATTGACTTCATAATCGCAAGCAAGCAGAGTATTAACCCCAAAATGATCCTTTCTTCATAGGTACCTTGAAATATGCAAGTATAGTTGTGAGAATAAAGCCATAGGGAATGGTATGAGACTTGAAGCCATTTATAACCCTATCAGTAGGTCCGTGAGGGTTTCCTGTTCAGATGGAACAGGTTCATCTATATTTTTTCCCAAATTGAACCAACCCCTCAGCAGCTTCGCCAGACCCACTTCCCCCAGTTTTGCTCACGCTCTCTTCCATTTCAGTAAATTCCTCTCCCCATACAACCATTGCACCAGTTTCTTTTGTTAGACCAACAGGAGTGGGTGAAGAATCAACCACTCTTTTACCCTTTCCCCTCACATCACTCCTAGCACCCTTGCTCTCTTTTTCTTTTCCCTTTTTATTTTTACCACCAACTTCTCCAGACTCTGTAGTCTCAACACCTTCTATAGATCCTACCAGTACAAATCTATTCTCCAAATTTGCAGCAACTTCAGAAATTATCTCAGGAGTAACTTTAGAATCAGAAGATACTTGTTCAATTTTGGAAGAACTAATTTCTTCCCCCTTAGTAGCAGACTTAAATGAATCTTCAGATTTCTGGGATTCTTCTTCCCTACCTCCTTTCAATTTCTTGTTTATTTTCTTGATCTGCTCTCCTTCAGCGACAATCTTATGAGCCATCATCTTTACTCTACTTTTCTTAGAGATTGGTGTGGTTGAAAGAGTGGTAGAAGGTGTGAAAGTGGTTTCCTGTAGTGGTGATGAAGAATTTTTCAGAGGTGTTCGACATATCTGGGCTAGGGTATGGAAGAGAAGAGAATTAGATTGTGTTTGGAAGATGAAAGAAGAATGAGAGTTTTTTGACTGCTTGAGAGAGATGGAGTAAGGAATACACTAAAGCTGATCAATATACAGAGGACTAATTAATGGGGGTAACGACAGCTTTTCAGACTCTTAGAAGTCTAATCAAACTGAATTTCAGTTTTGAAGAGACGTTGGAGTGTATCCCTAGAATCTAGGTACTTCCATTCGGTTGGGACTCTTTTGAATGGAACTGGTTCACTTGTAACGGATAAGTCCAAAAGGAGTTTGGAATTATGTAGGACTCTGCTTATGATCCAAATATAATTATTTCAAATTATGCAGAGTGTAGAAAACATACCTATTTATCTTGATGAACCAGGTTCTTCACTGAAAATTCTCTTGTGTAAGTCTAAATTTGCCAAAATAGAGAAAATATCGTTAGAGATTAATGATTCATTTTAGCACATGGCACAAGAGTATATACTATGGAAAGTATGAGACTGAGCAAGAATTAATCTAGATATTTACACAAGTTCCAGATTTCCTAGCCAATTTTTTTTCTTAATCCCCTTTTTTTCATTGTGCATTCTGAGCTGGTCCCATTAGGTGATCTTAATCATCCCTAATTCTAACCTGTTCCTTTCAAAGCTTTCTCTACTCAGTGTTTTAGTAAAGATGTCAGCAATCTGTTTGTCAGTAGCACAAAATTTTATAGTAATCAATCCTTTCTCATAGTTGTCCCTTAAGAAGTGATGTCTAACATCTGTGTGCTTAGTCCTCTTATGATGAACTGGGTTCTTAGTCATGCTAATAGCACTAGTGTTATCACAACAAATAGGGATGCAACCAACTTCAATGCCAAAATCCATCAGCAACTGTTTGATCCATAGCAGTTGAGCACAACAAGAGGCAGCAACAACATACTCAGCCTCAGCAGTGGATAGGGCCACTGAATCCTGCTTTTTAGTGGCCCATGATACCAGACATGAACCAAGAAAATGAGCCATACCTGAGGTGCTTTACCTATCCACAAGGAAACCTGCATAGTCAGCATCAACATATCCTACTAAATTAAAATTACTACCTTTAGGGTACCAAAGGCAAAGGTCAGTGGTGCCTTTCAAGTATCTCAATATTCTCTTGACAGCAGTCAAGTGGGACTTCTTTGGATTTGCCTGAAATCGAGCACAAAGACCTATACTGGAAACAATATCAGGTCTGCTAGCAGTAAGATACAAAAGAGAACCAATCATTCCCCTATACAACTTCTGATCAACAAATTAACCAGGTTCATCTATATCCAATTTCGTGGATATTGCAATAGGAGTGTCAATTTCTTTGGATGTTCCTTCCTGGTTTTGTTACTGAGGAATAGGTTCTTGGACAGGTTCCCTCGAGGTTTGAGGATCAGTTCCTCTCTAGTCAGTTCCCCCTGTCATGTTGCCCTGGGTGGAAGGACCTGTCCCATCACTTGTTCCTTCTTGTGATGCATCTTCAGGCTGGACTGTGGTTTCACCATTTGAATTTCTTATCAGCCCAATCTCTTCATTATCTTGTTCCTGCCTCTCAGAAAGAATGTTAGTTTTAAATAACATATACATTTTTTTTACACACATAGTTCTTTTACTGTATATCTTATAAGCTTTACTATGTGAAGAATATCCCAAGAACACTCCCTCATCACTTCTGGGATCATACTTACCTAGGAAGTCTTTGCCATTATTGTGCACAAAGCACTTGCATCTAAATGCCCTAAGATGGGATATATTTAGCTTTCTCCCTTTAAGTGACTCATAGGGAATCTTCTTAACAAGAGGTCTAGTCATGCAACTATTTATGATGTAGCATGCAAAAATTCAGCAAAGTTAGCATTTTCAAATTCAGTTCCATGATCAGACCTAATTGATGCAAGTTGATTACCTAGTTGTTTCTGAGTTTTTCTAACAAAAGAAGTAAACATGTCAAATGTTTCATCTTTAGATGTTAAAAACAATGTCCAAGTAAACCTAGAGTAATCATCAACAAGCACCATCACATATCTTTTACCACCTCTGCTTAATATTCTCATTGGACCACAAAGATACATATGGACCAGTTCCATCGTTCTGGTGGTGCTTACCACTTTCTTGCATTTAAAAGAGGATCTTACCTACTTCCCCTTTGCACAAGCCTCACAAACTTTGTCTTTTTTGAACTTGATGTTAGGCAGCCCTATCACCAGATCCTTAGAGACTAATTTGTTAAGTTGACTCAGACTTGCATGTCCAAATCTCTTGTGCCAAAGGGGGGGATCATTGTCCAACACACTTAAGCAAGTGAGTTCATTTTCTGAAAGTGTGGACAAATCTACAATGTATGTATTGTTTACTCTTTTTCCCTGCAAAATAATCTTGTCAGTGGTAAGATTAATCATAAAACATTTGGTAGAGGTGAATGCTACCAAGTTACCTCTATCGCATAATTGTGATACACTAATTAGACTGTACTTTAGGCCATCTATCAAGTAGACATTCTCAATAGAGTGAGAATTAGTCTTACCTACCTTTCCAAACCCAATGATCTTACATTTCTTCCCATTTCCAAAGGAGACATTACCTCCTTTGAGGTCCTCAAGTGAAAGGAACTGGTTCTTGCTTCCTGTCATATGCTTTGAATAGCCACTATCCATGTACCATATTTGGCTGCTCCCCTTCACTTGGACCCGCAAAAGGAAATCAGGGGTTAGTCTTAGGAACTCAAACTAGTTTGGGTCCCTTTCTATAGGCAAAGGGGTAAATCAGATTCTTTTTAGCCAACCCGGCAGCCTATTTTTTCCTTGAACAAATTCTTTATTCTTTTGACTAGCCTTTTCTTTTGCAATACATTCACTTTTATAGTGACCAGTTTTACCACAGTGTGTGCAAATTATGATCTCAGGAAGTGTGAGGTACTTGCTTTTGGGATCCCACTTAGGTGCAGGGGTCCTGTAGCCAAGTCCTCTCTTATTGCTACTATGGTGTTCATGTAGCCATGAAAGTGCATCGGAGGACCTATTCCATTTACAGGTTCTGTCTAGCTCGTGCTTAACCTTGTTTAGATCCTCCTTAAGGATTCTTATCTACTCATCTCTTTTGTACAACTCATCTTTCATTTTTTCTACATTTTCTTCTAAAGTGAGTTGTGTGTGATCAGCTTTCTTTCTACCAGTTCCTAATTTCAATTTTAGATTTTCAGATCTAAGTTCTAGGACAGTGGTGTCAAGTTCAAGAACCTGGTTCTTTAACTCAGCATTTTTACTTTCACTTTCACTAGCCCTAAGTTCCAAATTTTTGCACTTAGCTTTCAAAATCACACACTCCTTAGACATCTGTTCCTTTTCAATGTTTAGATCCTCAGATTCATCAATGAAATCCAGGAGTAACTCAGATAGCCTTTCTTTAGACAAAAGTTTAATCTTGTCTTTGAGATGAATTATACTTACCTCAGATTCCTCATCGAATTCTCCAATTGCCATAAGTGCTTGTTCATATCCATCTTCACCCTCTGAGTCCTCATCTGAGCTTTCTCCCCAGGCAGCAACCATAGCCTTTGTTGATCCTTTGTTCGTCTTGGGTTGAACCTGTTCCTTCTTCCTGTTCCTTCGTTTAGCTCTTTCCTTCTTCCATTCAATTTCCCATTGAGGGCAGTTTTTGATGTGGTGATCAGTCTTCCCACACTTGTAACACCCCTCATTGGTTTGTTTTTCAGGAACCCTTGGTTTGTTGTAGCTTTCACTTATTGAAGGACCCTTTCCTCTCATTAGGTACTTCTTGATGTCCTTTGTGATCATGGTCATTTCATCCTCCTCTAGATCAGCACCTTCAGTGATTCTGAATGCCAGGCTCTTTTTCTTCCTGGGTCCATCCATCTTCATGGTTTGCCTTCTAAGTTCATAGGCAGTGAGATTTCCAATTAGCTCATCCAACTTAAGAGTGGCAATGTTCTTTGATTCCTGAATAGCAGTGATTTTGCTTTCCCAAGAGATTGGCAGAACCCTTGTCAAAATCTTCTCAACTTTGTCTTCTTCAAGAATAACCCTTCCAAGAGACTTAAGTTCATTTGTCAGTGTGGTGAACCTTGTATACATCTCTTGGATGATTTCCCCTTCCTTCATAGTGAAATTCTCATACTGATAATACAATAGTGTTCCTCTGGACCTCTTCACTTGAGTTGTTCCTTCATGAGCCACTTGCAAAGTATCCCAGATTTCCTTAGCAGTGGTACAACTTTGAATTCTACTGTACTCGTCTGGACCAAGTCCACACACAAGCCATTTCTTGGCCTTAGCATTCTTTTCCCATTTCCTCAAGTCCACAGCATTGCAGTCAGCTCTTGTTTTTGGCACGTCTACTCCTTCAGCATTCTTCTTCATGGTAGCCAGGGGACCATCAGTGACAATGTCCCATAGCTCATAGTCTTCTCCGATGATGTGATCTCTCATCCTGTTTTTCCTCCAAGAGTAGTATTGGCCATTAAAGAGTGGAGGCAAAGGTGGATTGCCATTTCCAGTTTCCAGGCGGTGCGCTCATCTTGGTCTGTTCCTAAGGTGTTCGCCTCTTCAAGGATAACCTGCTCTGATACCAATTAATGTTTTATACTTAAATACCACACAAGAGGGGAATGATTTGTGTGGTACCCAATTTTCGCTTAACTTGATTAAAGAAGGACCTGATTCTTCTGTGTGTTCCAACTACTACTATTGCGGAATAATAAATACAAAAATTAAAGAACACAGAGATTTTTACGTGGAAAACACCTGGCTCAAAAGGTAAAAAAATCACGACCTACCTTCCAGTAGGATTTTCCCAAACTCTCCACTAAAATCACTGAGCCAAAAACTGCATTTACAAAAACGCTTTTGTAAACCTAGGATTAACTCTAATCCCGTTGTGGCACACAACCTCAACTGTTGCGACAACTTCAAGTTAACTTTAACTTGAAAACTCTAAGTAACTAATACAATTGCTTCTAGACAAGCTGAAAGGTACAATGTAAAATCACCTACTACAATTGAACTAGAATAAAAGATAGACACTTGGAACTGGTTCTTCTATATGGTTCAAGTAGCTTCAGGTTTGCACGCTTGAGTCACACACGAATTGCTTGCAAAACTGCCTTGCTATTTTGCTCTCAATTCACGTTTAACTTCTGCTTATGTGCAACACTTGTAATGTGAGGACATCCTGCAATTTATAGAGTTAGTAGATGAAGAAATAACTAGAGTTCTGATGCAACTCTTCCTTGGTGGAAGAGTTCTGGTTGATCTCAATTTCTAACTCCTTCCCTATCTTGGATAATGCTCTCTTTGAGTAAGGAGTCCTTCTCCTTATCAATTATGCAACATTTTCGATCAAGAGATATTAAATATACCAAGTTAAGCTTATCTCATTCCCATATGCTCGAATCTGCCCGTTTTTGTGCACCTGAGGGATAGACCTGGTTCATGCCTGAGTTTCCTTTATCAATCTTCAAAACTAACCTTCACTTGGGCCACCATATTATTTTTTTGTTCCTATTATTTACGGCACCCTTTTGATCATTCTCAGAAATTTTTACTGTGGACCAAGATGAGAAATAGTGTACTCCTACTACTTAAACCATAAATAGAATAAAAGTATATACGTAGACATTTGATTTGAGAACCAAGATACAACCAAAAAATACACAAGGGACCGCACAAAAGAGGGACATTTTACTTCACAAGCGCACAAAGTACATAGGTGGACGTGGTCGCTCTATCAACTCTCACTTTCTATCCTAGTTCAGTGATAACAATCTCAACCTCAAAAATCTCCAGAATCAAAATAAATGGACACCATTCATTTTCTATAAAAACCAAGATATCATAAAAAATTAATGAACTGAATTCTTGTTCAAACTTCTTCTTCTTCTTCTAACTTAAAGGGAACTCAAGTTTTCAAGAGCAAAAAGAAAAAGACATGGCTCAAACAATGTTGCTGACAGCCAATGCCAAAGTTGATTTAAGGAGTAAAGAATCCTTAGTTGAAAGACTAAAGCCTAAGCCTTTGTCTTCTTTCTTTTTGCCTTCTCTTCCTTTGAAATACCCTTCTGCTTCTTCTTCTTCACATTTCACAAGTACTACTGTTGCTCTTTTCAAGTCTAAAGCCAAAGCTCCTGCCAAAAAGGTTAGCTACTTATTATATTTGAAAAGAATAAGTCCACATCCCCTTTAATTCTGAGTTTTGTTTATTTACATTTATCGCACTACTAAAAAAGATTAGCTACAAACTTCGTTGCTAATCTGCCACTAAATTATCCGTAGCTGACAGAATATTTTGATAATCTGTCGCTAATTCCGTTAAGTAGGATTAACAACGAATTTTGCTATTTAACTGCAAAATTTGTTCATCACTAATTCCTGTTTTGTAATACCATCTTTCTTTAATTGGTCTATATTACATATGTAATTTGTTGAATATCTTATTTTTAAATTTAATTTTGATGGAGCAACAGGTTGTACCAAAGCCAAAGGAAAAAGTTGAAGATGGGATTTTTGGAACCTCAGGAGGAATTGGTTTCACTAAGCAAAATGAGCTCTTTGTTGGCCGTGTAGCTATGATTGGTTTTGCGGTGAGTACTTCGATTAATTAGTTTATCATAATTTTTTAATGGTTCTTAAAATAAAAATAAACAAAATACTTTTGTTATTCTACTAAAGGCTCAATATTATAGTATTACATAGTTAGACAAATGAGTCGCGTCCCAAGGCCAAAGTTTTATTTTATTGAACAGGTAACGGATAATGTGGTATCAGTTCGAAAACAATATTCGGACTCGATGCATGTATAGTCATAACATGTAGATTTGTCGTAGATAAGTGATAATTATATTAATTAAAATTTTGTGTTGACTTGCACTTGTTGCTATTATATAGCTTTGTCTAGTGATAATTCAATGTAAAAATTCATATTAATTATATATAGAGCTCTGCAACATTTTTTATAGTAAAATGCATGTCAAACATAATTGTAAATTCAAAAATTACAATTTTATGTCCAAAGGCCAACTAAAATTTAAGTGATATTTCCTGCTATACAGCACTAATGCATGTAATGATGTAATATAGGCATCTTTGTTGGGAGAAGCAGTAACAGGAAAGGGAATATTGGCACAACTGAATCTTGAAACTGGAATTCCAATCTATGAAGCAGAGCCACTACTATTGTTCTTCATCCTATTCAATCTGCTTGGAGCCATTGGAGCTTTGGGAGACAGAGGAAAATTTGTTGATGACCCTGCCCCTGCTACTGGTCTTGATAAGGCTGTTATCCCTCCTGGCAAAGGCTTTAAGGCTGCTTTAGGTCTTAGGGAAGGAGGTAAAAACTAATAAGCGCCACTTTTTCTTCATATATATTATGTATACTTGACGAGGGTTGGCCAGCTTATTGTTTTTGGCTTGTTTTAAGCATCTATAGCTTTGTCAAACACCGAAAAAGGCTAAAAAGAGCTTAAAAGCTGATTTGACCACCTTAATAGCCAATCCAAACCCCCTCTAAACCCTTGGGGGTGGCCGAATTGGTTGAGCTGGGGACTTCACAAATTGGAGGTCTAGAGTTCGAAACCATTTGCATGCCTCTTCAGTCGAGCTTGTCGCACGAGGCTTGCTATCAATGGAGTTTACCTTGTGCGCACCAGAAGGGTAGCGGCCAGAGGCGGATCTATGTGTTAGAATGAGGGGTCACTGGACCTCGTAAGTTTCGGCAGAATTTTTTTATATGCATATGTATATATCTTGAAATGGTTAATTTAAAGCACTTGGCACCCTAAATACTAAAACCCTTTAGGGGGCACTGGTTGAGCAAAATACTATGCCCCATCGCGTAAAAATCGTGGATCTGCGTCTAGTAGCGGCTACGGGTTATATATTTTAGTTTAGAGGTGTACAAAATAATCTTTAGTTTGTTTGGCCTTCGATTTAACTAAAGTTTTGTATGTATGCAGGTCCTCTATTTGGATTCACAAAGGCAAATGAGTTGTTTGTAGGAAGATTGGCACAACTGGGAATTGCTTTCTCCATTATAGGAGAAATTATCACAGGGAAAGGAGCTTTGGCACAACTTAACTTTGAGACAGGTGTCCCAATCAATGAGATTGAGCCCCTTTTGTTGTTTAACATTGTCTTCTTCTTCATTGCTGCCATAAATCCAGGAACTGGCAAATTTGTCACTGATGAGGAAGAGGAGTGAAGATATATAGACTAGTTAGTTTCTGTTGTGTAGCTTTTTCTAATAAACTTAATTTATATTTCTTCATAGTTGTGTGCACTCCATCGTTATTATCTTATTTAATTTCCAGCAAAAATGACTAATGTGGAAGTGCAAATGATTGGAAGTTTAAGTGTCCTATTGTAATGAGAAAACGATTATACGTCTCACTTCCCTCTCACGGTTCATGAAGAAATTCAAAGGTAAAAGAAAATTGTTTACCTCGAAAATACGAGTAACAATTAAATTTGATTTGTGGTTTTAAAAATATGTGATTTAGTTCAATACCAATTAATAATCAAGAAATATGAAGTAGAAATGAAAGAGATAAGTGAATCAAACCAATGTTACTTGACAGTAATGACCTCGAGACGGGCTAAGAGCAATAAAGTAAGAAATAGAGCAAAAGGATTAGAGCTAAAGGACAATGCTGATGAACAGTAGGCAAAAAGTAGAGAGTATATTCTTTTCTCAGTGATTAGATGATGTTACAAACGTGATTCAGCTCGTAAAGACTCTGTTTAGTAGTGTAGGCATATAAAATTTGTATGAATTAAATTCATAAATTTATTTGGACTTATTTTAAATTCAACATATATTGGTCCGAATAAATATTATGGGCTAACATAATTGGATTAATTGTATAATATATATGGATTAAATAAATAAGTCTTAATCCATTGGGCTAGCCCATTTAATTGGGCTAAAGTGATGAGCCCACTTCCTTAAGCCCAAGATGTTATCTTCCTAGAGGCCAAATTTGGTACCACATGTCATATGACGTGGCACGCAAGTCAAGCGGAAGAGCCAATAGGATCATATCACGTGTCAAACTGACAAGGCATGCCAAGTCACATTAAAAGGCTAATGAAATCGTGCCACGTGTGCAAGTGATATGTTCTAGCCAATCAAATGCGGCCTTGTCACACTTCGATTTGATTGGTCGGAAAGAGTTTGTTCCTATCATAACTCTTCCCTCCCACAACTATAAATAGGGATCTTCATAACCCAGAAAAGAGACCAGAAGTTATAACAAGAAGCAAGAGAGAGCACGTGGATCAAACGCCGCAAAATTTTCTACAAGTTTCAAGCTTCAAGCAATCAAGTTCAAGTTCAAGCTCAAGAGAACGAAGAACAAATCAAGATTCAAGGAGTACGAGTTCAAATCAAAGTTCGTGCTAGTTGAATTCAAGATCATCGTTCCTGGCAACAACTACATATTCAAGATCAAGCTCAAAGGCCCTTGAATTTATTCACTATTGGAAAGAAGAATCAGAGGATCCATAGAGATTGTACACTTATATTATTTGAAATCAAATACTACGATTGTTGCAATATTTTTCGGTCTTGATTTTATTTTCTCGACGCAATTTATTGTCTACAAATTCTGGCACGCCCAGTGGGACAATCTCTACCTCTCATCTCAACTTTTCAATCACCAAAGTACAAGAACGTCGAAATGGCTTCAAAGAAAATCAACTCCAGATCAACATCCACCAAGGCTGCTAACTCCAGGTTCTATGCTGATGTGGAAAGCATCCTCGATGTTTATCTTTGGAAGCTTCGGACCAGTTACGAGGGGCAAAGAAAGCTCTTTAGAACAACAACCACTCCAAGTGTCGTCCGCATCAACCCCTATTTTCGGATCTTCATCCTTAAAAGGAGCAAGATCTTCCACAAATGCACCCGAAGGAGGAAGCTATGCTGCTGCAAAGATTAAAAAAACTCTTGCTCTACTTGACCTCTCCGGATACAAGAACTTTGCTGTGAAGGAAGATGATGATGCTTCAAGTGATGGATCCTCTCCACTTACACCACATAGCGTAAGCCAATCGAGGATCAATCTATGTGACAATCCATGCTACTCTCCATCGTCCACGACAATCATGCAAGCCATGGTGACAAATACTTCATCTTTGGAGGAGCAGTTGGCAAACTTGACGGAAGCAATCGCTGGCTTGACCAAGTACATGCAAAATCAAGGGGCTAGAATCGACAAGCTAGCAGACAGGGTGGGAATCTTGATGGAAGAAGAATCCACCCATGCACCTGGCAAGCTCCCAGAGGTTCCAGAGAGTAATTCTCCCCCAAGACAAGTAGCATCCGCTAAGTCTATCCCTATATTATATGAAGGGATGACTCCAATCGATCAACTGAAGGAGTTCATTGAAGGAACTATTAAAAAAAAGTATGAAGTTGCTACCAAGTCATCTCTTACATACGCAAAGCCATATACTACAAGGATCAATATGTTGCCTGTTGGCTATCAACCTCCAAAGTTTCAACAGTTTGATGGAAAAGGCAATCCAAAGCAACACGTGGAACACTTCGTTGAGACATGCAACAACGCTGGGACTTATGGAGATTACCTCGTCAAGCAGTTTGTCCGCTCGCTAAAAGGTAATGCTTTTTATTGGTATACAAACCTTGAGGCGGGATCTATTGATAGCTGGGATCAACTAGAGCAAGAGTTCCTCAATCACTTTTATAACACAAGGCGCTCTGTGAGCATGGTGGAACTTACAAATACTCATCAACGGAAGGGTGAACCAGTTATCGACTTTATCAATCATTGGAGGAATACAAGCCTCAACTGCAAAGGCAGGCTTAGTGAAGCTTCTGTCATAGAGATGTGCATCCAAGGCATGCATTGGGGACTGCGCTACATCTTGCAAGGTATCAAGCTTAGCACATTTGAAGAACTTGCAACTCGTGCCCATGACATGGAATTGAGCATGGCCTCCAATGGAAACGAAAGGCCGCCCATATATGAACCTCGCAAAGGGAACGACAAGCGAGAAGTCAGGAAATGGAGCAAGTTTATGCCCAAGTATGAAAACAAAGAAGCTATGAATGTCACCACATCGCCTGTGAAGTTCACGATGAAGGTGAGTAAGAAGCAGAGTACTAAATCCACTTCTTTTCAAGATAAACCAGGTGGGAAGTTGACTATAAAAGAAATGCAAGAGAAGGAGTACACATTTCTGGATTATGATGTGCCAGCAATTTTTTAAGAACTCCTCAAGTTAAATCTCATTGATCTTCCGGAGATGAAGCATCCAAATAAAGCTGGTAAAATGAATGACCCAAATTACTGCAAATACCATCGACTTGTGAGCCACCCTCTAGAGAAGTGCTTTGTCTTCAAGAACAAAGTTATGGACTTGGCTCGTGAAAAGGATCGTGCTTGAATATGAGAAAGCAAGCGCAAACCAAGTCTCTATCACCTTTGGCTCATTCAGTCCGGATGAATTATGTGGTTTTAAAGAAAGTAAAGATGAAGAAATAATAGAGAACAACAAAGTTGAAGTCGATAACCCTGATGATGATAAAGGTTGGAAGTTAGTGACTCGTCCTATGCGCCACAAAAGGAGCCCACAAAAAGAATCAATAGAACAACCAACAAGGAAAATGATAGTAAAAGGCCAATGAAACATAATCCAGTTAGGCGTTTGAAGAAAGCAAAAGTGGAGGTGCACCACCCTCAAAAGCACGACATCCAGTGACCTTGGAGGATTTCTTGCCATGTTGGTTCCACATGAAGATTTCCCATGATGGTATTGAGGCCTTTTATTGCAATGCTGATAAAGGGGAAGAAAAGAGTGATGACCTACCGTTGGCACCATCTTCAGAAAAGCCCACTCTATTCCTCAAGAAGTTAATGCATGCGAGGAAAAAGTTATGTTCACAAATGACGATCTTCCACTAGGTGACACTCTTCATAACCACCCGTTGTACGTGGCTGGCTATATGCGTTATGAAAGGGTAAATCGAATTTTGGTTGATGGAGGATCCTCAGTGAACATCTTGCCAATTCGCACTATTAAAGAACTTGGTGTTCCCATGAACGAACTCTCGGAAAGTCGTGTGATGATCCAAGGGGGCAAAGAGCCATAGGTGCGATCAGGTTGGGAATCACCATTGAATATGTGCAATCAAGTTCATGGCTGCATGTGATCGACGCAAAGACTTCATACAACATCTTGCTTGGAATGCCTTGGATACATCAGAATAAAGTGGTGCCCTCTACCGACCATCAATGTTTGAAATACTACGAGGGTGAAGTCGAGAAAAAGATAGTTGTTGATGACGAGCGATTCACCAAGGCTGAGTCATACTTCGCCGATGCAAAGTTCTACTTGAAGAACCACACTGTGAAGGAGCTAAAAGTTGATGATGTTATGAAAAGCAAGAATGACAAGCCCACAACTAAGAGAGCTGAGGTGACTGCTGGTAAAGCTAAAGTTGTTACTGAGGAGGTACAATCTTACTCGATTAAATCTTATAGAGGGTATATTGCGACTTACGGCAAGAAAGTAACTCATGCTATCCAATATGTCCCTAAAAAGAATAAAGATGAAGGTGAATCGTCTAATATCCAGACTAACATGCTAAAGGGGTTAACTCTTCTGGTCAAACGAATTGAGGCAGTAAAGTTGTCCTCAATGCCACTTGCAGGGTTTGTGGCCTAAAATCATTTGCAGAATATGGCGCTCCCTACAAAGCATACAGATGAAGGCTTTGATCTTAATGCTTACAGGCTATTTGAAAAGGCTGGATATAATCGCAATGAGCCATCAAAATTAGGGAAACTCCCATCAGAAGCTGCTACGAGACAACCACGTGAAGGATTGGGATACAAGCAACTGTCACCAGTGCACATCTCCATAAGAAGGGAGAGAAACAATTATATCACTGTGAAAGATAAATCTGCCGCTTCTAACAAGCCTTCTGTCTTTTATCAACTTGGAAAATCAACTGTGAGGACTTCCGTATTTGAGAGATTGGGTCCATTAAAGAAGGGGAACAAGTTCCAGAGAAATTATCAAAATACAAGAACACCCGCTCCGCCCCAAATTCAGAAGATCTCTAAGGATTTCCAAAGTTTGGTTCCTTCTAGAATGATGCGACAAACAAAACTGGTGGTTTCATGTAAAGAAATACTAAAGGTAATGATATATATTGTGGTCTACACTAGGGAACATGACGAAGACAAAGAAATAGTGGGTTCTTCGTATCAAGTTACTACACAAAGCGAGCATAATATTTCATCTCTAATGGAGGATGATGAGAAATTCGAGAATGTTTCACTGTGTTATCACGTATCCTTCAATTATGGGGACCCTCAAGAAGATGAAGATGCAAAGGTTGCTCCGCCTGAAATTGAAGAAGGGGTAAAGCCAACAGTGGACGCTTTGAAAGAAGTAAACCTTGGCACTGATGAAGAACCGAGGCCCACTTATCTAATTTCTTTACTAGCATACAATGAAGAAAGAACTTATATGGAGTTACTCAAGGAGTTTAAGGATGTCTTTTCTTGGAGTTACAAAGAGATGCTTGGCTTGGACCCTAAAGTAGCAGTCCATCACCTTGCAGTCAAGAATGGCGCTCGTCCTGTGAAGCAAGCTCAAAGGCGCTTTGGGCCGAACTTGGTTCCCTTGATTGAAAGTGAAGTTAACAAACTCATTGAAGATTTCTTTATTCGCGAAGTTAAATTCCCAACATGGGTCTCAAGTATTGTCCTTGTAAGGAAGAAGAATGACCAGATTCGGGTGTGCGTTAACTTCAAGGGTCTAAACAATGTGTGTCCCAAAGATGAATTCCCGCTTCCTATTCCAAAGCTGATGATCGATGCTACTACTGGCTATGAGGCGATGTCTTTCATGGACGGTTCGTCGGGCTATAACCAAATTCGCATGGCACCAAAAGATGAAGAGCTTACCGCATTCCGCACCCCGAATGTATTTGTTGCTACAAGGTAATGCCTTTTGGCTTGAAGAACGTTGGTGCTACTTACCAAAGGGCTATGCAGAATATCTTTGATGACCTTCTCCACAAGAATGTCATATGCTATGTGGACGAATTGGTAGTAAAATCAAGAACGAGGGGCGACCACCTGAAAGACTTGAGAATGTTGTTTGATTTGCTCCGGAGGTACCAACTTAGGATGAATCCATTGAAATGCGCCTTTGGAGTGACTTCTGGAAAGTTCCTTGGTTTCATTGACCGACATCGAGGGGTCGAAATTGATCAAGCCAAGGTGGATGCCATTTTGAAATTGCTTGAGCCTCGCGATATTCATGAATTGAAAAGTCTGCAAGGAAAGCTAGCATACTTTAGGAGATTCATCTCAAACCTAGTTGGTAGGTGCCAACTATTCAATTGCCTCATGAAAAAAGGCGTTCCTTTCAAGTGGGACCAAGCTTGTAGCAATGCCTTTGAAAGCATCAAAACTTAATTGATGAAGCCTCCGGTTTTGGCAGCCCCTATACTTGGAAAGCCGTTGATACAATATATTTCAGCACAAGAAAGGTCTGTTGGAGCGCTGTTGGCCCAAAAAAATAGTGAAGGGAAAGAAAACTCCCTTTACTACTTGAGTAGGATGATGACACCAAATGAGCTAAATTATTTGCCAATCGAAAAGTTATGTTTGGCACTAGTCTTCTCAATCCAAAAGTTGAAGCACTACTTTCAAGCTCATGTCGTTCGTCTTATTTCTAGAGCAAATCCCATCAAGTTTGTGATGTCAAAACCTGTCCTTAGTCATCGACTAGCAAGGTGGTACCTCCAATTTCAACAATTTGAAATTGTGTACATCCCTCAAAAGGCTATAAAAGAACAAGCTTTAGCAGACTTCTTGGCAGATCACCATATACCTGATGATTGGGAGCTAACTGAGGAACTACCTAATGAGGACGCAATGGTCATTGACGTTCAACCTCCATGGAAGATGTACTTTGATGGTGCTACACATCGCGAAGGAGCTAGTGCTGGCGTAGTATTTGTCACCTCTCAAGGCGAAGTTCTACCCTACACTTTTACGTTGACACAACTCTGCTCTAACAACGTTGCTGAGTATCAACCATTAATACTTGGGCTTGGAATGATTGTCGAAATGAAGTAGTTGCAATTTCAAGTATTTGGTGACTCTTAGTTAGTGATCAACCAGCTTTTAGGTGGTTATGAGGTCAAGAAACTAGAACTACACCCATATCATAATTACGCTAAAAAATTAATGGGGTGGCTCGGTGACGTGACTATTCAACATGTGCCTAGGAAAGAAAACAAGAAGGTTGATGCTTTAGCTGCCCTAGATTCATTGTTAACCTTGCCTGATCAAGCGCAAGTTACTATCTGCCAAAAATGGGTAGTATCGCCACCAAATGAGGGTGAAAGTGAAGAAAATGAAATCAAGCATCTTGTTGCTATTTCTGTAACTGAGAAGGATGAATGGTGACAACCCATTATCGATTACTTGAGCGATAAGATACTTCCAGAAAATTCAAGGAGAAGGACTGAAAGCCGCCATCGTGCACCACGCTTCCTTTACTACAAAGATACCCTATATAGAAGATTATTCGAGGGAGTACCTTTGCGATGCTTAGGGGAAGATGAAGCACTCCAAGCTTTGCAAGAAACGCACTTTAGGGTATGTGGATCACATCAGTACGGACCAAAGCTCCACTTTCATATAAAAAGGATGGGATATTATTAGCAACCGATGGTAAAAGATTGCTTGGACTATGCTCGAAGATGCAAGGCTTGCCAATTCCATGCAAATTTTATTCATCAACCTCCCGAAGTGTTGCATCGGACTGTTTCATCATGGCCATTTGACGCTTGGGAACTGGATGTTGTTGGACCACTGCCAACATCCTCTGGTGGGCACTTATACATCTTGGCTGCAACTGACTACTTAAAATGGGCTGAAGCTGTTGCTCTTAAGGAATTAAAAAAGGAAAATATTGCAAGTTTCATCCGAGTAGACGTTATCTATCGCTTTGGAACTCCTCGTTACATAATAACGAATAATGGCAAGCCATTCAATAATAGGTTGATGAACAAGATTTGTGAACTCTTCGGCTTCAAGCAGCGTCACTCTTCTATGTACAATGCTGTCGCCAATGGTCTAGCCGAGGCATTCAACAAGACTATATGCAACTTGCTAAAGAAAGTCATCTCCAAATCCAAACGACACTGGCATGACCGTATGGAAGAAGCTCTGTGGGCATATAGGAAAACTCACTGCACGCCAACACAAGCGACTCCTTATTCACTTGTCTATGGAGTCGAAGCCATTTTGCCACTCGAGCGTCAAATACCTTCATTACGATTAGCTATTCAATATGGGATCACTGATGAAGAAAATGCTCGGCTTCGATTAGCAGAGTTGGAGGCTCTTAATGAGAAGAGGTTGGAAGCTCAACAGATTCTTGAATGTTATCAAGCTCGATTGTCTCGCGCCTTTAATAAAAGAGTTCGCCCAAGATCCTTTCAAGTAGGAGATCAAGTCCTTGCCATACGAAGACCCATTATTACTTCCCATAAACTTGTAGGGAAGTTCACTTCTAAATGGGATGGGCCATATGCCGTGCAAGAAGCTTATTCGAGTGGGGCTTATAAGATGGTTGATGCAGATGGCATGAGAATCGGCCCTATCAATGGCAAGTTTTTGAAGAAGTATTATCCTTGAAGTTCCAATGCTCCTTGACGTATAAGCCTAAATTGCACGTTCCTACACTCCTGGCCCACATGAGTCTAAATTGTGTACGGCCCACCAAAAAAAAAGGGAGTCTGCTAGGTTGAAAACCTCGAATGAGGCGGCCTAGGCAAAGTTATGACATAAAAAAAAGTCCGCTAGATTGAGAACCTCAAAAGAGGCGGCCTAGGAAAAAGTTAAGACATAAAAAAATAAAGAAGTAAAAGAAAAATCACCCATTCTGAACTACGGTATGAGTTGATCCTCTTCACCGAGGTACGTAGGCAGCTTAGAGTTTCATTATGAGTTCAGTCGCATAAGTTCAAAAGATACATAATACCCCAATAGTTGTCCAAATGAAGTACTATGGAATGCAATCCGTTCAATCAGTGCTTGCAAATCGAGCTGAGATGCCATTCTTCTGTTAAACTTTGGATCCCATTTGATTTAAAGGGGGCAAGCCGCTATGGTAAATTGGTGTCTTCAATGAAATGATTATAGTCTTTTAGGAGGATACAAAGTATTTGCATTGAAGTCTGGGGATTCGCTATGTCTTCATGTCCGCATAATCTTCAAGTTTGTTAGTCTTCAAAGCCACTCACTGCCCTAAAAAGGGAAGAAAAGAGAGGCATCAAAAGGGAACACAAGTATAAGAAGAAAGATTGCTTGGCACAATGTTTCAAATTCAGTGAGACTTGAACCCAAGATATTTGTGAGAATGGAGCTCTTGAATTTCGATTGATAGCAAACAAAAACATCTTGTGATCCCGAGGCTTCCATACCAAACTTAAAAGTTTTGAAGAAGTCGCGCCAATTCGGAACTGTCGGTATATAAAAATCTAATGTAGATTTCGAAAGACTATATGAAACTATTCTTGAGGTATTAAACCCTACATTTGGGACATGATTTAGATTGAGAAGTCTTGTCTTCAAGAAACTAAATGGTTCGTGATTTTAACATTCCTACGTCAAGATTTAAAATGTTTGGTGAAGTCACGCAAGTTTGAAATCGTCAGCGTGTCGGAATTTTACGTTGAGTTCGAAATATTATCTGAACTTTCCTTAAAGTATTAAATTTACATTTTGGATATATTTTATATTTTGAATTTTACTTTCCAATAAATCAAACAGCTCGTGATTTCGACGTTCCTACATCAAGATACAAAAGTTTTGGTGAAGTCGCGCAAATCTGAAATCGTCACCATGTCAGAATTTAATATTGATTTCGAACTATTATCTGAAACTATCCTTAAGGAATTAAATTTTATATTTTGGATATGTTATGTATTTGTAAGTTAAGTTTCCAAAAAATCAAACCGTTCGTGATTTTGACTTTTCTACACCAAGATATGATTTTTTTGGTGAGACTGCACAAATCTGAAATTTTCAACGTGGTGGCATCTAAAGTTGATTTCAAAATATTATCTGGGGCGATTCTGAAGGTGTTTGATTCTAAGTTTTGGATATATTTCAGATATGAAGTCTAATTTTTGAGAAATTAAACGGTTTGTTTTTTGGACTCTCCCACGACAAGATATGAATCTTTTGTTACAAGCGCGTAAAGTTGAAAATTATGCGACTAAGATAAAAGTCGAACAATGTAGCAAAATAGAAGCAATCTTATTTAATATGAAATAAATATCCACTAGATCAATCTAACATAAAGATAAAAGGGGAGATAATGCTAATAGCCTAATCTAAACAGAACTTGTAGTTGATCAATTTTTGATAGCTAGTCTCTAGGTTCTTCTTCTTCTTTTCCAGATTGGCTGAATCATCAACAGTCAGCAAATTTACGTTGTCATATAAGAGACCTCAGTCTCGGCAGCTGAAAATTTTCCTTGAACCTTTTCAACCTCCTTTTGAGTCGCTTCTATAACACCTTAGAGATTCTCCCTCTCTTGTTGTAATGTTTGCAACTTCTTCACAACTCTCTTCAGTTTCTTTTCACTAGAGGAAACTTTCTTGACTTTCTCACTTGCTTCAAGTTTGAATGATTCGAGGCGCTCCTTAGCTTTGAAAATCATCTCTAGCTTCTCACCTTCACTCGTCTTATCAGCCAAATTCGATCGCTCTTGGTCATATGAAGCAGCGAGCTCGAAAAGAGAATCTAGTAAACAATCTAACGGAGAAAGATCCAAAATATTCATCTTTTTCATATCCTCAAAAATCTTAGTGATTTGTTGTAACACCCCGGAAAATTTTGATGTGTTTAAAGGCTTTAAAGAAGATCGACATGTGCTAATTATATTAATTCGGGTATGAACATGACTAATAATATGAATGATATCAATTAATCATGATATTATATGTATGAGGTGCATTAATAATGGTTTATGGTCTAGGAAGAGCCCGGAGGCTAAGTTAAGTTGGAAATTATATGATGGGGTAAAGTTTCAAGTGAGTTCGCACAATACCTAACTTCAAACGAGTATAACTCTCAAGATATGAAGTGTTATATGGTGCATGACCTATCAAATAAAAGGTATATGTGTCTAGTTTCTAATGCTTTAAATCGTTTGTCATTTGGATATTTCTACAAGAAATTATGACCTTTTTACTAAGGAATAGCAGAATAGCTACGCGAGTCTTACGTAGCCCACGCACCGTGCGTAGGCAAATCCAGCAGCTGCCAATTGAAGAGGAATGGAAGGTCACCTTGTGTAGCCTTTGTGCGTATCCTACGCAGAGGGCTACGCACCCATCCAACCCATCTTTAAAGTGTAGAAGTAAGGAGTTTAGACAGAGAAATAGTTGGTTCTTCAACTTGGAATGGATTTCTAAAGTGGAGGAACTCTTCCATCATGGATACACTTCAAGGTAAGTTATTTTGGTACAAGGATGATTATATAACATCATTTAGTAATAACACTAACATTATTATGGATTAAATCCATAGGAAATGGGTTGAATCTTCAAGAACACCAAATAGAGAAAAAGTGAGATTCTTCCACCAAGAGGTAATCCATTAACTTGAGCTTCATATATATGTCATATTGGAATATGGGTAGCATGTTTATGAGTTTTAATTGAATTTGTAATGGGATACTGTATGAACCCTAAGGGTGGGTCTTGAGAATGCCATTTTGGGTAAAGAAGAAGATGTATAGTGATGAATTGATTTAAATGGAATTGTTTTGAGTTTCTATTGATTCCAATAGACTTGATAACTTAATTGATGAACGAATTGAATTGGGAATCACCATTTGGACAGGATGCAACACTACTTCTTGAAATGGGTATTCTTGAACCTAGGGTTTTGTTGGAGAAGACAATGAATTGTGACTTGATGATGTTAGGTAATTAATGTAGCATTATTAATGACTCCAAATGAGTACTAAATCATAATAATGGAATTGAATAGGCTAATAGGTGAGCCTATTGGATAATTTGGGATGGTTGAAGGCTTGTTGACGAATTATGAAGCCTAAATGTATATTTATGAATCTTTTCAAATTTGTTTTGATGTAGTTGGGATATTTAATGGTAGATACTGAATTGTGGGCGATTTGGCATTTTAATCAATTGGAGCATTGTAGTATTTTTGGAGCTTGAAGGTTGAGGTAAGTTGATTAGGACTTACTCTTCTTGAGGGATTCTCTTTAAAAACATGTCTTAAGTTGATAAATTGTATTATTTGTAAATGTGCATTTGTACTTGTGGGGACAAGCGGGAAAGTTGTCACCATGTGTTTCTAAATTGTTTCTTATGAAGTGTCATGTAATTTTACAAAAATCTTATTTTCAACACTTGTTGGCAAAATGACACTTAAGGAAATTCTTATAAGTTTTACTAAAACTTATTTGTTGATAAGAGTATAAAATTCCCGAGTGCTAAATATATATTTTCATGAGAAAATTTATCTTTTGAAATTTCAACAAAGGAATCACTTGTTGTATCTTAAGATTGATGTTAATTGCTAAAGGCTTTAATATGAAAAAGGTTATTCATTTGATTTTGTTCAAATAGTTTGGATTGGCTATGAAAATCATGATTTGATAAAAATAGATCATTTGAGGAAATTATTCTATGAATCTATTTTGATATGTCAAATATTTTGGGAGTTACTAGTGGAGACCACCGAGATTGGTTCGAATGTTGAGTTCGTTACCATGAAACTACACGTGCCGGTGTAGGGACACATTTCACGGCAAAGTCGAGGTTTGTGGGATTAAGTCCCACATTGAGAGGGCAAATGATCATTACTTAAAGTAATGAGGTTAAGTTGACTCGTACAGCACTAGGGGAAACAGTCCAGACAAGTAGGGTCAAATACTTGTTGCTAGGATGATCACCTAGTAGTTGTTCATTATCAGTATAGTCGGTATAGTACTCCCGGTGAAAGGTAAAAGAGAACTTTCTTATGTTTAGGCCTAAGGAGCCGAAAATAATTTCAATGACTTAATGAGATTGAAATAGTTTTATATGATTTCTATTAAAATCTTGGGTTGATAGAGACATTCTAAAACTTTATAGCATAGCTTACATTTCACTAGTCTTTTATTTAAAATGATAGAGAGCGTGATTTATATAACCATTTATCACTTTATGTCCAATATTGGTTGCATAGTTTTGTAAAATCTTGTCCCAGGAACTTGAGTTGGAGAGAGTCTATGACACTTATTGAGTACTACTGTTGTATACTAAGCCCTTAGGGGCCCCCCCTCCAGGGCCCCACTTACTTTTCTTGTTTCAGGATGAGGTATGATACGTAGCATACGGACAGGGCTAGGATGACACTCTTCCTAAGGTATTGTAACGACCCGACCGGTCGTTTTAAGCTTTTGCACTTTGATCGCCAGTTCTCGGGCATGACCTGCCCCGTGTAATGTATTATGACTGATGTAGACCGTTGGTAATGGTTTTTCAGGAAAATCGGAATGAATTTGAAAGAACAGTCTCAGTTGAAAACTTGGAATTTGAAAGGTTTGACCAAGAGTTGACTTATTTGTATATGAGCTCGGATCGGAGTTTTTATGATTTGGTTAGCTTCATTGGGTGATTTATGACTTAGGAGCGTGATCGGAATTAGTTTTGGAGGTCCGGTGTAGAACTTGGCTTGAATTGGCGAAGTTAGTATTTTGGCGAAATTCCGGTTGATAGGTGAGATTTTGATTCGAGGGTCGGAATGGAATTCCGAGAGTTGCTGTAGCTTCATTATGTGATTTGGGATGTGTGTGCAAAATTTCAGGTCATTCGGAGGTGATTTGGTTGGGTTTTTGATCAAATGCGTGTTTCGGAAGTTTTAGAAGAACTTAGGCTTGAATTAAATGTAATTTGATGGTTTTGGTGTTGTTTGAGGCATTTTGATGATTAAAACAAGTTTGAATGATGTTATAGGAGGTGTTGGTGATTTTGGTTGAGGTCCCAAGGGCCTCGGGATGATTTCGGATGGCTAACGGGAAGTTTGGAGTTGAAAAATGCAGCAGAAAATGCAGCAGCAGTGCAAGTTCGATTTTTGCCTTCGCGATCGCGAGAAGGAACTCGCGTTCGCGTAGAAGGAGTTCAGTGGCCCTGAGTTTTGTACTTCGCGTTCGCGTTTGGGTCTCGCGTTCGCGGAAGGTAAGTTCCTGGTGCTTCGCGTTCGCGGTGTGGGGTCCGCGTTCGCGTAGTAGAAGTGAGGGTCCAGCTTAGGTGCTCATCGCGTTCGTGTATATAGTGTCGCGTTCGCGTAGGTTCAGGAGCCCAAGTCTTTGCGTTCGCGGGAGTGCAGACGCGTTCGCGAAGGGTAATTTTGGTCAAGGAAAAATGTGTTCACGCGAACGCGGGGGTTTGACCGCGTTCGCATAGAAGAAATGTCAGCTGGGCAGAAGGGTTTTTAATAATATTTCATCCGCGAGCCTAAGTCATTTTCCTCCATTGTTGAGCATTTTTAGAGCTTCTTGGGAGCAATTGAAGAGGGATTCGAAGAGGATTGATTGGAGGTAAGTTCTACGGACCAAAAACGTGATTATCATGTGAAATTAACCTAGAAATTCATGGAAATTTAGCTAAAATTGGAAGAACTAGGGCTTGGGATTTTGAGATTTTAAATTGGGATTTGAAGGGTCATTTGAGCTCGGATTTGAGAGTTCTTGATATGCATAGACTCGTGGCGAGATAAGGAACCCGTTGATGTAAAAATTTCTGAGTTTCGAGAAGTGGGCCCGGGGCTCGGGTTTTGCTAATTTCGGGATTTTCGATATTTTTCGATTGTTTTCGCTTGGGTTTTATTCCCTTAGCCTGTTGTGACGTATTCGTTGTGGTTTTGGTTAGATTCGACGCGCGTGGAGGCCGATTTGAGGAGCAAAGGCGTCGCGAGCTAGAGATTCCGCCGGTTCGAGGTGAGTAATAATTGTAAATGATATCCTGAGGGTTTGAAACCCCGGATTGCACATCGTAGTGCTATATTGAGGTGACTTGCACGTCGGATAGCGAGCGTGGGGTAGAGCACCATGGGGATTGTGACTTGGTCCGTCCCGGTTGATGATTCTACTCTGTAATTGACTGAAACTCAATTGTTATCATCATGACTTGGGGTGATTGCCATATTTGGGCTTCGTGTCAGCTATTTGAACCCCTTCGGGGATGGTTGTTGATATTTCCTCACTGTTTGATTTTATACTTGAACTCAGTCATGTATTTTCCACTATTTTCAAAACTCAGCCAAGTTTGTTTTGCTTTATCACTTGAAATGATATTTCCTATACTATTTTTGGGCTGAGCAGCATGTTTTACTGTTGCCCGAGGGGCTTATGTGATTTTTGACTGAGTAAGGCCGATGGCTTGTGTTGTGAGGATATATTTGGGTCGGGCTGCATACCACAGCAGTGTTATACTGATACTGATATGAGGCCGAGGGCCTGGACTTGATGCCACGAGATGGCTTGATATTGCGCTTGTGCTGTAAGGGGCCCCTCCCGGAGTCTGCACACCCCTAGTGAGCGCCGTCGACGATAAACGGATCGGGCTGCACGCCGCAGCGATATGTGGAGCGGGCTGCACGCCGCAGCGGTACTAGTACTGTTCTATGTGTTTACTTTATTTCATTTGTCTGCCTTTACCTGTTGTTTGTGCTACTTCATGTGATATCCACCGGATTGCCTGACATTATCTATTAATTGAATGTGGTGCCCGAGGGGCGGACATCCGTGCTTATCTGCACTATTTGATTTGCATTCGTTTGCATACTGTTGAAAAAGTCATTTTCAAAAAAGGTTTTAAACTGAGCTAAGATATTTCTAAAGGTTTCACAACTTCACTGCTTTTCTCAAGGGTTTTACACTACTTCTATATAGCATGATGATATGTCATACGTGATTTCTTATCGCTCAGTTATTATTTACCTTTATTACTCACTGAGTTGGAGTACTCACTTTACTCCCTGCACCCCGTGTGCAGATGCAGGTATTTATTCACCCGGTAGCGGGTTGGGCTGAGTAGAGTCAGAGATATAGGAGTTTAACGAGGTGACTACTAGCGTTCGCAGCATCGTTCTTCTCCCTTTGTTCATTATTCTTGATTAGTGTACTTTTAGATCTTGTGGTTGTACTTACATTCTAATAGATGCTCGTGACTTGTGACACCCCGATTAAGGCTGTGTTGGGTTGTATTTCCGCTAATTAATATTATTAAGTCATATTTTAGCTGTTTATTCATGTTTAAATTATTTTTGGAAAAGACGGGTTGGGTTAGTTGGCTGGCCTCGTCTTCACGAGAGGCGTCATCAAGACCAGTGTGGGGTTTGGGTCGTGACAAGTTGGTATCAGAGCCTAGGTTACTAGGTCTCACGAGTCATGAGCATGTTTAGTAGAGTCTCGCAGGATTGGTACGGAGACGTCTATACTTATCTTCGAGAGGCAGCAGAACCTTTAGGAAAACTTCACATTCTTGAATTCTTATCGTGCGTCCTTGATTCAGCTTGAAAAGAAACCCTTGAAATTCCTTCCACGTGTTCGTATGCGCGCATGAGCGCTCGGTACCAGATGTGCCTTGATGGCTTGTGATTCTCCGATCGAGGGGCGAGATGTGATCTCTTTGAGCTTATGTTGGGCTAGTCTGAAAGACTTGAGGCCGGATCTTTGCCTATGGCTTGAGCACCGAGGTGCTGATTGTGTGAGCAAGTGTTTTGAACTTATATGTTCGGTATTGTCCCTATTAGCGAGAATGGCGATTGGATAGCTATGTGATGAGCATGTTAGTACTGCGAGATGTATCTATATGACTTGGGAGTGACGAGGAAGGTCTGCTGGATGATAGATGAACTATTAAGTGTTTGACTTCCATCGTGACTGGACATGTAGCCCCGAGCGATGGGCGCGTGAAGAATCTTTTCATGTCTCCTAGATAGGAGTGAAGTAAATTTCACGTTGCGGTATGAGTTCAGACCCAGGAAGACTAAGTAACTGTGTAATGTGTATGACGGTGAAAGGTATGCAGAAATGTTAGATTAAGGCAAAGCAGGTGGTGTGATCCTGATGTGTATGTTTGAAGATCTCATGTGTAAGTGAAAAGTACGTGTTGAAATTTGAAATTTCAGGTCATTTAAGAGAGTGGGTTTAACTGTTGCGGGGATGAATGCGAGATTTGTAGAAGATTTACAGTACTAGATTATCTGTGTTTTCATAAACTTATAAATGATTTGAGTCTAATCTCGGTATGGTATTGTGGCATCAATAGAGTAAAAGTGTTATGAGTTATTGAGCGTATCTTGATCTATGGCTTCGAGCCAAGTGGGGGAGTCTGCTGTGAGCGGTTGATTGCACGGCTAGGTGCTACGTTGGTTCCAGTTTGGGGCATGCGAGTGAATTAGCTATGGCTAGAGTAAAGAAAAATTTTGACAAGGGTTATATTATGCTTCATAAGGTATGAGAATCACGGAATGTCTAGAGTGTTGTTGGTAAAGAATGCTCGGCGCATAGAGAAGGAAGTTGCTTGGTTGTACTGGGATGAGGATTTTATTTTGCGGTATCGGAGTGCCAATAAGGCACGGGTGGTTCTGTTCGTTAGGTCAGGTAAGTTGCAGTTTGAATAAAGAGTGAATGACTTTCGAGAATGGTTCTAATGTGTTCAAGATTCTACAGGGAACAATCGGGTATTTTAAATTTGTAGGTGTGGTTAGAGACTGAGTTTTCATTAGAAGAGGTCAAGACTTGTGGTATTCCTATGTTGGTTATGGGATTCTATGTATCGGTATAAGGAAGGTAAAGGTAACGGATTTAGATTCACAGGAAGTTCTTCATAGTAAAGTATTCCGGAGTGTGGTGTTTTTGGGAATATTAAGAGAGTATTCAGCGGTTTATGGGCCTTGGACAGTATGGATTTATGCTTGGGCCTCGTGTGGTAAACCTGGGTTGAGGAATTCTGGTGCTACGGCAAGAGGGAGCATCAAGTTGATAATGAATCAGAGGGAAATTTAGATAGATGGAGCAACTTGATAGTAGACCGAATCAGTATGGTAAGGATATGATTGATTCTTTGTATGTGTTCGAGGTAATGGGTTCTTACAGGTATTTTGCAGCAATGCTCTTGGGTTTTGATGGCTTGCTTAGCTTGGTCTAGTTAGAAGGATTCAGTCCTGGCAGTTTAATTTGTGTAAACGGAATTGGGGGAGTTCTTGTTGATTTCTACCGTGGTTGGAGAAGTGCATTTCCTACGAAGGTGAGAGGCATGGGATGTGTAATGATTTTCTTCTAGATGGGATCAATGGAAGTTCTTGACTAGTTGAGTGCGTAGATGTCTGTGGCTCGGAAGGGAGATAAAAGTTTTCATGTTTTCCTTGGATGGTATGGTATATGCGGTATGTTGTGGAGGACCGAGACTGGCGTGTGCTAGGTTACAGTTCAGTTCTGAAAGGAAGTTCATAAACTCTTAGGCAACGGGAAGCCTCAGATAATCAGGGAAATGGTACTGCTAATTGGAAGTGATTTGACGATAGCATATGTCTCAGAAAAAGGGGTAATGTGATTAAACTGATGATACTTCGGTAGTATTGCGGCACTTTCTTGTTGGATCGACTGGTGGTATTCGGGTTTGCTTGGTGGCACAGGGAAATTTTAGCGTATCCATCGTGGAATGATTGGGTATTAAAGGTGTGCATGTGTTCGGACGGCAAAATTGGGATCGGATATGATGATTCATGTGCCGTGTGGATGTGAAGGCGGAAGTTCTCATGTGCAAGCTATGATGTGGTTGCAGATCGTGTGTATCGGCACTGTTTAGAAACTACCGGGATTTGGAGGCCCGAGTGGATCTTTCTTTGCTTGGTATGTTAGATTTTGGATATGATGTTGGGGTGTAGACTGGTTGTCACAGTGTTGGGTTATTCTGGACTATTGCGCTATGGGCTATGCCGGAAATGCCACGGGATGAGTGGCGAGGTGTGTTGGGTTATGTTCTAGCAGAGTGGTTTATATTTCAAGGATCCAGCGGACGGCTGGGAAGGATTGCTTTTCTTAATTGGGCCTTCTTGATGGACGTCAGTGCAGAGGTTTCTACCATTGATCCAGTTCCGGTGTTGAGGGACTTTTTGGATACGTTTCTTGTGGCTGGGCAAGGTTGTGGATTTCGGTATTGATTTGGTGCCTTGTATCGTATCGTATAGCATCGACAAAGTTATTGAAGTGGAAGGAGCAACTTCAGGCCTCCTTGTTAATGAGTTCGTTGGCAGGCCAACGTGGATGCGTGTTCTAGCTTGAGTCGGCTTGGATGGCCCCGAATTGTATTGTTGAGGGATAGGTTGATTCGATCGTTATTGAGCTTGTTAGTGATCTGGGGAGATCTATGAGTTGCTTTTTGTGTTGCGAGACGTTATGATTTGTTGGTTATGGGCACATATGGTGCGGTTTCATTGGGGTTTCATAGTGGAAGTCGAGCCAGAAGAGTAATTGGGAGTTGCTCGGTGAATGACGTACCGGTTATGTTCTATCGGGTTTGCATGGTGTATGTTATTTGTTTCACCGTTGGTGTAATGATTTGCTTTGGTTCCAGACACCAATTGAGCATGGTTGTGGATTTCGAGCATAGTGACTTGAGGTGTTTCATGTGGAGCAGTATTTGGATAGGATCGCGTTGCAGCAAAGCTGTGTGGAAATATGACCTTGCGGGTCAAATTTGTGTGTTCTATTTCTATGATGTGAGACGGGTTCTCAGCCATGTGATGTGATGATATTGGTGAGCTTGCGGTACGGCTCTTTCGTTTGAGTCAGTTTCATGATGTGAGTATGTTCGGATTGTTTCTTATTGGTGCGCGGACTGTGCAAGTTGTGGCCTTAGCCTCTCTTGGTGTGTCATGTCACCAGAGTAATTGTGTTGGAGTAGATGAGATCGTTGGGGCCTGTAATGAATACAAACGGATT
>NC_031994.1:66844648-66846175 GCF_001879085.1 Nicotiana attenuata
AATATTTCATCCGCGAGCCTAAGTCATTTTCCTCATTGTTGAGCATTTTTAGAGCTTCTTGGGAGCAATTGAAGAGGGATTCGAAGAGGATTGATTGGAGGTAAGTTCTACGGACCAAAAACGTGATTATTATGTGAAATTAACCTAGAAATTCATGGAAATTTAGCTAAAATTGGAAGAACTAGGGCTTGGGATTTTGAGATTTTAAATTGGGATTTGAAGGGTCATTTGAGCTCGGATTTGAGAGTTCTTGATATGCATAGACTCGTGGCGAGATAAGGAACCCGTTGATGTAAAAATTTCTGAGTTTCGAGAAGTGGGCCCGGGGCTCGGGTTTTGCTAATTTCGGGATTTTCGATATTTTTCGATTGTTTTCGCTTGGGTTTTATTCCCTTAGCCTGTTGTGACGTATTCGTTGTGGTTTTGGTTAGATTCGACGCGCGTGGAGGCCGATTTGAGGAGCAAAGGCGTCGCGAGCTAGAGATTCCGCCGGTTCGAGGTGAGTAATAATTGTAAATGATATCCTGAGGGTTTGAAACCCCGGATTGCACATCGTAGTGCTATATTGAGGTGACTTGCACGCCGGATAGCGAGCGTGGGGTAGAGCACCGTGGGGATTGTGACTTGGTCCGTCCCGGTTGATGATTTTACTATGTAATTGACTGAAACTCATTTGTTATCATCATGACTTGGGCTGATTGCCATATTTGGGCTTCGTGCCAGCTATTTGAACCCCTTCGGGGATGGTTGTTGATATTTCCTCACTGTTTGATTTTATACTTGAACTCAGTCATGTATTTTTACACTGTTTTCAAAAAAACTCAGCCAAGTTTACTTGCTTTAACACTTGAAATAATATTTCTAATAATATTTTGGGCTGAGCGTCATGTTTATTGTTGCCCGAGTGGCCTATGTGATTTTGTTGACTGAGTTAGGCCAAGGGCCTGTGTTGTGAGGATACTTTTGGATCGGGCTGCACGCCGCAGCAGTGTTATACTGATACTGATATGAGGCCGAGGGTCTAGACTTGATGCCACGAGATGGCTTGATATTGCGCTTGGGCCGTAAGGGGCCCCTCCCGGAGTCTGCATACCCCCAGTGAGTCGTCGACGATAAATGGATCGGGCTGCACGCCGCAGCGATATGTGAAGCGGGCTGCACACCGCAGCAGTACTAGTACTGTTCTATGTGTTTACTTTATTTCATTTGTCTGCCTTTACCTGTTGTTTGTGCTACTTCATGTGATATCCATCGGATTGCCTGACATTATCTGTTAATTGAATGTGGTGCCCGAGGGGCGGACATCTGTGCTTATCTGCACTATTTGATTTGCATTCGTTTGCATACTGTTGAAAAAGTCATTTTCAAAAGAGGTTTTAAACTGAGCTAAGATATTTCTAAAGGTTTCACAGCTTCACTGCTTTTCTCAAGGGTTTTACACTACTTCTATATAGCATGATGATATGTCATACGTGATTTCTTACCGCTCAGTTGTTATTTACCTTTATTACTCACTGAGTTGGAGTA
>NC_031994.1:66849686-66875822 GCF_001879085.1 Nicotiana attenuata
GGATGAAGAAAGATATAGTTGGGTTTGTAGCTCGGTGCCTTAATTGTCAGCAGGTGGAGTATGAGCACCAGAGACCGGGTGGATTGCTTCAACAAATAGAGATTCCGGAATGGAGTGGGAGCGGATCACCATGGACTTCGTAGTTGGGCTCCCACGGACTTCGAGGAAGTTCGATGCCATTTGGGTGATTGTGGATCAGCTGACCAAGTCCGCGCATTTCATTCCTGTGAGTACTACCTATTCTTCGGAGCGATTGGCAGATATTTATATCCGGGAGATTGTCCGTCTGCATGGTATTCCAGTTTCTATCATTTCAGATAGAGGTACTCAGTTCGCATCGCGGTTCTGGAGGGTCGTACAACATGAGTTAGGTACTCGGGTGGAGTTGAGCACAGCCTTTCACCCTCAGACGGACGGACAGTCCGAGCGCACTATTCAGATTCTCGAGGATATGCTCCGTGCGTGTGTGATTGAGTTTGAAGGGTCTTGGGATTAGTTCTTGCCATTGGCGGAGTTTGCCTACAATAACAGTTATCAGTCCAGCATTCAGATGGCACTGTATGCGGCTTTATATGGTAGGCGGTGTAGATCCCCTGTGGGTTAGTATGAGCCGGGTGAGGCTAGACTATTAGGCACAGACTTGGTTCAGGATGCTTTGGAGAAGGTTAAGGTGATCCAGGATGGACTCCGTACAGCCCAGTCCAGACAGAAGAGTTACGCGGACTGGAAGGTTCGTGATGTTTCCTATATGGTTGGAGAGCGGGTTCTACTTCGTCTTTCGCCTATGAAGGGCGTTATGAGGTTTGGGAAGAAAGGGAAGTTGAGTCGAGGTTTATTGGCCCTTTTGAGATATTGAGGTGTGTTGGGGAGGTTGCTTATGAGCTTGCCTTACCTCCCAACTTGCAAGAGTTCATCCGGTATTTCATGTTTCGATGCTCCGGAGGTATCACGGTGATCTGTCGCATGTGTTGGATTTCAGTTCAATCCAGTTGGACAAGGATCTATCTTATGTTAAGGAGCCGGTGGCAATTTTGGACAGGCAGGTTCGAAAGCTGAGGTCAAAGAACATTGCATCAGTAAAGGTTCAGTGGCGGGGTCAGCCGGTCGAGGAGGCGACTTGGGAGACCGAGCAGGATATGCGCAACCGTTACCCTCATCTTTTTACTACTTCAGGTATGTCTCTATGCTCGTTCGAGGACGAGCGAATGTTTAAATGTGGGAGGATGTAACGACCCGGCCGGTCATTTTAAGAATTAACACCCCGGTCCCCTATAAACTGCATTCCCCCTGTTTGTTTCTGCTATTCTGAGTTACCGGGAGGATTTATTTGGAGTTTAGGAGAGTTTTGGGACGCTTAGTCCCTAAATGAGAGCTTACGTTTTGGAATTTGGACCGTAGTCGGAACAATGTGAAGACGGCCTCGGAATGAAATTTTGTTGGTTCCGTTAGCTCCTTTGGGTGATTTCCGGTTTAGGAGTGTGTTCGGATTGTGTTTTGGAGGTCCGTAGCTCATTTAGGCTTGAAATGCCGAAAGTTGAATTTTTTAAAGTTTCCGGTTCGATAGTGAGATTTTGATATCGGGGTCGGAATGGAACTCCGGGAGTTGGAGTAGCTCCGTAGTGTTGAATGTGACGTGTGTGCAAAATTTCAGGTCATTCGGACGAGGTTTGATAGACTTTTTTATCGTAAGCGTAATTCGGAAGTTTTTGGAATTCTTATGCTTGAATTCGATGATGATTTGGTGTTTCGATGTTGTTTGAGGTGTTTTGAAGATTGGTATAAGTTTGGATAGTGGTATATGACTTGTTCGTGCTGTTGGTTAAGGTCCCGGGGGCCTCGGGGTGATTTTGGATGGTTGACGGAAAGTTAGGAAATTGGGAGTTGCAGCTGAAGTTTTATAGCTGCTGTCATAACCGCATCTGCGGTTGGAGGCCGCAGGTAGGACTCCCGCAGATGCGGAAGCAAGCCGCAGAAGCGGCCAATAGGTGAGTGAGGCGGAGCCGCAGAAGCGGGCATCTGGACGCATCTGCGATGGTGCAGGTGTGATAGAGTGACCGCAGGTGCGGTCCAGACCTTTAAGTGAAAATCCGCAGGTGCGGTGGGTTAGGCCGCAGAAGCGGGCCCGCAGAAGCATAAAATGGACCGCAGGTGCGGATCCCTGGGTCAGAGAGTATATATTCCATCCTTCGCGATTTTTAGACCTTCTTCACATTTTTAAAATGGTTTTTGGAGCTTTTTGGGGGATTTTGAAGAGGAAATCAGAGGGAACTCCATTGAGGTAAGATTTTTGAACATAAAACTCGTTCCTATGGTGTTATTTCATTGATTAGGCTTGAAATTTATGGAAATTTGTGGGTAAATATTGAAGAAACTAGGGCTTGGTTAATTGGAGAGTTTGAGTGGTGATTTGAGGGACCATTTGAGGTCCGATTTTGGTACTCTTGGTATGGCTGAACTCGTGAGAGTGTGAGGATTCCGAATTTGTAAATTTTACCCGATTCCGAGACGTGGGCCCGGTGGGCGTTTTGGTCATTTTTCCTAATTTCGCGTATTAGTTTAGAATTAATTAGTGGAATCAGTTACCTGAAGTTTTATTTACATTATGCAATTGATTTGAATAGATTTGGGCCATTTGGAGTCGAGTACTCGTGGCAAGAGCGTGGTTTCGGGTTGATTTTGAGCCGGTTCGAGGTAAGTGGCTTGCCTAACTTTGCATGGGGGAACCCCCCTTAGGATTTGGTATTGTTGATATTTGAAATGCCTTGTAGGTGAGGTGACGAGTGCGTACTTGTGCTAATTGTTGAAATTCCGGTTTTCATTAAGTAACTAAAATTGTGTTCCCTTTCCTGTTTTTACTTCTTGCAATTTAAGCCTGCTATTAGCTTAGGAAAGCATGTCCGATTGACTTAATTGCTTATTTGCTCAATAGCCTTATTTGGATTATGTGAAGCATGCTAGGTTAGAAATACATGTTTTACCTTGGTGTGAAATTTGATTGAATTGAGTATTCTTCGTGTTGCTGCTGTGTATTTACTTTGGGACTACGAGACGGTATCCCGGGAGATCCCCCTGTATGTTTACTTTGGGAGTACGGATTTGTATTTCGGGAGATCCCCCTACACTTTTACATTGGAACTACGGGACTGCACCCGGTAGATTCCCCTAGTACTGAGTATTTACATTTGGGACTACGGAACGGGATTCCGATAGATCCCCGTGCACTATGAGTTGGAATACAGGATGGTATCCCGGGAGATCCACTGGATATTTATATTTGGGACTACAGGACGGTATCCTAAGAGATCCCTGGTTGTTATCTCTATGCTGAGCTATGTTCTTTCCGTGATTACTTATGCCTCTATAATAGTTGTTGTCATTCTTATTATCCTGCGTTAGTTCATACTATTAGCATTTAATTATATTGTCATATTCTATACTGTTTTATCTCATTTTTCAGCTATAATCAGTAGGGCCCTGACCTTCCTCGTCACTACTCGACCGAGGTTAGGCTTGGCACTTACTGAGTATCGTTGTGGTGTACTCATGCCCTTTCTGCGCATGTTTTTCATGTGCAGATCCAGGTATTCTGACTCAGCCCTACTACTCTTGAGGCGAGGTGATTCACCAGAGACTTCAAGGTATATCTGTCGCGTCCGCAGACCGATGAGTCCCTTTCCATTCTCTCTTATAGTATTAGCCCTTCTGTATTTACTTTTGTTTAGACATTCTGGAGTTAGAGCACAGTGTAGTATTCATAGCTTGTGATTTCATGAGATTTCGGATTTTGGGAATTGTTCAGTTTTTGAGATCTTGTATTGGTATATGTCGAGCGGCATCTTAAACGCTACTATATTTGTTTATCTTCAGTTTTCATTAGTTTTTCCGCATTTTGTTTCTTTTTCCGAAATTGTTAGGCTTACCTAGTCGTAGAGACTAGGTGCCGTCACGACAGTTCACGGAGGGCGAACTTGGGTCGTGACAGAAGGTAAGCTCTAAAGCATCTTTACATGTGTCAAGGGGAGTAATTAACTTGTTATTTGATGGAACCTTAAGATATAAGAGGAACAAATATTTAAAATGATGTATCGGGCCAAATTGGAGTTATGAATATT
Organism: Nicotiana attenuata; assembly: GCF_001879085.1. NCBI lineage: Eukaryota > Viridiplantae > Streptophyta > Magnoliopsida > Solanales > Solanaceae > Nicotiana > Nicotiana attenuata. The sequence goes on from NC_031994.1 coordinate 66,853,799, forward strand.
GCATATGTAGTTTAAAACTAAAGAGTTTCCAAGCGATAATGGTACACGTGTGAAGTTGATGAATTACAAGTGATCCAAGGCTACGTAGTGATGCCACACGAATCCTAACATGTTATCTACTGCAATGAGATTGAAGACACCTCGAGAGATGAAGGTGATTATCATACGAATGATTAAGTACCCACAAGTAGAATCAATTGGATAATGGGAAAACAAGGAGGTAATATTAATTGAACGAGGCATGATGACGTAAAGGTGTGATATTAACTATAGTCAGAAAAATTTATGTTATGATGAGGACATGAAGATAGATTGCACGTTTCTGACATTTAATATTGTAAAAATAGTGTAAGTTATGAAAAAATATATGAAAGTTATACGGGTATAGCTGAGGCAGTTGTATTTACTAGAAATATATTTGAGCATGGACTGAAGGGCAAGATGCTAGAAAAAGATTTTTTAAAGTAAAATGGGCACGAAAAGTGATATACTAACTTTATTGTTGTTGTAAGGGCAGGAGAGATGATACTTGGCAACATGAGTTGCGGCTAGAAGTGCCATGACACTAGGGTACGAGAAGGGGCAAAGAAATCCTTGATGAGCATAACCATTTTCTTCTATTGTCAGAATAGTAGGTACTACGAAGTGTAATTGCAAATATAGAAGCCAAGGCTTCATGGAAATTTGAAATGGTGAATTATGAATTCGAGCTGGGGAATAAATAACTTGTAGTAGTATATGGGCGTGTGTATAATCAGATGGAACGGGGTACGAATTTATTAAAAATCTTCGAGTATCAGGTTCGAGCTTTAGATTTGGGCTTTACGCCTAAGTAGGGGAGCATCAGAGCAAGTAGAAGTCACCTCAAGGGTGATGGTTGGAAAAATAAAATGGAGAAAAATTTTATTCATAAAAGAAAGATTAAGAGCATGTTTGGAAAGCCGCCTTGGAAATGGATTTGGGTGTAATTGGATGTAATTATACAGTTTGGCATGTTTGTTTGGCCAAGTAATTACTTGGCCAGCATGGAATTGGGTGTAAATGAAGGGGTGTAATTACACTCTCCAATTCTCAAGGGGGGAGGGGTGGAAATTGGTGGTAATTATACTGTGTTATTATAAGTTTGTTTTTTAGTTTCTTTCCTTTTGTTTTTATTTCAATTTATTTTCTTTATAACTTTTTATTTTTATTATTTTAATTTTTAATTTTATTTTTACTTTTTAATTTCTTTTGAAATTTTAAAATCTATTTTTCTTTGTGCACTATTTATCTTTTATTTCTCTATCTTTACTTCTTGCGATTACATGTAATTGCTTATATTTTATTTTTTATTTATTATTTTTTTCTATTTTTTGAAATTACACCTCCTAATATTAGAAATAATGAGTCATTAATAAACTTGGCATATAATGAGTGATGTACTTAAAGTAAAATTTCGTTGTTGAATGTGGTTATAAACTTACCGTGTTTCCTAATCTTAAGTTGTAGTGGGACTTACTATTATTATGTTGGAATTTGACATATGTTAAGCTATTTTTTTCTTTTGAATTTTGAAATTGTGTTATATTCATGGTTCCAATTTTTTTGTTTTAGTAGTATTGGCTCATATTGCATGTTGTTCATTTTTTAGTTAGAATTGATAGATTAGTTTTGTCAAACATTTAAATAATGTTATGACACTGTATTTATAAATATTAATTTATTTTATCAAACATGAATTCCACGATGTTCTTACAATATGTGTATTTTTAGTTTTCGTAAGTATCTAAACTAAGTATTATTAATTTTAAAATATAATATAAATTATTTTTACAATATTAGTTATGGATATATGATTACCAATTAATGTATATCCACGAAAAAATATACATCTTAAATACCAAATATAATATTATTTATACATGTAAAAATTTATAGGCATATGTTTATTATATTAATTTTTAAGTTTTGATAATTACTTAATTTAAAATTTAATCTAATTGTGTAATTACACTTGTGCAACCAAACAGTAAACTTGTAATTACAATGTAATTACACCATGACAAACAAACAGGTGGTCGTAATTACACAACCGTGTAATTACTAGGGTAGTAATTACACCAATTCCAATTACAGGTTGGCTTTCTAAACAGACTCTAAGGAAAAATCTTCGAAAGATTCCCGTGAAATTAGTAAAATTGTCATACAGTGCTGGTATTGTGATCACACACTTATCACAAGCAATAGTTACAGTGTTCAACATTGGGGTTATTAAAAGGTACTGTCTAATAGTCAAATATTTAATGGGCTACTTGAATAGATTCTTATAACTTTGAAGCATGTGTCACTTGAATTAAATTCAAGCAATGAAGAAAATAAGGAAGCACTTTGGTCATATGTTGGACTTAGTAGAACAAATGAAGGTTATAAATGAGGATAAAGTTTGTGCACACTTGGCATGAAATGAGGCAAGAAAAGGTTATATTATGCATATTCCCAAATATAAAATACTCTTGCGAACCAAAATAATGTGCTCCAGTAAGAAGCACGGGGTTAGAAAAGAAAAAGAAACTAAATGGTGCAAGTATTATCCTAATAGCATTGTCACTTGGGAGTTGAAAGCCTACAATCCATGGTAGTATTCCTATGGTAGGCACAATGACAAATACAACTTAAATTTCTGGTAAGGAAGTATCATAAAGAACTTGGTGATATCAATTAGTTGGTTAAGGTTAAGAAAATAAAAATATGTACAGTGATGTTTGAGAATGAATGGAAACTGGTGCCATGAAAGGGAAGGAAGTGGATTGAACATTTCTCATATAACGGACTTGTTAGCAACCGTATCAATCAATTTGAGATATATAGGAAACTGAAAAGTTACAATTGTATCTTGAGGAACTCGCGTGCTAAATGGAAGAACTAGAGGGCGTTTCTCTATATCTGTTGAAGTGCACACCACCTCTTTCAAAGTTGCCTTTGAGGATTTAAGCTTCATTTTCTTATGTCGTGTAACTACTTTTGGGATTGGAGTATCTTTAACTTTTGAGAGAGTCTTTCCAACACCTTGATCTTCATCTCCTAGAGAAGTAATAAAGTTTAGCCCAACATTGTCTACCAGAGCTTGTAAATTATCCTCGAGAAACTTCCCATGCGCTTTCTCCCACCAAGACATATAATTGGTGGAGAAAAGCTTCTCCACAGGATCTCCCGTTGGGGGAAAAGCCGCACGTGACATAGACTGATACAGTGTGCAAATCCTCCAAAATCTGAGTCCTTCATCTAGAGAGGAGCTATGGATATCATTCTCCAAAAAAACGGGGACGTTCTGGTAAAATCCAAATTGACGACCAAACCGATGCAGGCTATATGGCTCGATGAATGAGTTATCATACCTCAAAGGGAGGTAATTAAAATGTAAGCTCATGAATTAATTTGAATCCAACTCTTGAGGGGCCTCGTTATGATGCGTTCTCTGCATCCTTCTTATCAAAGTACCTCGCGGCTACCTCTCATGAGTATGCCACCATCAAAGGGACATACGGACCCTTAGCAAGTGGATAATGGGTTTTGTGGTAATGTGCAAGCCATCGGTAAACATAATGGATGGGAAAACAAAATTTGACTTGATCAAGTTGGGAAGAACAGGAAATCTTATTCAAACCATGATAAATACTCGCCAAAACTAGGACCACAAGGCTAATCTTTCGCCCGCTTGCAATCATGCTTGCCATCTTAAAAGTCTCGGGACGAATGAAGTTCACTGTCTTATAAGGAAACACAAAAGCACATAGCCAACATTATAAGAAGGCTGCTATATATGTTTCATCTTTCTTGTCAGACCTCACCCGAAGCTTGGAGAATATAGCTTCTTGATCACTCGACCACCTAGTTGTCTCGGGAATAACTTTGTTAGGATTATGTGTTGACTTTAGGTGCGCGGCTTTTTTCCTTTTGCAGTGGGGCAGGTTTATATATTAAAGCTTTCTTATACCAAACATTTGTCCACTTGTTCAAGGAGACCTTTTGGTTAACACCCGTACCTTCCTTAAGGTGATGGAAGACAACAAATAAATACTCGCAAGATCGAGGAATAAATCTCATCTGTTTTTCGTCCAAACCTATGAGTTATCTTGTCTCAGGTACCACTTCTTCGTATGGAAAACCCGAAATAGGCAGACCTCCAAGGATATGTAAGTCCCAAAGAAAGATAGATAGTTCCCCAGCTGATGTAAGAAGCGTGTTCGTCTTGGGGCACCAAGCCTCACAAAATGCTTGCAAAATGTTCGAGTTTCGATCATAAGTGAAAAGCGAGGCATAGACAGCATCATAAATCTTTGTTATACTCAGGGTTTGTTGGCTTCCACCAAGTACATCTTCAGCCCATTCCCAATATCCTAGAATATGACGATACTCGACCTCGATTGTTGTTGTGTTGCCCCAACGTACTTCTCCTTGAATTATGCGACGCCCTAAGTTTGGAAGGGTGCTAGCAATGTTTATATGGCGATGGATTGGCGCTTGGAGAGACCACATCTTGGATAATATATTAGAAGTAGACTTGTACTCCAGGGTCCAGTTTTCTACATGAAGCGAGTTCCTCAAAGAAGGCCATGACGCTACATACCGGCCAACTTGTGGGGTGTGAACCAAAAGCTTGGTTTGTTTAATGCCATCTTCATTCTCGATTACGAGGTATCTAAGTTTGGAGGAATGTGAGGTATAGTCTATGAAATTTGCCATCTCTTCGAGCTGCAAAAGGACAAAAAAAGGTCATCAAAGTCCAAATCAAGAATATTAGAATAGGCACAAAGGTCTAAATGGATGAAATGGCCTCCGGTTGCTGGGATTAGTATCCATCCCTTCACACTTTGAGAGTAATCTCTCCGATATTGGGGCCACCTTGAGAGTAATCTCTCCGATAGTCGGGCCACCTTGAGAGTAATCTCTCTGATAGTCGGGTCATCTTGAGAGTAATCTTTCCGATAGTTGGGATATATTGAGAGTAATCTCTCCAACAGTCGTGCCACCTTGAGAGTAATCTCTCCGACAGTCACGCCACATTGAAAGTGATCTCTCCGATAGTCAGGCCACATTGAGGTGATCACGTGCTTTCATAGTTTCAGTAACCAAAAGTGAAAGTCATTGGCAAAATGCCAAAGTTTCAAGCTTACGTGGTCTATCCTTTGTCTTCATAAGAAGATGAATTTCTATTTTAAGCAAATTTCAAACAAATGACAAGTTTTTCCATTACAAATAAATTACCTAGGCTAATAAATTAGGGTTCAAAATCATTCCATTTGATGTCTTCCTAATATTTCAATCCTTGTCTTATTGTCTGTGACTGTCAAGTCTTGAAGTAGGGGCATTTGTGGGCATACAAAATTTGTATGAATTAAATTCATAAATTAATTTGGACTTATTTTAAATTCAAGATATATTGGTCCGAATAAATAATATGGGCTAGCCCATTTAGTTGGGCTAAAGTGATGAGCCCACTTCATTAAGCCCAAGATGTCATCTTCTTATAGGCCAAATTCGGTGCCATGTGTCATATGACGTGGCACGCAAGTCAAGGGAAAGAGACAATAGGATCATATCACGTGTCAAAACGATAATGCATGCCAAGTCACATTAAAAGGCTAATGAAATCGTGCCATGTGTGCAAGTGACATGTTCTGGCCAATCTAATGCGCCCTTATCACACTTCGATTTGATTGGTCTGAAAGCGTTTGTTATTATCATAACTGTTCCCTCCCACAACTATAAATAGGGGTTTTCATAACCCAGAAAAGACACCAGAAGTTATAATAAGAAGCAAGAGAGAGCTCGTGGATCAAACGCTGCAAATTTTTCTACAAGTTTTCAAGCAATCAAGTTCAAGTTCAAGAAATCAAGTTCAAGCGTAAGAACGAAGAATAAATCGAGATTCAAGGATTACGAGTTCAAATCAAAGTTCGTGCTAGTTGAATTCAAGTTTATCGTTCGTGTCAATAACTACATATTCAAAATCAAGCTCAAAGGCCCTTGAATTTATTTATTATTGGAAAGAAGAATCAGATGATCCATAGAGATTGTACACTCCTATTATTTGGAATCAAATACTAGGATTGTTGCAATATTTTTCGGTCTTGATTTTATTTTCTCGACGCTATTTATTGTCTATAAGTAGTATTAAATAAATAATTTTGTTCATTGTTTAGTTTTTTTTTTTTGGACTTGTCACGACCCAAACCGATGGGCCGCGACGGGCACCCGGTACCTTACTCAACCGAGTACCAACATAACGTATCTTTCATATTATTTTATCATAGGCAAATGAACCGTAGTAAAGCATGAGGGAATACAAACTTATACATATGAAGTACGGGCCTATAAGGCCGGCATGATTTTTTTGTATACTCGAAACATAGGCCGACAAGGCCATACAAGTATCCGTATACCTGACATCTGTCTACAATCCTCTAAGAATACATAATATCATAAAGGTCGGGACAGGGTCCCGCGATACCAATCAATACATGTACTAATCATACTGACCAAAGAAGCAACTCCGGAGCAAATGGAGCGCACTAACACCTTCCGCTGAGCTGATAGCCTACTTGGAGGACTCTCGACCTATCTATCAGGACCTGCGGGCATCAAACGCAGCGTCCCCATGCAAAAGGGACGTCAGTATAAATAATGTACCGAGTATGTAGGAATGAAAATCAGTAACTAGTAGACATGAGAGAAACATGGAGTAAAAGACTCAACATGTATATCTAAATAACTCTGTGAATCATTTAATATTATAATGTCGTGCATATGTGTATAAATGTCATACCATGCATGGGTATATGCGTTCATAACATCATCAAGCCTCTGAGGGCATCTCAATATATCATCTCGGCCACTGTGGGCAAATCATCAACGTATACCAGCTGATCAGGTGGTGGTGCGTGTATATATATATATATATATATATATATATATATATATACATGCGTATATAACACCATCTGGTCATGGGTCAACGTAAATGAATGCAATGCATGAAAAGTACGCCAATAAAATCTTTCGGAATGTCATAAGACCATTATGCCTTAAGTAGTATCATGAAGTAAACTTTATTTTTTTAACTTATGTATTTTTCCGAGACCCATAAACAGATGATAGAATAATATGGGAATCAAGAACATAAGCATCTCTAATATTTTTATGAATAGAGTTATGTATGGAAATTGTGCATTTGCACGTTTCGTTTGTGTCGTATTGATCATGCCAAAAGAAAGAAGGGATAGCCTTAACATACCTGAGCTGATTCTCTTGACAATCCCCCTAACACACATCACTTGCGATAACACATAACGACGAATTGAAGTAGAAAAAATTCATATGATAATCTTGAGAAAGATTGCACCGTACTCCTTTAGAATCGCAAAATCCAGTTGTTATAACATTACGTAATCTCGTATTGATTTTTGTTTTAACTTTGGCTCCAAATAACCATGAAAGAATATTTAAAAGTGCAAAGCTCCATGCAATTAAATCACCTATGCCCTCTTTGTCGTGACCACTAGTAAGATAACAATCACCTCATTAATTGTTGCAAGGTTTCACGACAGCCCCCTCCATAAGCTTTGTTCTCTTGAATTCCGTCTAATAATCTCTTTATCTTGGAGATTTGTGGGCCCTCCACTTTGTGGATGAGTTGGCCAACTAATATTCTAAAAGTGCCACCTATATGTGGACTTTAAGAGTCACACTTTTGTGACGTTGCTGGCTTTGATGTGCAGCCACGTTGGTGGATGTAATTCTTATCCAATATATCCCCAATTAATTAGGTTATGTCCCGTTACCCGGTAATTAACCAATTACCCGCATAATTAAGAATTATCTCAAGTTATTTAAAATACTACTCGCTTTTAACATACCTTATACACCTTACTATCATGGTAATGTAGTACCTTGTATGGCACTAATCCATAAATATCGGGTATTAACGCTCGGCCCGTATTTTATCCCAATATGCCAAACTTGGACGAAAAATTTATTTTCTTTGACTTGCTTCCCCTCTCACCTTCACGAATTTGCTCATCATTTGTTTAAAATAGCATAATCCTTATAATCTCCAAATAATCTTTTTCCTTGGACTAATGTCAATTACATTATGACAAATTCAACGTACAATACTACAGGGTTCAACATCGTTGTAATTTAATACTGCGAAGCGTAACATCATCATAATATAATACTGTGGGACGTAATATTGACGTAATATTGCGGGGCGTAACATCATTCCCCCCCTTTGGAACATTCGTCCTCGAATGTTGACTGATGCTCTTATCATTCTCATAGCCCATGGGTCTTGCGAATGCTTTAGTACTTGTTTTGCCATCTAGGCGACCGTTTTGTGGATGAATTCCCAAGGCCAGTGCATTCCCCCCTTTAAGCCTCTTTCTCATACCACGACTTGTATTCAGAATCCTTCTTATCTCGTAACTGTTGTTACCTTCTATCATACAGCCTTTACGACTCTAATTTTGTATGTGCGCCTAACTCTTCTCTTCTCTTCTCTTCTAGCTTTTAGCTAATCTCTAGTGATGGGTTTTCAATGTATCTTTGCCTTGCTTCTTATGTTTTGATGATCTAACAAACTTATTGTAAAGAACCAGATAGAGAACCTGACCCACGTGGTATACATTTCAAATGAATAATGTCCAGTCTGATCTCCAGCAAATGAATGAACAACCACAATGAGGAACACAATAGGGACCCGGTGATCTGGTCCCTTGGGGTTCTCTAACAGAAGTACAAGTTAACTGTACAGCTGGAACATAACAACAAGTAGTGACTGTTCGCAACCATTATATAGAGGAACACAACAGGGACCTGATCCCTTAGTGTTCTCTAACAGAAGTACAAGTCAACTACACAGCTGGAACGCAATCGCACAGAAGTGATTGTGCAACAAATAGTGCAGTAGTCACTTGTCATTGGGAAGAAGCGTGTACCAGGAATTGATATCACTATCCATTGTGATATCTTTTGTGATATAACAACATGGTGCAAGGCACAACAATCCTGAGCATTCAGTGATATTCTCTCAAGCATAACAGTGTTCATCTAGCATTGAAGTCACTGGTGTATCAAGAACAAGAAGACAACTCCACTAAGGATCAGTTTCGTAAAGAGTTCATGTATATCCATAGTTGAGTTGTAATCTTGTTATTTGTTCTTTATCATATTTCCTACTTTGCTTTCTTAGAAGATTTGTCATAGGAAAACCAAAAATCCGTAAACTTTCGAGTTTATGTTGTGACTAGGATTAGTCATAAGTTTAAAGCCTTTGTAACTAGGAGAGTTATAAAGTGGCTTGTGGTGGGAGCATCACAAGTTATTTGAAGTCTTTGTAATAGGGTATTGCAAAGTGGCTTGTAATAGTGAGATTGCAAGTTAGTGAAGTTAAAAGCCTACAAGTGTAGGTCGTGGTTTTTTGATCTCCTTGTGTGGGATTTTTCCACGTAAAAATCCCTTGCCTCCTTTACTTACAGCTTTTATTAGCATTCTCTGCTTAACCTCATAGAGGATCAGGTACTCTACTGTTTGGTGGACTCATACAAACTAACAATTGGTATCAGAGCAGGTTCCTCCTATCAGGCTAACACCAAGGAAGGATCCTCATGGATGCTCCACCAAACTTTGAGGAAGGACAATCAACCTACAGACCTCCTAGATTCAATGGTCAATACTATGGCTGGTGGAAGACTCGCATGCATGATTTTATAATGGCCGAAGATTCAGAACCGTGGGACATCATCTGTGATGGTCCATGTTCCTATGAAGAAGCTTGAAGAAACAGGACCAATGGTGCCGAAAGACAGAAAAGAGTACAGCGACATTGATAGAAAGCTGTAGAAAAGAACTATCGTGCCAAGAAGATATTGGTATGTGGCATAGGACCTGATGAGTACAACAGAGTCTCAGCGTGTGATACTGCCAAAGAAATATGGGAAGCACTGCAAACCGCACACGAAGGAACTACTCAGGTCAAACAGTCCAAGATCAACATGCTCACTACAGAGTATGAGCTCTTTAGGATGAAGGATGATGAGTCTATACAAGATATGCACACCAATTCACCTCCATCATAAATGAGCTTCATTCACTTGGAGATGTCATTCCCAGAAACAAGCTTGTAAGGAAAATCCTCAGTGTTCTGCCTGGTTCTTGGGAGAGTAAAGTAAATGCCATCACTGAAGCTAAAGATCTACAAATTCTGGCCATGGATGAGTTGATTGGTAATCTGAAGACATATGAGATGAAAAGAAAGAAAGACAGTGAAAGGAGAGAGCCAAAGAAGGAAAAGAACGTGGTACTCAAAGCTGAAAGCAGTGACTCAAGTGATGAAGATAGTGACATAGCCTATCTTACTAAAAGATTTCAAAAGATGGTTCGAAGAAATGGTGGTATACCAAAGAAGGGCAGTTCAAGTAAAGCAAGGAACAATGATCTTTGTCACAGGTGCAGAAAGTCATGGCATTTCATCAAAGACTGCCCACTCACGAAACAGGAGCAATACAAACAAAATCCTGATAAAGCAGCAAAAAGGAACCTGGTTCCAGACAAACGATTCAATCGAAAAAGTGCTGCTGATAATATTGTGAAGCAAGCTCTTGCTGCTTGGGGAGACTCAGATGCAGAAAATAGTTCTATGATGGCAGTGGAAACTGAAGCAACGAAGTATGATTCACTGTTCGCGTTGATGGCTCATTCCGATGATGATGAAGAAGATGAAGACGATGAGGTAAATTTCAGGGATGTTCAGAGAAATCTGAAATCCTATTCTTATAAGAAGTTAAGGTCTTTAGCAAATGTCCTAATTGATGCCTATTATAGCCTTGTCAATGATAAATAGATCCTGACCATAGAACTAGGAGAAGTCGAACAATCTAGAGATGATCTGGTGGTATGTGTAGTGGATCTAAATGAGACCATAGCTAATGTTGAAAAAGAAAAGGAAGCCTTGAATGAAAGAATAACTAGTGTTGAAAATGAGAGAGACGACCCTGATGGTAGTAGTTGTTGATCTGAAAGAAACGATAGAAGGTCTTAGCAATGAGAAACACACCTTAGAAGAAAAAATTGCAACTACAGAGCAAGAGAGGGATGACCTTTTAGTGATAAGCACCGATCTAGAGGAAACATTGAGGGACTCAATAAAGAACATAGGAATGTGGGTCTTGGTAAAGGGAAGGAAGTAGCTAGTGAGACACACATTAAGCTTGAAAAGGAATTAACTGCTGTGAAAACTAGTCTATGTGGTGAACTTGAGAAGAATCAGCAACTTCAAGCTGAACTGGAGAAAGTAAGAATTGATCTTGAGAAATCTCTGAAGTGGACCTGGTCCTCAGATGCTGTCACTGCCATGTATCATAACAATAATGGAAACAGGTAGGGCATCGGATTCCAAAGGGAGAAAACTCCTTAGAACCCTCACAGTAAGTACGTCACTGTCCTTGATAACTAGATATGTACCCACTGTGGGAACAATAGGAACTTTAAAGAAAATTGCCAGTCCAGGGTTCAGTCTGTTTAGAAAAACAAAGTGTTCACTGATAAAGTGACTACTAACAAGGGACCAGGTACCTCTCGCAAAAAACGGATGTTGCCAGCACGGACTAGGAAAGCCTTTATTCATCCTTTCTATCATAACAAGGAACCCAAACTAGTTTGGGTTCCTAAATCTAACCTTTGATTTGCATGTGCAGGGAACAGTGAGAGGAAGCGAACTACAATGGACTATGGACTGTGGATGCTCAAAGTACGTAACTGAAAGCATCGTGAATTTCTCCTCACTGAAAGCCCTGCAGGAAGGGAATGTATCCTTAAAAGGGAAGAAGAGGGTACATTCTCGATGAATGCAAAGTTGGAAAGGTTCCTTGTCACTCAGTTGGGAATGTGTACTGTGTGCATGGCCTAAAGTACAGTCCCCTGAGTGTTTCTTAAATCTGCGATAGAGGGAACAAAGTGGAGTTCTTATCAAAAAGTGTGCACAGTTACAAATCTGATAACTGACCAGAGTGGTCTCAGTAGACAAAGTCAAGAAGATTCAAGTGAAGACATAATTGAAGGAGAATAGGTCAGATCCGAAACACTGGTCAGAGGTAAACAACGCCAAACTTGATAAGCATGTAACAAAAAAATGGGATCACACACAACTCCTCAGCACCAAGGACACCACAACAAAATTGTGTTGCTAAAAGGAAAGAACATGAGTTTGGAAGGCATGGTATGAACAATTCTCATCAATAATGGAATCTCCAAAAACGTTTGAGCTAAAGCAGTGATCACATGCATGCTACTCAGCGAACAAGTGTATGATCGGGTCCCTCCTGGCCAAAACCCTCTATGAGCTGCCAAATAGAAGAAAATCAAAGGCAACTTATCTGAGGACCTTTTGAATAAAGATGCCATGTTCTCAATAATGGGAAGGACCAACTTGGGAAGTTTGATGCAAAAAGGCGACGAAGGAATCCTTCTGGGATACTCTCCACAAATCGAAGGCCACAAAGTCTACAACAAAAGGGGCACACTGGGTAAAGGGAGTGTTCTTATGCTATTCAACGAAACACCTTCCTCTAATGAAGAAGGAAACAGTGATGATCAATAAAATGAACCATATCCGATCCCCAAGAAATATCTGAAGTTTCAATTGGGATGGCTGATATAATGTGAAGGAGAAAGGTGAAAGACAATGTAACATCCTCTTTCGCTTCTCACAAGGAACCTGGTACTGAAAGTGCTATCACTGAAGCTGAAGAAAGAATAAAGATACAGTGCAAGACACTCCACAAGCAACAAAACAAGGAGAGGAGGGAAATCCAATTAACCTACCAAGCTCCTCTACCAAGCAAACCTCGGTTTAAAACTGGAAACTCAAAATCTCCCATCCACCTAATAACACAATCACTCCCCTTCATTCTGAACTGAAATAAGAAATCAGAAATTTGTGTTTTACTTCCCAGTCCTTTCTGTATTTCCCCTTGAGAATAGAATCCAAACTCAAGTCCCAAGGAACCATACTTGAAGGCTATCAAAAGAAGTCTTGAGTTATCTTAAGGGAACACAGGACCCGGTCCTGTATCACCTTGCAGGCTCAAGGAAGCAAAACTCAATGACTTCGTAAATAACTGAAGAAGAATATGTTAGGAAAGAAGACAAAATTCCAGATATCTTCACCAAAGCCATGAGTAAGGAATATTCTGGAAGAAACAAGGTGAAGATGGGGTCACGAGAGTCCAATGGAGAACCTGATTCACCATCAGTTGGATATGCAAAACACCTTCAGGTAAAATTAGCTAAAGTGTTTTCTGACCAAGCCTAACTCACATCGATACCACTGCAGATAAACACGCATGATGATCATAAAAGCTAAAGGTAAAGTTATGAACTGCGAAAGAAGAGCTGTCAAAACCTTTTTCAAACAAATTGTTCGGGCATCAGGTTCCTATACCACAGGTTAGTAGTAATGTGTTTTTTCTCTGCATGTCGTCTCAAAATGTTATCATAATTAACTCAACTGCCACATCATCCAACTTTTCAAAGTCTGCATGACATATCTTGTCTTTCAAATCCCTTCATCCCCTCTGCACGATAACGTTTTCCCACAAACTAACCGCCATTTTCAGAACTACTCAAAACCCGTTTCTCTCTCTTCTCATCATTAATCCTTTTTCCAATAAAACTTTCCTTCTCTCTCATAGCAAGTCATGAACCTTCATCTCTTCTGTATAGCTGTGAACCTCTCTTCATCTCTCTCTCTCTCTCTCTCTCTCTCTCTCTCTCCCTCTCTCTCTCTCGGTTCTTCTCTTCTCTCTCTCTTCTCACTCTACTATATTTCCAGGATACTCTATAATGGCAATCGAACGTATCGGCTCTTCTTCGACCATTAACACCACTTCCCATTCTCATTCATCTTAAATCGGTTCCCAGAGATTCAGCCTTTCACTCTTCCAAGAATACACTGTATCACACATGTCTTTCCTCTCTTTTCCATAATGTGCTTCCGCTTGGTAATGGACAATAACCCTGTTTCCTTCCAGACATATTGAAAGCCTATGTTCGTCACTCTTCATGGGGACTCTCATCAAATATTTACTCAGGAGTTATTACTCTCACTCTTCAGGATAGATTCTCATCGCAGGAAAGGTTATCACAGGTCCTGATCGTTATTCTGAACTCCTCAATGTTGTGATTGGTGACACTCACAGTAGTACCAGAATAAAGGGACTAGCAAGCGATAACATCATGGCATCGTGCTGGAGTTGATAAATGAGGAGCATATCTTCTCATCTGAGTATTCAAGGGGGAAGACACTCTTATTCATTGTGGACGGGCGATGTAAGATACTATTAGTTACTCCTCGAGTCTTGATTATTATGACGCTCCCAGTAAAAACTATGAAGAACCTGATTTTTCCCAGGAAACCTACTTCTCACTCTCTGGATTGCCATCGTAAGTATAAGATCCTCCTTCCAAGTACACGAGCGTATGAGGTCCAAACAAGAAAGAGGGTTTTGAGTCCACTGTCAATGTGAACAGGAAAAATGGGAGATATGGTAGTGATCAAGAAAGGACATTGTTAGCTTCGTTGATATTATCTATATTTACAAATCTTGTCTTGTATAAATGCTTCTTCTTTATTTCTGTTATTGTTTTAAGAAATAATGAGCTAATCTCACCCATATTTGTATCTTTTATCCATTCATTTGTTTGATTTTTTCCTTCAATTATTGATCGTGACAAATTAACCACTGAATAGATGATAACTTGAAACTCTTATGAATCACCAGGGCTTACGTTTAGGTAGCAAACTAATGACACAATTGACACAGCTTAAACCAAGTAGACTAGAAGTGTAGGAAAGGAAAGATGGCCACTTCAGGGGCGCTGGGAAGAAATCGAAGAACATTTAGAAGTAATTTTTCCTTGATCACTTGGGCGATACTTACATCCATAACTGTATTATTAGCTTGGTCTATGTGATTTACCTACAATGGGTATTTTTAACCCTGTACAATTCATGAAATCCCTTTTTCCTCAAATCATTACCCAATTGAGGCCAAACACATTCTTCATTATTCACAGTTAACCTTTATTGCTACACAGGGCAGTATTCATCTTTTTAAATGCTATTAGTCTCAGACTGCTTTGAGGACTTTATCCATTTTCATGAAGTAAACATTCTCATCGACATAATTCTTATCACTTTCTATTGTTCTCCCAAACTGGATCGATTTAATTATACTCTTTTAGTTGCAGGTACCATATAAATTATCATATTAAATATAAATGTCGCAACTTCAATTCAAACTTGCTTGAAACAGTTAATATACTCAACTTATTATTATTCATGAGGAAAAACAATAAAATGAGCATCAATGTCATATGAATCATTGTTTCTTGGCTATAGATTTAGAGACAATCGATAACCTAGAAACCAATATACGGAAAGTTGGATATATGCACATACGCGACCGCATGTATCATTTATGGAATTTAGAATCCGCAAGAATTTTTATTGGGCGCTTCTATCAAAAAAAATCGACAGATAAGAGGTATTTTGAGTAAAGGACTATTCAACAAACTTATGATGTATAAATTGGTTATCATCGTTTACATTATTCCACACTTTACAACTACTTACTGTCTTAAAGTGCACCATAAATGACTCAATAATATATCCTGCTGATTCATAGACCATACCATTTCACATAGGTATAGTTCAATTCCACAACTTGAAACATTCTTATAATATTGCACTTGTGCATACATAATCTAGGTGGGAAGGATAGATACCACTACTGAGTACTTCTTCGTGCAAATTGGGCTACAATTCAAATAGAAAGAACGTGAGTATGGATATGGATGAAGTTTACGGAGCATAGTACATATCTACTCTAATAATGCACCTTTGATAATTAAGGATGATCGACATAGTAATGTTCTCATTTTCACAATTTCTATTAATTTGGTCCTGAAAGGGGAAATTAATCGGGAACATTTCCACGAGATTTACTAGGATAATGATAGTAAACATCTTTAGTTCTTCACTTATGGCAACCAAATAAATGTAGGCATAATTATATATGCATGAAATATGACGGGTAAATAAATATGATGATTTAGTTGATATAGGTAAATGGACGCTGGATATGGAACCACAATAAATCTATCATAATGATTACAATCCTTTGTTGTATAAATAAAGAATATGGACCATTCTGTATTTAGCTACTAGTAGGGAGAGTTATTCCTATCGGCTTTATGAGTATTAATAGAATAATTCCTTTTGGTTCAATCACAGTTTCTTCAAACGTAAGAAATTGCTTTAATGTGCCTTTTGGTCTTTTTAGCACTTATTAGTTGCGTTGAATTATATATTTAGGATTATCAATATAGATTCATCACGTTGACACAAAGATTTACGTTATTGGTGTGCAACTCAATATAGGTCTCGAAATTAATAACTTTTGGTTTTTACTCCCCTAGAGGGTCATTAGCCATAGGTAGGATGCAACTTTACTTTTGGAAGTGCATAAACATTTTTGTTAAGTTAATTGTATGTTACAAAGCCTGATCTCTATAGGTCACTGTGCTTATGGATTACAATCCTTTCTTCCTGTATTTATCAAACTTTGTCTTTCATTGTGAAATTCAAAGGATACTTTATGGAGGGATTCAGGGGCGGATCCATAACTGATATCATGTTAGAAATGATAAAAGGCTGCGGCTTTATCACCTATGTAATGATGAAACGGAATTAATATGAATGAATATCTACAATCGAAAAGAACGGCAATACAACACACAATAATATAATTTATATACGACTAAGTAATTATTTCACAAAGCACTTCAGTAGACTCGTAGGTGTATATCACTAGAACTATTATTTTGATTGTGCTTCGTGAAGGTGAGCACTTGTTTTTTATTTCACAGATAACCTCACTGTCATTACTAATTAAACGGGTTACAATATACTACTACGAGCACCAATATACCATAATCTGGCATTTATATATCATAAAGTATAATACAATGTCGTAACTGCATTGATAGGACTGAATTCACATATGGTATTTGGGTATTAAATACGTAGATTCATCTCGAACAGAGCACGATTGTGCTGATGCTCTCTGCAACTTCATGTTTAGCCAAATAGGTCTTCCGATCATACTACCTAATTATCGGTTGGCCATTCTCAATAATCGTTACCGTTATCTTTCTTGGTGTTATTTTCTTTTATCTACTTACGTTTGATACTTGGCCTTAATTTACCATACTCTCGGGCAGGAACCCTTCTTCCTTTCTTAAGGCACACTTGCATAATGTTCTTGGAATGTAGCATCCAAGATGCTAGGATTGAATAAATACAGTCTCATCCCTTTTTCATTTTTTACTTTTGCTTTACATTCCATAGTTACTATGACCACTTAATTTGATTAATACCAATCATCCATATTACCTTTAGGGGTTACTAAGATTTAGTGCTACGAGATCTATTAAGATGTATTTACCCTTTCTTTTGCACGTCTTTTCACATCATCAAGGCCTTACTCGGCCTTGCGTGAATCCTCTTGTACCAAGGATAACAAAAGTTTCTTTCGAGATGGTGGGCACTTAGTGTAACTGGTACATTAGCAGTCCTTAAGCTTAATTTGGTACATCATTGCTTTCTTTAGGGGAAGCGTCTTGCTATGACATTTTCTGAATTTCTTATGAATCTTCTTCTGTTGTTCCATTCATTATCGCGGAACGCATCTTTCTGAAATTCTCATGTGCCGGCCTTTTCAAATATCGTCCTAATTCATGATTAGTTTTTATTTGTTCAAAGTCGTGATTTTCTACTCGGGTCTAACTTTTCCTTCGGTGATCATGTTAGATCACGAACTATTTCTTGATAAGGATTACGGACTTTTGTATACTCTCTTTTGTGTCTAGGCTGTCACCTCTTCTAATATTTTCCTTCTTTGGATATAGACTCTGTAATATTGTCATTGTTTTTATTACCGTTATTCATTCATGTATAAAATCTATCATAATGCTTCATAACTTTTCTTATTTCCCTGTTAAAATCTTGTCTATACTTTATCTTGAAAACTCCGAACAAGATATTTCTTTTACTTTTGCTCCCTTTTTCTATTACTAGCTTCGGTTGCTAACGTTCTTTTATTTACCTGGGAACAGGAGCACACTAATGTAATATTTATCCCTCCAGGCTTTTCGTGCTATTTCTTTTGTTATACTATTATCTTAGTTATACCTTATTTTAGAGTGCACCATTGGTTTACAAGGCGTTCTATTAGCGCATTTCGCAATATTCTTCGGAAAATTGTCTAACGCAATAATCATCACTAATTTGGTTACCTAACCCAGCCGGATCCTAAATATCCTTGTCTTCTTTAAATACACCTGCTAGCGGCCCATAGGGCATAACTGAAATGGGTTATGACAATTGTGCATACGTCTGTTATTATTGAGGATACTCAAAATGCTTATATCTCTCTCTTCATTCTCTCTCTTGCTGAATTGTAGATAATTGTTCATCTCTACAACGGGGTACCTCGTACCTTCTTCGCCTTGCTTCTTTTTATTGTTTGAAACTTGTAACTTCTGATTTTCTCAGTCGCTTTTCACATATGGGTGGATAGATATTTATGCCTTAGGCTCCTAACCAAGAAGCTTACACATCTTGGTACACACATGATCTGCTGAAAGACCTTACATTACTCATCATAAGCATAAAAATTGAGTTTCCTCTTCTCAATTCTTCCATAGCCGCATTCAATTCTCAATTGGGGTAATCATCATATTACGAATAAATGAAGCTAGGAGTTTTAATTCTTATAAGTGAGCTTCTACCACACGATCTAAGAGAGAAGAGTGTTGTCTTAAATGCCTGTAGCCTTCCTGCTTTATAAGTGTGGTGCGAACACCATAAACAAGACGTCTACTGACACGGCTTGTTAGCTCTCTAGGCAGAACCGTTCCACTTTTGTCACGACCACAACCGATGGGCCGTGCGGGCACCCAGGTACTTATTAACCGAGTACACATAACGTATTTTTTATTTTCTATATAGAGAAATGAACCGGAGTAAAGCATGAGGGAATCAAACTTATAATATGTGAAGTACGGGGCTTATTTAAGGCCGACATGATTTTTATTTGCTATCTCGAAGCATAGGCGACAAGGCCATCAATATTATAATACCTGACATTGTTTATAAGACTCTAAGAATACATATATCATAAGGTCGAAAGGGTCCGCCCATAACCATCAATACATTAATATCATACTGACCAAAGAAGCAACTCTGAGCAATTGGAGTGCACCAAACCTCCGCTGAGCTGATTGCTTGGAGGGACTTCGACTGTCTATCGGACTGCGGCAGACGAAAGCGTCCCCAGGCAAGGGGTCAGTACAATAATGAACCGAGTATGGTAAGAATGAAATCAGTAACTAGTAGACACGAGAGAAACGTGGAGTAAAGACTCACATGTATATCGAATTAACTCGTGAATCATTTAATATTATAAATTCGTGCCATATGGTATTAATACATACTGCATGGGATGCGTTCAAACATCTTCAAGCCTCTGAGGGCATCCATCATATCATCTCGGCCACTGTGGGCAAATCATTCACGTGTACACCAGGTGTAAAGAGGACAGATGTAGCAGGTGTTCTGGATAGGCACAAGATGAGATAATCATATATCGGAAGGATCAATAGATATTTGTGCATGCTATATGTAACAAGTGATATGAGAACTTATATATCATGGAGGTGCAAATGGTTCTATAGATGTCATGGCTCAGTGGGATGACTTTGGGACGATACACATGATGCTATGGAAACAGATAACAGGTTATTTTCATATCACAAGAACTGTACTAGTAATAGATGCATAAAAACTCACCCAAAAGTAGTTATTGAGTGATAAGAGGCTTATAGCAAATGGGGTCATGTTCAAACTTGTAATGAACTCGCACAAGTAGAGCAGTGTGTGAAAACAGATAAGTCGGAATTAAAATGCTGGTTCGAGAAATGTGATATTGATATGGCTTATTGGCCTTTTTTAGTCACTAGGTATCGCTGAATAGATTTAGACATTGGTTTGTGGTTTTTTAATCAACTTACGTATTTTTCTGAGACTATGACAGATAGACTAGAATAATTTTGAACATGGGAATCAAAGAGAAATAAGCACTCTTACTAATATATATATATATGTGATAGTACTAGTATGACAAATTAATTGAATGGAATACTATGCAGTTTAGTTTTGATACGTGCTCCGATATGTTAATTGCATAGACTGCTAAAAGGAGAGAAGATAAAAGAATTGGGTTATTCTTAAATTACGCTGGGCGCTTATTCTGCGTATCGACTGCTATACTCCGCTCATATATACCCCGCTCACCTTATGCACGAACACTAACTCGGCGCGAATTGAAACGCTCAGGAAATGAGACCTTATATGATAATCTTGAGAAAGATTGCACCGTATTCAATTTAGAATCGCAAAATCGTCCACGGGCGCAATCACAATAATGACTAACATATCGTATAGTCGTATGGGGTTGGTATCGTCAAATGATAGTTCGGCTTGCGTAATATTGTCATAATGTTCAATCCGCATTGTTGTACTACTAATCTTTAGGCTCCACAAGTAAAGCTCCAAATAACATGAAAGAAATTGATTTGAAAGTTGCAATAGCTCCTATAGCAAATTCGCGGAAATCACTAAATGCCCTCTTTTGTCATTCCAAGTGACACGAAATGTGACTCACTAATTGTAGGCAGAAGAATAAAATCACTTTCTTCATTTATTTGTACGCCATGTGTTGAAACTGTGAGGAGTGCTCAGACCTCTCATTTTAAAGTGTAGAGGTTGATTTTCTGTTGAACTCATGTCGTTGGTAAATATCCCTTTATCGGTTTTGGAGAATTCGTGAGTGGTACCCATGATGCACGCGTGTTGTATGAAGTGGTGATGATAATATATTATTCTAGTATATGTTAGAGGGCAATGCTAAGTATGATGGATGAACTTGACTAAGAGTCGGAATATTGGTGTGTACTTTCGAATGAGCTTTGATGTTTGAAGGCAACATCAAAGTGTGGAAGTGGTTTAAGAGTTCGGTTATCTAGTGAGAAATTAAGACCTTTACAGGTTCACCAGAACATAGGCTTAAGAATTATCTCACTTATTTTAAAAATGGTAACTCGGGCATTTGTACATTACTTTTAGAATTGAGACCACTTCTCTTCTGAACCACATAGGATAAACTATGGTTACTCACGACGTGGGTGCATGAAGTACTTATTTATGATATCGACATAATTCCAGTATGGGATTAAATGATAGTGTTTGTGACTTACACTTGTCATACAGTGAACAACGTAATTCTATTATATAGGCGCAAATTAGTGTTTCGAGATCCTTGGACGAAAATTCATTTTCTTTGACTGTACTTCCCTGTACCTTCACGAATTTCTCATCATTTGTTTAAGGGAGTAGACTAATCATTATAATCTCAAATACATCCTATATACAAATTAACGCATACTACTAAGGACTGCAACATAATTCGTAAATATTAATATCTGGAAGTGCGGTACCAATAATTGATAAAATAAGTAAAGTGAGCGAGAGGCTTGCGAATCCTATTTAATGAGTGTAATATTATTGACAGGTCATCCGTAAGAACAGGGATCCATTTCCACCTGATTCCCCATTTGTTTGGATTTATTAGTATACTTTGTTGACTCGAACCACAACCTCTGGGATTAGATAAGTTTCCAATTGGAGAAGGAATTGTTTTAGTGTAGATAAGAAATGACCTTATCTGAAAATAGCGAGTCTGGCTACTTCACGAAATGCGATCATCAAACGATGTTATAGGTTTGATTCAAGAGGGGGCGTGTTTAGTTGTTTCTGAATTCGGAACTGATAAATAGGCTAAGTGGTATTGTTTGTATTTTCTTCTCC
>NC_031994.1:66875922-66880922 GCF_001879085.1 Nicotiana attenuata
ACATTAGCTATTTACTTCAAACAATAAAAATTTATTTTTAAGTTACTGTGATATTAATATTTTGGATTTGTACTTCCTTTTATTTGTTAAGATTTAGTGAGATACATTATGTTTTTATGAATTATTATTAATACATTTTGTTATTTGGATCATCTTTTGAACGAATGTAGTACTATTAATGACTGGTAAACAATTGCCGTCATAGATGGTGACTTTTAGGGGCCGTGTAACAGAAGTTACCATTTATAAAAATGGACGATAAAAGGGCAAATTACGATGTTTCTATAGAGGATATTGTAGCCATTATAATTGCTGTTAAAGATGACTTTTAGCGACAATTTACATAAATTTACTAGCCATTAAAATAGATACTAAAAGGGAATACTAATACGTTTTTCAGAAGGGATATTAAAGCAATTTTAATTGCCACAAAACAATTATCGCTAAAGGTATGCACTTTTAGTGACAATCTTTTTAGTAGCAGTTTTAGATTAGATTTAGCAGCCATCATAATTGTCGTAAACAATTGCCGTTAAAGCAAATGATATTTAGCGGCAATAAGTCATCCCTTTTACCAGCTTTTGTGATAATCGCCACTTAAGGCTTTGCCGACCCCAATTTCAGCTGCTAATCATCAATGGCCGGTAAATGATATAGCGACTATTGTTATTGCCGCAAATGCCCTTTTTTATTGCCGCTAAAGTTCCTTTTTGTTGTAGTGCTTGCGGCGCTACTTGCACGATGCTCCACCTTTCGTTGCAAAAAGCCAATGTTTGCCACGAGCGATGCCAGACATAACCCCCAACAACCGATGGCAATGGGCAACGTACTGAGCTTCGCCCCATGCGCATGGCACCTTGTCGCGCTAGTTGCACGACGCTTCGCCATTTCGTTGCCAAAAGCCATCAGCTGCCACGAGCGATGTCGCCTCCCGATTTTGCCCGCATCATCTAATGGCAATTTACACGTACTGAGCTTCGCCCCATGCGCATAGCACATTGCAGTGCTACTTGCACGATGCTGCACCTTTCGTTGCCAAAAGCCAATGTTTGCCACGAGCAGTTTCGCCACCAGGCGTACTACGAGCTCACCGAGTACTTGACGGCGCGATTTGCGAACATCGGTGACGTAGCGTGACTAGCCGTGCATGCCCCCAATGCCCACGCCCCATGCCAGCGTCCCCCATGCATGCCCGCCTCTGACTGGCAGCAAGCACCAGAGGTGCCTTTCAACACCTCTACCCCCCTTGTATATGCTTAAAAAAACCCAAGTTTCAGGAGTAGACATGTTTTGGCCAGAGAATCATAATGGAGTTGTACAACACCAAATAGCACAAAACAAGGTACAACTTAGCTAATATATTACACAAATAGACTTTAAACTAATTAGTGAATGATATTNCGCGCCATGTCTTCGCCCGCAACCCGCTGCCATCGATTTTTCCGCACACGCCCGGCGCCGCTGCCGCCCGCGCACTGCCTTGGCCTAGTTTCTGCCTTGTCCATGTCAACCTTCATTTCCCTCGTGCCATTGCTTGTATTTTCCTTCACATAGCCTTGCCCTAGCTATTGAAAGCCTTTACCATCATCCCGCATTCCCGCCTTGCCTTAGCTTAGCCCGCACTTAGCTGCCACAACCCAAAGTGTCGTGTCACTGACTTTGGCGCGCATGCCGTGCCATGCCGCCCTAAACATTGCCCACGCAGCTTTGTCAAGCCTATGCCAAGCGCGCCTTGCCTGTCCCAAGGCCTTGGCCAATACTTGCCCATAACAACCCTCAATGACAATGTCTTGTCCGTCGCCCACATGATCGTTTTGCCCGCACATAGGCCAATGACAAGGCCATCACGCCCAAATCCTTGCCACAGCCGTGCCACGCCCGATGACAAAGAGTTAGGGTCTAACAAACCACCCACACCCTTTGAAATCGACGTCCTCGTCGAGCCAACTCAATTAATCAACCCCAAGGGGTTGTTGACATACAACGCCCCGGGTGCTTCATTCACATCTACCACTATAGCATTTGCCTCCGCCACTTGTTCCTGTTTTTCCGCAGCTAGCATTGCTTTCACCCTAGCCTGCACCGGACAGTCCTTCTTCAAGTGCGGTCCACCACAAGTAAAGCAGCCTTTGAATTTGCCGCTCCTTTCCTTGCCATTGTGAATTTCCTGTCTCACATTCTTGACAAGTCCCTCATTTTCGGCAGCTTGGCCCTTCCCGCTTTTCTTCCATTCCCTTGCCTTGTCTTTCCTTCCGTCGGATTTTGAATGCGAAGTTTCAGCAGGGTCTTCACCTATGTTTAGGTCCGCCAACGCATCTGCCGCTGCAATAGCAGTAGAGAGGCTTTGAACATTCTGCCTTCTCAACTCCAATTGCGCCCAGCCCTTCAATCCACTCATGAAGTAATGCAGCTTGTCTTCCTCTGCCATATTACTTACATTCAGCATCAAGGATGAAAATTCCTTGACATACTCCCTCACCGTGCCACTTTGCTTCAAGCGACGCAGTCCATCTCGTGCAACCCACGACGAGTTAGTTGGAAGGAATTGGGATTTTAATTCCTTCTTCAGCATCTCCCAAGTTTCAATCTTGGGCAGTCCAGCACTTTCCCCATCCGCAACTCGTGTACGCCACCACACCTTTGCATCATCAGTCAAATACATTGGTGTGATCACCACCTTTTCATCATCCTGCACACGAGCAGCTTGGAAAATACTGCTCCATATCCCACAAGAAATTTTCCAATTCCTTGGCACTTCTAGCACCACCATAAGCCTTTGGCTCCGGAATCCTCAATTTAGTGCGTTCATCACTTCTAGGGGCAGAATTTTGCAATGCCCTTCGAAGTTCAGCCACCTCCTCGCGTAGTTCTTCTTTCTCTTGGCGTACCAAGGCCATTTTTGCCAGCGTTGTTTCATGCCTCGCCGCATAATCTGCCTCCAAACGTGCCATTCTAGCAAGAACAGAAGAATCGCCACCTATTTCAAGAGCCTGCCCAACCAGTGCTTCCAACTGCTCAACCCGTTGACGCAGTTCAGCATTTGTGCCACTAGCCATGTTCTCAAATAGCACCACGAAATTTGCCACCGGTCGTCTTGCCACTGCCACGAACCTGCTCCGCTCTGATACCAGTTGTCACGGGGGCGTTGTTGGTCAGCCCAAAGTCACACCCGCGCGGCAGTCAAATTCTGCACTTGACTCAGCCTTCCTTGACACTTAGCCAAATTTCAGCAAGTTTGGCCTTGACGAATTTTTAGGCAACAAATCAGAATTTAAGTAAGAACACAAAGCCAATACGGGAAAATTTCCAACCCTTGTATTAATTTCGAAAACATACAAAGGACCCTCACTTTGCTATGAACACAATCCGCTCACAGCCCACTTTTGACAAAGAACACAACTCATTCTTGGCCAACACTAAGACCTGCCCAAGCCTAGCCTTAGTCCCCTTTGAAACACTTTGAAATCCTCATGTTTCACTCTTGTTTCCCACTTATAATTTCACACGAAATCACCCACATACATCTGACTAAGTCCCAAAGGCCCTATTTGTAAAACATAGGCAGCCCTTAGAACTTGACAGGACATGACACTTGTCATCTACAGCTTTTGCCACTTGTCGGGCTAAGCTAAAATCTGATCCTAACATGTAGTTGACATCCCCAACTACTTAGGACATGATATACACGAAATGGATAACGGGTACAAGCATAATCAGTCATGGGACAAAGAGGTTATGACAAGGTAACCGCCAAAACTGCTTTCCATGTGCATTGCATGTGCCATCTTCACTTGGCCAGCTGAATTTCGCCCAAGGCTTGCTTTGCGCCAAGCCTTAGCTCACTTTGACATTGCTCCGCGCCAATGTCTTGCCCGCAACCCGCTGCCATGATTTTGCCGCACACGCCCGACGCCGCTGCCGCCGCGCACTGCCTTGGCCTAGTTTCTGCCTTGTCCATGTCAACCTTCATTTCCCTCGTGCCATTGCTTGTATTTTCCTTCACATAGCCTTGCCTTAGCTATTGAAAGCCTTTGCCATCATCCCGCATTCCCGCTTTGCCTTAGCTTAGCCCGCACTTAGCTGCCACAACCCAAAGTGTCGTGCCACAAATTTTGGCGCGCATGCCATGGCATGCCGCCAAAACATAGCCCATGCTGCCTTGTCAAGCCTTTGACAAGCGCGCCTTGCCTGTCCCAAGGCCTTGGTCAATACTTGCCCACAACAGCCCTTAATGACAATGTCTTGTCCGTCGTCCGCATGATCGTTTCGCCCGCACATAAGCCAATGACAAGGCCATCACGCCCAAATCCTTTCCACAGTCGTGCCACGCCCGATGATAAAGAGTTAGGGTCTAACACATGTCCTGCCAAGTCATGACACGTGCCATGGCCATATCCTGCGATGTCCTGACACGTGCCATGGCCACACCCTACCATGTCCTGCGACGTCCTGACACGTGCCATGGCCACGCCCTGCCATGTCCTGCGACGTCCTGGCTCGTCCTGAGTCATGCCATGGCCACGCCCTCCCATGTCCTGCGACGTCCTGACTTGTCCTGCGATGCCCTGATACGTGCCATGGCCATGTCTTGCGACGCCCTGACACATGCCATGGCTATGTCCTGCGACGTCCTGACTTGTCCTGCGACGCCCTAACACGTGCCATGGCTATGTCCTGCGACGCCCTGACACGTGCCATGGCCATGTACTGCGACGTCCTGACACGTGCCATGGCCACACCCTGCCATGTCCTGCCACGTCTTGCGACGTCTTACGTCGTGCCATGGCCATGTCTCGTGCCATGGCCATGTCCTGCCATGTCATGCGCTGTGCCATGGCCATGCCCTGCCATGTCCTGCGACGCCCTGACACGTGCTATGGCCATGTCGTGCGACGTCCTGACACATCCTGCACTGTCCTGACTCGTGCCTTGGCAATGTCCTGCCGTGTCCTGCCACGTCCTGCGCCGTGCCATGGCCACGCCCTGCCATGTTCGACCTC
>NC_031994.1:66899296-66900137 GCF_001879085.1 Nicotiana attenuata
TCTACAGCATCTGGCCCAGTCTCAATAATAGGTTGCCTAGCAGTGGCTTCCTTACTTGAACCTCCCAGGTGTTCAGGCGTATAGACCCTTCCGGTCCTAGTCATTCCCTGTGCCACGTCAGATTCCTCTACCTTGGCCTTCCCTTTCCATCGAGCCTCAGTGACATAATCCCAGGGTATTGCTTTTGAGCTGAATCAGGGTGTGGTTGATACTGTCACAGTGAAGGGTGTGACCATTTCTACTTCGAATGTTGTGACGGTGGCTGCGGGCGGAGCCACTTCTGCCTCAAACGGATCTGATGTAGTTACCTCAACCTCGATCGGTGCCTGAGTCTGAACCACGATAGGAGTGAGTGTGACTGCGACCTTAGGGTCATCGCCTTCCCGAATAAGCCCGATCAACCCTTCAGGGTCCCATTCTTCATTTGTTTCTATAACATGTACACCATCACTTCTGTGATCAGGGAGAGGATTATTGCGGACATTAGATGAGGCCTCATTTGGCGTTGTCAAAAGCCATCAGCTGCCACGAGCGGTGCCAGACACAACCGCAACAACCGATGACAGTCGGCAACTTACTAAGCTTCGCCCCATGCGCATGGCACCTTGCGGCGCTACTTGCACGGTGCTTTGCTGTTCTGTTGCTAAAAGCCATCAGCCGCCACGAGCGATGTCGCCTCCCGATGTTGCCCGCAATAACCGATGGCAATCGACATGTACTGAGCTTCGCCCCATGCGCACGACACCTTGCGGCGCTACTTGCACGACGCTCCGCCGTTCGTTGTCAAAAGCCATCAGCTGCCACGAGCGGTGCCAGACACAACCCGCAACAACCGATGGCA
>NC_031994.1:66901592-66939616 GCF_001879085.1 Nicotiana attenuata
CACTATGGAATGGAAATATAATATAAAAAGTAACAAACAAAGGTAACAAGTTAGCAAGGATCCTGAAATGTTTGCAGTATTTAAACACATATTGCGGAAATATAAATTCGCGTCCTAATTTGGGAGTCTCGTTGTGCCCGAGGTAGGCCTAGCGACAAATAGACTTGGAGAACTTTTAATGCCAATAAATGCTTCATTTCATAATGTAAGAACAGACGAATCCCAAAATGATACTGAAATAAAAAATGAGTTACTATTGGCACTTGGCCTTATTACATCTTAAGAAAAAGCAAAAATAAATCTAGCCTATTTGGTCCCAGAAGGACCTTCCCCAGATTCGATCTTCCGAACTCCTTCATAGAGATCTCCCAGCTCGCGCAACCCCAGCAGTATGTAGGCTCTGGCCAAGTGTCCTCCTTCAGGTCCTTCGGCATTCTGACAGTTTTCGATCCTCTTTATGACTTTGCCCTCTAGCTCTACTATTCCTCGCTCCAGGTATTCCAGTTTCCTATTGGAAGTGACCACCATCTCTTTCCATTCCTCAATCAACCTTGCGTTCTTCTTATGTATTTCTCGGTGCTCATTTTCAGAGTCGTGAACCCTTTTGCGCAGCCTGTTGTACTTGACTTGGGTTTCAGCTTCCTCATCTATAATTCTGTTTCCTCGACCACTCCCTGGCGTTACCGTTCCTTTTAGATTGTCCTCAACCATTTTGGGTAGAGGGGCTCATACCCCGCGTGATACCTCTCCGGCTCGACGGTGTTCTTCTCCACGATGATCTTGCAGTGCCACATATGTTGAGCTTGGCACTTGTAAGAAACATCGTTGTCTTGAAAGTCTGCCTTGAAGTGGCTCATCTTGACGACCCTTGGTACAACCTGCTTTCTGCCTGCTTGCCTTATAACTCGTAGAGGGACATATGGATATACCCCTCTCAACCCAATCAACACCAAATGCGGAGCATCCCTGGACCTGATAATAAACTCGTCCGTTGGAAACCATTCAACCATCCACTGCACCTGTTCCTCGGTCAGAATGTCGAAGAACTCCACCCATTTGCTGGCACTTTCCGGCTGAGCAAATCTATCCGGAATGTAAGTCATCTGCTTAGGCTGATGGAAAGCAATGTGGTCGTTCCAAGCCCTTCGCGGAAATTCTTGATGATAACGACCCTTTTGGAGATGCTCCAATAACCATAACTACAGCAATAAGTTACAACCTTCGAAACGACTTACCCCTCTTTGGCAGCGCTCCGGGGCCCTGTAGATATCAGCTATGATCATGGGGACTACGGTATAGGTCTGTCCATTAATCCCCTCCATCAGAGCTTTGGCAACCATGGCCAACCTAGTGTGGATCCTTCCCTTTTTCATCGGGAATACTATCATCCCCAGAAAGCACATGATGAACACGAATACTCTGTGGTGGATGTGACCCAGTGAAGTGATGGCGATCTCATAGTGGTAAGTGCGGAAAGACTTAATGTGGCCATACCTTTCATAGAGATATTCGAAAGGTATGTAGGAGTCTTTCAGTCACACTAGGTCGACATTCTATTTCAACCCCATCATCTTCAGAAATCCTCTGCCCGTACGGTTTTCTGGCACTAAAAGCCCAGGACTGTCCCAAGTTAACCCTGCAAGTCCTCCTATTTCCTCTAGAAGCGACGTCATTTCTATGTCACCGAAACGGAACACCGCTCTTTCACTATCCCAGAATAGAGTAGAAGCCTCAATCAGTTTATTGTTTGGCTCAATATATAGCAGGGACGGCAAGTTACCTAGGTACTTTTTCACGTGCATTTTGTCACTTGAGGAGATATCTTCCCACCAACCTAGCAACAATGGGGGGATATTGCTAACCATACCGAATCTGGGGACCTTGTGCCTCATTTCCTGCATAACAAAAGGGTTAGACCTTACCCCCACCAGACTCGACTATTTATACATTTATGATCAGTATATCGGCATTTAGTTCTCCAAATTAATGCACAGAACGTGGTTGCATCCGTTGGGATTTATGGAAAACCCGATGGACTTTGGATAAGGCTTACCTTAAAGGATCATTATGTAGACAACATAACTGACCCGACTAGGTTTGACCATGATGTATGCACAATTTAGACAGAGTAAGGTTTCTATGGGGTTTTAGACTGGTACCCTCAAGCGGACAACTCGAGGGGGAAGGCACTGAACCGCCAACTGCACCGCTGATCGACTGGTTTTACCGCAAATAAGCCTTTCCGAATTTAGGGGTAGTAAATAGGAAGAGTGCAACCACCCATTAAAGCGTTGCTATAGGATTTGATACACACGAGTGGAATATGATGTGGAGCATGATTTATGTAGCAATTAATAACATGTAGGCAAGTATTTTCACGTAAGAAGAAATAAATACAGCATTTAAATAATTGAAAAGACAGTTACAGAGGAAGGAAAACAAGAAGACAAGTCAGTTTTCAGGGTAATAAAGGGAATCATAAATGCTTAAAATAAACAGTTAAATTCAAATAAAGGAGAAGAGTACGGGATAAAGCATGCTCAGACTAATTTGTAAAGACAAGTTTGTTATGGTAAGAGCCTAAAAATATCCCTAACAGAGTCGCCATGCTGTCGCGCCCCCCTTTTTTTGTCCTCCGCGGGGAGGAATCCGGGTTTCAACATTCACGGGGTGCAATGACTCATTTCCTTTTGGAAATTGGGTATTTGAAGAGTCGCCACCTAACGAGTTAAGGTGTGTTAGGTCACCTAGAGTAATTAACTCTTGGGTTAGTTTGTATTACCAGAGATTAGGGTAAGGGCTCGAGGTAACCTCGAGGGGAAGGTGTTAGGCACCGCTCTTGGTCCACAACTGTGGGTTCCGACCGAACTTATATTCACAAATCAGTCCATTACAAGTAAAAAATTAAATCAAATAGGTTGCGAGTAAAACACGATAGAGTAACTCAAGTAGTAAGATAAAGTTTTGAACAAGTTGTAAAACAAAGTTTTAAAGAAAGGATTTGGTAAAGAGGGGTCCTAGGTTGATTATCCTATAGGATCACGTCAGTACAATTCCCGGTAATCACTCCTTGGAAAGGGGCTACGCGTGGCATTTAGCACACCGATCATCATATCCATATCTACCCTTCCCATCCCCTTATTGGTCATGCAAAGCGAGTGTTTGGTCACTGATTCCTAGTGCGTGCTGCTACTCATCCCTTCTTAACGGTCCCGAAGGGTGTTAGGACCTCTACCTATGGGTGGTTCTAGACGTACCCCTAAGGTTTTTAAAGGCAAAAATCTAAGGCGACAGTCAAAAACATTTAGGACTTTCACATAATGGGAGCAATTAAGAGGCTCACAATTTCCTCCTCAAACAAACATACAAGCAGCACGACTCAAACATAGTTAAGGTCTTTATTAATCAAAGTCCTAGAGCAGGATTTCTAAGTGATTATGCAGAAATAGACCACTTTCAGAAGTTATAACCTAATAGTTGCCTAGTGACTCCTTTTTAACAGCTTATTAGAATCAGAAATGTTGAACGATGGAAACAACCAGGGAAATGCAGGTTTTGAAAAAAAATGCCCTAAGGCTTGCCTATGTGCAGTACTGTGTCTATATATTAATGCAGAGACAAACCAGTTTTTTAAATAGATCCCTTTGACACCTGTAAGGAGGATATCTAATGAGGTTAAGTCAAATTTGAAAGAACTAGTTTCAGGAAATGTCATCGCTTAATAAGGCCAGTTTTTAGAAGCAAACTAGGCGAAAATGAAATTGACTTATTAGGCTAATTAGACTACTGGACGTAATTGCTAATGAAAATCCCTACAGGCATGGT
The DNA here is from genome assembly GCF_001879085.1 of Nicotiana attenuata. Classification (NCBI taxonomy): domain Eukaryota; kingdom Viridiplantae; phylum Streptophyta; class Magnoliopsida; order Solanales; family Solanaceae; genus Nicotiana; species Nicotiana attenuata. The sequence goes on from NC_031994.1 coordinate 66,905,418, forward strand.
ATCTAGGCGCGTCACAGGTTTTAGTAACATATGAAAGACTTATTGGAACTGAATCGAAATTAAACCCTATATACATGGTATCTATATATGAAATGATTTAAGACACGGTTTGATGGAAACGACACTGGAAGTGAAGTTCTTATTGGCATGATTTCTATTATGATGCAAATGAAATTAGAAGTGGAATCCTATAGGCATGGTTCTATTATGCAAAAGCAATCAGATTCAACAAGAATAAAAACCCTATGAACATGATTTCTAACAAGTGAAGCAGGCAGATTTGGAAGTAAACCCTAAGAGCAGGATTTCTACCCATGTTACCCCAAAAAGTATACATCTACCTACCCCTTTTACTAAGTACCCCATATTTCTGTTTACAAATTATTACAGGCCAATAAATGAATTACATAAGTAAAAATAGAAAACCAAGAAGCTATTCTATAGAGAGCCTGCAATTAGGCCCAAGTTTCCCAGAAGCCTCCAATGGTCTTTCAAGCCTCATTTCCATAGACAAATCAGAGTCTAGGTGCATCAAAGTTCCCTAAGGGTCTCAAGGACCCCGGGCAATGCTTTCACCTAGACTTAGTAGCCAAGCATTGAACTAGTGCAGTGTGGAAAGGCCAGCCTCAGTATGCCAGAGTTCAGAAGGTTCTCAAGTGGATCCCAAGGCAGTACACATACTAGAGGGGGCAGAACTTATTAACTAAGAATGAAGTGGAAGTGCAGGGCACAGGTTGAAAGAAATTTATTAAAGACTGGACTTAAAAGTCTGTTTATGGAAGCAATTAATAAGGTAATAGAGGTTGTTTGAAAGGAGTTGGAGTGATACACAAACTCAAGTACTTCAATAGTCACAGAGTCCAACTGAACTCAGTAGTCGCACAAGGTCAAGGGTTTGGTAATATACAGGCATTTGATTGCAAACACATAACCCCAGCAAGGGTATTTGGACTGGTTTGGACATGCTTAGAAATAGTTGAAATTGGCATAATCACAAACCAATCAGGGAGAACATAGACTCATAGAGGGGATAGGGATTTGGGATTCATAAGAATGGTATGCACACAGCAGGTAAGGAGAACAATTGTCCAGGCATGTTTGAATCACACAAGGGAATTCATGAGTTGAAAGGGAGGGGGGTCATACTAGCATGCTGATAATATAGCTTAACTATAAACTTCACAATAGAACCACAAGTAAAAGCGGGCTAGAAATAAAAGAAACTGAAACAAGAAGAGAAACATGTTGTTTGAAGCTTTAAGTTAAACTAGGACATACCAGTGAAGATAGAAGCAAGCAGAATGAAAGAACAAAAGGGCACAGATGATTAGCTTTGGCTTGCAGCCGGCTAATAGTAGCAAATAACACAAGGAAGAAGGGAGAAATAGAGATTTTTATAAGAGAGGAGTTTTTGAAAGCCAAGTGTCGTGCCTTGTTTGTGAAAGACTTAGAGTATTTATAGTTAAAAATAGGCAGTGGAATAAGGTAAAAATCATAGTAGTACACTAATTTAAGAACTCGGAATCAATCAATCGGAGAATCAAGGAAGTACTTCCTTATGTTAAGGGAATTAAGATCAAACGGAAAGATTCAGTACCATATAAAGTAGGAAGAAGAATCAGTGCTTGATTAAATAAGGAAAGAGTCAAGGTTCAGTAGGCATAGAGTAGTGAATTAGGACCAAATTCAGAAGAAAAAAACCCAATTAAGGAAAGACTTAGTAAACAAAGTACCATGGTAAATAAGGTAATGAAATCAGTTAATTTAAACAGACGAGGTAAAGCTTTTAGGGTTTAAAAGAAGATCTTTCATTCACCATCAATTAAGGAAAATCAGAATCAATCCTGGGGAGTCATGATTCTATATATTTCACCATATAAATAGAGACGAATGAACACGAGTAGCAAACAAACAAGGTCAGTTATATAGACAGGAAGAAACAAGAGATGAGCAAACACAATCATATAGGGATGATATAAGTAGGCTAAAGATTCAGCAGAACATATTCGAAGCATGGGGACCACGAGAGATTAACAAGAATCAGGTAAACAGGCTAACACACAGAAACGAAGTAAAGAAAATCACGCTAACACACAGAAAAAAAGTAGAGAAAATCATGCTAGAACACATAAAAACGAAGTAATGAAAATCTTTAAAAATTAGGGATTTAACAGAGTCAAGTTAAAAAGTAGTAGGAACATAAAATCGGTCAAAATAAACAAGGGAAAAAGGTTTAATCATAAGGAAATCGGTTAAAACAGGTGTAGAAAGAACTCCAAAAAAACCCTAGTTTTCAACGAAAGTAAAAACGGTTTAGAGTAGAGGATCTTTCAGAGGAAAGCTCGAGAATAAGCAAATCATAGAAGGGAAACAGGCTTAAAGCATGAAAATAACACGTATCTGAGAGATTCAGAAGAGAGTTAGGGTTTCAAAGGAACCCAAATAGAAATCGAAAGAACTTGTTGTAACTTCATAAATCGTAACACATATGGTGTGATTTTGCCCAAAATCACACCAGAGAAGCCTCGAACAACAGAATCAGAAACCCTAGGTCCCAATCGACATGGCCCAGGACCCTTGAGGGCCTTAGAGATGATGATCAAGGCGGTGGAGCGACCGTTGGAGGCTTGGGGTTTGAGAGATAGTCGCCGGAGATGACCGGAGAAGGAGGTGAATGGAGGAGTCTAGGGTTAGGTTTGAGAGAAGAGTGGAGATGAAGCGGCGGATGGGAAAAAATGATTAGGGGTAGGGGGTTGATTAGAATTAAAAAGGAAAAGGAATTATTTGGACCCGAGATCAACGGTCAGGATTCAAATACGTAGGTGGGTTCCGGGTTTGGGTAAGGGTTAATAGGGTATGGGTCGGGTTATTAATTGTAAAATTGGGATGGGAATTGGGGTCCGATTTGGCTATAATTGAAAGCCAAATTTGGCTATTATTTAAATAGCCAGTTTTCCCTATTTTAAGTTTAATAAATAATAAGTGATATCTAGAAAATAATTTAAGGTGCCAAAATGTTTTAAAATACATATTTACTATTTTAAAAATACAGGGGCCAATTTTATGCGTACAAAATATAATTATATTTTAAAATGGGCTAACATTGCAATTATATGCAATTTAGCTTGAAAAATACTAAATATAATTGTAAAAATACATAAAAATTACATTAGCCATATTTTGGCTTAAGTATAGAAATCAAATAAATGAATTATCAAAACAATAATTTTGAAAATAATTATTGGAGATTTTATGGATGGAAGGGGGGGAAATAAATCAATTTAAGCCCTTAAAATTATGGGAAAAATAATGAAAGCCTAGTGCATGCTTATATATGCATATATATGCTATTTTGAAGGCTTTTGTGCATATTTATAATATATAGAAAAAAATTCGGTATCAACAAGAGCTGCTCATATAAGCCTGACCTCGAGGTGGTACCCTACCTCGAGGATTTCTGCTATTGCGAATGCGGTTCATTGACCCGATTCTCTGGACCTCGAGCAACCTGAGCCCAAGCCAATTTTCACTCGAAAACTACTAATAAAGCCTTAGGGCTATTTTTTGCCTTCGGATCAAGTTAAACGTCCTCTTGTTTACTTTAATCCAGGGGCTATCCGAGTCCAGGCGTACCTTCATGCGGGGTCTATCTATAACGCCTTAAGGCTATCTTCACTCTAAGTCCAAAACAAGTTTTAGGTCGCTCGAGCTTGAGCGAACTCTCACTCGGGGACTGTCTGCGAAAGCCTAAGGGCTATTTTTGTTCTCAGAGGCTCAAGCAAACTGTCACTCGAGGATTATCGACGGGGTCTAAAAGGTCTAAGTTTTGTTCTAAAAATCGAGGCCTCACTCTCACTCAATTCAAAGTCGCCGGTCCCGACGACCTAAGTATGTATCAATTCAATCCGTACTTGGTCCGAAAAGCGGCAAAAGATCCAAGGGAAAATGATATTTACCAATCAGAAACCAAGGAAATTCCTACACCCAGGTCTGGTATTTGGACCGATCGGCGAAATCACATGCTCCGATTCTTCGCAAACACAAATAAAAGGGAATCCGACATAAATAAGAGAAAAATTAAAGAAACGCTTTTCATTAGTAAACGATGATTACAAAAGCCCACGAAGGGTCCTTACACATGGTTACAAAATCCCACAAAGGGTCCTTACAAAGAAACAAAAAATAACGTCTAAAAGTCTAATCTACTCTCGAGGATGCATCTTCGGGAGCCGTTTCTACGGGAACCATCCTCTCGGGGATCGATCTCGACCTTCCAAACGATGTCTTCAAGAACCCCTTCCGAGACGGAAAAGGACGAAGAAGCAGAAAATGATGAAGAAACAGAAAAAGATGAAGAAGTGGCTGGGTGAAAAATTTGGCAAGTATGGGTCTCGTCAGTACTACTATTGTGAAGCCACTTCTTGAGATGTTGCACCGGTGCGGGATGCAACAGTTAGTAGATGGCACCACCTCACTCCACAGAAAGCAAAAGGAGTGAAGCGCCGCACCAGGTAGTTAAGAGAGATGGCCAGAAGTTCATAGTCCGCATGTCCTTTAATGCGAAGATAATTTGAGATTTCTCTCTCATTATTTCGGGCCAACAACAACAACAAACCAGTGCAATCCCACTCAGTAGGGGGAAAGCTCTGGGAAAGGGCCATGTCATAACTGATGAGAACACTACCGTGTGATCTTATGGCCACGGGCTTCAAACATGGGAAATAGCGTTGGATGAGGACGAAGAGAAGAAAGGAGTAAAGGGCTGCTGAAGAACGATTGAATGAAGTTTTAGTTCAAGAAAGCTTCCATTTATAGAAAAGGTGGCAGTATAACCAACGACGCAATCAATGTCTTTGGAAAACGTATCGACAGGCGCAATCAATGCATGTTGGGAGACGGATCGGCGGCGATATTATTGCCTTGAGAAAGTAAACCGGCACTACATTAAATGTTCCTAGTATAGACGTATCGATGGGACATCTCAGTTATCGCAAAAGCTGACGTCATAAGCATGGCATCATCACAAGAGGCTCAAGGAGATCGGTGTCAAAATCGTTTCTTATCGTTTTAATCTAAGAAACACGGGGACTATCTGTATACAGTAAAAATCAAAGGGCTCGATTTTATGATCATTAGGGCGCCTCGTAGAGACCACCCTCGGAAGGCTCGAAGTTTAGCTCGGATTTCACCCCTAAGGGCTCATAATGATTGAACTCGAGGCAATGTAAAGCGACGGTTATGATGCACTCGCGGGAAGTTCCCAAGGCACATGATTAAAGTTGACCTAGCCTACTAGGCTAGTTCAAGCCCGTACAGTCGCATTGAATGGTTGTGCCAACCTCATGTCTTTTTAATAAATGCACTTTGTACTATGTTATGATTCCCCTCATCTATAAAGGGGATCCTTGATATTTTTGTAAACACAATATGCAACACACTACATTCAATACAAGAACATTCTCTGCTCTCTTACTTAAACATATTCTCTTGGTCTCATTATTTATATTTATTGCTTATATTCTTTGCGTTCTATTAATTGTTCATCATTTATTGCTCATTATTGATCATAAAGAGCCGCCATCGCAGCTCTCATAACTGTTAATCCTTCATCGACCGTCCTTAGCCGAGCATCCGACTCGACCTCGAGGCTGCTCGAGGCCCCGATTTCCAGCCGTTCGATTTGATTAGTACATTATCTACAAGCTATCATCTTAATTTCTAATCCTTCACTTAGCATCTATTGCCTGACAACTAGAATAAAAATAGATCACATATTTTTAGAACCATAAAATCAAATCTAATTGTCATTACCATTTTCAAGGTAAACATATATATTTAGTGTCCTTGTGGACGTAGCGGAGTGGTTAACAAGGGGACTTAGGCGAGCTGTATCTTTGTGCAATCCGCAGCCAGCAGAGTCTCTTCAGAGTATCAGTATTTTCTTTTCTGTCCAAATTTGTATTCCGGACAGCTATTGTATTTTATTTTATTCCTTAGCAAATTCCCATGCCTCGTGACACCCGGTTCTGGGATGATTATGGGATATTCAGTATTAAGATTTGAAAATATTATTAATTATTCTGTAAAGTTCACCTTTTTACTAGTTAAATTGAAGGAAATTTATGATTTCAAAAATATTAAAATGAGAATTTAAGTAACTATTTAGTGTTGGCTTGCCTGACAGTGGGGCGCCATCACAACCTTTAACGGATTTTGGATCGTGACAGTATAAATGTGTTCTTGTGCGAAAAGTTAAATGAGAAGTCAAGTCGATAGACATAAAGCCGACTTGTGGCACATGACGATTTATAAATATCCTGGCATTTATTATATGGAGACATGTTCATATGGTGGATGTAGTCATTTCAGGTTTTGTTCTGACAACACATTTGATATGCGTATAATGATATCCTTGAAGGATTTAGATTGTTCAGAAGCATATTAAGGTACTCAAGAAATTTATTAAATAACGTTTCAGCAAATCCTTATGTGGATTAGAGCAATCATGGCGTACATGATTTGTTTTTGTGTCTAGTGCAATTGTTATACTAATGTATCTTGTTAGAACCATGAAATAACAATATGCTTGCAAGATATGGTTTTACTCCTATGTGAAACTATTGAAATGCGATTGGTGTTATGTTGCAAAAGTATTCCTTGATATAGATTTGTTTATTCTGACAAAGATGGTCAAGATTTTGTTGGTTATACAAATGCAGGGCATAGTTCGTCGTTCAGGCAATCTATTTGTCCGTGAGGGTACTGCCATATTATGATATTCAACAAGATTCCAATTACATTAAAGATGATACTATATGCATAGCTCAATTGAAAGAAGGACTATCGAAGGAGACAAAATAAAGCATATTTACCAAAGTTCTATTTCAGACATGATCAATGTTCAACAAATTTGTTCAAGTGATAATTTGGCAAATTTCATCACAAGGCATTGCCAACCTCAGCAATTGAGAAATTGTTATACTAGATTGGAATTCATCATCTCTAAGATATCAAGTGATATTTTTGTCATGGGTTATAACACGTGATGCACTCTTTTTCCTTTAGCCAAGGTTTTATCCCACTGGATTTTCCTGGAAAAGTTTTTAATGAGGCAGCAAACAATGTGTATTACTAGATATGTGTACTCTTTTTACTTCACTAGAATTTTTTTCCCTCGGGTTATTTTTTTTGTAATGTTTTAACAAGGCACATTATCTATGGACATCCAAGAGGGAGTGTTATAAATAATTATCTAATGGTGGATGTCCATAACTCATAAAGGAGTAATACCCACTACTCTTCTCCGGTATCTCCATAACTCCCACTACTCCAATACTTATGAAATTATGGTTGCAACTCTGCCACGACCCGAAATTCCCACCCTCGGGACCGTGATGGCACCTAATAGTTCACTTGTTAGGCAAGCCAACGTTAGATCTAGTTATTAATCATTTTTAATAATTCAAATCAAATGAAAACCAATAAGCTAAATAAGCTGAAACAAAGAAGATTAATCTGATAACGACGATATCCAAATACAAATCCTAGAACTGGTGTCACGAATACACGAGCGTCTAGAGTACTACAAATATTAGTCTGAATGAAAGTATAAATATCTTAATCGAGCACCGGATTCGAGCAATCTACTAACCGCCGCTAGGACCGACTCCGAAATCCACACAAGAAGTGCATAGTGTAGTATGAGTACAACCGACCCCATGTACTCTGTAAGTGCCGATCCTAACCTCAACGAAGTAGTGACGAGGATAAGGTGGGTCACTTATAATAACCTGTACGTAGTATAATAATAAAAATAGGAAAGAAAAACGGGTAAAGTAAGGCAGTTAACTTATGAAAACGAACTCAATTCTTGTAATAAGAAAACCCGGAATAACCGATCTCAGAATCTCATGTAACAACACTGGAAATCAACATTATAACAATAATGAATACCACACACACAATCCATTGCAGCGCGCAACCCGATCCCACTATACACACAATCCTCTCTTATTTCACCACATAAATATCAAGAATCACATATAAAATTTGTTGCCGCGCACAACCCGTTCCCACCATATCATCATAATCCACCCTTATTTAAATATGTCACAATTTATCAGTACCAAATATTATGTACACAATCGTTGTGGCGCAAGCCGATTCCACCATTTCAATATCAAAATCCTAACCATTGCGGCGCGCAACCCAATCCATAAACAAATTCAATAAATGTAATTAATCCAACAGCTCAATTCACAAGAATCTCTACGATTAAAGAATATGAAAAATTCTCAAAGGGTCCGATATACCTAGGGCTCAACTTACCCATCTTTCCGAACCTCATCACACCCTTCATGGGTGAAACCCGAAGAAATACCCTCTCTCAGACCATGAATGCAACATCACGAACTTTTCGGTCGGCATAACTCTTCTACCTAGATGGAGCTGTTCGAAGTCGATCATGAATGATCTTGATCTTTTTCAAGGCATCCTGAACCAAATCGGTACCCAACAATCGAGCCTCTCCCGATTCAAACCAACCAACTGGCGAACGGCACCACCTCCCGTACAATGCCTCATAGGGAGCCACCTGAATACTCGACTGGTAGCTATTGTTATAGGCAAACTCCACTAATAGAAAAAACTGATCCCAAGAACCCCCGAAATCCATAATGTAAGAGCGAAGCATATCCTCCAATATCTGAATGGTGCGCTCGGATTGTCCATCTGTCTGGGGGTAAAATGTTGTACTCAACTCGACCCATGTGCTTAACTCACGCTGTACGGCCCACCAGAAGTGCGAGGTGAACTGCCTACCTCGATCAGAAATGACGGAACTTGGGCACACCGTGAAGACGGACGATCTCACAGATATAGATCTCAGCCAACCCCTCTGAAGAATACGTAACTACCATTGGAATGAAATGTGCCGACTTGGTCAACCTTTCCACAATGACCCATACTGCGTCGAACTTCTTTTGAGTCTGTGGGAGCCCAACAACAAAATCCATAGTAATGCGCTCCTAGTTCCACTCGGGAATCTCCAGCCTCTGAAGCAAACCACCAAGCCTCTAGTGCTTGTACTTTACTTGCTTACAATTCAGACATCGAGCTATATATGCAACAATATCTTTCTTCATTCTCCTCCACCAATAGTGATGCCACAAGTCCTGATACATCTTGGCGGCAGTCGGATGAATGGAATTGTCATGACCCAAAAACTACAATAGGTCGTGATGGCACCTAATACCGCCGTCAGACAAGCCAACGGTGATTGATCAACTTAATTACTCATTTTTATTACTCTTGAAATCATAATTTTCATTAATTAAATAGTACAAATAGAATTTACAGGGTGAAATGATAATAATTACGTGAACTACCATACTAAACATCCAGTAGAAACCCCCAAAACTCGGTGTCACAAGGGTATGAGCGTCAAATAGGAAATAAAATAAAATACAATATTTTTCTGGAATACAAGTTAGACAAGAGAATATAAATAACGCTGATGGAGACTCTGTATGCTGCGGATCGTAATACAGAATGCATCTCACCGCAAAGTCCATGCAATAGCTACGCCTATGCGCCCAAAAGACCACTAGAAATGTAAACCTGCACAATAAGTGTAGAAAGAAGTGTAGTATGAGTACGTAAATCAACGCGTACCCAGTAAGTATCTAGCCTAACCCCGGAGAAGTAGTGACGAGGGGTTGACATCGACACTTACTAGTGGTCCAATAAATCATGTACAGTAAGAAGTAAACAAGTATGAGGAAGAGTATATAAACGGTACAAACCAATATAAATACGAGGTACAATCCTCCTCTGAATGATAAACTCAAGCCCTCAATTAGCAATTACCTCCTCAACCGGAGTATATATAAAATGGACCTCACCAGATAGGTCGTTATAACTCAATTAGGAAAAACACACGGATACGCTAGTTCCTTGTCAAATATTATGCACGACGTTGCCGAGGCGAACGGTATGGCCCGCTCCCATAAGAGTGTGGTACATATTCCTGCCGAGGCGTACGGCCCAATCCCATTAGAATAAGAAGTTTTAACGGGTCCTTGACCCCATTCACAAATAAACGTGTGAGTTATGAATTTTTAAGGAAACTCTTTTTATGAAGGCGCATAGCACGGAAGAAATTCATAAGAGGAGCATAATTATTCCGCGGCTAATCATGAAGCTCGTCAAATCTCTACAATAGCAAGTCTATCACTCTACGCAAGTCTAGTCTCAAGTCATAACACAAAGTAAAGGAATTAAACGAGCAAAGATAACTCCAATAGTACAATTATAGCTTGACGTGAACCTATGTCTACCCGGACATAACATGAATCTAGCTACATACGGACTCTCGCCACCTCGTGCGTACGTAGCCCTGCAACAAGTAGCACATAACAAATACATCACCTAAGGGTAGTTTTCCCCTCACATGGTTAGACATGAGACTTACCTCGCTCCGATTTTCCATAATCGGCTCCACCGCCTCTTTAACTCTTCAATTCAAAGCCAAACGATCTGAAACTAGCAAAACAATGTTCAATTCAATCAAAATATACTCCAATACTTATAATTAATCAATTTATAACAATTCTCAACTCCGCTCGAAAAGTCAATAAAGTTAACCCTCGGGCCCACGTGCCCGGATTTCGAAAATTTTTGAAGATAAACTTTATCCATAACATTACGAACTCAAATCTATGATTTACTCCAAATTCCATGTCCAATTTCGTGGTAAAAATCTAAAAATACCAAATTCTAGGTTTTCTTCAAAATCCCATAATTTTCCATAAATTCCCATGTTAAATCCTTATAGAATCTGTGTAATAAACTTACAATACGTGGGAACTACTTACCTTGCAAAAGGTGCTGAAATTATTCCCTCCAAAAGCTCAAAGAATCGCCCAACCAAATGAAAATGTGAGAGAAATGGGCTAAGTCTCGAAATAACTTGCTGCCCAGTTCCTTCCTCTTCGCGATCGCGGAATAACCCTTGCGATCGCGAAGGCCAAACGGCCCCACCCCCAAAATCTCTTCTTCTACTCCATGACACCGCGTTCCCAATGCCTCCAGGTCTTAGTTCTTCGCGTTCGCAGCCGCGTTCGAGAAAGCTTAACACCTCCAGGCCCCCAGCTCATTTCCTTCTTCGTGTCTGTGACCTCCACGTCGCGTTCGCGTAGGCTGCTCCAGTTCTCTTCCGCTTTCGTGAGCCCCCTGTCGCGTTCGCGTAGAACAAAAAATCCATCAGCCCAAAATCCTTCTTTACGAACGCATGAGACCCTTCGCGTTCGCGAAGAACAACACCAGACACCAGCACCAATAGTTGCAGAACAAGGAAAAATTGTCCAAAACAACTCCGAATCACATCCAAGGCCCCAAGGACCCTATCCAATCACACCAACCAGTCCCTAAACACAAAGCGAACCTGATCGAGGCCTTAAACTCCGCCAAATAACATCAAAACTACGAACCGACGATCGAATCCTTCTTTACACTTTCAAACTTCCAAACTTCGACGAACGCATCTGAGTCATATCAAAACATTCCAGAATGACGCCAAACTTTGCGTGCAAGTCACAATTCATGATACAAACCTATTCCAAGACTCGGAACCCCAAACGGACATCGATAACACCAAAGTCCACCTCAAAACAAACTTAGAAAATTCTAAAACCTTCAAAATGCTAACTTTCCACAATAAGTGCTAAAATGCTCGCGGGCGACCCGATATTCAACCCGAACATATGCCCAAGTACGAAATCATCATACAAACCTATTGGAACCTTCAAATACCGATTCTGAGGTCGTTTACTCAAAAGTCAAACCTTAGTCAATTCTTCAAACTTAAAGCTTCCGAAATTCTTATTTTCCATCCGAATCAACTCTAAACTTTCCAAGATTCAATTCTGACCATGCGTACAAGTTATAAAACATGAAATGAAGCTACTCAAGGCCTCAAACTGTCGAACAACGTGCTAGAGCTCAAAATGGCCGGTCGGGTCGTTACAGGAATACTGGGAACTGTGGGCCTCCTCAAGAATCAACTCACGAAGCCCATCCACATTGGGCACACAAATATGACCCTACATCCGCAATACCCCATCATCTTTGATTGTAACTTTCTTGGCACCACCGTGCCACACCGTGTTCTTAAGGACAAGCAAATGGGGGTCATCATACTGACGCTCTCTGATGCGCTCATACGAAGAAGACCGAGAGACTGTGCAACCTAGAACACGACTGGGCTCCAAGACATCTTCGCGATTGGCCAAAGCCTGAACATCTGATGCGAGCGTCCACTCACCAACTGGAATATATGCAAGGCTCCCATACTCACAACCTTTCTACTCAAGGAATCGGCCACCATATTGGCCTTCCCGGGGTGATATAAAATGGTAATATTATAGTCTTTCCACAGCTCCAACCACCTCCTCTGCCTCAAGTTGAGATCCTTCTGCTTGAACAATTACTGTATAATACGATGATCCGTGAACACCTCACACAACACGCCGTAGAGGTAATGCCTCCAAATCTTCAGTGCATGAACAATGGCTGCCAACTTTATATCATGAATAGGGTAATTCTTCTCATGAACCTTCAACTGCTGCGACGCATATGCAATCACCCTGCCATCCTGCATTAATACTGCACCAAGCCCAATACGAGATGCATCACGATACACCATGTATGATCCTGAACCTGTGGGCAACACCAACACTGGCGTCGTAGTCAAAGCAGTCTTGAGCTTATGAAAGCTCAACTCACACTCATTCGACCACCTGAATGAAGCATACTTCTGGGTCAACCTAGTCAATGGAGCTGCTATGGATGAAAACCCCTCCATGAACCAGCGATAATAACCTGCCAAACCCAGGAAGCTCCAAATCCTGGTAGCTAAAGTAGGTCTAGGCCAGTTCTGAACTGCCTCAATCTTCTTAGGATCCACTTTTATGCCCTCGGCCAATACAAAATGCCCAAAAAGGTGACCGAGTCTAACCAAAACTCACACTTTGAAAACTTGGCATATAATTGACTATCTCTTTGAGTCTGAAGTACAATCCGAAGATGTTGCTCATCCTCCTCTCTTCTGCGGGAGTATATCAAGATATCATCAATGAATACGATCACAAAAGAATCCAAATAGGGCTTGAATACCCAGTTCATCAAATCCATAAATGCTACTAGGTTATTTGTCAACCCAAATGACATCACTAGGAACTCATAATGCCCATATCGAGTCTGAAAAGGCGTCTTAGGGACATTCGATGCCCTAATCTTCAGATGATGGTAGCCAGACCTCATATCAATCTTCGAAAACACCTTGGCACCCTGAAGCTGATAAAATAAGTCATCAATCCTCGGCAACAGATACTTGTTCTTGATAGTGACTTTGTTCAACTACCGATAGTCTATACACATCCTCATCGAGCCATCCTTCTTCTTCGTGAACAACATGGGCGCACCCCAAGGCGATACACTAGGTCTAGTGAATCTCTTATCAAGCAAATCTTGCAACTGCTCCTTCAGTTCCTTCAACTTAGGCGGCGCCATATTGTATGGTGGAATAGAAATGGCCTGAGTGCCCGGAGCCAAATCAATACAAAAGTCAATATCTCTGTCGGGTGGCATCCCTGGCAGATCTGCAGGAAACACCTCTGGAAACTCACGCACAACTGGTACTAAATCCATGGATGGAACCTCCGCACTCGAATCACGAACATAGGACAAATATGCTAGACATCCCTTCTCGGCCATGTGTCGAGCCTTCACATAAGAAATAACTCTGCTGGTAGAATGACCATGAGTCCCTCTCCACTCTAATCGAGGCAACCCTGGCATGGCTAAGGTCACCGTCTTGGCGTGACAATACAATATAAAATGATAAGGTGACAGCCAATCCATGCCCAAAGTCTACCATATCAAGAAGTAGGATATCTACTCTAGTCTCAAGACTCCCAACAGTAATCACACACGAGCGATAGACACGGTCTAAAATAGTATAATCTCCTACAAGCATGGACACATACATCGGGGCACTCAAAGAATCACGAGGCACAACCAAATATAAAGCAAAATAGGATGACACGTAGGAATAAGTAGAGCCCAAATCAAATAGAACTGAAGCATCTCGATGGCGAACTGGAACAATACATGTAATAATGGCGTCAGATGAATCGGCCTTATGTCTAGCTGGGAATGCATAAAATCGAGATTGGGCCCCACCACCTTGACCTCTGTCTCTTGGACGGACCCTAACTGCTAGCCTCCACCTCTAATGGTCTAACCTCCACCTTTAACGGCATGACCTCCACCTCTAGCTGTCTGACCCCTACCTCTAGCTGGCTGAGCGGGCCATGAAGCAATCGGTGCCGGAACCATGGCACGAGAACTCTGTTGTGGCATGCTTCCCAACAATCTCGGACAGAACCTCTTGATGTGGCCAGTACCCCCTCACTCAAAAACACCTATCTTGCTGTTGTGGCTGTTGAAGCTGAAGCTGACCCGGACGGGCATGATAACCACGGTGGTAGCTCTGGATCGGAGGCGCATTAATCGAAGTTGATGGTGCATTGTAGGCTGGCTGCACATGATGAGATACATAAGGACCACACTCCGCTAAGAACTGTGGGATGCCTAAAGCGCTGATTGGGATGGACTAGGAGGATGGCTTCTACCAAAAGTACCCTTGCCTCTAGATGAGGCACCACTAAAAATACCGTAATGACGAAGCCTATTATCAGACACCGGCCCCCTCTCCTGACAATGAACCATCTCGATCCATCTAGCAATATCTACGGCCCTCTAGAAAGTAATATCATCTCCAGTCTCCTTGGCCATATGTACAATGATAGTGAAAGTGAGCCCATCAATGAATCTTCTCACTCTCTCCCTCTCAGTAGGGAGCATGATAATGGCATGGCGAGCTAGGTCCACAAATCGAGTCTCATACTGGGTAACAGTCATACTACCTTGCTGAAGACGCTCAAACTACCGGTGGTAATCCTCCCTCAGAGTGATAGGAATGAACTTCTCTAGAAATAGCTGTGAAAACTGATCTCAAGTAAGAGCAGGCGAACCAGCTGGTCTAGTCAACATATAATATATCCACCATCTCTTGGCATAAACAGTCATCTGAAACATTGCAAAGTCAACCCCATTGGTCTCAACAATACCCGTGTTGCACAACACCTTGTGCCTGTGGGTCCTGAGAAGATGCCCGTTGAAATGAACCGGAAAGAACTTAGTAAAGTTATCCAACCTCAACAAGGCCTCAGAAGACATAGCGGGCCTATCATTGGCCCGTGCCGCGACAACCGGCTGAACCACCCCAACTGGCGGGGTTGCTGGAGTCTGATATAAGGGAGCCACCTGCTCCAGGGTGTGAGTAGTTGGAGTCTGTGCTCCTTCCACAGCCCGAGAGATGGCTGGTGCCACTGGAATGCACCAATCTGGGCCACACTCTCCATAAGGCCCACCAAGCGGACTAGAGTGTCCTGAAGAACTGGCGTGGCTATGAACCGCTCCGGAACCTTAGCTAGTCCGACGGGTATGGCCTGAGCTGACACCTCCTCCACGTGATCAATCTGGGTCTCCATTGTGGGTGTTGCAGCTTGAGCTCCAAGCTAAACTCTACCTTTGGCTCGGCCTCGGCCCCTGGTAGTAGTTTCACAGGGGGCTCCGTCTCCTTTCCGGCTGCAGATGTTGTGAGTGTTCTCGTCATCTGCGAGAGAACAAAAATAAAATGGTTCAATCATCAATGATAGAATAAAATTGCACGATACTTAAGGAAAGATGTGAAATTGTTCCTAAACTCCATAGCCTCTGGAAGATAAGTACATATGTCTCCGTACCGATCCTCCAGATTCTACTAAGCTTGCCCGTGACTCATGAGACCTAGGCAACCTAGGGCTCTGATACCAACTTGTCATGATCCGGAATTTCCACCCTCGGGACTGTGATGGCTCCTAACATTTCACTTGCTACGCAAACTAACATTTGATATAGTTATTAACCATTTTTAATAATTCAAATCAAATGAAAACCAATAAGCTAAATAAAGTAGATAAATCTGATAACGACGATATGCGAATACAAATCCAGAAATGGTGTCACGAATACACGAGTGTCTAAAGTACTACTAATAATAGTCTTAATGAAAGCATAACTGTCTGAATCAAAATAAACAGCTAGAGTAATGTAGAAGGGGACTTGAGGGCTGCGTGTACCTCAAGTCTCCGTCAAGCACCGAATCTGAGCAATCTACTGGCCACCGCTAGGACCGACTCTAAAATCTGCACGAGAAGTGTAGAGTGTAGTATGAATACAACCGACCCCATATACTCAGTAAGTGCCGAGCCTAACCTTGACGAAATTGTGACGAGGCTAAAGCGGGTCACTTACAATAACTTGTACGCAGTATTATAATAATAATAAGAAGAAGAAAGGAAAACAAGAAAGGTAAGGCAGTTAACTTATGAAAACGAACTCAATTCTTGTAATCAGAGAACCCGGAATAACCGATCTCATAATTTCATGTAACAACACTGGAAATCAACACTATAACAACAATGAATACCACACACATAATCCGCTGCGGCGCGCAACCTGATCCCAACATACACACATAATCCTCCCTTATTTCACCCTATCAATGTCAGGAATCACATATAAAATCCGTTGCGGCACACAACCCGATCCTACCATATCATCATATCAATATCATAATCCTCCCTTATTTTACCATGTCACAATTTATCAGTATCAATTATTACATACACAACCGTTACGGCTCGCAACTTGATCCTTCCATATCAATATCAAAATCCTCCCTTATTCCACCATATCACAATCATTGTGGTAGGCAACTCGATCCATAAACAAATTCAATAAATGTAATCAATCCAACAGCTCAATTCACAAGAATCTCTATGATTAAAGAATTTGAAAGCAAAGCAATAAAGAAACCACGTACTAATCAAAGGAAAATACAAGAGCAACAAAAACAAGCCAAGTATGTGACAGTTAAAGTGTACAAGTAAGACAATTAAGGCAAGTAGCAATTAATCATGGAGTCATGGAAAGAAAGAACATTTCAATACAAGAATAATTGATGACAAGTAATAAATTACGGCATAAAAGCAATTAAAGCTTGTAACAGTTAAGACATGAAATACGAAAAAGCATGGAAACAATTATTTTGATGGCATATATACACGCATCACCTCGTATATACGTCGTTACACACGTAACTCACATAACAAATAGTTCAAGGGTTCATAATTCCCTAAAATCAAAGTTAGATCCAACACTTACCTCGCTCCGCAACCAAATCAAAGCTCAACCAGGGCATTTCCTCTAAAATTCGCCTCCAAACTAATCGAATCTAACCAAAATCGACTTAATATCAACAAACAATGCTAGGGAAATCAATTACAATAGATAAAGTTAAGATCTTTATACTTTTCCCAAAAAGACAAGAAAAGTCAATCTGGGGCTCGCCAGGTCAAAACCCGGGTCTAATGGTAGATTCCGACTACCCATGACCCCACGAGTTCATATATATATAATTAGTTATAAAATTCGAGTCCAAATCGACTCTCAAAACTCAATTTCTTATTTTTCATAAACTTGACAAAGTTTCACCAATTTTCATTTTAACTCACATGATTTTGATGTTAAAATCTAAGATAAGTTGATGGAATATGACTAGAAATGGATTACAATCACTCACCCAAAGTTTGTAGATAAAATTCCCTCGTCAAAATCGCCTCATACCGAGCCTAGGGTCCCAAAATATGAAAAATAAGGCTAAAAAACCATCTCTCGGCTTTTTGTCCAAGCGCAGATGTCGCAAATGCGACCCGGGGTTCGCAAATCCGAACCCTGCAAATGCGAGGAACCTCACACCTCTGCTATCATCACAAATGCGATGATTAAGCGATCAAATGATTGCAAATGCGATCCCTGAGTTCCTAGGCCATCTTCGCAATTGCGAACAAAATATTCGCAAATGCGATCATCACAGACTTGGCCTTATGTCGCAAATGCGACCCCTGATCTCGCAATTGCGAGACCTGCATGCCAGGTCACACCAATAACTTCCAAACTCTCCGAAACGCGTCTGAAACTCACCCGAGCACTCGGGGGTCCAAACCAAACATCTACACAAGTTTAAAAATATCATACAAACTCGCTAGCGCGATTGAAACACCAAAATAACAACTAGAACTACGAATTGGACATCAAAATGTACGAAATTTTTGAAAGAACTCAAGAACATGAAATTTTACAACCGCACGTCCGAATCACGTCAAATCAACTCCATTTAGTACCAAATTTTGCAAACAAATCTTAAATAGTGAAGTGAACCTATTCCAAGTTTCGGAATCAAAATTCGAATTCGGGAGCAACAAAGTCAACCTACGGTCAAATTTAGGAATTCTTTAAACCTTCAAAATTATTAGTTTTCAATAAATCACGTTAATTCAAGTTAGGGACTTCCGAATTCGATCCTGGGCGTACGCCCAAGTCCGAAATCACGATGCGCACCCACCGGGACTGTAGGGTCCGTTTACATAAAATATTGACCGTGGTTAACTCAAATGAGTTTTAAGGCTAGATTTCCCATATTTTTTAAATTTTTCACATAAAAGCTTTCCTGAATAAGATACGGCTGCGCACGCAAATCGAGAAATACTAAACGGAGCTAGTCGAGGTCTCGAAACACGGAAATAAAGGCTTGGACTCAAAGTAACCTATCGGGTCATCACAAACTCTCATACCTCCATAACCTCCCCCGTGATCTTCCTCCATAATCTCAAATGTTTAATGTCATGTTTATGGCATTCTTTTGTATACCTATATGTAATACTATAAATACAAGATGAGAAGTGATATTGTAGATACTTAGAAAATATTTAATGAAATAAGAAAGTTCTTTCTTCCTCTCTACATCTTTTATTTATTTATTATTTTATATTGTTATTTTGAACTTAGTTTTTTAACACTCACGAGGTATGAAATGTCTAATTTTTGTCCGAGTATCCATAGTATTTCAATATCTAGAGAAGTGTAATGGGATTTTAGAAAGATTTAGCACAATAAATAAAAGTGGTAGGGTGAATGCAGTTCGAAATTACACGAAGAATCACTATACAGACCCATTATCCGATTTGGCATATTCTTCATATTTCCTTTGACATGACTACAACCTCTCGTTTTGACGCAATTAACTTAGATAGTACTGGACAACACAAATCTGAGATTAGTAAAAATATATTTGTCAGGTGTTTGTCCTGATTTTCTAATCATATTTAATTTTCATATTTTTGAATAAAAGGGCAACATATTTAGTATTTATCATAATTGGATTTTTTTTTTAGAAGAAAATTATATATCTCTCATATTTAGATAGTCTCTTTTTTTGGAGGAAAATGTTTGAACGTATATAAATTGAGGATCTTTCCTTCTCATTCATCAGCATCCACGAGGTTGTTCTCTCGATATTTTGTACTCTTTTATATAGTGAATCCGCCCGGACGTAGGTCAATTGACCGAACCACATTAAATGTTTGTCTCTTTGATATATTTCTCTTTTATTGTTGTCTGATTTATTATCGTTCAAGTGGTATATTTCTTTTTTATTGTTGTCTGATTTATTGTTATTCAAGGTTTGCTTTACTAGTTTTCGCAAGACACATGATGTTTTCGATCCTAGCAATATTTATCGATGTTAGTCTTGTATATCCTAGATTTACTAACAATGATCACTCCGAAGTCTCCAGATTTACTTACGATGTTATAAACTCAATATAACCTAGGTTCTAATGAGACCGATATATGACCTCATGCCACTAACTTCTAATCATCTTCATACTCGCGAAGCTGAGATTACAAAACACTGTTAAGGATTTGTACGAGACATTCCAATCTCATTATGCTAATCACTCACAGTCAACAGCAAAGACTCTCGATTTCCAAGTCATGATCTAGACAGCTTGACTTGAAGGTATCAGACGTCAATACATATTTGAAACGCACAAAAGAAAAGGATAAAACTAAAGTACGGTGCGGAAATACTCTCATAGACCATTATAGTATACGACTAACAAACCAGTAATTCGTCAGTAACTAAGCTACAGGCATCAACCACTGGAAAGATCTGTATTATTCTCAAAAAGCAGAGTACACTTCGCCCTGTACTGCCACAAAATGAGAGCCCAGCATACGCTTATTACAGTTTGATCCACGTCTCTACACCCTCTATTTAACACTCATCTTAATCCGCTACTAACAAAATTCAAACAGAACAGTTGCAAAAAGCGGAAGAGGGAAGAGCATAAATATTGCTTAAGCATCATCAAGGGCAAGCACCCCAGGAAGCTGCTTCCCCTCCAGAAGCTCCAAGCTGGCACCCCCTCCAGTTGAAATGTGACTCATCTTGTCTGCTAGCCCCACCTTTTCAACGGCGGCAACAGAATCACCACCCCCTATGATTGTTGTTACTCCTTTTCCACTAAGCTCTGCCAGTTTTTTCGCAATAGCCTGGATTATATATGCCAAAAGAGATTATACATGCAGTCAACATCAGTTAAGGAAAGGGAGCATTCTACGACGCCTCAGAACTCTACACGAGAAAAATAATCCTACTGGCACATAACCTCATTGGCGCAACTAAACAAGATCTTCGATTTATACCTCTGTTCCAGCAGCAAATTTTTCAAACTCAAACACTCCCATAGGTCCATTCCAGATGATAGTTTTGGTGGTATCCAAAGCTTCGGCAAAAGACTTGATAGCATCAGGTCCAATATCTAACCCCATCCAGCCATCAGGAATTTCAGATGCTGGAACAATCTGAAAGGCCAAAGAAAAAAGGACCAGTCATAAAGAGTTAAGACACTGGCTACAAGTAGAATAAGATACCATTGCCAAAAAAGCCGTTTACCTTACTGTTGGCATCAGCAGCAAACTTGTCTGCTATCACTACATCAGCAGGAAGCAATAAAGATACACCTTTTGCCTTTGCCTTTTCAATAAGTGATGTTGCTAGATCAAGCTTGTCCTCCTCCACAAGTGAGGATCCAACAGAATATCCTTGGGCCTTGTAGAAAGTAAAGATCATACCTCCACCAAGCAATAACACGTTAACCTTCTCCAAAAGTGACTCTATCACGCCAATCTTACTTGAAACCTTTGAACCACCAACAATGGCAGCAAATGGCTTCTGTGGATTTGATACAGCTCCGACAAGATAGTCAAGTTCCTAAAAGCATCATGATTCGGGGTAAGAAATAAAGATAAAAGAAAATTAAGCCACCTACAAGGCAGTAAAAGAGTTCCAGCCTAATACACAAAACTGTGTTAACCACTATTGACCATTCAATATTGTGCTAGATAGATCATCATACTGTTTTCGATAACTTTTATGACTTATTCGTGATACTTCTTATTTTATGATTAACTGAGCAAGAAAAATATTGTGCTGAACAATTGAGCTAATCTTAGTGCATGCTTGTTCCCGACCTACCAAATTTTCTTCATACATTTCACAGTCCAAAGTAATTTGTACCTTTTGCATAAGGAATCCAGCAACTGCCGGTTTCAAGTACTTAGCAACCCCTTCTGTGGAAGCATGTGCTCTGTGTGCAGTCCCAAAGGCATCATTGACATACAAATCTGCAAGAGACGCCAGCTTCTTTGCAAACTCGGGTTCATTCTTCTCCTCTTCTTTATAGAATCTCACATTTTCCAGCAGCAAAACTCCTCCTTCTGGTATTTCGGCAACCAACTTCTCAACTTCTGGACCAATGCAATCATCTGCCATCTTGACCTGTGGGTAAAATTGGAGTACGACAACCTCTTTAGACAGCCCTAGAAGAAACAATTGCCAAGAAAGATAACCAGAAACAGAACATGAAACAGACCTCAAGTCCCAATAGCTCTGACAGTCTTGGTACAAGTGGCTTCAAGCTGTATTTTGGAGTGACACCTTTTGGACGACCCTGGAACCAGCAATTCAATAATCAGAAAACAGATACACGGAGAACTAAAAGATAGAGAAACTTCACTAACAGGAGATGGTAAAAATAATTCACATTAAAAATGCAGAATATCACAAACAAAGTCCAAATAGAACTTTCAACTACTGAAACAAGCAAAGCTTGGATGTCCTTTTGCATCATTTTCCTCTAGTGATTTCACCTCCATTTTGGTTAGCTAGACCTTCTATCTAGGTTGTGTCCCATTCAAGTGACCACCAGACTGATTACTTTGTTTCTCTTTTCCCTTGAGATAACATTCTCTTTATGACCTTTTCCTTTCTATCTTCCCACATGATTATAATCTCTTTACCAGCTTTCCTTTAGGCCAAGACTGAGTCCCTCTTTTGCATTCCTTAAATTTTCTCTTGTAGTAACTTTTTTATAAATAGGTTTTTATTCTTAGGCACTTTTTAAGTTGAAGATTAGAGATAGAAAACGGGAAGGCATGTATACATTGGAAGTGAGCTAAAATCAATTTTAACCAGAAGTTGGTATGCCGACAAAAGCAAGACAGTGGGTTCATTTTAACGTGTTTGATTGCAATTATTTGCTTGAAGCTTTGCCGGTAACATAAATACTAACCAAACTAATGTAAGACCCCTTTCCTTTTTATCCTTCCAATCCTATCCTAACACCAAATACCCTCTAATCTATTTCTTTCTTTTCTATGCCAAACTAAACATGAGCAAGAGAAAGGCTTTTTCTTTCCTCTAGTTCCATTCTTTCTCTAACCTCCAAACCATAAGACAATGAGGCTAAATTTACCAAAGAGAAAAATCTATTGAAAATACCCATTAACCAACAGGTCCTGATCAAAATATGAAAATCACGCATACTATAAACACTCGACATGCATAAGTGACAATACACAAGTAATTACAAAATAAACTTGACAATATAGAGAAAAACAGAATTTAGAAACCAAAAATCTACTATGGATTTAAGTCATATATACTGACAATATAAAGATTTTTTACACTATTAGTATATTTTTAATCTATGATAGCAGCCAGCAGGTTAGTTCTTCTTTTAACCATTTTATTAATTAATACTTATCATTTAGATTTATCTGTAGCTACCTTAGAAGTGACTATCTTATACAGATTTACCTGTAACTACCTTAAAAACAATGCAGAGGTAAAAATTTCATTTAAGTGATTTAAAATAAAGAAGTAAACACACGAGGAATCCTAGGTAATTCAACATCTACTATATATAGAAAAAATAATTTTGACCTTGTATATAAAATGCAATTTCCGGAGTTTGGATGAACCCCAACTAGTTCCACCCCTGCTTATAAGTGACAATATCATATAATTTACCTTTAACTATCTCATAAAGGACAATCTCATATAGATTAAATGACGTGATCGTGTAAATACTGTTACACCGCCAGTCCATAACTTAAACTCATCTATTACATATATCGACAAATATCAACAATAACATCTCTAAATTGGTACTACTAGAATCGAAGGCTAATGGTAGGAACAGTAGCTCGGATACAGGTGTCATCAGTAATAAAGCGTCGTAATATTGGAATAATCAAACAACTAAAAGAAAAGCAAAAGGCATTTGGTTTATAATAGCAAAAAATAGCAAAGCTTACAAGATGAGAGGCAAGAATAACATGAGATCCATGTTGCATCAAATACTTAATGGTAGGAACAGCAGCTCGGATTCTGGTGTCATCAGTAATATTGAAGTTGTCATCCAATGGAACGTTCAGATCAACTCTCACGAATACTCTCTTCCCTTTCAGATCTGCTTCTTTCAGTGATCCCACACTCTTCTTCACTGCCATTTTGTGAGAATAAAAAACTCAAAATAATGTGATGTTCGTTCGTCGGAGAAATCGATGTGTTTGTGATCAAGGGGGAGGATGGGAAGGCTTTTAAACTGTGGGAAAGCGCAGAAGAGGCGGATAGGCTGCTCAAAAGTAGAGCCAGTGGGCTTGGGTTGGGTTGGGCCACAAGTTATTGGGTCTCTCGAAGTGATGAGGCATCCTTCTAGAACCTTCTCCAGTTAGTGCCTCGGTGGTCTCCGGGCAGAAATTCAGAAGCACCCATATTTCGAATTGGTAATTGAAAGCACTGTTTTAAAAGGCTTTTATGGGACTCGTCCCGGACGAGGCACTATCAAAATGTCTTGAGATTCATGTGTGTAATTTAGTTCTGTGAGGTTTATGCCCACAAGTGCCTAACGGTACGCCCTAAAACACGCCTAACGCTCAACTCTCGAAACTCGCCCAATATTTCCTATGCAAATCATGTGTTGAATTCACAAGTTTCTTATGCCCAATATTTCAAGTTGGTAATTGAAAATAAGCCACTCTTTCAAAATTAATTGAAATTTAGCTACTTTCAAGTGAAAATAATACCTAGACAAAAATATCCCTAAAACCCTACGCTTCCTCTCCGCTTCTTCTTCTTCTTCTTTGCAATGACAGATGAAACTGGTACATAAAAACTCTCACGCAATATACTAGATTTCGAGCTTTAACAATTAAATTCCAGCATTTTGTGCTGGAGTTCCTACAAATTTTCTTACTTTTCTACTGTTTTTCTAGGAACTCCTTCGTTATCTAAAACTCTCTATGATGGAGAGTCACGATATCAGTTGTTGTAACACAATAGGTGATGTCATTTCGTAGTTGTCACTTTAGCTAATCAAATCTAATCATCCCTATGGCAATGAACTGTCACGACCCGAAATCCCACCAAAGATCGTGATGGCGCCTAACCGGCTCGCTAGACAAGCGAGCACAATTAGAATCATGAATCTAAAGCAAATTAATCAACTTTTAACCAAATGCTCAATAAGATAAGAAACAGAATATCTCAAGTCTAATAATGTAGATAACTATCCAAGGCAGGGTCTAAACACAACCATAACTGCCAATATCGCCCAAGCGGATGTCACAATCACCACAAGCAACTAATGAGAGTATGAGAAATATTTGTACATACTGTCTGTCTAATTAACGTAAATAGACATTTGAGAGAAGCAGGGAGGGGGACTCTATGTGCTGCTAATCGATCGAGTTGAGCAGCTCACCACGAAGTCTTCACGGATCCACCTATTGCCCCGGATGGATACCACTCGTACCAGCCTCAGAACCTGTACAAAATGTGCAGAAACGTAGTATAAGTACAAACAACGGTATCCAGTAAGTAGCAAATCTAGCCTCGAATAAGTAGTGGCGAGGGGTCGACTCCGTCACTCACTAGCAGTCAAATAAGCAGGTGAGAGAAATATCCAATAGAAAGCTAGGCATGGCATCATCAACAAGTATAAAAGCTGAAAGCACAACACATACGGAATTTAGACATGCTTTACAAATATCTGGAATCAAATAAGATAACAGTCATCTCAATTCTCAAGTGAAATTGATACCAGTAAACAATACTTATTTCAATTCATAGCATGAGCCTAATCAAATATAAATATGCATGTTCAGGATCCTTTTTTCAGTAACCCAAAGCGGAGGGACGGATCCATAATCCAAACGTCGATCATTTTACAAAAAATAATCATCAATCAACTGTTGAGGTGCGCAACCCGACCCAATCCATAACATCCTCAATCCAATAATCAGTACCAATATTCGCTCAAGTGCCCGTAGTGCCAAAATCCTCAACTCCTCCGAATAATCACTTTCCACTCATGCATATGTGTAATAAACGATATAATAAAGGGGGTCAAAGACATGATAATAAGAATGCGGATAAAACGCTCTAATGGCTAAGTGTTAGCTATGGCAAATCATGAAACTCATTTTTATCCCAATGGCTCAATGAGCTATTTTTTAGCTTAATCATATTATTATCATGAGCTAGTTACACCATAGAGATCATGGAGCAAATAAAATAAATATATGATTATGAATTTATAATAAAGTCTGACATGGTAATATGATCCTCACGTCAAATCAACAAGTCATAATCCTAGGCATGCTCCTAAATTATGGATATAAATTATTGAGTAGTCATAGAATCAATTTGAACATGAATAGCAGTCCATATAACTCAATAAATTAAGCACAACTCAAGTCAACAAATACTGGATACAATCCAAAACCTAGTACGCATATACATTCCTCAGCTCGCATATACGTGACTCCTAAATCATGAATCAAATAGTAATCAAGTTACATATGGGGAGAATTTCTTCTTATAATGATAGACAAGAGACTTACTTTCGCCTGACAACCTCAAATCAAGCAAAAGCTGCCTAACCGTTCAAATTAAACTCCAAATGACCTAAATATAGTTTAAAACAACTCAATAATTCCAAATAAAGCCATAGGAAATAACCCCAAACAATAAAGCTTCGATCTTTATACAAATACGCAATCAACTAAAAAGTCAATCCGGGGCCCGTACCTCAACCCGACAAAATTCAAAAATCCCGAACACACATTTTAACACGAGTCCAAATACACAAGTTTCATTCAAAATCGACACCAAGTCAGGGTTCAAATCCAATAATTTGCTTTCCAAAAGTCTTGCCAAAACTCCCTAAATTTCACTTTAAAATCCAAGCTTTTAGATGTATCTACGAAAAATCATGATAATAAAGTCAAATCCAAGTAAAAATTGCTTACCTCCAAAATAGTAGTGAACTTGCACTCCAAATTCTCCACCTCTCGAAGTTTAGGGTTCAAAATATGAGAGAACAGACAAAATAACAAAATTATATCATTAAGTGTACTGCCCAGTTATACACTACGCGATCGCAGGACAACCTTCACGATCGTGAAGGTCAAAACTCCTGCCTAGCTGCCGCCCTTCTGTGTGAACGCGGGCCTCCAATCGCGAATGCAGAGTGCTTGCCTGCCTAGCCTACGCGAACACTAACCTTGATATTTGGCTATAAAAATATATTTTTAGTGTATACTCACCTTACATCTTGGCCTTTAATGTTAATATGTGCGACATTTGAGCTCAATCGAGTTGTTTTTATGTGTAGGATTATTGGAAGATGAAAACGAGTGAAGATAGCATGCAGAGATGCCGAAAATACACGAAAAAAATACGAAAAAGGCGAAAACCAGAGAAGGCCAAGAACCAGGCACCAGGCCAAGCGACGCCTGGCTCCTAGCGAGGAAGACCAAGCGATAGCCCTCGCGCCGCGAGGTTCCCTGCTCGCCCTATCTAGGCCTCTCGAGCTCTAGGGCCTGGACTCTTTCTGAATCCGCACATTTATATTTTCCTACTCAAATTTCGACTTGAAAACTCCGACCCTAACCTATAAATACCCCATAAATGTGATTAGTGAGAAGGGGGTCAAATTTGAAGGTTCAAAGGCTTAGAAACACGAACAAAGCACGTATTTAATTTCATTGATTCTTCCATTTTTTATCTAGTATTCATTGTCTTTATGTTTAAAAACAATACTTTGATTGTTGTTACGAACAATAGTGGCTAAGAACCCCATTATTTTGGGTGGGTTGTTATTGACTATTGTTGTTTGTGGTTGATTGTTTTGCTTGAGTTATGAAATTTATTTATTTATTCAATCTTGCACTTACTTATTTTACTACATAACTAGCAGTAAAAAACATCTACAAATTTATAGTTGAACTCGGAAGTGTGAACTATAGATTGCATATAAGATTGAATAGAGTAAGTTCTTGAATCTGGGCATCAGAGAATAAATTCACGATTAGGATAGACATATTTAAGTTGCCTTACTTGGTTATTTTTGTAGGAAATATACATAGAAATCGGCCAAGTTAAAGCACTGGGTGTCGGTTATGACTCGATCAGAAATCGGGTCGTGACATAACCAAACAACTCCAGATGACGTTAGATGGACCCTTTTTAAACCACTATTTATATTTTGATCTAGTTAAAAAAAAATTTGAGAAAATAGCCTCACAATAGTATTTTCAGCGCCAGCATTTTGAATCACAAGAAATTCTAACGATGCTCGGGATTTTAAAATTATGGGTATCAAAGAGAATTTTGCCCACTGTGTTTTAAAATGCTGACATGAGAATTATTTTTCTCTTAACTTCTACTACTGGGGGTCAAATAATTAAGGAAATTTTACCTCCTATAGCAAAGCTTTACACCTTATTTATTATAAATAACTATATTCTTTTAAAATATTATTTTCTATAGCTACCTTTTAGGTTTTATAGCAAAATATGTATTTATGGTTACTTCCTCTCGTTTAGCCATTAAATACGCTGGGTAATATTTTTTTCTCTCCTACTTTATGTTCTTTCTCTCACAAGACCACCGTATAGTATACAACTTCAGAAACCACGATCTCTCTCCACCATCTCTCTCTCTCAACGCCAGTCTCTTCGCCATGAATGCAACCACGATTCTCCACTGATTCATCTCCATTGTCTCGCGAAATTTTCAATTTTTTTCTCTAAAAAGTTGTGGTAAGTGTTAAAGGTGTTAGGTTTTCGCTGTATGGGATTTTATTTGATTTGGTTCTGTCTTTCAGTTATGCATATGGAGTTTTAACCAAAAAGGTAGATTGGCTGAGGAGAATTAGAGTAAATTAGATTGGAAATGTCTTTCAAGAACAGAGGAGTGGCAGAACCGCCATCAAGAAGTGTTATTTCACAAAAATGGACTCTTTTTCTTTGTATAGGTAGTTTTTGTGCTGGAATGTTCTTCACCGCCAGGTAAATCGATTCACCTTTTATCAGAAATTTTCATTCTTTCTTGTTATATTCTCTTATGTGAATTCAACCAATTTTTTAATTTCACCATTATTATGCTTTCACCAGAAAACTCGAAATTTCATCTCCAATGGCTGATTCAACAACTCACAAGAGGGTTATCCGACATCGAAACAAGCCCAATTTGAGAAATCTTCGAAAGAATCAACACTTCCTGATGCGGAAAAGAGAAGAAAACTTATGGATGATGATTCAGTGGTTAAGGGAAAAGATACATTATTTTCATTGTATTCAATGTATCTCGCTGTATTTCATGTATTTCATTGTATTCACTGTCTTTAGTTTTTCTACTTTTTCAATATATTCATTGTATTTAACTGTATTCAATGTAATTATATAATTTCAAAGCTTCACTTTGTTTCACTGTTTTATCCAGCCGTATATATTCAGCAGTATGTATTCAATGTATTGTAGAATGTATTCATATATTTTTTTTAATTAATATAATTTATGTATTCAGCTGTATATATGTATTCAAATGTATTTGCGGTATGTATTCATATGCTTTGCACTATAGATGACATGCTATTCTTCATGTATTCAATGTATTTGTATGTATTTAACTGTATTCAATGTAATTATATAATTTTAATATATAAATCTATTTGTAAAGATACCACTAAAAAAAGAAAGGATGGATTGAATCTATGAAGATTGCTCTGTTTTTGGGGTGTTTTTTGGCTGAGAATATTTTCTATAATTGGAAATACAAATTTTGCGTGTTATAATTGAGTTTGTTGAGTTATATTAGGAGTCTATCGCGTTAATTGATTCACTTACCGTTTTTAAACAGCTGAAGACCTCTTTTTCGCAGATTTTCGTTACTGTATTCACGAATATAGCTCGCGAATACATATGAATACAGTATATGTTTAGCTGGACTTCCTTGTTTCCCGCCGAGTTTTGCTACTGTATTCCCAGTAGCTTGAATGCATCGAATACACTCTATAACAAGTGAAAACATAGCTATAGAAAGTAATTAAGTAAATGATAGCTATAGCAAGTTAATAGCCACTAAACAATAGTTTTTTTTGAAAATACCTCAAATAATTAATTGTAACACAAAATATCTTATTATTGCGAATCTCCCACCGAACAATGTGATATGCTTGTTTTTGTACATGGATTAGCGCCCCATATTCCGACAACCAAATGGGCCCTATATGGGTTCTTGTATTTTGGTAGTAGAATGTTACTATGCTATTTGCACTTGGGTAGCACCAAAAATCTACTCGGAAGTTAAATTTTGCGTGCTATTTGTGTAAAAAGCCCTATTTCGAACTGGTTTCTCCTGCCCAAAACTCTACCTCTTATTTTATTGTTAACTATTATGTGTCTTGTTTGTTGACTAAATATTCCTTTTACCGTTACTATCACTAATATTTTCCAACATTAGGCACATAAATATCTTGGATATTAATTTTAATCTATAGGAACCTCAAAAAGTATCTATATATTTGTCATCCATGAAGAAATCGACGATGTTAATTTCTACTACATTTGTTTAACTTTATCTGATCCTATTACTATTTGAAGAGTGATCACGCCCAACTATGCCCTCTAAAAAGGACTCTGCGGACGTTGCAAATATAACCCGAGTATTACGCCCAGGGTCGAATCCACAGAGAGTTAACCTATCAATCACTATCTTTAGACCCACTAAACTCTTCAGAACCAGTTTCCCAGATGTTTGAATTACAGTTGGAGGTCGCTTTACTAACTACGATTGCAAGTAAATTAAACAGCTGTAAATTAAAATGCTAAGGTGGTAAACAATGATGAGAAGAAGCTAAGCAATTATTTCCCCTATTGAAGGAATCCCTTCTGTTTATGCTCATACAAATTTACCAACACATCTCTATCAATCATGAACGCTCATCTTACCGTAAATCTCTCCCGAGTAATCACAGTAATATACTAATTGCACTCTCCCGAGATACACTAGCTTACTTTATTTAGCACAATTCACTTTAGATTACACCCAAGGCTTCGTTATCCCTAATCCCGCCTTTAAACCCGCGATTATAGATTCCTCTTATACTTTGGGAGTGGTGTTGTTCAACAATAACCTAAATATGCACTCTTTTCCAAGTTATGCACACTAAATAGGCACAACTAATTGAGGATCCTGTCAATTAACTACAACAAGCACAAAGTTGAACAAATAGAGATTGAAACTAGCAATTTGTATTCACATAAACAAGATGTTCATCCCCCAATAAGTTCCATCAAAGCCTTAGACAAAGGATTTAGCTACTCATGGCTATGCGAAAACAAACTAAGATAGAATTCATCATAACTAGCAATAAAAATCAAAGAAAAGAAGAACTATGTTTTTGGGTATTCTCTCACAATAGTTTTTCTTGCCAAGATACTCTAAAATTCAATACATGTCTCTCTTAGGCGAAGTCTCGGATTTGAAATAGGGTTTAGGTCTAAAAATTCCGTGTTTACACTTTAGTCCCTGAAGTTTTCTGCTTCCGTCGCGGTTCTGCCGCGGTCGCGGTCAAACTGCGGCCAAATGTCTTCTCTGAATCTCAATTTATCTGCAGCTCTCTTCCACCGCGGTCGCGGTGGAACCGCGGTCAACACAGCTCTCTGAATCTTCAGGCCTGTTTTGCGTGGTTTACTTGGGGAATTTCACAGTTGGCCTCTTTTTCTTCATTTTTTACTCCAAAAGTACTCCCTAGCCTTCCCTGCTCATATATCACCTACAAATCATGAAAAGCACTAATAAGAGCATTTTGTTATCACTTTCATCATCAAAATTATACAAGAAGGTGGTTATTTAAGGCGTGATTATAGTTAAATTCACCTATTATCAACACCCCACACTTAAACCTTTGCTCGTCCTCGAGCAAGTTAAACCACACTTCTAAGCCTAACCGTTTGATACATTACCCCAATTTATGACACACTCGCCATTACGAAGGACCAACCTAAGCAATGCAACAATCATGCCTCAGACGCAGACTCTCATGCCATGACACACTCGTGCTCACTCTAGTTACTCTAACAGAAGTGAAGATTTACTTTTTCTTCCTGAGTCACATGCTCTCACATCACAAGTCTGAGAGAAGTTCCCCACACATAAAATTCAAACAATAAGGAACCAAGGATAGAAAGAATTCACTCACTCTCAGCAAAGAGCATTCACATGCCACACAGATACACCATAAGCTTGCCCCTAGTGTAATACTCTACTAATCGAGCTGTTCAGTCAAAGATCAAGAGGTCTTCATTTGGTTGTAATTTAGGCTAAGGGACGGGTAGGATATATTTGGATATAGTGACTACCTCCCTAAGCACTTTTAATACACACTTCCTTTTATTTCAATTTCCATGCTCAACCCAATCGTTCTTCCACATTTTTGTTTCACGTGTGACCCCCACTTTTCTTTAGGTGCAACTGCTTCTTTTTTTTTTTCTTTATTTTGTTTTCTTGTCTCATTTTTTTTTCTTTTTTTTTTCTTAAGAGATTGCCTGTGCACCAATCAAACAATTCATTCTTGGTTCCCCTTTTTTTTCGCTAACTCCCTACTACCCCACACTTTGACTTTTGTATGTTCTTTAGTGATTCAAGCGCTTCTAGGAGGCATAGGTTCAAACAATCAAGCTACTCAAACACAGAGATTTAGGTCATTATAGGGTTATCAAAGAACAGGCTTCAGGCTCAAAGGGGTTAGCTATGGCGATATATACAGGTGGATTCACAATTATATAGGGTTGCACAAAGAAATGCCTCAATCATCTCTAAAACCAAACAACTTCTATTTCGCTTTGCAAACACACAGGGCAAGTTCTAGGTATTGCATGCAGGCACAAAATGCAAGTAATATCTCACACACACTTAGCATGCAACTCATTCTGAATCAGTTCATCAACACACTCATACGAGCATTCAAGCAAGACAAGATGTGCAACATTAAGGCATAGATTTACGAGTCCACAAGCGAGCCTAGACGTCCACAAGTTCTAGGTATCGCATGCAGGCACAAAATGTTGCACATCTTGTCCACAAGCGAGCCTAGACGTCACAAAATGCAGGCACAAACACACAGGGCAAGTTCTACTACCCTTGCCGCATCAAAATCCTTCTTCGTCACGAAGCACCATGTCAACAGTGCACGCTGGAAGTTCACGTCAGTAGTGTTGCTTGAGGGTAGGAACCGGCTGCAGATGACAGTTAACCAACACTTAGACAAGTGGGTGAATGAGTTGGAGTTCAGGGTGATTTGGTCACGTATCCAGGTTGGTCGCCCCTCTGCGCAGAGTATATCAGTCATGACCTCCCATATGATCCCTGGCCTATCGTGGTAGATGTCACTAGTGAACTGAGGCAGCCGCAACACCTGGCGAATCATGGGAATTGTGGCGCTGACCACCTTGCCTCGCACAATCACCTCCCTACTTAAGTTCAATGGGCAGTTGGCATAAAACTCCCTAACAAGCATCTTGTTTACCGGGGCAGGGTCATCAAATAAGAATTCCAGTTCCCTCCTCCGAATTTCTTCATACATCTATGCCTTTTCTACGCGGAGGGCTGCCCACTCAAGCGAGATCTCATGGATGAAGTTCTTCGTAGCCTTGGCATTAAAGTCGTCCTCCGCTAGTTCTGATTGGAACCTGGATTCATCATATGTAGGCTGTTGGGATGCGCCTGCCGATCTCCTTTGCCTTTAGGAGCCATAGTACCTGCAAAGAATTCAGAAGAACCATCAAATATATCCTTCCTGTGCCAGTTGGATGGGTACTCAGACTTCACCACCCAATGGCACCATACACTTGCCCCCATTTATTTCATTCATACAAAGTGCCCATTTCCCACTACTAAGGTGTTCAAGGATAACAACCTCCACAAAGGCCCCACAATTTGCTTGCAATTTCCGGAGTACCCCACACTTACTCCCTCAAGTGATTCGCGTTAAATACAACACCACCATACACCAATTACAACACCGCCATCCACCAAATACAACACCGCCACAAGCTAAGTTAGGCGTAAAATGCCTCAAAATTGTACAATAAATCCCCAATTTTCGGCCAAAAATGGCCCATCACCAAGCTACACCACAAAAATATTTTCTAGGCCTCCAAGTCATCAAAACAATCCCCACAATTAAAGTATCATAGAGACCCAACCAAATTAGCACTAAACAACCCCACAAGCATCAAATACAACAATAGAAAACATAAAAGAAAGCAAAAATTGAAACTTGAACACTAGTCCTAACTAGGGTTTACTAAAACTAACACAAAACTAAATTACACTAATTAAGAAGAAGAAATAGAGGGGGAAGAGAAACTTACTTGATGGAAGAGGGGAAAGGTGGAGGTGGAGTTTTGGAGAAGATGATAATGGAGTTTGGGTGAGAGAGAATGGAGATTTTTCTTTTTAGAGAGAGAAAGAGAGAAGAAGAATAGAGAAGAGG
>NC_031994.1:66942965-67011952 GCF_001879085.1 Nicotiana attenuata
TTGGGATCGTTTACGTCTCCCATGTCAATTTCGAATTTGTGTGTTTGTTGGGATTGTTGAAGTCTTTTGTTGGCACGGTTCAATGTCCGGAATGTTTTCTCGGGGTCTGAGAGTCCTTCAAGTAGTTCTCCATTCCTCGTAGAATTTCTAGGCATACACCTGTGTAACCAGATCAACAACCGTCAAAATTTCAATGGAAAATTGGGTAGAGAGAAAACTGACCACACTAAGAATTTTTGTATTTCTATCAATGGTAATTGATAATTCTGTTAAATCCCCGGCAACGGCGCCAAAATTTGATCACGCCCAACTATGCCCTCTAAAAAGGACTCTGCGGACGTTGCAAATATAACCCGAGTATTACGCCCAGGGTCGAATCCACAGAGAGTTAACCTATCAATCACTATCTTTAGACCCACTAAACTCTTCAGAACCAGTTTTTCAGATGTTTGAATTATAGTTGGAGGTCGCTTTACTAACTACGATTGCAAGTAAATTAAACAGCTGTAAATTAAAATGCTAAGGTTGTAAACAATGATGAGAAGAAGCTAAGGCAATTATTTCCCCTATTGAAGGAATCCCTTCTGTTTATGCTCATACAAATTTACCAACACATTTCTATCAATCATGAACGCTCATCTTACCGTAAATCTCTCCCGAGTAATCACAGTAATATACTAATTGCACTCTCCCGAGATACACTAGCTTACTTTATTTAGCACAATTCACTTTAGATTACACCCAAGGCTTCGTTATCCCTAATCCCGCCTTTAAACCCGCGATTATAGATTCCTCTTATACTTTGGGAGTGGTGTTGTTCAACAATAACCTAAATATGCACTCTTTTCCAAGTTATGCACACTAAATAGGCACAGCTAATTGAGGATCCTGTCAATTAACTACAACAAGCACAAAGTTGAACAAATAGAGATTGAAACTAGCAATTTGTATTCACATAAACAAGATGTTCATCCCCCAATAAGTTCCATCAAAGCCTTAGACAAAGGATTTAGCTACTCATGGCTATGGGAAAACAAACTAAGATAGAATTCATCATAACTAGCAATAAAAATCAAAGAAAAGAAGAACTATGTTTTTGGGTATTCTCTCACAATAGTTTTTCTTGCCAAATACTCTAAAATTCAATACATGCCTCTCTTGGGCGAAGTCTCGGATTTAAAATAGGGTTTAGGTCTAAAAATCTCATGTTTTACACTTTAGTCCCTGAAGTTTTCTGCTTCCGCCGCGGTTCTGCCGCGATCGCGGTCAAACCGCGGCCAAATGCCTTCTCTGAATCTCAATTTATCCGCAGCTCTCTTCCACCGCAGTTCTACCGCGATCGCGGTGGAACCGCGGTCAACACAGCTCTCTGAATCTTCAGGCCTGTTTTGCGTGGTTTACTTGGGGAATTTCACAGTTGGCCTCTTTTTCTTCATTTTTGACTCCAAAAGTACTCCCTAGCCTTCCCTGGTCATATATCACCTGCAAATCATGAAAAACACTAATAAGAGCATTTTGTTATCACTTTCATCATCAAAACTATACAAGAAGGTGGTTATTTAAGGCGTGATTATAGTTAAATTCACCTATTATCAAAGAGTCAAATAAAAAAACATTGACAAATTTTTTTGTAAATAATTTTTAAATATTTTAAATTATTAATTATTATGACTTATATTACTTTTTATGTAGTTTCTAAATATTTAAACTTTATTTCAAAAAAATTGTAAATTTTATGTCCAAATTTATAGCTAAAAATCATCAATTTAACCCTCGTACTCCGAAAAAGTTCACATAAATTGGAACAGATGGAGTAGAATATTTAAAATGATGTAAAGTATATAACTTATAAGAATGAACTTTAATGTGATATTTCAGAAAAATAACAAATAAGAGTCAGCTCCATTTCTGTACTATCAAGTTCCAAACTTAGGAGAAGGAAAAAAATAATGAAAGTGGAAAAAATAAATGAGGAGCCGGAAATTTTCCTTGGAGATGATCTATTTTCCACAAGTTGAATTGCCAGTCTGCCTAATTTCTATAGTGGACAACGAAAAGTATTTTAAAAAGACTAATATAAATCCAAAACCGTTGATAGGAAAACCACATTGTACTATGAACTTCTCCAGTATTTCTTGTTTCTTTCTTTCTTTCTTTTCTTAGAATTATTGTGAAACCGTAAAATACAGAGAGTTTTAAGTTATATATTATCACTATAAGGAATTTTAACATCATCAATGCTCATCTTTAATTGCTATAGGAATTGTTACGCCGGTAGGCGTGTACATGGATCGGGTTGGTTCGATTTTTATGACAATCAAACCAAACCAACTATATCGGTTTGGATTGGTTCGGTTTTGCCGGATTTTTCGGAATTTTTTGTTTCATAAATATTATTTCAGTCTTACTTTGTTAAATTTTTGATAAATAAACATATGTATAGTAAAATTGAAAAAATTGTCAAATGTGTGATCTATTAACATATTCTTATGGGAGAATTTTCTTAGTAACATATGATAGTTATTTTTCTAGTCGTCTTACAATATATAATTTTTCGTTGATATACACTTTCAAGGTTAAATGAATTTAATAATTAAACATAAAATCAATATGATACCTATATAATAGTATGTTCTATTTAATTTTAAATTATCGAAATACCACTGTAAATTCAACACATGAATATGGAAGAATAAAGAGATTGACGCATTTCATTAGCACTTGATAAGAAAGTGATCATACAGCCCATTATTTAAAGTTAATAAAGATAGAGCACTTCATTTTTTACTAAATATTACATCCCATTAGAGAGAATCTTAAATATTTCTAGACATTTTTTAAAGAAAATTCTATGAAAAAGTCTTAAAAGTATATATAAAAATTATAGATTTATATTTCGGTTTGGTTCGTGTTTTTTACTTAATACCAAACCAAATCAAACCAAACCTAGTCGGATTTTTTAATCGATTTGGTTTGACTTTTCGGTTTGGTGCGGTTTTTCTGTTCGGTTTGTACACCCGAAGTAGCTCACCTTTAACTGCTGAAGAAATTTTTGCATCATCAGCTCATCTTTACGTGTTATAACAAGTAATTTATTTTATTTTTGAAATTACAAATTTTACACTTTAAAAAGACCTCTGGATATTCTTTGAACGATCGTAAAGAATTATTTACGGTGATGGTATATAACTTAAACTCATGACAAATATTACTGCAGGTGCAAAAAGGACTTTTTAAATCTAGAAAAGTTGAAAAGGTCAAATGGACCGGATTCTGTTTTTTCTACCCTAGAACAATATTACTGCAGATGCAAAAAAAAGTCTTTTACTCTAGAAAAGTTTGAAAATGTCAAATGGACCGGGTCTACTCTCGAATACAGATTTATGTACTTTTTAAAAATAAATTACTGGATAAACATAATATTCGATAATCCTTTGTTAGATGTCTCTGCCAAAACTAGACTTGAAAATGGTGGAAATATTTATTTAATTCAACTACTCAAGTCACTTGTTATATTGAATTTTAAAACCATTCCGATCCGAAACTTGTTAGAGACACAAATACTCTTCTTTCCGCTGGTTCATTTTATATAAAGATGTTTAATTAGCACATATGTTAAGAAACAAGGAAAGACATTAAAAAAAATAAAAGACATTTGATACATAAGTTAAATTTATGCACCTCCCGTCCCATTTATGTGATATAATTTGATTGGGTACGAAGTTCCAGAAAGAACAAAAATCATTGAAACCCGTGACCTAAAAGAAATCACAAACATTTGTGTGACAATAATTTATCTTATTTAATAATAAAATAAAAAATTTAAAGTTAAATTATTTTTAAATATTAAAAAAGGGCGTCATTTTCTGGGACATATTAGAAAAGAAAAATATCACATAAATTGGGCCCAATTGAGTATAGAAATATACGTAAAGTAGAATTTTATGATATTCACCGTATTATTAAGAGCCCGTTTGGACATAAGAAATTTTTTCCTTTTTTTCGAAATTACCGTTTGATCATAAAATTTTCAATTTTCACTTGAAGATGCCTTTTAGAATTTTTCGAAATTTTGAAAAACTCCATAAAGATGATTTTCAAAATTTTTACTCAGATTAGTCACAAAACTTAAAAAACAACCCAAAATTATATTCATGTCCAAACACAACTCTAATTTTCAAATACCATTTTCACTTGAAATTTTTTTTGACTTTTTTTTTGAAATTTTACAATTCTTATGTCCAAACGCCCAATAAATGTAAAAATTAGAAAGTAAAAAAAAAATTCAAAATATAAAAAATTGTTAATGGGCGAAGTGTCTCACTCATGAGTCAAATTGTAGAAATTTTGGTTTTGTTGACTTGACATACAACATTCTATTTCAGCACGATAACATGTTTTCTCTTCTCAGCTTAGTGCAACAACCAACCATGGAAGTCAAAAATAAAAAAATTCTCATACTATTCGGAGCTAACACAAACAGTACTACTACGAACCAGAAATTAATTGTCCCTTGGAGATACCCTTTCTGCAGAGAAATCCATAACAATTGGCGTAACAATTATCTCTTCCAGTGGAATATTTGAGATGGGTTTCTTTACAGTAGGTAATCTTTCCAACTATTACATAGGTATATAGAGAGACTCCACTTTCTTTTTCCGAAATGGACTCCACTTTCTTTCCAGGGCTCTTTTCCCTTGGGACGGAGCCTAACGGTGAATTCATTATTAGGTGGAACAAGACTGTAAAGTATTGGTCTACTGGACCTTGGAATGGACATACATTTGGCTCGTTGCCTTTGAGACCAAATTCAAAGTACAACTACACATTTATAAACAAACTAGCTGCTTCTGAATTTTCAGTTCCCAAAGGTATTCCAAAATTATTAAGGAGCAAGTTTAGTAGAGTCTTGCAGATCGGTATAGAGACGTCTGTACTTATCTTCGAGAGGCTACAGGACTGTTAGGAGAACTTTCCTTCTTGATTCCTTGTCGTGCTATTTGATTCATTTCCTTCCTACTCGTTCTTAAGCGATGTTGAGTGCACTTTATCTCTTTTGTTACAACAGTTGCAGGCCAAACGCACAAATCAAGAAGGCTAAAAGTTGCTCTTCCTACTACAATTGCCACTACTCTTTTTCTATGCACCTTTATCTACCTATTTTATAGAACAAGGAGAGCAAGAACAAAAGGTAAGTGCAAACTCTCTGCTCTTGATAAATTATATATAGAGGTTTAACTCACAATTATATATTCTCCTTTTTTTCTTTCTATTAAGGAAATCCACGGCCGCATTGGTTGAACGGTCAAAAGGGGTCAGGCGACTTAATAAATGAGGAGGATGAGAAAGGCATCGATATTCCATTCTTTAGTTTGGAAAGCATTTTAGCAGCAACAGATAACTTCTCAGAAGAAAATAAGCTAGGACGTGGTGGTTTTGGTTCTGTTTATAAGGTTATTGCAAAGTATCACTTTTCTGTTTGTTAAATCTTATATCTATGAGCTATGTATCTTTTTTTTTTTATTGTAACATAATTTACTTACTAAAATTATTTTCAGGGGAAGTTTCACGGAGGACGAGAAATTGCAATCAAAAGGTTATCAGCCCAATCGGGTCAAGGCATAAACGAATTCAAGAATGAACTAGTATTGATTGCAAGACTTCAGCATCGAAATCTCGTTAGACTTATGGGTTACTGCGTCCAGGGAAATGAAAAGATTTTACTCTACGAGTATATGCCGAACAAAAGTTTAGACACCTTCATTTTTGGTTACTACTGGCATATCATTTCCTTATTAATTCTCAGTATAAACTCCTTTGTTTTATTATTGATTATTACCATTTATGAATGTTGACTGCACAAGACGAAAGACACCATGTGTTATTAGATTGGAAGAAGCGATTTGATATCATTTTGGGGATTGCTCGAGGGCTTCTTTATCTGCACCATGATTCAAGGTTGAGAATCATTCATAGAGATTTAAAAACAAGTAACATATTATTAGA
Organism: Nicotiana attenuata; assembly: GCF_001879085.1. NCBI lineage: Eukaryota > Viridiplantae > Streptophyta > Magnoliopsida > Solanales > Solanaceae > Nicotiana > Nicotiana attenuata. The sequence continues at coordinate 66,948,972 of NC_031994.1, forward strand.
TAAAGAGATGAACCCCAAGATTTCAGATTTTGGCTTAGCAAGGATAGTGCAAGGGAATACTACAGAAGCAAATACAAACAAAGTTGTTGGAACATAGTAAGTTCTACTTCTAGCTAGCTGCAATAATACCAATTTTAGTACTAGAATACATTTAAATCCAATCACTTCTCAAATTTTTGGTGCAGTGGTTATATGTCTCCAGAATATGCATTAGATGGATTATTCTCAATCAAGTCTGATGTTTTTAGTTTTGGAGTAATGATGCTTGAGATTACCTGTGGCAAGAGAAATACGGGATTTTATCAGCGAGAGGAAGCCTTAAACCTCCTAGGTTATGTGAGTGAAAATTTCTAAAATTCCTAAAACCTCTTGATTTTTTCTCTTTGTTTTTTTTAAAACTTCAATTTGGTAACTATATTACCTCTTTGTCCTAACTCTGGAGCTATATTTCAGGCATGGAGATTATGGAACGAAGGAAATGTTGGGTTTTGGATGTATTTAATTAATATATTAAATACTTAAAAGAGGGTGAATGGGAAATGGAGGGAAATGAAATTTTTGAGTGAAATTTTAAGTTCCCCCTTGGCAAATCGGCATTGTCCCATATTGGAAGAGAAGGAGGTTTTTTATGGGTATATAAGCAATTGCTCTTCTTCTAGCTCTTAAAAAGTTGAGAAGAAGGCAAGCCTCGCGCCGTCGTCGTCGTCGCTCGCTCGGCTTCAACTTCGGCTTCGGTTGATTGATTAACTTTTTGGACCAAATTTATTTGTTAATAATAAAATATTAACAGAAATGTTATTAAATATTTGTTTTAATAACAAAATATTAATATTAAGTATTAATCAATTTTCCCTCTTTATTTTCCCTCTTTATTGTTGAGTAAATGACCATTTATGTAATGACATTTATGTTGTGGGCGTTTTGCATAAACAGCCATTCTGAAGAGTTGCACCTCTTCAGATTTCAACCCAACTTTGGCTATAAATACAACGCTATTCTGCTCAGAATTTCACTACGATTTTCTGAGTTTCTTCTCCTTCTTCTGCATACTTTTAGCATCAAACAAAGCAAAAAGTAAGTGTGATTTGCTACCGAACTTTGTGTTCGCTGAAACGCTGGGGTTTGAAGTACCACTACACCAGTGTGTAATTCGTTCTATCCTGGGAGGAAATAATCCATAACCTTGGGTACTAGGAGGAGATTAAATTCCTTAAGGAAACACTGTGAATTCAGTGGGCTCGAATTGGTTTTATGTCATTTCTGTTTATGTTCATTTCTGTTTATATTCATTTATATTTCCAGAATTATTTTACAAATACAGTATAATAACAAGCTTAAGGAATTTAATATATTTTCTGTATTTGTACTTACTGTTTCTGGAAGAGTTTGTGGTTTTGTACTCTATTAAAATCTACGTGATTTTAACGTTTGTGTCATTCTTTTACAGAAATGACTAATGAGAATGAGAACCAAGCTGTTCCAATGGTGACTCCCAATGCCTCAAAAAGCCGAACGACACCGGCAGCATTGGCACCGGCGAAAAAACCCGGGAAATTTTCCGGGATTGATTTCAAGCGCTGGCAGCAAAAGATGTTCTTCTATTTGACTACTCTAAGTCTCCAGAAGTTCATCAAGGAAGATGTTCCTGTGCTGTCCGATGAAACTCCAGAAACTGAACGCTTTCTCGTGATTGAGGCGTGGAAGCATTCATATTTTTTGTGCTAGAATTATATTCTAAGAGGGCTGGAGGATGCTTTGTATAACGTCTACAGTGGCGTGGAAACGTTAAAGGAACTGTGGACTGCGCTTGAAAAGAAATACAAAACCGAAGATGCCGGGTTGAAAAAGGTTGTTGCTGCAAAGTTTTTGGACTACAAAATGGTAGATAGCAAGTCTGTTATTACCCAAGTCCAGGAATTGCAAGTGATTATTCACGATCTCCTTGCTGAAGGTATAAATCAAATTAATATTGATGTTGAAAGTAATAATCTTAGTATTTTTACTAACAAAAATTTCATTGAAGGTCTTGTCATCAATGTAGCATTTCAAGTAGCAGCAATGATTGAGAAGTTGCCTCCTTTGTGGAAGGACTTCAAAAACTACTTGAAACACAAATGCAAGGAGATGTCCCTTGAAGATCTCAATGTTCGGTTGAGAATCGAAGAGGACAACAAAGATGCTGAAAAGAGAGGCCGTGGAAACTCAACAATAATGGGAGCAAATATTGTTGAAGAGAACAAAAAGAGGAAGAAGGCTTCTGGACCGAAATACAACCCAAGCAAGAAGCGGTTCAGTGAAAACTGCTACAACTGTGGAAAAACCGGACACAAATCTACGGAGTGTCGTGCTCCGAAGAAAGACAAGAAGAAGGGTCAAGCAAACATGGTTGAAAAGCATGATGATGTTGATGATTTATGTGCCATGCTTTCCGAATGCAACTTGGTGGGCAATCCTAAAGAGTGGTGGATTGATTCTGGAGCCACTCGCCATGTTTGTGCTGTTAGAGAAGCTTTTGCTTCTTATGCTCCTGTTGGACCCGATGAGACGATTTCTATGGGAAATGCTTCAAAGGCGAAGATTGAAGGATGTGGGAAGATATTTCTCAAAATGACTTCCGGCAAAGTGGTGACTTTGAACAACGTCCTTCATGTTCCCGAGATTAGGAAGAATTTAGTCTCTACTGGACTTCTTGTTAAGAATGGTTTTAAATGTGTTTTTGTTTCCGATAAGGTTGTAATAACTAAGAATGAAATGTTTGTAGGAAAAGGTTACCTCACTGAGGGCCTTTTCAAGTTGAATGTAATGGTTGTTGAAAATAATAATAAAATTTCAGCTTCGTCTTACTTACTTGAGTCAAATGGATTATGGCATATACGTTTGGGTCATGTCAATTATAAAACCTTACGGAAAATGATTAATTTGGAAGTATTGCCCAAGTTTGAATGTGACAAATCAAAATGTCAAGTACGTGTGGAATCTAAGTATGTTAAACATCCTTATAAGTCGGTTGAAAGGAATTCAAATCCTTTAGACTTAATTCACACAGATATTTGTGACATGAAGTCAATACCATCTCGCGGTGGAAAAAAGTATTTCATAACTTTTATTGACGATAGTACTCGATATTGCTATGTTTACTTACTTAATAGTAAAGATGAAGCAATAAACGCATTCAAGCAATACAAAAATGAAGTTGAAATGCAACTTAATAAGAAAATCAAAATGATAAGAAGTGATAGGGGTGGTGAATATGAATCTCCTTTTGAACAAATATGTTTAGAATATGGAATTATTCATCAAACAACGGTCCCTTACACGCCCCAATCCAATGGGATTGCAGAAAGAAAGAATCGTTCATTAAAGGAGATGATGAACGCATTATTGATAAGTTCTGGTTTGCCACATAACTTATGGGGTGAAGCCGTTCTTACGGCTAGCCGAATACTAAATCGAGTACCCCATAGCAAAACACAATCCATTCCATATGAAAAATAGAAAGGAAGGAAGCCCAACTTGAATTATTTTAAAGTGTGGGGGTGTTTGGCAAAAGTGCAAGTTCCTAAACCCAAAAGGGTAAAAATAGGACCGAAAACCGTTGGTTGTGTTTTCATAGGATATGCGACTAATAGTAAAGCATATCCATTTCTGGTTCATAAATCAGAAAATCCCGACATTCATAATAATACGGTTATAGAATCAGATAATGCTGAGTTCTTTGAAAATATATATCCGTATAAAAAGGAATGTGAGTCGATTGGTGAAGGATCTAAACGACCCCGGGAAGAAACAAAAGAAAGTACACTTAACCATGTGGGGGATTGTTGGATTTTGGATGTATTTAATTAATATATTAAATACTTAAAAGAGGGTGAATGGGAAATGGAGGGAAATGAAATTTTTGAGTGAAAGTTTAAGTTCCCCCCTTGGCAAATGGGCATTGTCCCATATTGGAAGAGGAAGAGGTTTTTTATGGGTATATAAGCAATTGTTGTTCTTCTAGATCTTAAAGAGTTGAGAAGAAGGCAAGCCTCGCGCCGTCGTCGTCGTCGCTCGCTCGGCTCGACTTCTACTTCGGCTGCGGCTACGGCTTCGGCTTCGGCTTCGGATTTGGATTTGGTCAAATGATCGATTGATTGATTGACATTTTGGACCAAATTTATTTGTTAATAGTAAATTATTAACAGAAATGTTATTAAATATTTGTTTTAATAACAGAATATTAATATTAAATCCAATCCGTTTTTCTGTTTTGGTAACAGAAAAGTAACTACCCCTCAATTTTTCCTTTTTATTTTCCCTCTTTATTGTTGAGTAAATGGCCATTTATGTAATGGCATTTATGTTGTGGGCGTTTTGCATAAACAACCATTCTGAAGAGTTGCACCTCTTCAGATTTCAGCCCAACTTTGGCTATAAATACAACACTATTCTGCTCAGAATTTCACTACGATTTTTTGAGTTTCTTCTCCTTCTTCTGCATACTTTTAGCATCAAACAAAGCAAAAAGTAAGTGTGATTTGCTACCGAATTTTGTGTTCGCTGAAACGTTGGGGTTTGAAGTACCACTACACCAGTGTGTAATTCGTTCTATCCTGGGAGGAAATAATCCATAACCTTGGGTACTAGGAGGGGATTAAATTACTTAAGGAAACACTGTGAATTCAGTGGGCTCGAATTGGTTTTTTGACATTTCTGTTTATGTTCATTTCTGTTTATATTCATTTATATTTCCAGAATTATTTTACAAATATATATATATATATATATATATATATATGAACAGCTCGACAGATTTGCTGGGGAGCTTTGAAATCACTTCTCTGTACATGGTATCAGACGTCCAGTACAATCCAACTGTCCTACCACTTTCTTTTACCTATTTCACGCTACTATGGCTTCCCAGTCGCATACTCCCCCTTCTTCAGATGTCTCGCTTCCTTTTCCTACAACAACTGTTGCAACTACGCAATCGAAATCAGATATTTCGTCATCTGTTTCAATTCCTCCTTTGCCTTCATTACAACACTCTTTCTCCCCTTCACTCTATTCCTCCTAGTATTCGACCAGGTTCATCTATAGGACAGATTGGTCTGCTTTCTCTCGCACCTTATGCTGGAATAATAGAACCAACAATTCCATCCCCTTTTTCATTCTACTGTGGCATTGGCTGCACCTAAAGTCACTAACTTGGTGACTATCAAGCTTAATCCCGTTGAAGATTATCTCACTTGGCGTACTCAATTCACCTCCTTGTTGATCTCTCATGAACTCCTTGGCTTTGTAGATGGTTCTACACCTCAACCAACTCAATTGTTATGTGATGTCTCTGGTAACCAGCAAGTTAACCCACTCTATCGTTCATGGGTCAGAGTTGATCAAAGTGTGCGATCGTGGTTGTTTGCAACATTGTCTGGCGAGGTCGTTGTTGACGTTCACTTGTTACCTACATCACGTGATATTTGGATATCCTTACAAAGACGTTTTATGGATTCTAGTCAGGCTAAATCAATAGAACTTAAGCGACAACTTACTACCATGCGCAAATCAGATTCCATGACTATTGATGAGTATCTCCGAGAGGCCAAGAAAATAGTAGACTCCCTTGCGGCAATTAATTCTCCTGTGTCTACTCAAGATTTTATTGACCATGTTCTTCTTGGGTTAGGAATAGAGTATGACACACTAGTTGGCATCATTAAACACTATCCAGGCCAGCTATCTCTTGAAGAACTTCCTACCAAACTCTTGCTTCATGAGCAACGGTTGCAACGCCTCAAAGAACTAGACTCGGTTGTCTCCCATCAAGCCTTTGCTGCCCAGAATGTATCTTTTTATTCCTCTTTTGTATCTGGTAATCAATCAATATCTCAAGGAGGTCGTGGCAGAGGCCGGTCTTACTCATCTAGAGGAAGGGGTCGTGGAGGAAGAGGTCGAGGATCATTTGGTGGTCGCGGTCAATCACAACAAGTTTCTTCACCTAATAATTTTTCACGCAACATTTTTCATGCACACTCTTCATCAGGTATTGGTAGTAATTCCTATGTTTCATATCATTCACAATCTTCTAGTTCAACATCACCATCTGCAGGAGTGTTAGGAGCACATCCTTCTTCTACCATTTGTCAAATTTTTGGGTCTCTCGGTCACTCTGCATTACAGTGTACCAATCGATTCAATCACGTTTTTGTCGCTAATGATCTTCCTAAGTCTTTTGCTACTATCTCTGTTGGTGAAACAAATGATGCTACTTAGTACTTTGACTCTGCTGCGCCCGCTCATATGACCCCATCTGAAGGTAAAATTCTACATAAATCACCTTGTACCGGCTCTGATCGTGTGTTGGTAGGAAATAGCACTTTTCTTAATATTAAAAACATTGGATATGCTCAGTTACCCTTGATCACGTCCAACTATACCTTATAAAAAGGACAAAGCGGTCGCTGCAAATATAATCCGAGTATTTAGCCCAGAGTCGAATCCTCAGGGAATCAACCTACCAATTACTTTTGTTAACCTCACTAAATTCTTCGTAATCAACTTCCCAGATATTTTGAATAACAATTGGTGATGTTTTAACTAACTATAACTGAAGAACGTTAAATAAACTAACAACTAACTTTGATTACGTTGTAAGCGAATAAGAGAAGGATCTAAGGCTATGATTTCCCCTATTGATGAATCCCTTCCTGTTATGTTTCGCATAGAATTGCCTAACCGTCTCTATCGATCATGACCACTCTTACTATCATAAATCTCTCCCGAGTAATTACGACAATTTACTAGACGCACTCTCCCGAGTTACGCTAGCTGCCTTTTATTACAGCTCACTTTAGATTGCACCCAAGGCTTCGTTATCCCTAATCCCGCCTTTAAACCATCGGCTATTGATTCCTCCTATACTTTGGGAGTGGTTTTGTTCAACAATTACCTAAATATGCACTCTCTCCCGAGTAATACATACTAAATAGCCACAGCTAATTGAGGATTCTATCAATTAACTACAACAAGAACGTAGTTGAACAAATAGAGATTAAACCGGACAAACTATATTAACATAACACGAAGTTCATCCTTCAATAGGTTCCATCAAAATTCTAGACAAAGTATTTAGCTACCCATAATTGTATTCATACTAACAACAGCAACATTCATCATAAATTATAAAATACAAAAGGAAGAAAGGAAGAACTCGATGTTGAATTATCCTCCTTGCCTCTTGCCTCTCCTTGTCTTCAACTAAGCTGTAAAAACCTTGATAATATCTCTTTGGGCGAGCTGGACCTCTTATAGGTTAAGTGGAATTACCCTCGAACTTCCAAGTTTACCCCTGAAATTATATCATCCGAATTGGACTAGCGTGCCCGCGCTAATGGTCGCGCATATCATATAGTATTTTGTCTCGAGTTCCTGGGCTAGCGCGGTCGCGCTGATGGTTGCGCTAAGCTGGGTCATCATTTTAGCTCTTCTTTTCTCTCTTCTTTCACAGTACTCAGCTCCGAGGGGCTTCCCTTACTTTAATTTAGCTCCAAATACTGTCCTAAATTCTCATAAGCGCAACTCGCTCCTGCAAAATATGAAACTCACAATTAGAGCCAATTAATCGTCATTTAACCATCCTAGAATAGTGAAGCATAGTCAAATTGGGGCATAAATAGTCGCCAAACTACATGAATCTAGCCTATTATCAACCCTCTAAATCTCATCCGTTACACTTGTGCTCCATATTTCATGTTCCTCAACTTTGTCATAATTTAATTTCTGTAAAGAAGTTGTGTAAGGTTAACAATTATGCTGTCGATTTTGATTCTTCTTCTCCTTTTGGTGAATTTGATAACAAAGCTATGCTCTCACTTTTTTCCAACTCAGGTATTCTCTTTCGTAAGTCATGTCCGAACACTCCTCAAAAAAATGGGGTTGCTGAACGGAAGCATTGACACATTATTGAAATGGTGCATACCATTCTCGCAGAGGCTACTTTACCACCTCAATTTTGGGTTGCTGCTGCTTATTATGCCGTTTATACAATTAATAGATTGCCAACGCCTATTTTGCAAGGACTTTCTCCTTTTGAAATACCTTTTTAATAGACCTCCAGACTATAATTTTCTTAGAGCCTTTGGTTGTGAATGCTTTCCTAACCTTTCTGCTCGAGTACCTCACAAGCTCACACCCCGTTCTGTTCACTGTATTTTTCTTGGTTATGCATCTAACTCTAAAGAATATGTTGTCTAGATCCTAAATCAGGTCGTGTGTATGTTATTCGTCATGTTATATTTCATGAGTCAGTATTCTCATACGTTACCTTGTCTTGTCTTTCACATGTGTCTTCCTCATCCCACTCTCTAGATCCTCTTGTGGTTATATCACCCTTATTACCTTCACAACTTTCTGTCCTGCATAACTCTGTTGTGGCTTCCTCTGACCTTCCTTCCTCAAATTCTCCTTCCCCTTCTCCTTGTTCTACCACAGTCACTCCGGCATCGTCTGCTGATCCATCTAGTAAGTCACACTCTACCAATCTTTCCCCATCCTTACCTATCTTGTCTCCCACTACCATTTCTTCCACTTCCACATCTATCATTACATCTCATCCAATGCAAGCTCGTTTTAAATCTGGAATTTCTAAGCCTAAGAAAGTATTTTCATTGAGTGCTACTCTTCGTGATATTGAGCCCTCTTGTTTCTCTCAGGCTGCGAAAAATCCTAAGTGGCAACAAGCTATGGCAGATGGGTTTAATGCGCTTTTGGCAAATAAAACTTGGGTGCTTGTTCCTTTTCAACCTCACATGAACTTGGTCGGTTGTAAGTGAGTTTATCGTATTAAATATAATTCGGAACTATTGAGCGGTACAAAGCTCGTCTTGTAGCACAGGGTTTTCATCAACAACTTGGTGTTGATTACCATGAGACTTTTAGTCTTGTTGTTTGAGCTACTACTATTCGTATTGTACTTTCTCTTGCTGTTTCTTTTTCTTGGCCTATTCGTCAATTAGATGTTAAAAATACCTTTTCACATGGTGTTCTTACCGAGGAAGTCTTTATGAAACAACCTACTGGTTTTATTCATCCTGAATTGCCTCACCATGTTTGCAAATTGACCAAAGCCATTTATGGTTTAAAACAGGCCCCGCGTGCATGGTTTCATCGCGTTAGTACATTTCTTCTTTCTCAAGGTTTTATTTGTAGCAAATCCGATACCTCTATGTTTGTTCGTCGTTCATCATCAGGTATTCTTATTCTATTGCTTTATGTTGATGATATTATTCTAACTGGTAGTCATTCATCTCTCCTTGATCAGTTTATTAGTCTTCTTTCACTTCAGTTTGCCATGAAAGACGTAGACGATATTCATTATTTTCTTGGTGTTCAAGTTGTTCGCTCACCTGGTGGTCTTCATTTATCTCAACAGAAGTATATTTCAGACATGCTCCTTAAGTTTCACATGCATACTTGTAAGCCAGTTCTCACACCCTATCTTCTCGTACCTATATTTCTCTTATGGATGGTGAGTCACTTTCAGATCCTAGTGAATATGGGTGCTCTTCAATACTTGACTTTGACTCGTACTGATATTGCCTATGCTATGAATGTTGTTTCTCAGTTTATGCATGCACCTCGTACTACTCATTTGCAGTGTGTGAAGCATATTTTTAGGTACTTATAGGGTACTATTTCGCATGGACTGTTCTTGCGTGCTTCTTCATTCAATTCATTGGTGATTGATTATTCGGATGCTAATTGGGCTGGATGCCACGATAGCAGGCGTTGGTTTGCAATTTTCTTGTGTTCCAATCTTATCCCTTGGCGTGCGAAGAAACAACCGACAGTTCAAGATCGTCTACAGAGGCCAAGTATAGGGCTATTGCCTATACTGTAGCTGAAACTTCTTGGATTCGTCATGTTCTTCGTGAGCTTGGTATTTATCTTCGCGACCCGTTTCGTCATCTTGTCACAAACGTTCCATAGATGTTACTTGATGGATTTGTTTATCGTATATGGATATTCATATGTTCATAATCCAAACTGTTAATTTACTTTAGCATTTATGTTGAGACCAAGAGGGTCAAATGTTTTATAATTATTATCATCTCGTTTTGATTTAAATGTTGCACCACATGTATTTGGTGATGATTGGAATTAGTGTGATTTTGGCTGGTCGATGGGGGTTAAAGTACGATCAGGTGTTAATTTTGGGGCGTGCCATTAGACATATATTCTTTTGGGAAATTACCAGCTATGTCCATTTATAAGTAGTTCATTATAAAAATTGGCTAATTGATAAAATATTACTAATATTAGCCAAATTAGTCAATTAGCTATTTATAGCAAAAAACTATCAAATTTTTGCTTTGTTTTGAGTGGGTGTTATCAGAATAGATTGGACACAACTTAAGGAGCTTGAATCTCAGTTTTGGGATGATTTGGTGAAGTTTTGAGGTGGTTTGAATTGAAAATTCGAAGTAAAAGCTGAACATGAAAAAAAATGATATGTGTATTACATTGTGTATCATTTGTGTTTCACATATGTATCATATTTGTATCAATTGTGTATCACATGTATATCCATGTATACTTGTGTGTGTGATACATGCGTGATACATGTTTGATACTTGTGTCGCAGAAGACTTTTTTGAACTCGATTTAATTATGAATTTTGATACAAAACCCGTCCAAATCACCTCCAATCTTCCTCAAATTTTGTATATTGACTTATCTATATACTTTCAATGAATTTCAACTATACCCATTGAAAAAGTTCCTTTTTTGTTTAGATTTTTGGAATATTGTATAGATTTTTGTATTTCATCACCTTATTTGCTACCCCGTTCATGAAATTTCCTTTCCGTCTTGTATCTAATGTTGCTAATCACGCTTAAAAATATGGAAGGTAATTTTTGCATGTGATTCTTTGAGAGAAAGAACCCTATTATTTGGTTTTTCAATTTTTGTTGGCTAGTTTTGGTAAGTCTATGACTAATGGCTAGAGGTTGGTAAGTTGAGATTTATTTGGGACATTTGTGTAAGTTTCCCTATTCTTTTACTAGTGAGAGTACGCCCGGGCTATGCCCGGGCCCAACAACTATTTAGTATCTTTGATAACGTTATTTAGAGGTGTACATAGACAAGGTTGGTTTGATTTTGATAAAATCAAACCAAGCCAACTACATCAGATTGGATTGGTTCGGTTTTGTCGGGTTTTTCCGATTTTTGGATTTTTTTATTACATGAATATTATTTCAATCTTCCTTTGTTAAAGTTATATATGAAGTTTTGATAAATCAATATATGTTTAGTAAAAATTAAAAAAGATTACCATACATATGATTTATTAAAGTATTCTTATCGGAGAATATTTTTAGTAATACATGATAGTTATTTTCTTAGTCGTGTAACAATAATTTTTTGTTGAAGTACTCTTTCAAGGTTAGCCGAATTTAATAATTAAACATAAAAATCAATATGTTACCTAAATAATAATATGTTTTACTTAATTTTAAAATATCGAAATAGCATTTCAAATTCGAAAAAGATATAAGAAATCTTGACATATGAATATGGAAGAACAAACATATGATTGACGTATTTCAATAATACTTGATAAGAATGTGATACAACCCAATATTTAATGTAAATAAAAATGAATACACTTCATAGTTCATTAAATAATACATCCCAAGAGAGGATTCGCTTTGACTTTTCAATTTGGTGTTCGGTTCGAATTACCCTAACATTATTCTTAAAAGTCACTCACTTCTGCATTTAAATCCGCCATGTTAGTATTGTATATGGTAGTAAATGCATTTAGGAGCTACTTATAAGAATCGACTATTTTATTTTATTTTTGTAAATCAAAATTAAATACGTGAACAATCCATATCTATATGTATACTAGTAAGATTAGCCCCCAAAGTTCTAAAAAATTTCGCGCTCCACATTAAAGATTATACATCTTCAATTAGCTACTACGATTGTTAGTTTATGAATACAGGAAATGTGGAGGCTGAGCACATCTCATATGCTCACATACTAAGGCCTTGTCATCTGATAGCTGGAGCATGAAGGCCAAGAATACGATTGTAGTTCAACAAATATGTTTTCGGAGCAATAGCAAAATTGGAACATCGAAGAATATCAATAAACTATTCTGATAGCTCAATCCTTTTTGTAAGTAACATGATAATAAGCAGTAGTGTACGTGACTTTTTCTGCTTCCCAAGACATCTAAAAACATGATGTCGACTGCCCAGAGTAGCCATATAATACTGAGTAAAACCGAATTTGATCACGCCGGTAAATGAGCTTGAACCGAATATGAGCATAAAAGAAAATTAATTACTTAATGACTTGACAGAATATCACACATGTCCTGCTGGTGACAAAATATCACATGTAGTAGTATCACACTCTCATTTAAGAATATATTGAATAAAACTGAATGTTAAACTACCAAAAAACCTTTTTTTTTTAGCATTAAAATTTTCTTTTAGAAAAGTAAACCTTAACTCGCCTGAAGCTACAAGCTGAACTTGAACTTCCCGTTCTCTTCAAGTAATCTAAATCGACATTCACTATCTACTTTAAGAGCTTCAACTGTTGAAAATTCGTAATTTCATAAATGACGCAGCCACAGTAGGAGAAAGTATAGAGTGTTTGCTACAAGTTCTTCTAATAGTGACTAAGTAGTTGAACCTGTAAACATTGAAGTCATAACAATAGAAAGTATGGCAATAGATATTAAGAAAAAAACACTGTAAGTAGTCCTGAAAGTTGTTCTTCACTAAAACTATGATGATGGAAAAAGAAATGAATAAGGCACATCTTAATCTGATAGGTAATACTCTCTTTATGACAAGGCAGTTGAAAGTAAACACAGAACGTAGAATTTCTTTTTATTAAATGATTTATTATCAAATACCGAAAAGTTGGAATTCACAGCTAATAACATTGATAATTAAGTCATAAGAGTTAGAGAATTACACGATATTCACCTGTAAAGCTTGAGAAGCATTATCATGCAACTATGAAATTGCCACCGAAGAAGGCAACATCATTTCTATGAGAAGCTCAATGTCCCCTAGGTCATTTGCTAAAGTGTAACTGTTACAATTAGGAGACTCTTCTCCACATGATTTCAAAAAAGAAATGACACGGGAGCCTTGGGCGAAGAGTGAAAAATGACTGCAGCACAAAACATGTGCTTAGTCCAATTCTTCCAGCTGATTTGCTACTAAGAGGAGCCTTTTGGAGTGCCATACATGCTACCACTGCTATTCTTTTCAACACAACTGAAAAGGACTTATTTAATTGCAAGACACAACGAAAAACAATACAAGTAGCCATGAAAACTTGTGGTGAAAGTGTAATTATAATCGAATCAACAAACAAAAATACAGCAGTGAAAGCTGTAATTCTTTATAAACCGAATCACTTAGTTTCGTCAAATATATATGATGTTAACTATTAGTATGTATTCATAATAGTTGAAGGAAAAGGATAACGAAGTTAAAGAAGACAGGAATTTTCCAAGCAGTTGGATATTTTTGAGTAGTAAAACTAATCAGATCGTTGAAATATCCAGAGATATCCAATACAAAATCAAGAAATGAAACAATATCTAAGATGGAAAATAAAACTACTCTATTATAACTTGGTTAGTGTCGTAGAATTTTTTAGTACCAACACGTGAAAACATTTCACTTGATAGGATCTCTTTGATATACCTACAAATGAAAGTACAGTAGCGAAGGATCTAACTCGTAATAAACTGAAAAACCCTCCTCCTTTGTCCGGGCTTGGGACCGGCTGTGTTGTAGTATAACTCCAACACAGGCGGAGTTAAAAATTTGGCTTTTTATTCAATTGCAAAGGCAGGGTGTCCTTCATTGAATCCATTATTTTCTAGCAGCAAAGAATCCAAGAGAAAAGTTCCACGAAATTAACAAAATCAAAGTCATCAATAGGTTACTGATGAGAAGGCTCTTTGAATAATTTCATCATACACTATATTATATGTTGAATGATCATTACCGTCTGTTGTAGGTGGACGAATGAGTATTTTGACACATTTTGAACTTTTAGCTCTTGATAAAGCAACATAAAGTTGGCCATGTGAAAAAACAGGTTCGCGTAAATAGATTCCAACAAAATCTAATGTTTGACCTTGAGCTTTATTTATCGTCATAGCAAAGCATAATCTTAGAGGAAATTGTGTTCTCTTAAACTGAACAGGTATTTTCTCATCTTGTGATGCTAACAATGGTATTCTTGGTATAAATACATGTGTATTTTAAAGTCACCGCTTTCAATTTTAGCACTTATAACATGTGTTCTAAAATCACAACATAATCGAGTACCATTGCATAAACCTTCAGGAGGATTCAAATTTCGTAACAATATAACTGGATAATTTTCTTTTAAAGTTAACTTATAAGGAGGTAGACCAGGAGGATCTAAACTATGTAAGAAATCTTCAAATTGACTTTGATCATTCGGTTCAACAGTTTCATCAATTGCAACAAATGTTGTAGCCCTTTCCGGGAATTTAGTGATTAACATATTATTTATTTCATTCACGAAATCATTCCTTGTTGTTAAAATAACACGAGAATTAAACAGAGATGAATCAGGGGAAAATCCATGTAGATCGGAATATGTTATATTAAATAGTACATCTAAAGATTCTTCTTCTGTAGTAAAAGGAATAACAAAAGAATCAGGAATCTCAATTTTGTTTTCACAGTTAGTTGGTTCTTTTCCATTTCCAATCCTAAGTAAATATTCACAAAAAGATGGATATGTTCTTAGCGCATATTTTCAGACAGATGCAATTTCTCAAGTTCATTCCAAATATTAGAATATAATAAGCTTTCATGAATAAAATCTTGTTTTTTGCCGTTTCGAACAACTGGAAGAGTCTGTCTAAAGTCACCTCCAAATACAACAACTTTACCTCCGAATAATGTATTCACATCCATAATATCTTTGAGAAGTGCATCAAGAGCTTCAATCATGTTTTTTTTGCCATTGACGCTTCATCCCATACAATTAGTTTTGCATCTCGAATCAAGGTTGCAAGTGAACTTTGTTTACTAATATTGCAGCAGAAGTTATCATCTATGTCTATTGGCATTTTGAAACGTGAGTGAACAGTCCGTCCCCCTGGAAGGACGGAAGCTGCTACACCAGAAGTTGCAGTTGCTAAAGCTATAAATCCCTGAGACCTGATAGTTGCTAATAATGCACGATATAAGAAAGTTTTACCTGTTCCGCCGGGACCATCAATGAAAAAAGCTCCTGATTGCTTAGAAGATATTCTATCAATTATTATGTTATCTGACCGCAATTGTTCGGCATTCAATCTCATTGGTAATAACAAGTCTTCTTCACTAACAATTATGTTTCTCTAAAAATGAACATCTTTTGCATCTTTTGCAATCACAGAAGGTCTAATATTTTCTAAAACAAGCTTATACTCATTTATGTCATGGCCCATAGAATGTAAGATATCGTTGATATGGCTTAAGACGTTATGTCGAACACTTTGTGCCGTGATATTCGACAAACGCTTAAAGTCTTCGGACATTGAATCCTCAAACATTTCCCATAATTCTTTTGGATTAGTAGGGCTACAATATACTAACAATGTGGCGAATAAACGTCTCAAACTATATAGCATCTGATAGCTTACAGCCTCTGACATACATTCAATTAGACTGTTGTTACAATATAATAATTCTCTTTTTTCTGCCGATTCTCTTAATGTACTACAAGGTACACCATTAACAGTACGAAGATCTCATATGATTTTGGTGCTCTTACATTCATCAATAGTAACCTAAGATAATATCTTTCCCCTTCTGTTGGATGACATGTCACAACACGTCCGATTACATTACGTTTTTGCCGACGTGTCCACATTTTATATCCTGGAGACCA
The DNA here is from genome assembly GCF_001879085.1 of Nicotiana attenuata. Classification (NCBI taxonomy): domain Eukaryota; kingdom Viridiplantae; phylum Streptophyta; class Magnoliopsida; order Solanales; family Solanaceae; genus Nicotiana; species Nicotiana attenuata. Next base: position 66,964,908 of record NC_031994.1, read on the forward strand.
TACAAAATGTTCTGGAATTCCTTATACAATAATTGCATATCTTTAGCATGTTCATATCTGCTATTCATAGTAAAAAGTTCAATTAACATTGTTTTTCTAATCATCGGATTATTTAATATTCTATTCACGCTTTCAGTACTTTTAAAAGAAACATATTGTTGCCCTTCTAGATGTAACTGAAGATGATAGACACTCGGAGTCATTTCTCTAATAGGAAAACCAAACAAACGCCATGCCGCTTCTGGAGGTGTTACCCATCTAGCAGATCGATATTCTTTGATTTCATCTATTTCTTCGTTTCCATGTACAGAAAAAGTAATTTTATCATGTCCTTTACAAATGTATTTATAAATATATTTCACAACTTTAATATCCGAACAAACCTCAACATTGATATGGCAATCAAACTTACAAAGCAAATAAGGGTTGTACTGGACAACCCATGAGTTGTCTAAATATTGTTCTCTTATATGTACAAGTTTTCTTGTATTTCGTCTCTTATAAATTGGATATGAATTTTTTCCTTTAGATATTTTCTCAGCAAAATCTTTCGGATAGTTGAATTTGTAGAGGCCCTTTTTCCCCATACATGAATTTGTGGGATGTAAGTCACCACATGGTCCATGCATCATATGTTGAAGCACACGCGAATAAAGATGCTTTTCGGTATTAGCATCGGGTAATTCAGCACGGACAAACTTATCATAAGATTCAGGTGTTAATAGTTTATATTCATCACTAAGTATGATCAGAAAATGAGCATGTGGAAGACCACGTTTTTAAAATTCTATAGTATACATAAAAGCAGCAATTTTCCCAAAGATTTTTCTTTTCAAAATATCTGCTTTCAATTCCTCTACTTTTGCCCTGAATACTCGCGATACTAAATCAGGTCTATTTTGAGTTTCGTCAGTTGATAACAAGTGTTGTTTTATTTCTGGCCAAGATGCACTACATGTTATAGTTATAAAAAGATCAGGTTTTCCAAAACGTTGGACTAATGCGATAGCATCCATATACCGCCGACGCATATCTCTCGGTCCTCCTATGAAAGTAACAGGAAGGAATATTTTTTTTCCAATTTTGGAAGCTTCAGTTTCACCAAGTCTTAGAAAATCAATAATTCCTTGTAGCATATCTATCCGAAATAAATCTTGATTAAAAAAATAAAAATCTAATCTTTGTGTTTCTAGCTTTATGAACACATCTACTCTGAATTGTTGAAATAATCTTCCGCAATGTAATACTTCATTCTTGTCATTCTCTCTTATCTGCAATTTGTAACAATAATACTCACGACAAGAAACTGTTTCTCTTTTTCGTTTTTCTTTTTTCAGGTCCTGATCTTCCATGTCAAGAAATCCATCAATGGAACACATGTTCTTTACACTTGGTAATTCTTCATGTTTACAATCACGTTGATTTGTTCGTGCAATTTTTTTTGATACCACAATGCCACCCGTTTTGACCATAAGAAAATAATAATGGGTATTGCAAAGGATCATAACATCCGTAATAGTAATTCACGGATTGCGTCTTATTACTATGGGTATATATTCGAATATGTGGCATAGAAACAATATCAGCAGAATTATCTTGAACCCATATTCCAGCTACCTCTGTTGCAGTTGGTAAATTATATACACGTTAATCTAGACATCGATCACATTTAAGTGCGATATAAGAATCACATAGTTTCGGAACGTTTGCCAGGGATTTCAGAAAGATGGAGTATGGATTAACTGAGAGAACATTCATAAGTCTCTGACAATTGATTCGTTGATATTAATTGAATAGGCCATTTTGTTAGCAAGTTCATTTTCATTATCGTAGAAGTATAATTGCAGATTCTTAACTTTTTTATCAGAAGGAAGTAAATCAGGTATAAAATGATGCATTTGTCCCTGAACTCGAAATGTATATATACCATGATATCTCCTTGCTAAATCTTTATCATTCGTTACACCAAGTGAGGTAAACGCAAACATATTATTGTATGTTCTAATGTACGTTCGAAAGTGCTTAGATTCTTCACTGTTGCCTGTGTACAAATCTGATAATTCATTAGGTAGCTGATATGAAACTAACTTTACTGACCCACTGCCACAACAAAATCCAGGTGGTTCATACTGAAACCTTTTTGAATTGCAAAATTTACAATTTGGAACGGCTTTTAAGCGTGCATAATCTAAGTTGTTTTCATTATTTTTCGCATAGACTATTTTGTTCAATCTATAACCTGTATGTTATAAATATTGTTAAAGAGTAACCAAAAATTAAAATAATGAGTAATCTTACCTTAACGTAAAATTAAGACTAACCTTTATTGGTAACAACTTCAGTAGATGCATTTTGTTGTCCCTTAGATGTACCGGATGTTGATCTTGGTGTATCAATTTTTTTAATTTAGATGTACGCCTATGGCATGATGAATTAACGAAGTTAAACGTAGAGGTTGTAGCCTTACCTCTTTCAAACACACAGAATGAGTGACCGACGTCTTTTTCTTTGTCAAAAACAGCTGATAAAGTAGGAATTTCATAACTGGTGCCTATTACATAAAATATTAAACACATTTCACAGTAAGTCAATATTCATATTATGAGAATTGGTAAAAATAAAGGCTGAGATAAATTCTACTACTGCATAATGTTACTTTAACACAAAAGTAATGCTAACCTTTGTTTGAAAAAACTTCAGGGGAGACATCTTGTTGACTCTTACATGTTTCAGATGTTGATCCTGATACAAAAATTCTTATAATTTAAATGTACGCCTAAGTTATGACGTGATAACAAAGATAAAGTTGGAGGTTGTAGTTTTACCTCTTTCAAATACACATAATGGATGGGAGATACTTTTTCCTGTATTAAACGAACTCGATAAACTATTAACTTCATAGCAGCCACCTACTGCGTTGAATATGAAATACATTCAACAGTAAATTAGTATTGAGGTAATCTAACAGAAATAGAGATAACCCAATATGTCATTCCAACCTTTGACATTAGCAGAAGAAGCTTGTTTTATAGTAAGTGCACTTTGTGTTGACAAACTAATCAAAAATTCAAATAATGAGTAATGTTAGTTGAACGACTAAGACTAACCTTTGTTGCTAACAACTTCAACAAAGGCATTTTGTTGTCCCTCAGATGTACCACATGTTGATCCTGGTGTATCAATATCTTTTATTTAGATGCACGCCTATAACTTGATGAAGTTACAAAGTTAAAGGTATATGTTGTAACCTTACCTCTTTCAAACACACAGAATGACTGACCGACTTCTTTTCCTTTATTAGAAGGAGTTGATAAAATAGGAGTTTCATGGTTGGTGCCTACTGCACAAAATATGGAACACATTTCACAGCAAGTGAATATTCAGGCAAACTAATAGAAGCAAAAAAGAAGCAATTTGACATCCAACCTTTGGCATTATCAGAAGAAGACTCTCTTATAGTAAGAGCAGTCTGTTTTGACAATATTGTGTCACATGGGCACTTTATTCTTTCAGCTGGACAATCAACAACTGATTTTATGGAACCATTGCATTTTTTTAGCTCCATTTTTTTGGTGCGTCGTTGCAATAACATTGCTTCTTTTTCATCAGCTGATATCTTTCCATATGTATCACGTCGCCTTAGTTTCTTTTCAGAGTTTGTATTTTCTGTACATGTACGTTTGTTCCTTTAGTTGGAAGACATTTCTTCACAGACTTATTACAGCGGAATATCTGCTTTTCAAATAGTTCAAAAAAAGCAAACAGAAAAGTACTTTAGTAGACTTTAAGCACCGCAGTTTATTGTTTATTCTACTAACAATATAAAAGTAAGCAAACGCAATACATAGTCACAATAAATTTATTCCATTTTAAATATGTTAGGTTCTAAATTTACCATTTGTCAATCTTTATTTTAACTTTGTGAATTGTGATTGTTCATATAAAAGGCTTGCTTGAATTTGGTTGTAATTGGTGGATGGTAAAATTATGATTTTTAACATACTATGGGCCTTGTTGTAAAATTTTAACCATAGGGGTCTGATTAAAAAAGTTGAAGAGTTGAGTTAATGAATATAGCAGTACGTCACTGTTCTTGAATCCCTTTTGACTGAAATTCTCAAAGTTTTCATCTTTGTGATTGTTCTGTGTGAAGGGCATAGTTGAATGTTATGGTAGTTGCTTTGTACGGTTTAAGTTTAGTTATTCAGAAAAAGAAAAGGTTTTTTTTTTTGCAGCAGGTCCCTTTATCTGGCAGAGAGGGGTTTTATAGCATGATTTAGCTGTTATATAGAAAAATACTGGTATTTTATTGTCCAAAACTTTTGGAGAAGATACTGCTAAATTCTACAGTGCTTATACACCCAATAGTGCAGCATCAGTCAAATGTGAACCTATCTGGTTGTTTGTGCTCTTTGGAGCTAGTTATTGACGTATTTGATTCAAGGTTATTTGTAGCTATCTCATCGAATAAACTTCAGTCTAATAAAGGTATTCTCTCCTGCAACATTTGATGAGAGAATCTTTACCTTTGGTAAAAATATTTGTTAGTATGGATGATCAGTTTATAGTCATCTCCTAAAGTTGCTAAATTGATCTAGGCATAGCAGCAATATAACACTGGTATGCACGCAAGAAAGTGCAGGTTACACAGGGACACTTCAACCTCTAGATTTACTACGAATTTAGGTAGAAAATTGCCATCACAAATTATACTCCCAGAAAAGAAATTGTATTCCCAATAAAGAAGCAACCTTTCTGCCAAGTGATCCCTTTATGACTTAAAAGCAAGGTACAAATTCCATTTTTATTTTAATACCAACCAAGAAATTGCAGACTACATAATGCAAACTTCAATCTCTAAAATTACTACAAATTTAGGTTACAAGAATCAATAGAAACCTCAGTTAAGACTCCACTTTTTAGCCAAAATTGATCCTTTTACCACTAAGAAAGAAAGGGAAAACATGCAACAAAAAAATCCTATCACACTTTTCATTGAAGGAATAAGTTGGAAACAGAGAGAAGCCATTATTCATTCTAAGAAGTATGTCCATCCTTTTTGCATTTATGCAGAATCGATCACTTCATAAATTACGATAATTATTCTTTTGCAGTCAAAACCTTTGATGGGTAAGAAAGATGATGATCACATGAGCATTATTTACAACCATTTTTATATAATTTAGCCCCAGCGAAATGAGAAAAAAAACCATTCATACTCCTCAACAGAAATACAGATAGAGATGAATCACAAACACTTAAAAAATAAAGAAGACAAAAATATGCATAAGAAATTTAACAGAAATAGTAATTCATTGAAGAATTTTCTCAAACACCAATAGAACAAAAGTCATAACAGAAGTGGTAATTCATTGAAAACCAAAATCCATTGATACTCCTCAAGAGAAATATAGATAATAGATAAAAATGAATCAAAGAGATGACAGAAGAGGTACCCACCAGAAAATACGATTGACGGAAGAAAACACACTGAAGTGCAAACTTGACAACAAGAGGAAACACGGAGAGAGCAGACGTTCTGGAGTTTTGTTAGTTAGAGATGGTGTTACCTCTCCATGGTTGTTCGAGATTTAGCTGAGAAAGCAGCGCTGGTTCCACGCGTTAAAATTGGAATCCACGTGTTAAGCTATGTAATGAAATGAATAGCTATAAAAGCTTTGAAATGACAGAAGTATCCTCAGATTAATTTTTAATTCCATGGAAGCACACATGTTGACCTTGAGGTGCCTGCTATTCCCTCTTATTAATAAGTAGGATTTTTGGTTCTCTCCTAAATGGTGGAGTGTAGTTTTCATATTCAGACGATCAATACTTATTTCAAAATCACTTAAAATCATTAGTGAGATAATTAATTTACATAAAGTATTTTGTTACTCTATTTATTATATTTTTAATAAGATCAATTCCATTTGCTTATCTGTGTGCTGTATTTATGCTTTTTCATAATCTAGTAGCTGTGAAATTTCGCTTCGCTTTTCAATCTTGTCTTTCTGATTCAGCTCAAAGTAGATTTCAATATTGTGGTAAGAAAATCTTTCTTTGTGTGAAAACTTAGTTTGATGATTTTTGGACCTCACCTTATTGGATACTATTGTTGTAGGGATGGTAAATTGATGGGTCAGGTCGAATATGAAAGGGTCGAAAATGGGTAATGCAAAAACAGATAAATATATTTAACTTAATATGGATTGAAAAATGGGTTAACTGGCGGATAATATGGATATCCATATTATCTATGACTTCTTGATTATGATCACTCTCGGGAGAAATTCTAATTTTATATACTTGAATAACCCCCAATTTGAGTCTTTGCAAATATAAAAGTTAAACCTGTTGGTTATATATTGGATAAAAGATATAGTTTGAGTCTTAAAAATCACGAAGTTAAAACTTTCTGTACAATAAAACTTCTTTATAAAATATTTGTGTTATCTCCATTATGAGGTTTATTTGTGATTTGAAATATAACAAGTATGTCTCTAACTAAGTAAATTTATATTATTTTGAAGTGACGGTAAGAAACATGATATTGAAAATGATAATTCGTGTATGTTAATGATTAATATTCAGATTCATTCGTTAAATTTCTACTTTGCATAAAGGTCAGTGCGTGCCTTTTTGATTTATCTGCAGATAAGTAAGGTATTTCTCATCCACAAGAAAAGTGAAACACAAAAAGTAGGTAAAATTTTCCACATTTTTGTACACCATTGAAAGTAAATAGGATGTTACACTTATAAGTTCCAAGTAATAAAAACTTGCTTTGTAGAAGACGTCACACTGGTTTTTGCTCCTATAGTTCAATCATTTGTTGAAGCACATTTCATTATTGTATTTATGTTCATTTTCCCCGTATATTTCAATTTGTTTTGTTGGCATCAGATGAAATATTACAAGGACATAGTAAATATTTCAAGTATGATACAATTTATTTACAGTCAATACTAAAAAAAAATCTTCTAATTATCATATGATCTTGATGGAATACAGGTATAGACAGCGGAAGCAAATACCCAGGATCACTTGCATGTAATATAGACAACACAAAATCACAGATTTTAATCGAACATAAAATTGATACTTATCTCTTGAAGCGTGACTGCGATCGCGAGAAGCCTCCAAGCTTGAGCAAAAACCATCCACGAGTTCATCCTTTAGTTCCACGGTCTTCTGCTGTGTGACCCGAATAATGCCTGGAATTAGCGAAATTCGCGTGGGCGAATTTCTCCTAGGAAAAGCATGTAGTAAAAACCTTGCCTCCTTATGGAATAAGACCTCTTTATATAGCCACGAGTTTTAGGGTTTAAAACCCTTTTCCTAAACCTGTTGGGTCTTCCTTTTCCACCTAGAAATAGAATTCCATTTAATTCCTAATTATTCGGGCACAGCAGGGACCGCAGTATTTAATTAACGAGGCTTCCTATTATGGACTTAATTCGAAATATCTGAATTAATACTACCATAATAAGTTACAAATTATTCCACTAAAAATTCGTAACTGAACTCCTCAGTTCAATTTCGAAATTCTTCCATTAAATCTTATTTAACTCCCCATGTTAAGATTCAGATACTAATCAATAAAATAAATTACTGACAATTTAATTCATTGATTATTTCCTTTAGACTTTCGCTTAACTTATTTCATGTGACGGATACAAAATCCACCTGCAGGGTTTACACATGAAAACTTATAAGCTTTCATAAAGGTGTCTCATCAATCTCTAGACCGAGACATGGATTACATCAACTAACTATTACTTTGCCAATGTATATTATTATTGTCCAATTTACCAGGCATATTGACCCACGAAAGAATCTCGCATTTTAATAAATCAAAACAATAATAATATACACAACTAATAACAATTATATCAAAATTAAGAGTATAAGTACATTTAATGGCTAGAGAGTTTATTTTATTAAGTCAGTATAAAATACTTATCTCTACTTGGTCCGTTCAATACATACAAAATGTACTAGCATAAGAAGTTGGAATTAAACCATTCCCATAATCAAGATAAACTATCTCTAATCTTGTGCTACTATCATTCCTGATGGTTTGTCCAATTCCATCATTAGATTGTGAACATAAGCTTTATACTTATAAGAACCGATGATTTAATCTTCCGTGTATAAGCTAAACTCTATACACTAAATCATCTACTATATAAGTAAAGGACACAAACGAATGTATGATCTATTTAAAACTTTATTAAAATTGAATAAACAATTGTTCCATAATAAATACTATATCCAAACCATAATAGTATATATCCCAACAATCTCCCACTTAGACTTTTAACCATGACAATTATTAGAATATACTATATCTAAATGCGTGGTTAATAGTATATGCCCTAACAATCTCCCACTTAGACTCATAACCATGCATCTATAACTTTCACAGCTATCCTTTTGCAAGACTATTAAAAGTCTATGCCAATAAACTTTTACTAAAAGGAACTTGCCAAGTTATTTTCAAATGCAATCTTTGTCTAGTAGTGTTTTGTCGTAATTAACTAGTTTGGTATTAAGCTCTTCAGGGATCTTGTTATGAAACTCTCCCAAGAGTACATACCAAACTATGATTTTCCTTACTATTCTCCCCCTACGACGAAGTACTACTAATATTATCTTCAATACCTTGCGGTATTGAAATATTAATGACTTCTTCCTGTAGTGTTCTCTGCTCAACATCACTCCCACAACTTGGAGGTAGTAAATTTCTTTTTGTCTATTAACGTTTTCCCCACTACTTAAATGCAATGGAACGTCAATTCCGACAAATAGAGTTGTATGTTCTTGAGCGTTTGAATTTTCAGATTATTCATTTGTTATTTCTTTGCTTAGTTCCTGTAAAACTAGTTTACTTCTAGGAACATAGTTTATTAAATAATCCTATTATAGAGAACCGGTATTTGTGCTAACAATTACCTTCTTTTCTTTAGGAAAACAAAATAAACCTCATTTCGTTCCCTTGGATATCCAATAAATGCGCAAGCATTCATCCTTGATTTTATCTTATCTGTTTTCCTTTTCAGTATATATATTGGACAATTCCATATCCGAACTCTCCGCAGACTAGATTTACGTTAAGTCCACAATTCTATGGGGTCCAAGATACTAATTTAGAATGAACTAAAATCAGAATGTAATTGTAGTTTCTACCGCATATCCATAACGAAAAAAGAAATAAATCTGAATAACTCACCATTAATCTAAACATCTCCATAAGAGTCTTATTTCTTCTCTCTACTACACCACTCTATTATGGAGTATCCGATGTAGACAATTGAGTTATAATCTTCTATTTTGATAAGTAACTAATGAATTATACAGAAGTGCTAGCCACCTACGATCAGATCGTAGTAATTAAATATATTTTTATGGTGCTTCTCCGTATCAAGCCTTAAAATCCTGAAATTATTCTAAGCTTTCAGACTTACGGTGCATCAAATGAATATATTCATAGTTTGAATAATCATTTATGAACGTCATAAAAATACTCAAAATCACCTCTTCCCTATATGTTCATTGGATAGCACAATCAAAAATAGATTAGTTCTAACTTATCACCAGCTCTCTTTCCTTTAGAGCAAAAATGTCTCTTAGTCATATTTTCTTTAAACAAGATCCACAAGTTGGTAGTGCCTCTACTTTTAATGAACCTTAAGGTTCATCCTTGACCAACTTGAAATCATATCTAGATTAATATGACTTAGACAGAAGTGCACAGATAAGTTTCACTCAAACTTTAAAGAACATTTTCTCTTATAAGGTAGACTAATATTATTCAGTTCAGGAGATCGACATTAACAATAACAAGATCATGCATCTATGTACCACAAGAGATAGGATATTTATGAAGCTCAATAACACAATTATTATTCTAAAATAAATTAAATATACATCTCTTATTTTGCTCAAAAACTGGAATTAAATTCCTTCTAGCAAATGGTACATACAATGCATCCATCAAATTAACGTCTTATAACGACCAAAGGAAATTTTTATTAGTGATACGACAAACTACACGAAGTCATTGTGGAGTTGAGATATACAATATTAAATAGATCATAATAAGTCAATTGACATTGAATAATAAAATTCAGACTGCGTTCAATATATATACATACATGCATCTTGAGTAGCAATTTCTCGATGGGAAAAAGAGCCATTCATGCAAATAATATTATATAATGCAAGAATTACACAATCCAAAAAAGAAACAGAACCAACTCAGATGGAGAGTAAACTGTTATTTTTAGTCAATTGTATATATCATAACTAATAGCTCTAGTTCCATTGATCCAACATGTATACTCAGATGGAGAGTAAGTACATGATATCAATAACTAGTATTTCACCTAGTGAGCTTACAATAAATTTATCCGATATGGAGGAAGACCTAAAGTCGACGCATAAATTTACACTTACTTGAAATTAATAGTGGAAGACCATAGAAATATATTTCTATTACCACTTAATCATGGTTGTATTATAATTACAAAATTGATTCAACGTGTGAACTCAGATGGAGAGTCAATACATGTTATCAACTACTAGTAATTATATTTAGTAAGTTCATAATAAATTTATCCGATATGGAGGAAGACCTAAAGTCGACGCGTAAATTTATTATCTTACTATAAATAGTGGAGACCATAAGGGTTAATTCCTATCACCACTTGATCACAACCATGAAATTTTCTCTAAGGATTAAGTTCCAAAATTCACAAAATGCCAAAAAAAAACCCCATGTATACAGTCATGAAACACTAAATTAATGTTATTCACTGCATACAACAAGTATTATTTACCGGGGTTCTTCGATAGATCTACCAAAATTCAGGTCAATTGGAGATCATAAAAGTCATGATCTTCAAAACAACAACCAAATTTGAAAGCTACCATTTAAGCATTTTTAGGAATTTAAATCATGGCATACATTCCAACCATATATCAGTTCATGTAAAATAACATGTGTCATCATGTTCCAAATTTAACAAAATAAGACTGACATATAAGGAATGACTTTTCATATCTAAATCACATTTTAATCTCGGAAACTGCCAAATACCCATCCAAATGACCCTGAACTACCGAAATACAACATAATTCACTGCATAGAAGTGAGTATTTCTTATCAGGTCATTTCCGATGAACCCACCAAATCTCAAGTCAATTGGAGATGATGATCACCAAAACTAGACCAAATTCGAATAAGTCTTTTAGGCGAATTTAAGATTCAACCAATGTGATTTACATTCTTTTCATTTATCATATTAAGTTAAATCATCATGTTTAATCATGTTCTAGATTTAACAAAAATAAAACCGATATATAAAGAATAATTTTTCATATTTAAAGCTTATTCAATCCTATAAACTGCTTAAAACCCCCATCTAACGACCTCGAAACACCCAAAAATAACGTGATTCACTGCATAGCAGAGAGTGTTTCTGACCAGGTCGTTTTTAATGGACCTACTAAATTTCAGGTCAATTGGAGTTCGTCAAATTTATGACCTCCAATTCCATGACCAAAATTCAGAGATTAACTGTTTTAGGCATTCTCATGGATTAAATAAATATGATCATGCTTTCTATTATCCTTATAATTATTCTATGAGCACAAGACATAGATTATGTCCTTCCTTTTCTGTAAGGTATATAGAACCGCCTCTTACATCCAATTGTCCTCCCATTTTATACACATGAGAATCCAAGATATTACTTTTCATCCCTTTGGATGAACTCCTTAATATCTCTTCTCATGAATAAATACAACGTCACTAGTATCAAGAGGTAAACCTGTATTAGGTAGATGAAACCTCCACCAATAGAGCAAGAACAATTTTCCACATGGTTGACTATTTTTATTCATGAATCAAATAAATAGACCATTTTAGTGGATCCTATTTATCAATCCATGTGTTGGTATAATCTCACATGTATAAAGCCATTAAATTTTTTCAATAATTTCAAATAAAAAACCACTTTGGTAGTACCTATTTATTAATCATAAATTTTTAATATCATATATATAAATATATTAATAATTTTTAATGATTTCAAATAAATAAACCACTTTAGTGGTGCTTATTTATTAACCATATAGTAATTCTTAGTTTATACAAAATTACATACACTTGAGGAGATAATAGTACCAATATTAAAAGAACGTGATTCAGGCAATTAAGAGACCAAGCTATTAAACCAAATAACTTGAAAGCAAGCTAATCGCCAGCAGTTCCCTATGCACGTGGAATCATTCACAATTAATGGGTAAAAATTAGCCATTCACTTTGCAAAAATTCACGTTATCAACAAATCCCTTTGTGATTGAATGGTTTTGACCAATCACCTTGCACAATAAGTGCAAAAGAAAATTCTCCATCATAAAATTAAAAGAACCATTACACCACCCACTGCACCTACTAACAGAATATGATGTAATATATATTTTTTTTTATGATTAATTAAAAGCAAAACTCAATCAAGACACACCAAGAATACGCATAAGAAACCCTGACATTAATCAAAGAAAATTATAACTACATAGCTTCTGCAGCCAGGGACCTTCTCCTCGGCTTTGGATTTTTGCCTTTTCTTTTCTTTTTCCAATAATTGATTTCCAATCAACAAAAAGGATTTATGAAAACCCTACAAATTGCTTGTCGACTATAGCCGTCGACGATAGTTCAAATAACTTTACCTTGCACAACGATTTCTCACTGAAACAATCATATTTTCAGACGTAGAAACGAATTCATCAAAACAAATTCATATAGTTACAGATGCACGTCTATATGAATCTACCACGTTATCTACATAGATGCAAGCAGGTTCTGGTACCAATTGATGGAATACAGGTATAGATAGCGGAAGCAAATACCCAGGATCACTTGCATGTAATATAGACAACACATAATCACAGATTTTAATCGAACATAAAATTGATACTTATTTCTTGAAGCGTGACTGCGATCGCGAGAAGCCTCCAAGCATGAGCAAAAACCATCCACGAGTTCATCCTTTAGTTCCACGGTCTTCTGCTGTGTGACCCGAATAATGCCTGGAATTAGCGAAATTCGTGTGGGGGAATTTCTCCTAGGAAAAGCATGTAGTAAAACCTTGCCTCCTTATGGAATAAGACCTCTTTATATAGCCACGGGTTTTAGGGTTTAAAACCCTTTTCCTAAACCTGTTGGGTCTTCCTTTTCCACCTAGAAATAAAATTCCATTTAATTCCTAATTATTCGGGCACAGCAGGGACCGCAGTATTTAATTAACGAGGCTTCCTATTATGGACTTAATTCGAAATATCTGAATTAATACTACCATAATAAGTTACAAATTATTCCACTAAAAATTCGTAACTGCACTCCTCAGTTCAATTTCGAAATTCTTCCATTAAATCTTATTTAACTCCCCATGTTAAGATTCAGATACTAATCAATAAAATAAATTACTGACAATTTAATTCATTGATTATTTCCTTTAGACTTTCGCTTAACTTATTTCATGTGACGGATACAAAATCCACCTGCAGGGTTTACACATGAAAACTTATAAGCTTTCATAAAGGTGTCTCATCAATCTCTAGACCGAGACATGGATTACATCAACTAACTATTACTTTGCCAATGTATATTATTATTGTCCAATTTACCAGGCATATTGACCCACGAAAGAATCTCGCATTTTAATAAATCAAAACAATAATAATATACACAGCTAATAATAATTATATCAAGATTAAGAGTATAAGTACATTTAATGGCTAGAGAGTTTATTTTATTAAGTCAGTATAAAATACTTATCTCTACTTGGTCCGTTCAATACATACAAAATGTACTAGCATAAGAAGTTGGAATTAAACCATTCCCATAATCAAGATAAACTATCTCTAATCTTGTGCTACTATCATTCCTGATGGTTTGTCCAATTCCATCATTAGATTGTGAACATAATCTTTATGCTTATAAGAACCGATGATTTAATCTTCCGTGTATAAGCTAAACTCTATACACTAAATCATCTACTATATAAGTAAAGGACACAAACGAATATATGATCTATTTAAAACTTTATTAAAATTGAATAAATAATTGTTCCATAATAAATACTATATCCAAACCAAAATTCATGGTTAATAGTATATATCCCAACAAATCTTTTATTAGAAGATATACAAAATTAAAATAGAGATATAAATTGATTTTAAGCATGTACATTCACAATTCTCTGCATGATCAAGTTTCTAATGATAAGTCTTAGAGTAAAAATAATTAATAAAAAAACTATGCAAGTAATTAAGATAAAGACTATTTAAAAAGATAATCACATCAAAACTTCCAAATTGTATAACAAATGACGAAAAGATTTTAACTTTTTTAATGTAAAATCTTAAGATAAAAAGTTCATGTATTCATGTTAAGTATTTTGTATGTAGTTTCCAATCTTTAATTTACCTCAACTGTACTTAAATTAAATCAAACAGTATCTCCAGTTAAATAATTTGTTGTATTACACCTAGTAAACATTAAAGTAACATTAGCCACGTGGTTATTTAATTGGCCCCATGATTTTCAAAGAGTTGTACAATGGCTATTAAAATATTCGTATTCTTGCTCTATCAAAATGATAAATAAAGAGTAGGTGGGACCCACATCTTAGAAAAGCTTTTGGATAAAAGTGGTGATATATTCTGACATAAGCAAGGGGCAATTCGGTCTAGCCAGTCAAATATCTGTATGGAAGCTACAGTAAGATGCCTTTTAATGCAATCACATTGCTCTATTTCACACGAAATTACCAGAACACCCTTGAGATGCCAAGCAAGCATGTTGACCATCAGGTGCTTATCCTCTCTTATATATATTCTTTTATCCAAGCTTTGTTTTATGCAAATTAAATGTGCAAAACTCAGTGTTCCTCAAACACCATATCGACGAGTTCCAAGAATATTGTTACAAAGAGTTGCAAAGGTAAAGTTCTCAACCAAGAAAATTATTATTGCATTTAGGATCTCTTTTTACATCATGGTAGAACCAAAAGCTGATGGACCAATATATCAATGAAATGAATAACAGCTAAAAATTTCAAATCAAAAAATTACCCAAAAGAACAAAATGAATGTTTAGTAGAAAAAAGTATAAAAGGGACCCAAATTTGATCATTTTAGCAGAAGTTGCAAAAAAATTAATCAGTTTTGAATGTAAGCTTATCGGCCCTCCTCTAGGGTAACAGTCAACTCATTGTTGGAGTTGATGTATGACTTGCTAGAGGACGACGTCGTTCCGTTACAAGCACGTGTTCGTGCGGTAAAAGCAGGTTTATTAGGTTTCGGAAGAGAAATGCTTTCACTACCAAGCATTATAATTACATCTGGCATGCTCGGACGAATGCGTGCATCTTCTTGTACGCACAAGAGCGCAATATTAATGCATTTCAATACATCATCTTCATTGCATGATTCAATTAGAGATTCATCAACTAAACTCATAGCATTTCCTGTTAGTAGACTGTATTTGTAAAATAATTCTGGAAATATAAATGAATATAAACAGAAATGAACATAAATAGAAATGACATAAAACCAATTCGAGCCCACTGAATTCACAGTGTTTCCTTAAGGAATTTAATCCCCTCCTAGTACCCAAGGTTATGGATTATTTCCTCCCAGGATAGAACGAATTACACACTGGTGTAGTGGTACTTCAAACCCCAGCGTTTCAGCGAACACAAAGTTCGGTAGCAAATCACACTTACTTTTTGCTTTGTTTGATGATAAAAGTATGCAGAAGAAGGAGAAGAAACTCAGAAAATCGTAGTGAAATTCTGAGCAGAATAGCGTTGTATTTATAGCCAAAGTTGGGCTGAAATCTGAAGAGGTGCAACTCTTCAGAATGGCTGTTTATGCAAAACGCCCACAACATAAATGCCATTACATAAATGGTCATTTACTCAACAATAAAGAGGGAAAATAAGAGGGAAAATTGAAGAGGGTAGTTATTTTTCTGTTACCAAAACAGAAAAACAGATTGGATTTAATATTAATATTTTGTTATTAAAATAAATATTTAATAACATATCTGTTAATATTTTACTATTAACAAATAAATTTGGTCCAAAAAGTTAATCAATCAATCGATCATTTGACCAAATCCAAATCCGAATCCGAATCCGAATCCGAATCCGAGGCCGAAGCCGAAGCCGTAGCCGTAGCCGTAGCCGAAGCCGAAGCCGAGCCGAGCGAGCGACAACGACGACGGCGCGAGGCTTGCCTTCTTCTCAACTTTTTAAGAGCAAGAAGAAGAGCAATTGCTTATATACCCATAAAAAACCTCTTCCTCTTCCAATATGGGACAATGCCCATTTGCCAAGGGGGGGGGAAACTTAAAATTTCACTCAAAAATTTTATTTCCCTCCATTTCCCATTCACCCTCTTTTAAGTATTTTATATATTAATTAAACACATCCAAAACCCAACAATCCCCCACATGAATGGGGAATGGCTATATCACGGAAGTATGCATGAAAAACTGTGTGATTCGCAAGTAAGGATTAATTGCATCTGGATAAGTAGGTTTCCCTTTGAACTTTCCGTAGTGAACTTATGTCGGATATACTCGATCAATCGGTAGATTTGATATCTTTGAACCGTCAAACTTTAGTGTATACCTAGACAACCACAAGTCACACAACCAACCCTTAACCGTCTTTGGTTCTCATTGTTGTGTTCGTTTCAGCCATGAACACCGCCTGGTTTCATAAGTGCGTAGAGAACTGGCCTTACAATGTTCTCCTTGAAGCGGCTAACACTTCACACTTACATAGGTGATTCCTAAACGTGTCATCCCGTAGATACACTATTTGATATACCCCGTATCAAATTTAGAAATCATTAAAAAGCCTTAATGCTTTATCCTTGGTACTGAACATTGTCTCATCACGAGAATGGACCAAAAGTTTAGTTGACAATGTTGAACCGTCATAAATGACTTTGTTTGATCTCCTTGAACCTAGATCTTGGGATCTCCAGTCTTCTAGGTAGAGTTACCGCCACTATGACTTGTTCTCGGCCACAGTCCCATTCCCCTTGATGACTTCTCAACTACCTCTCTAGTTAGGCCTTTTGTAAGCGGATCCGACACATTATCACTTGACTTTACATAGTCAATCGTGATAATTCCTCTAGAGAGTAATTGTCTAACGGTTTTATGTCTTCGTCGTATATGGCGAGACTTACCGTTATACATAACGCTCCCAGCCCTTCCAATTGCCGCTTGACTATCACAATGTATGCATATTGGTGCCAACGGTTTGGGCCAAAATGGAATATCTTCCAAGAAATTTCGGAGCCATTCAGCTTCTTCACCGGCTTTATCCAAGGCTATGAACTCAGCCTCCATTGTAGAGCGGGCAATACAAGTTTGTTTGGATGACTTCCAAGATACCGCTCCTCCACCAATAGTGAATACATATCCACTTGTGGACTTGGAATCAGTTGATCCGGTGATCCAATTGCATCACAGTATCCCTCAATGACCGCAGGATATTTATTGTAGTGCAAAGCAAAGTCCTGGGTATGTACTAAATACCCCAAAACTCGTTTCATGGCCATCCAATGAGATTGGCCTGGATTGCTCGTATATCGACTCAATTTACTTATAGCACAAGCTATATCTGGTCGTGTACAATTTATGATGTACATTAAGCAACCCAACACACAAGCATAATCCAATTGTGATATGCTCTGGCCTTTGTTCTTTGCTAATGCAAGATTCACATCAATTGGAGTCTTTGCAACTTTAAAGCCCAAGTGCTTGAATTTTTCAAGTACTGTCTTAATATAATGAGATTGTGACAATGCTAGACCTTGANCCATTACATTCAGCTTGAAAAGGCCCTCAGTGAGGTAACACTTTTCCTACAAACATTTCATTCTTACTTATTACAACCTTATCGGAAACAAAAACACATTTAAAACCATTTTTAACAAGAAGTCCAGTAGAGACTAAATTCTTCCTAATCTCGGGAACATGAAGGACGTTGTTCAAAGTCACCACTTTGCCGGAAGTCATTTTGAGAAATATCTTCCCACATCCTTCAATCTTCGCCTTTGAAGCATTTCCCATAGAAATCGTCTCATCGGGTCCAACAGGAGCATAAGAAGCAAAAGCTTCTCTAACAGCACAAACATGGCGAGTGGCTCCAGAATCAATCCACCACTCTTTAGGATTGCCCACCAAGTTGCATTCGGAAAGCATGACACATAAATCATCAACATCATCATGCTTTTCAACCATGTTTGCTTGACCCTTCTTCTTGTCTTTCTTCGGAGCACGACACTCCGTAGATTTGTGTCCGGTTTTTCCACAGTTGTAGCAGTTTTCACTGAACCGCTTCTTGCTTGGGTTGTATTTCGGTCCAGAAGCCTTCTTCCTCTTTTTGTTCTCTTCAACAATATTTGCTCCCATTATTGTTGAGTTTCCACGGCCTCTCTTTTCAGCATCTTTGTTGTCCTCTTCGATTCTCAACCGAACAATGAGATCTTCAAGGGACATCTCCTTGCATTTGTGTTTCAAGTAGTTTTTGAAGTCCTTCCACAAAGGAGGCAACTTCTCAATCATTGCTGCTACTTGAAATGCTACATTGATGACAAGACCTTCAATGAAATTTTTGTTAGTAAAAATACTAAGATTATTACTTTCAACATCAATATTAATTTGATTTATACCTTCAGCAAGGAGATCGTGAATAATCACTTGCAATTCCTGGACTTGGGTAATAACAGACTTGCTATCTACCATTTTGTAGTCCAAAAACTTTGCAGCAACAACCTTTTTCAACCCGGCATCTTCGGTTTTGTATTTCTTTTCAAGCGCAGTCCACAGTTCCTTTAACGTTTCCACGCCACTGTAGACGTTATACAAAGCATCCTCCAGCCCTCTTAGAATATAATTCTAGCACAAAAAATATGAATGCTTCCACGCCTCAATCACGAGAAAGCGTTCAGTTTCTGGAGTTTCATCGGACAGCACAGGAACATCTTCCTTGATGAACTTCTGGAGACTTAGAGTAGTCAAATAGAAGAACATCTTTTGCTGCCAGCGCTTGAAATCAATCCCGGAAAATTTCCCGGGTTTTTCCGCCGGTGCCAATGCTGCCGGTGTCGTTCGGCTTGTTGAGGCATTGGCAGTCACCATTGGAACAGCTTGGTTCTCATTCTCATTAGTCATTTCTGTAAAAGAATGACACAAACGTTAAAATCACGTAGATTTTAATAGAGTACAAAACCACAAACTCTTCCAGAAACAGTAAGTACAAATACAGAAAATATATTAAATTCCTTAAGCTTGTTATTATACTGTATTTGTAAAATAATTCTGGAAATATAAATGAATATAAACAGAAATGAACATAAACAGAAATGTCAGAAAACCAATTCGAAACCACTGAATTCACAGTGTTTCTTTAAGGAATTTAATCCCCTCCTAGTACCCAAGGTATGGATTATTTCCTCCCAGGATAGAACGAATTACACACTGGTGTAGTGGTACTTCAAACCCCAGCGTTTCAGCGAACACAAAATTCGGTAGCAAATCACACTTACTTTTTGCTTTGTTTGATGCTAAAAGTATGCAGAAGAAGGAGAAGAAAGTCAGAAAATCGTAGTGAAATTTTGAGCAGAATAGTGTTGTATTTATAGCCAAAGTTGGGCTGAAATCTGAAGAGGTGCAACTCTTCAGAATGGTTATTTATGCAAAACGCCCACAGCATAAATGCCATTACATAAATGGCCATTTACTCAACAATAAAGAGGGAAAATAAAGAGCAAAAATTGAAGAGGGTAGTTACTTTTCTGTTACCAAAACAGAAAAATGGATTGAATTTAATATTAATATTAATATTATGTTATTAAAATAAATATTTAATAACATTTTTGTTAATATTTTACTATTAACAAATAAATTTGGTCTAATCAATCAATCAATCCATCGATCAAAAAGTTAATCAAGTCGAAGCCGAGCGAACGACGACGACGGCGGCGCGAGGCTTGCCTTCTTCTCAACTCTTTAAGATCTAGAAGAAGAGCAATTTCTTATATACCCATAAAAAACATCTTCCTCTTCCAATATGGGACAATGCCCATTTGGCAAGGGGGAAACTTAAAATTTTACTCAAAAATTTCATTTCCCTCCATTTCCCATTCACCCTCTTTTAAGTATTTAATATATTAATTAAATACATCCAAAACCCAACAATATATATATATATATATATATATATATATATATATATATATTGAATACAAAGGGTAAGGGAAGTAGGTAATGTAGTACAATACAAATCAAACTCTTAAGTCCTACGGTACATGAACTAGGAGTCCTAATACTAAAAAGTAAAAATATTCGTCTATCGATAATCATCTACTGTCAAGGGGATACAACGGGGTCTCGTGGGGCTCGGGGGTGTTTCAGGATGGTTTTGGACCACTTTCATGAGTTTTGGAGCATCAAATATTGCTGGTGTCTAGTGTTCATCGCGTTCACGAGGGGTGTCTCGCATTCGCGAAGAAGGATTCTGGCATGTGGGATTTTGTGCTTCGTGTTCGCAGCAGGTGGCTCGCGTTCATCAAGGGTATAAGTTGGTTGGTCATCGCGTTCACAGGAAGACCTTCGCATTCGCATAGTAAGTGAGTCAACAATGTCTATTTGAGTCTTAATAATTAGTACGGAGACATCTACACTTGTCTTCGAGAGGTTATAGGATATCTAGGAAACTTCTTTTTCTTTCTTACTTTATTTGTTTCCATATCGTGCATTCTTTGTTCAACTCAAAGTTTGAATCTTTCTCTTTCATTCTCTCATGGATGGAGAGGACACGTGCGTCAATGGCTATTGATCAGGAGCTAGTGGGTGAGGTTGCAGGCACTACTAGAGGTAGAGGCAAAGGCAGAGCACTGGCTGAAGCTCAAGTCAGGGCTCACATAGTTGCACTCACTCAAACTAGAGCACCTACAAATGCTCACGGTCGTTGTAGAGCTGCTTCAATTTATCCACCTGCAACTCTAGAGGTGGAGTAGGTTCCAGTTCAAGCTATTCGGTGGGGACCAGGACAGCTTCTGTGGGGTTTTACTGCTATCCTAGTGCTTCAGGATACTTTGATCCATATTATGAGAACCTTCTAGAGCATGACCAAGGCCAAATTATTTCCTATGGCTATAGCTATCTCTCATGTAGGAGGAGGAGCCCATACCCCAGCTACTCTCACTCCAAAGCAGCATGCTCTTATCTTTTAGTCTCAAGGAGTTCAACCTATTGGGGTACTGCAGTCTATTACTGTCCCGTATCCCATTATTGTGACCCATCCTATAGTTAGAGCTACTATGTTTGTTGAGAAGAAGAAGACGAGGATGGATAGTTTCCATAAGTTGTTTCCTTCGCATTTCAATAGTGACCTAACAGTTGATGCTCATGTTTTGTTAGACACATGCCATGAGATTCTATATAATTTGGGCCTTATCAAGTCCAATAGGGTTAATTTCACTACAATCCATCTTAAGAGCCAAGCCAAGCAGTGGTGGAGGACTTATGAGAAGAGCAGGCTACCCGGATCATTACCACTTACTTGGACTCATTATTCATATCTCTTCCTAGTGAAGTTTATTCTGCGTACTAAGAGAGACGGTTGCGTGGTCAATTTGAGAATTGGCACCAAGATGGAATGACAATTAGTATAAGATGAGGTTCATAGAGTTGTTTTATCATGTTGATTTCTTGATTCCCTACGAGAGGAGAAGGTTAGGAGGTTCATTGAGGGGCTTATTTTGGTATTAGGATACAAAATAGAACGAGAGGTCGATGAGGGGACTACTTTTGGCCAGGCTATAGTGATCGAAAAGTTGATTGAGTGTATCCAAAATAGGATAGAGATGAACGTGAGGCCAATAAGGCTCATAGCTTAGATGGATTTAGTGGTGCCTCGTCTGGAGGCGAGGGTTATCATGGAGAGTTTTAGCAGGACAATTCAGTCATCCCTCCAAACTTCTTATGGTTCTCTAGCAGGTTAGAGTACCTACACTAAACCAGCAAGATAGCTTAATAGTCCCAACAACATGGAGGTTCTCCCAGAAGTTGTTTAGATTGTGGAGAGTTAGGCCAAAACAGGAAGAATTATCCCAAATGTCAAAGAGGTGCTAGTCACAGCCAACTAAGCACTCATGCTTTAGTTCCAGCTCAGTTGCCTCACTATTTACCTAGCCAGCCGTGGGTGGTGCCCAACCTAATAGAGGTCATCCCAGACTAGTAAAGGTCAAGCTCATTGCTTTGCTTTTTCGAGGAGGGTAGAGGTAGTTTCGTCTTAAGCAATCATCACATGCATAATTTTAGTTTTCCCCAAGGATGCTTCAGTATTATTTGACCCTAGTTCTACTTATTATTATGTGTTATCTTACTCTACATCATATTTGGGTATGCCTCGTAAGTCTCTTGATAGTTCTGTTTTTTGTATCTATGCCGGTTGGAAATTCTATTAGTATTGATCGGGTCTATAGATCTTGCATGGTTACTATTAATGGCTGGCATGTTGGTTGTTCTCTTATTATTTCATTTGGTAGATTTTGAGGTGATTCTCGGCATGGATTAGTTGTCAATGTATCATGTTAGATTGAATTATCATCTAAGAACGTTATATTGGCTACGCCGGGTTTGCCTAGGTTTGGACAGAGGGACACTTAGTCACTCTATGATTAAGGTGGTTTCGTTCTTGAAGGCACAACATAGGGTTGAGAATTACATTCAAGGTACTAGTGCATAGATTCCTATTATTGATACGATACCGATTGTGATAGAGTTTCTAGATGTATTTCCTTTAGATTTAGTAGGTATCCCGCCTGACAGGGATATCAATTTTGGTATTGATTTGGTATCGGACATGCAAACCATATCTATTCCATCTTTCTGTATGGCTCCAACTGAGTTCAAGGAACATCTGAAAGAGAGGATTTCATTAGATTGAGTGTTACTCCTTAGGGTATACCACTATTGTTTGTAACAAAGAAGGATGGTTCGATACGAATGTGTATTGACTATCAACAATTGAATAAGGTTACCATCGAGAATAAGCATTCACTGCTTCACATTAGTAATTCATCTGACCAACTTTAGGGTGCCAAGGTGTCTCTAAGTTTGACTTGAGATCTAGCTACCATCAGTTAAGAATTAGGTCTTTTGACATTTCTATGACAACTTTCAGGACCCGTTATGGGCACTATTAGTTTCTAGTTATGCCATTTGGATTGGCTAATACCACGACAATATTTATGGATTTGATGAATTGAGTGTTCAAGACTTATTTGGATTCTTTTCTTATTGTATTCATGACATATTAATCTACACCCATAGTAAGGAGGAGCATGAGCAACATTTGAGGATTTTGCTTTAGATTTTGAGGGAATGCAAACTTTATGCTAAGTTCTCCAAGTATGATGTTTGATTGGATTCATTTGCTTTCTTGGTCATATCGTATCTAAGGAAGGTATCAAGGTTGACCCTAAGAAGATTGATGTAGTTTAGAATTGGCCTAGACATACTACGCCTACTAATACTCAGAGTTTCTTATGTTTGGCATGTTACTACCGTCATTTTGTGGAGGAATTTTTATCGATTATATCCCCATCGACTAAGTTGACTTAGAAAGGTATTCCTTTTATATGGTTTGATGAGTGTGAGGAGAGCTATCATAAGTTCGAGACTGCATTGAATAATACTCCACTTTTGATGTTTCCTATGAGTCAAAAACTTATATAGTATATTGTGATGCTTCACGCATTGGTCTTCGAAGTGTGTTGATGCAGGATGATAGGACAATTGCCTATGCTTCATGGTAGTTTAAGGTGCATGAGAAGAATTATCCTACCCCTAACTTAGAGTTGGTGGTGATCATTTTTGCAATGAATATTTGGAAGCAATACTTGTATGGTGTGTCTTGTGAGATTTACATTGATCACCGTAGTTTTCAGCATCTATTCAAGCAGAAAAATTTGAATTTGAGGCAGTGGAGATAGCTTGAGTTACTCAACGATTATGATATCACTATCTTGTACCATCCAAAAAAGGTTAATATGGTGATAGATGCCTTGAGCATGAAGGCAGAGAGTATGGGTAGTTTGGCATACATTTTAGTTGAGGAGAATCCTTTTGGCAGTGGCTATTCAAGCTTTGGCCAACAGATTTGTGAGATTCGGTTTTTTGAGCCTAGTAAGGTTCTAGCTTGTGTTGATGTGCATTTATCATTATTTTTTGAGCGAAGCAAGGCATGCCAATATGATGATCCTTATTTTCTTATACTTAAGGACACGGTGCAGTAATAGTGATAAAAAAGTTGTCATAGGTGATGATGGTGTTATACAACTATAAGGTCGAATTTGTGTGCCTAATATTGATAGATTGAGGGAGTTGATACTAGAGGAGGCGCATAGTTCAAGATAATTCATTCATCTAGGGGTTACAAAGATACATCATAACTTGAATTAATATTATTGATAGCGTAGGATGAAGAAGGACATTGTTGGGCATGTTTTGCGTTATTTAAATTGCCATCAAGTCAAGTATGAACATTAGAAACTGTGTTGTTTAACTCTGAAGATGGTTTTACCATAGTAGAAGTTGGAGCATATCATTATGGAATTTTTGGTGGGCTTACCACATACTTTGAAGAAGTTCGATGTAGTTTGCGTTATTGTTGATAGATTGACTAAGTCTGCGCACTTCATACCGGTTTTAACTACTTACTCATGGGAAAAGTTGGCACAGATTTATATCTGGGAGATAGTTCATTTTCATAAGGTGCCTATTTTCATTATTTCAGACGGGAGTACTCAGTTCACATCTCACTTTTGAAGGGTTATACAACAAGAGTTAGGTACACAAGTTGAGTTTAGCCTAGGTTTTCACCTGCAGGCTAATAGCGGACTATTCAGATCCTTGAGGATATGTAGATAGCATGATTCATTGACTTTGGAGGTCATTAGGACCAGTTCTTGCCTTTGGCAAAGTTTTAATATAATAACAGTTACTAGTCCAACATTTAGATGGCATTGTATGAGGCTTTATATAGTAGGCAATGTCGTTCTCCTATTGGTTAATTTGATCCTGGTGAGGCTAAGTTTTTGGGTACAAATTTGGTATGAGAGACTTTGGAAAAGGTCAAGTTAATCCAGGAGCGACTTTGCACAACTTAGAGTAAGCAAAGAAGTTATACGGACCAGAAGGTTCATGATGTTGTGTTCATGGAAGTGAGAATGTAATTATTATATTTTCGACCATGAAAGGTGTGATGAGGTTCAATAAGAAAGGAAAGTTGAGTCAGAGGTTCATAGGTCCATTTGATGTTTTTAGAGAGGGTTGGAGAGGTGGCAAATAGGCTTGCCTTGCCTCCTCGTTTATCAAGGGTACATTCGACATTTCATGTATTCATGTGTCAAAAATACAATGAGAATAAGTCGCATATTTTGGACTTCAACACAGTATAGTTGGATGAGAATTTGGCCTATAAAGAAGAGTTGATGGCTATAATGGATAAATAGGTTCAACAGATAAGATCAAAGGAGATCGTTTCAGTTAAAGTGCTTTGTAAAGGTCAAGCAAGCGAGGAGGCTACTTGGGAGATTGATTCAGATATGTGTAGCAGATGTACTCACCTATTTGATAGACTAGGTACATTTCTAAACCCATTCAAGGATAAATGTTTGTTTTCCAAAAGGTGTAGAATGTAACAACCTAGCCGATCATTTTGAGTTTTACACCCCTTTCCCTAATTTAAAACTTTCTATAGGTTCATTTACTGTTTTATAACTTACGAGTATGGGTAATTTGGACCCTAAAGGGCTTGAGAAATATTTGAAACATTATACCGCCATTTGGAATGTTTAAAGAATTAAGCAACGACCTTACCCCTTGATTCTAGAAATATCAAGTTGGTTCATGCTTTTGAGGCTTCAACTAAGTTTATATGATATATTAGACATGTATGAATGTTTGGACTAGGACGCGAGATTCTCGGAAGCGTTTCAGCACTATTACATCAAAAACTGGAACTTTAAGACTCTTAAGTTTGACTTGAGTCATTGTCTGGAGTTGTAGCGCTTCGCTTCGTGTTCGATCCTTTAGATAGGTTCGTTTAGGGTATGTAGACTAGGGCTATTCATTCGGATCAGATATCCGAAATCCGAACCGATCCATGCAATTTCGGATTTCGGATTGGATTCAGATTGGTATATTTTAATCCAATCCGATCCGAAATCCAAAATTAATAGGCAATTTATAAATACTACAGTTTAATTTCGGATAGTCAGTACTTCCTTTACATCTTCCTCCAACTTATTACCTTTACAATTGCTATATTTAGCTATATTATCACCATAGTACTTACATAATTGCATAAACATGAATTTATCTTAATGTATTGCCTCTTTTACAAAGAAAAAATATATATTAGTTTGCAACTTTGAGGCATAATAATACGATTCAAAATTCGACCCGATCCAAACTTTAATATCCAATCTGATCTGATATAATTCGGATCGGATTCGGATTGCATTTTCTAGAATCTGAAATCCGAAATCCGAATTCGAAATGTGATAAATTCGATCTGATCTGATCCGTGCACAACCCTAATGTAGACTTGTCGGGATGGATTCGAGAGGTCCTGGGAGGCTCGAGTGAGTTTTAGGGCACTCAAGGAGGTTTAATGTGAGAAACTAAGAATCTACATACAGGCCTATCACATCGTAGGCCACGCCGTATGACACGACGTGACATGCCAT
The DNA here is from genome assembly GCF_001879085.1 of Nicotiana attenuata. Classification (NCBI taxonomy): domain Eukaryota; kingdom Viridiplantae; phylum Streptophyta; class Magnoliopsida; order Solanales; family Solanaceae; genus Nicotiana; species Nicotiana attenuata. The sequence continues at coordinate 66,991,767 of NC_031994.1, forward strand.
TTTGGTCTGTAGTTCTAGCTACTTGTATAAATAGTTCCTATTTCGTGTTTTGAGCTTATTTCACCATTTTTGGAGCTTGGGAGATCATGTTTTAGAGATTTTAAGCAACATTATCATCTACAACATTGATATAAGTGATTCTTATCCAAACGATTATATCATGAATCTATCATCAATTTTGTTTTAGAAACATGAATCAAAGGTAAAATCCAGAAAGATTTTGGAGAAAACCTAGAAATACCTAAATGATGACTTGAATGCCTAAATGACCTTCCATTTAAATCAAAGCATAAATTTTGATCTGTGAGGTTATGGGTCAACGGGATTTAACTTTGGTTTTCTAGTTTGACATGTAGTCTCGGGCTTGACTTTGAGTTGAGCTTTAATCGGGCTTGACTTTGAGTTGAGCTTTAGCCTAACCTTAGATAGTGAATGATTTAATGAGTACAATAGTTTTATTTGAAATCCTTTAACACTCTTATGACTAGAACGAGGTCATTTAGTAGATTTGGACCGAGGCAAGAGTGTTCTTGAAAAATAGAGCTTGCTTGGACCGAGGTAGGTTGAGACTTTAACCACAATGACAGAATTTTCCAGTGACCTTCGTTCTCATGCTAGTTCAACATCATGGGTCCTATGTGCATTTACATAGTTAAACTGCTTAGTCATATGTTATTTCATATTTGTACCTTGTTAGCATATATAAATATATTGTTCTTATTAAATTTTGAAGATTTTTGTGAGCTTGTGAGCTATTAGGGCGTGTGAATTATAGTTCCTGTTGAGGTATTAGTTAGGTCATGTCATACATGTTCCTATAAGGCATGCGAGATCACATTCCTGGTGCGTCTGGAAAAGGATCTATCCCTTTAGAGTCACAGAACACCAGAATTCCGCAAGCAGTATGCACGCGGGTTTGAATATGATAACGATTGATGAGTTTGAGCATAATGTGGAAGCTTTATAATGCTTTGTTCCAATTTATGCCTTCCTATAAGCTTTACTTGTGCACATATATATATATATGTTGAATTAATGTAATTTTCATATGCATTGGACATAATTAGTCAGAGATATGGTGTCTTATATCATATGCTTTATCTTTGTATCTCTAATTATATTGCATTTATGCTTATTTTCTATCACATGAACTATAGAAGTGGTTAAAATGAGTATCTTTTGACTTAATACTCGTCAATACTTCGCTGGGTAAATTGTTAGTGATGTTTACTTACTGTGTCTATATACTCATACTACACTTATATTTTTGTGTTGATACTGATTCTGATACGGGCAATACTCGGGAGAGTTCTTAGGAGCAGTCCTTAACTATCAGGGTGAGCCGCTTGGATTGGATCACAATGCCTTGGAATTTTCTTATTATGTAATTATTGTTTCTTGTTTCAAGTAGTGATTTACTTATTTAGATGTATGTGTTATTTGTTTGTACTATTTCATGACTTAATAACACCAATTCCTTGGATATTTTGATTATTTCCTCGTTACGAAGCATCTTTCGTGAACATGGCCCAAGCCTCGCATTTGCAAAGCATAAAACTGCCTCAGCCCAGAATTCTCTTTCGCGACCGTGGAAGGACACTTGCAACGGGGACGCATCGCTTGCCACACCTACGCAAACGCGATGCACCATTGCATCCAGCCCTTTGCAATGCATCTCCCTCTTTGCAACCACAAAGCATAGCAACCCCCAGCCCAAATTACTCTCCGTGATTGCAAGACATGCTCTGTGATCGCAATAAAGAACCTAACACCAGCAAAAATTTGCAACACCAAAAATACTCCAGATGGTCCTAAACTCGTCCGATCCCCCCGGACTCCATCCAATCATACCAACAAGTCCATAAATATTATCCGCACCTATCCAAAACCTTCAAGCACATAAAAGATAATCACATCAAAGAATCAAATGTCAATCAACATATTAAACTCTCTTAAGTTCATAAACTTCTAAACTTCTATCCAAACTTCCGATTCATGTCTATACACTTTAGATCACAACCAAACTTTACACACAAGTTTCATTCAACAAAATGAACTCAACCATAGTCCCGGAATAATAATCGGAGTCCGATATTATCAGAGTCAACTATCGGTCAAACTTAAGAACTCTCCAATTCTTCAAATTGCCAACTTTCGGCAAATAAAGCCAAAATCATCTAGAACATTAAATTTGAAATTCGTACATATGCATGAGTGCAAGAGTTATCATACGAACCTATTGGAATCATCAAATCATGATTCCAAGATTGTTAACTTAAAAATTAAACCTTGGTAAACTCGTACAACTTAAGCTTCCAAAAAAAAACTAAGTTTCCAAATTACTCCTGTATCCCATGAAAACCAAACCACCCATCCCCAAGTTATAAAATATCAAAATACATATACAGGAAGTATCAAATAGGGAAATGGGGGTTCTAATACTCAAAACAATAGGCCGGGTTGTTACACAAGGGCGCCAATTTATTATGCAATTAGATCAAACTATTTAGAGAACATCTTAACTATAGATCCAGTTCGACTGCATTAAGAAAGTATTTGTAAACAAACGGAATGAGTGAGTCAACTTAACTTAGGTCGTGGTTATTGATAACAACTAGATAGGATTCTTAATAGCAAGATACTAGTCAACTAGAGCTAACGGTAGGAAGAAGTGTAACGAACGAGAGTTGTTGAAACTAGCACATTGGAAGATCAATCGGCCAAAATAACCATGAGCGACTACGATGTTATAAGTTTCTTCCTCTTGACCGAATCTGTAACCTTCATTAGTAGATTCATTTTCTGTGATTTTCCTGATCAAACTAGAAGTTACCAAGGAACCATACTCTTATTCTAGCTTTCCCAAAGTGGCGAGGGGGGTGAGCAGAAAAAGCATTCTGCTCTTTTTCTTAGCCTTTGGTATACTATTCCCTGACCAGCATCATCATCTTTCACAGAGCTAAAAGCATAAGTACTTATCCACCTATCATAGGCAGCGAAACTACTCCTGATGATGCTTACCTCATGGCAACTTATGGAAAGGAGAGGACGAGACAACAAGATGGTCTGTCAGAGAGGTTGTCATATACAGAGTCTGACGTAGTAGCGGACAACTTTGAATTGAGACTGAAAGCATCAAGCTCAGCAGTTTATGGTTCACCCATTTTTTTATGCTATATACGCGGACTCCGTTCCTATATCTCTTCCATTAAGCTAGACAAGTTGGGAATTAATGGTTGGCTCTATCTATAAAGATTTTGGATTTGTTCATAATGATCAAATTATATCTGGTCTTGTTTCCACCTTTCCAATCATTCTCGATATAATTTTTAAATATTGGATTTTCTGTTAGTTGTCTCTGTCACTTGTAGTTATTTATCATTCAATGATGCATGATAAAGGACCCATTGATATTAATCTAATCCAATTAGAATTCTTGGTACTTTGTAGTTGTACATAAGTAAAGTATTGAAAATCGTATTTACTCTTTCTATTTCTAACCATCAGGGAGATTCATCCTAGATTGTTTCGGCAAATAGCAGAATCGTGGCTAGGGAACTATACTAGTGACCTACCCAATTGTAGAAATTTTTGCGATCAATAATTGGACCATGCAAACTAGAAATGTTTTTTCTTGGCTAAAGAAAGAGACTACTCGATCTGTTTCCGTATCGCTCATGATATATATCAACGGTCTATAGGAGGTTTTGAAAAAAAAGGAGAAATAATTATTTTCTTGTTCTATCAAGAGGATACTATTGCTCCTTTCTTTTTTTCTTTTTATTTATTTACTAGTATTTTACTTACATAGACTTTTTTGTTTACATTATAGAAAGAAGGAGAGGTTATTTGCCTGCATTTATTCATGATTGAGTATTCTATTTTGATTTTATATTTATTTAAAGTTGTAGAAATATAACTTGTTTCTCTCCTTGCTAATGTTACTATATCTTTTTTATTTTTATTTCAAAAAAAAAATCTAATTTTGACTTCATATTTATATCTTTGAAATAAGAAAGAAGAGAAATATTTGAACTTGAATATTTTGTTTTTTAATTTAAATAATGTAAAAATTGTTAGTATACTGTATTTGTAAAATAATTCCGGAAATATAAACGAATATAAACAGAAATGAACATAAACAAAAATGTTAGAAAACCAATTCGAGCCCACTGAATTCACAGTGTTTCCTTAAGGAATTTAATCCCCTCCTAGTACCCAAGGTTATGGATTATTTTCTCCCAGGATAGAACGAATTACATACTGGTGTAGTGGTACTTCAAACCCCAGCGTTTCAGCGAACACAAAATTCGGTAGCAAATCACACTTACTTTTTGCTTTGTTTGATGCTAAAAGTATGCAGAAGAAGGAGAAGAAACTCAAAAAATCGTAGTGAAATTCTGAGCAGAATAGTGTTGTATTTATAGCCAAAGTTGGGCTGAAATCTGAGGAGGTGCAACTCTTCAGAATGGATGTTTATGCAAAACGCCCACAGCATAAATGCCATTACATAAATGGCCATTTACTCAACAATAAAGAGGGAAAATAAAGAGGGAAAATTGAAGAGGGTAGTTACTTTTCTGTTACCAAAACAACAAAACGGATTGGATTTAATATTCCGATTCCGATTCCGAAGCCGTAGCCGAAGCCGAGTCGAGCGAGCGACGACGACGACGGCGCGAGGCTTGCCTTCTTCTCAACTCTTTAAGAGCTAGAAGAAGAGCAATTGCTTATATACCCATAAAAAACCTCTTCCTCTTCTAATATGGGACAATGCCCATTTGCTAAGGGGGAACTTAAAATTTCACTCAAAAATTTCATTTCCCTCCATTTCCCATTCACCCTCTTTAAGTATTTAATATATTAATTAAATACATCCAAAACCCAACAAAAATAGAAGGTAAGTAGGCGAGGGGGCAGATGTAGGCAAGTGAATCAAGGCTCCATTTCCCATTCACCCTCTTTAAAGCATTTAATATATTAATTAAATACATCCAAAACCCAACAAAAATAGAAGGTAAGTAGGCGAGGGGGCAGATGTAGCCAAGTGGATCAAGGCAGTGGATTGTGAATCCATCATGCGCGGGTTCAATTCCCGTCGTTCGCCCATAATTCATAAATATTTTATTTAATAAATGATTGTCTACAAAGGATTTTATTTAGTGAACATGTCACAAGATTACTCCTATTTATTTTTGTAAAGTTTATAAAAATGAAGAATTTAATTCGATTTTCTCTCATATTTACTATGGCGACGAAGAATCAAATTATCACTATATTTATTCCTTTTTCTACTTCTTCTTCCAACTGCAGGATAACCCCAAGGGGTGGGTCTTTTCTACCAATTGGGGCTCTCCCTTCACCACCCACATGGGGATGGTCTACAGGGTTCATAACTACTCCTCTTACTACATGACGCTTATCTAGCCAACGCTTAGATCCAGCTCTACCCAAACTTTTCTGGTTCACCCCAACATTCCTCACTTGTTCGACTGCTGTTGAGCAGTTTTTAGATCTCAAACGGCCTCCCCAGAAGGTAATTTTATTGTGGCCGGTTTCCCTCTTTTGCAATCAGTTTCGCTACAAAAGTCGCTGGTCTAGCTAATTATTCACCTATTCCAAGTGTGATTTCTATGTTATGTATGGCTATGCCTAAGGGCGTATATATCGGTCATGACTTAAATTATTCTTTAATTATGTATTTTCTCTATTTAGTGTAATTAGTCTTAATAAAATAATTAACCTTTTGCTCTCTTTGATTTTAGGATAGTAGGTACCAATCCTTGTTGCGTTTATATCCAGCTCCCCGTGGATTTGATAATTGAGATACTTCTATTTAACTATATTATAATTTGACTAGTCTCGCTTGCTCAATATGTTAATTTTATATTGTTAGAGTAGCATGTTAGTTGGTCAAGTTTCGCGGAGGTCAATCCCTACCTTCAGCACCATCAAGATTATCTTCGTCTAATCTTCCTATGTATCTAGAAGTCTTTGTCGATAGCAACATATTCCATAGAGAGAAAGGCACTGCCGAAGAGAATTTGGAAAATGAATCAAAACGATATTTTTTCAGTTATATATGATGTGCACAATGAAAATGAGTAGGACGTTTTAATTGGTTGAATTTTACACGTTGGACGTGTTTGAGAACACGCACATTACTTGTTCCACAAACAATATAAATTGTGTTTGATAGCAATATTTAGAGGCGGGTTTGAGTGTTCAAAAGGAACAAAGCTTTTTTTAGGTGTCTAAAGAAAAGAAAATAATATATTTTAAAGGGCGCTTATGTATTTGACCTCAAAAAACAGATACATGTTGCCTAAATCTTTGCATTTGGATTTGGTTGTGGTGTTTCAAAACTGGCATTTGGAAAATAATTTCGTAATCATGGTTGCGTTAGTTCTTAAGAAGAACGGAAAATAGTTCAAAATGTCCTTAAACTATTGGAAAAGGTTTAAAAATACCTTTCATCCATCTATTGGGCTAAAAATACCCCTCCATTCACCTTTTTGGTTCACTTATGCCCTTTGACTGTTAGGTCAATGCTGAATTAAAAATAATTACTTAAAAAAAATATTTTGCCAAATATTTTTATTTTTTAAACTAATGCACCAGTAGTCCACTAATTTAGTAAAGTCTTCTTCTTCTTTTTTCAGTTTTACAAAAAAATATTCTTTTTTCAGTTTTTTCAGTTTTTCTAAAGCATTTTTTTTGTCAAAACTGGAATTTTTTTTGTAAACACAGAAAATAAAATTGTTTTTAATAAAATATTTTCGTTTTTAAAAACTGAAAAAAATATTTTCAACAAAATATTTTCGTTTTTGAAAAATATTTTTTTTCATTTTTCTTAATTTTTTAAAGCATTTTTTTTTGTAAAAACTGGAAAAACAAATTTTTAAAAACTGAAAATAAAATTGTAAAAAATATTTTCGTTTTTTAACAAAATATTTTTGTTTTTTAAAACCTGAATTTAAAAAAAATGAAAAAAATATTTTTCAAAAAGGAAATAAATATTTTTTTCAGTTTTTAAAAAGCGAAAATATTTTTATTAAAATCGATTTTTTTTTTCTATTTTTACAAATTTTTTTCCAGTTTTTACAAAAAGAAAATGCTTTTAAAAAATGAAAAAAAATATTTTTTTGTAAAAACTGAAAAAAGAAGAAGAATACTTTACTAAATTAGTGGACTACTGGTGCATTCGTTGTAAAAAAACAAAAATATTTTGCAAAATATCTTTTTGTTAAGTAATTATTTTAATTTAGTATTGACATAACGGTCAGAGGGTATAAGTGAACTAAAAAGTTGGATGGAGTGAAATTTTTAGCCTAATATGTGGATGAAGGTTATTTTTAAATATTTTCCAATAGTTTAGGAGCATTGAAAAGAAATTTCTCTAAGTACATTTACTTTTATATGGTTTCTATTCTCAAGTACGTTCGGTCATTCTTGCAACATTTTTAGTTTTACATGGTTTTTGGCTTACAAATATTTTAAGACCAAACATGACTATTTTCTTTGTTGTTTAGAAAAAAAAGTACATATTACTTAAACCAAGGCCTGCAGATAAACCTCTAAAAAACCCCAAGTCCTTCGCGGAGACAATTTCAGTTTCTCCGACCAGCTTCCATAGCCGAAACTGCACTCTTGGGTCTTCCAGTTGCTGCGCAAACGGTTCTCTACACCCCAACTTCTCCATGCATCTAACCGCAATAACTTCTCACCCGCCGAATCCAATAATACATTCATCTTCAACACCACTCGTCCTCAACCCCCTCTTTCTCAGATTACCCTTCAAATGCCGACGAAAATTGAAAAGACCTACATTTTCAGCTTCTTCTTCTTCTTCGAACACTAATAATAATAATAATCCTGAAGGGTTCTCTTGGCTGCGCCTTTCCCAGTCCATTCGCCGCGGTTCAGAACTGTTCGTCAAGCAATTGGGTGACTCTGTGAAGAAAGAGACCGGTTTTGATTTTGACGATGCTAAAAATATAGTCGCAGAATTTTCTGGTCGAGCTGTTGACTCTGCCAAAAAGGGGCAAATTCACCTCCAACATTTTAAGTCCGAGTTGTTTCCCGACTTCTTAAATTGGAACAAATTCGAGTCCTGGAAGGTGAACTTGAGCATTTCTCCTCACTTTTTTGTTGGGTCCAATTATTTAATCTTGAAATAGATGAACAATTTCAATTTTATTGGTATTGCTTTGAATTCTTTGCAAAATTTGTTCTCACGTTGTCTTTTTAATATGGATGTAAGTGATATACACTGAATGTGTAAAGATTTTTTAATACTATCAGAAGATTTTAACCTTACGATAATTATCATTTTGTAAGTGACCTGGTTTTGTAAGTATGTTTTACACGTCACTGCATAGAACATAAAACTCTTTTAACATTATGCCTACCTTTTTCTTTTGTTCCGTCAGGACATCAAGAAATGGGATTCAAAGAGAGTTGGTGTCTTCATTGTGTATGTTATAGTCACGGTATTTTCTTGTCAAAAAATATATATGGCAATTCGAGCTCCTATGATCAATAGGGAGCGAAAAGAACTTACAGAGGCATACATGGAGGCACTGATTCCTGAACCTACTCCTGTTAATGTCAAAAGGTAAACATAATTCCTTTTATCCGTAATGCTCAAGCAGATCCCTAAGAATGTAAAAGTAAAACAACAAATTGGATTTTTGTTTATAGGATTACTTGAATTCTACCATTAAGTACTTCACCAATCAACTAACTGTGTTATGATGAATACATAATACTTGGTAGCTCTATTACTTGGTGATATCCAGAGAGATCATTCCATGCTTCATCTTCTTACAGATAAAATGATGTGATGTCGAGTTTTGATAAGTTTGAGATGCATCTTGACATTATACTTCATCGTTTAATAATAGAACTTTTATTAATGAAAGAAAAAATAAACCAACATCAACGAAGTGTTGGAGAAACATAAGAATATATACAAATGCTCTCAGGGTTCTGGTTTAGTGGCAATAGCGCGATGCGTGATGTGTGATTAGGTGCACATCATGGGTTTGAACACTGCCTTAGACAAAATCCTCGTATTTGGGTGGAGAAGGTTAGAGGGACGGGCACATTGTTTACCGAGCTTCGGTTCATGCGCCAATTGGCTCTCGGGGATTTCTTGATTAACAAACTAATATATGGAATAGATTATGCCTGCATAGAACTTTGGAAATCTATCAAGTAACTTGATTCATAAACATCCTTCAAATTAGCCAAAAGACTAGTAGGGTAAAATGTTTATACCTCAATCCGTGCATGGTTTCAGCTTTTCCTTCAATACATCCACCACTTCTTCTTTCTTCCCATATCACGCAAGCTGGGATAGCGTCTCAAATCTCCTTTGCTCCTTCCTAAGGCCTTTGTTTTGCCAGGACCAGTATACATCCGTTAGAGAAGCAAGCATGACCCATAACCCCAAGATGTTAAGGAGAAGGTTCCACATTTATGAGCCTACTGAACAGTGGATGAAAAAATGCCTTGTATCTTCTAGTCCCTTTTCACACATAAAGCATATGTTACACAGCTTAATTTCTCTTTTGTTAACCTGTGTCAACAGTCAACACAGCTTCATGTGGGCTGCCTCCCAGTAAATCAAGCAACCATATATGGAGCTTTTGATTTCCTAAACCTTCTTCCAAGGCCAGCTATCCCTACTATCTTAACAAGCCATCAAGCTGTATAGCACTGTATCTGTTACCCACACAGAATATGGATTGGCTACTCAGTTAACACCAAGGATTTCTCAGGCTTTCTAATAGCTGTCTTACCATTTCAGGTTCCGAATGATGACAGTCTCTTCTAAAGCAAATGTCCCAGCCATAATGTGTCTTGCTCTGTGCTAAAGTGGCACCTGTGCAGCAAAGCTAAAGAAATATAGGAACGAATCCTTTAAGGTTGTGCCACTTCCAACATATCATGTCAAAAATGTATTCTTGTACCATCTCCCACCTTGAATTTAAGGCTTCCTGTTGGTTTTTGATGTGCTTCCAACATCCACTTGATAAGAGCTTGAAACTACTTTTCTGCACCATTAACCTTCTTGTCCATATTTTACTATCACCACCCCCTCTTTTTATCGAATCTTGACAACCACTTGAAAAGAAACGTTTGCTGTGCATTCTTAGATTTGTTATGCTCAAACCATCATCTTGTTTGCTAAGTCCGACAATATTTTACGAGTTGAAAATATTCCTTATCTTTATGTCCTTCCAATAGGAATTACTTTTATAGTCTGACCATGGCTTTCTCTACTATTAAGGGCATATGGGAAACTGGTATCACATAAGTTGGTAAAGCATCCAAAACATTATTTATTACGATAAGTGTACTTCTCAGTGTCGTCAAAGGCTCATTTAAAGCGCGTTTAATCCCTTAAGCTCAGAAAAGCTTTGGGAGAGCGATTCGCGTCGCTTAAGATGCACTTCAGTGTAAGGGAAGGCACTAAGGCTCACTCCTCATTGCCCATGAGTTCTATCTTGAATCAAGCGGCACTAAACAACTCATATAATCAACAAATAAGTGTATTAGCTATTAAGGAAAATGAATTTGTTACTTTTTTGTTAAATTACATATATATTTTGTATTTTTTTCCTTCATTGCGTTTTTTTACTAAAGCTCACACTTTAATTGATTTTTGCACTTAAAACCCCAATAGAGCTGGAGCGCATTTTAGAGCTTTTCGTGTTTGACAATATTGGTACCTCCCAAACAACTATCTTTCCACCATGATAACTTCCATTAAATATAGAGGCATACCCAAATAATTAGTTGAAAGATACTTGATGCTATTCCTCTACAATGAGAACATTTACAAGAAAATGAGAACACTTGGCTAGATATATGTGGAGCCTAGAAATGGCTTCAAAGACAATCAGAATTGCACCCTGATACCTAAGTTGTCTTCTGTCAACTTCAGACGTTATAAGGGTGTCATTAGCATACTGTGGGATGTGGGAAATATGCACTGAGCTAGCACCTTCTCCTCCAGCTTCAACACCTCTGGTATACTCCAATTGTTTTTCTATTGGATATGGTAAACCTCACTCCTATGAACCCCTGCCCAAGAGTTAATATTGGCCTTGGATTATGATTCATAATAAAACACCATGAGTTATAGTTGATAACTTAACTATATATTTCTTGCGGTAGTACAATTAATGTACTGCATGTCTTCCTCTATACTATTGTGTTTATGCATGCTAGCTTTGAGCCGAAGGTCTATCGAAAATAGCCTCTTTACCTGCATAAAGGTAGGGGTAAGACTGCGTGCTCACTACCCTCCATAGACCCCACTTGTGAGATTATACTGGGTATGTTATTGTTGTTTTTGTTGTTGTTGCTAGTACTATTAATGTAATATTTCTAGAATATATCAATGAGCATGCACCTCGGACATCGTTCATACGGGATCAGGGTGACTTGAACTAGAAATTTGATTAAACTAGCGTAATTTTGCACAAACATGAGGATATGAATTGAAAATAATTATTGAATACAAACTACGACTTGAAGTTAGCAATTACTTATAACTACGAACTACGAGTAGAAGCAAGCAATTATTTTATCAAAGAAAAGAAGAAACAAGCCTTGGCGGCCATAGTTATCTAGTACCTGTTGCTGGTGGGAGGTGTCAGGTATCCCGTGGAATTAGTCGAGGTGTGCGCAAGTCTGCCCGGATACCATGGTTATCGGGAAAAAAAAAACAGAAACAACTACAAGTAAGCAATTGAAAAAGCCAGGAAAATGATCAGGCACTTGAAGTTAACAATGAGGAGTGAGGTCTAGGCTGGCAAATCACCCACACAGACTCCTTAAGCTTCCACATTTGATAGGTCTATTACTATTCGGTTGAAATATTAACACGAGATTAAATTACCTAGCCCATTTTTCGATCAGTCTATCGGGTATTAAGCTTAACCCATAAAGGATTGTCTCTGGTGCTTTTTAGTGTGTCCACTAAATGCATAAAATCTCTAAATAGATGTCCCATCTAATGAGATCATAGATTGCCTAACCTCTCGAACCTTAATTTCCTTTTTCAATTCAATAAGGTTCCTAAATACCATTAATTTGGGCTGAACAACTAATAAGCACAATTGAGCACGTGATTAAGCAACAAAACCCTTTGAGCACGTGACCTTTTGTTAAAACGGGGACAAAACAAAAAATTCTAGACTAGTAGTTTGATCTGGACCATTATAAGATATTCAACTCAATGCAGTTTATGTCATAGGAGGACACATTTACCTGGATCACCTTATGCAAATATATGTTGTTACTTGATCCAATTGGTGCTTTAAGATATTTTTTGATCTCTCAACTCCGTTCTTGTATTCTTATAGATTCAAGAAAGGTCTGTGGAGGAAGACTACCCCCAAAGGTTTAAAGTTAAAGAAGTTCATTGAAGCAGCAGATGGAACTCTTATTCAAGATAGTTCCTACATTGGTGAAGATGCTTGGGAAGATGACACAGGCAGTCATGATATGAAAGAGGTGATAGAACGTGATACTAGATTGAGAGTAGAGGATAAAGAGACTCTGAAAGAGAATCTTGGAATTTCAGGTGAGTTTTGTTATTAGGCTTGCATAATGTTGTAAGGACTTAATTATCCTTCCTTCTTCAAAAGGAGGTGGAAATGTTAATAACAGTATCATAAGCTATTCTAGTTCCTCATTGGAAATGTTAGGTCGTATGCTAGCAACATAGTTCTGTAGTTTCCTATATATTCTTTTTATATCTTAATAGGATGAAAGAAGAACCTTCTTGATGGTTTCCTGTTCAATGAACAATGAGAAGAATTGTGTAGTAGTATATCAGTATTTTTGACTTTATTTTACTTCAAAATGAATAAGCTGCACTCTGCAATCTTGTTCTTTCTACTTTTTCGCTCCCCAAAATATTAGTAAACTTTTAAACTGGTGGATTGTTCTTTTTCTTTTCGGGGTGGGTGGGTGTTTCAGTATTTTTAAAGGTAGAGGTGCTGGGCGGAGCATTTGATCTATTATGGGGTGGGGTGTAAATCTCAAGGCATGGGACATAAGTCCCACAGATTTTGAACTTTTAATATGAAAATTAGTTTAAAAGTATATTAAAATATGAAAACAATCTGGAAACTTGGAAAATAATTTAAACGTATGTGTTTCGGAGTGTACAATACAGTCAATGCATTCCAACGTGTAAAAGCGCGCACAGGGCATAAGGGAAAACAGTCAAGGTGTAAACCGTGCATGAGGGGCGAATGCCTCACCTATTGAGGCGTTAGCCCCGTTATCACCTCGGGCTGTGGTAGAGGCTACCTTTCCCCGAGGCACGTCCTGATTTTTCTTCTAATTTTCTTTTTGAGATTATCAGTTAGTGCGGTAGGGATCATACATCAAAAATTGAGGAAAAGTTATATCAAATGGCCTCGTCAAATATAAATGAAACGTATAATAAGAGATGTACTTACTGTCAATTTTCTGGTCCACCATATCACATAGAAATCTAAATTCACTTTTGGGTGCATCCAGATAAAGGTAATTTCAAGGAGCTGGATTAAAGAACATTGTAGGTTATGCCTGGGTCTTCCTCCAGAAAGGCTGAGCTAATTTTGGTTAAATACGTATCTTATACTTTGTAGTAAAATGCATAAATAACATGGTGCGAAGGTTTTTTTTAATATGTTTTACATGATACCACTCCTATACTTTTAGGTAAGTTTGCCAAGCAGAGGTGTAGTAAGTAGAGTTAAGTTCAGAACTTATTATGTTAGAACTGATCTGATTAAATTCTTGAGATTCCCAGAATAATCTTTTAGACTTCAATGAACAATTATAGTGAATTGTGTTTTTTCAGTTGCCTAGGTGAATCCAGATTATCTTATTTGTCGTTTGAAGCATTTCTTTTCCTGTTGTTTTTGCAGCTGAAAATCAGGATATGAGTGGAACATGGCGTGAAAGGCTTCAAGCATGGCACGAAATTCTTAGAAAGGAGAAGATGGCAGAACAATTAGATTCAGTAAATTCAAGGTATGTGGTTGAATTTGACATGAAGGAAGTGGAGAACAGCCTTCGCAAAGATGTGGTTGAGAAGACAAGAGAAACCCAAGGAGCCAGGGCATTGTGGATCTCCAAAAGATGGTGGAGATATCGTCCTAAACTTCCTTATACCTATTTTCTTCAGAAGCTTGATACTTCTGAGGTAATTATTCCGCTTTCTCTGTTCCGTGTCTCTTCATACTCAGATATGGTTGTCCCTTTATGTTCTAATGCTTTCAAGTGGGACATAAATGTTGGATACTTCTAAGTCATAAAGCATTATTCATGAATGATGTTATAAGGGAATTGTACTTCAAATAGTGATGCCACCCTATTCTTCATTCTTTTGAATGATGTTATAAGGGAAAATAGCAAAAGTTATATTTGTTAAACATATTTGCCTTTGCTTGAGTTCTGGCTGGAGACTGTAATTCTCTGGTTCAGGTGGAATCAAACTAATGCATTATTTTGACGTAGATATGGATTCACTTTCTATTAGATTTACTAACTTAATATCCGCAGGTGGCTGCTATAGTATTCACGGAGGATCTGAAGAGAGTGTTTGTCACAATGAAAGAAGGATTCCCACTTGAATATATTGTGCGTAAGATATATATCTTTTGTAGAATAAATTCATTACTGTTCCTGAACCGACCTATTTACTGGTTAATGTATTTTCCTCCTTTTCAGGTTGATATTCCACTAGATCCTTTCTTATTTGAGATGATATCAAGTTCTGGAGCTGAAGTTGATCTACTTCAGAAGCGGCAAATTCATTACTTTCTCAAAGTTCTTTTTGCTTTATTGCCTGGCATACTGATTTTGTGGTTTATAAGAGAATCTATGATGCTTCTGCACATCACGACAAAGCGCCTCCTCTATAAGAAATATAATCAACTTTTCGATATGGCTTATGCTGAAAATTTTATTTTGGTATCTTTTCATCTCTATTGGATCTAACTAATACCTGCCTCTTCTATTTTTCTGAATTTTGTTTTATATACCAGTCACCTTTTTAACTCCTATTCCCTTGCCTACTTAGCCAGTTGGAGAAGTTGGTGAGACGAAATCGATGTATAAAGAGATAGTATTGGGAGGAGATGTTTGGGATCTTTTGGATGAATTGATGATTTATATGGGAAATCCAATGCAATATTATGAGAAAGATGTCAAATTTGTGCGGGTAAACTCATACAATCTTTTCAACACTTACTAAAACTATGTATTATGCAAATCTTGTTCAGTTTGATTCATTTTAATGCATGGCAGGGTGTGCTTCTGTCTGGGCCTCCTGGAACAGGCAAAACACTGTTCGCTCGGACACTTGCAAAGGAAAGTGGGATGCCTTTTGTATTTGCTTCTGGTGCAGAGTTCACTGATAGTGAAAAAAGTGGTGCTGCACGAATCAATGAAATGTTTTCTATTGCTAGGAGAAATGTGAGTTTATGTCTTCTAGTTACAAACTTACAATATTGACGTATAGGGATGAGAATGTTCCTCAGAATAACAAATTTTCCTCACGTGATCTCTGCACCGAAACAGCCACTGGATCGCCAGTCTAAAACAAGTTGGAGAGAGGAAGGGGAGCTTGGTCACTGTTTAAGTTATAACCTTTCTTGTAAATCTTAACCTACTGGTGACATGAACGTAATAAAGAAGCTTCTAAAGCAATAACAAGATGTTCAGTCTAACTAAAAATCTGAAGCTCATTTTATCAAGTATGCTTTTATGATGAAGTCTGTGCTTTTATGATGAAGTCAACGCAGAAGTTACTTTAAAACTGTTACGCTCCTTTAAATGCATGTTAATGTAACCTCTTGGCTTCACTATTTGCACCAGACACGAACTAACAGGTCTTGAGGCTTGGTTGAATTACTGTGGATGAAGTAACTAACAAATGTTTTAACATATTATGTTGCTGGCTTCGATTCTGATGATAAAATCTCCATCATTGAACAAAGAAATCATGCCCTAATGTTATACTGTTAATGAAATATGTTTTTCTGATGTCATTAGCCTTCAAGTAATAGGACCTGTCACTTCTCTTGAGAATTCTCACTATGATGTGATTTCTGACCCCCCCCCCCTTCCCCTGCCCCGCACGATGTACTCGTGCTAATTCAAGGGGATAAAATTTACGTTCTGTTGTCCTCTTTGTAGGCTCCAGCTTTTATATTTATAGATGAGATTGATGCTATTGCTGGAAGGCATGCAAGAAATGATCCGCGCAGGAAAGCAACATTTGAGGCTCTGATTGCTCAGCTTGATGGGGAGTGAGTATCTTAGTTTCACTCCATGGATATACACTCTATTCTTTGCAAAGAAAACTTCATATTAGAGAGCAGTATGATCTGCTGCTTTTGATGAGATCTGATGTAGAATCTTATTCTGCAGTGCTGGATATGGGTTCCTAAAGAACATTTCCCCCTTCTCATCGTGAATTTTTCCGCGCTTCTTCTCTACACTGTCTACAGTCTCTGGACAGTGAAATCTTTTGCCATTGAGTCATGAGTTTTCTGATATGAAAAAATAAAAAATCTTTTGAACTTGGTGTTTTTGTCAAACTATAAACAAATATGAGTTGAAAATAGTGTCTTGGCAATTGACTAACTTGCAACACCTAATAGTTTAATTAGTATGCTGACATCACTTGCACTTATGTGGACCGTTTGGAAAGAGAGAAATGCGAGAGCTTTTGAAGGAGTAGAAAATGATGAGG
Source organism: Nicotiana attenuata (assembly GCF_001879085.1). NCBI lineage: Eukaryota > Viridiplantae > Streptophyta > Magnoliopsida > Solanales > Solanaceae > Nicotiana > Nicotiana attenuata. The sequence goes on from NC_031994.1 coordinate 67,008,541, forward strand.
AATGGTCTCTTATCCCTTATTGCTTTTTGGTGCACCCACAAGGTTCCCATATGTATAGAAGATTGCGAGTTTCCTATCTTTTCGTAAGGTTTCTACTTTTTGGTGTACTAGTATACGGGCCTTTTTTGCCCTTCGCTAATGAAATTTATTGCTTTATCAAAAGAAGGGAAAGACATGGCACATGTGCTGCTTGCATCTTCTAAGGCATGTAATGGTTTCCTCGGGTTGGACAGAGATTGGCCCCGGAACAAAGGGTTGCGATCCCGTAGGGTGAGCTACTGGCCCCACCCCATCTCCACTGGATCGGGAAAAAACATCAAAACTTCTGTGATGTAATTTTGATTTATATGTTTCTCTACTAGTACGCTGCTGGGGGTAAGGCCTGCATACACACTACCCTCCCCAGACCCCCACTTGTGGGATTCCACCGGGTGGTTGTGTTGTTGTTTTAGTACACTGCCAGAGCTAGAAGGTTACAGTAATATACATACCAAAAAACGTTATGCTAATATTCTAGAAGTACTGAAGGCAAAGCCACTTTGCCCTCCTATGTTCTTGTTTTGTTTTGCGCAAGATGATATTGGATTTGTTTGTGCAGGAAAGAAAAAACTGGTGTTGATAGGTTTTCACTAAGACAAGCTGTCATATTCATCTGTGCTACCAATCGGCCAGATGAACTCGACTTAGAATTTGTCCGCCCTGGACGTATTGACAGACGGGTGTATATTGGTTTACCAGATGCAAAGCAACGAGTGCAAATTTTTGGAGTTCACAGTGCTGGGAAGCAGCTTTCAGAGGATGTTGACTTTGAGAAAGTAAATTGCTTGCTTTACTCGTTCTTGTTACTAGCTTGGAATTTCTTCATCTCATTTGATTTCTTTGAACAAAAAATTACTTTCACATTATATACTGCCTATTTTGAAGGGGTCAGGAGCAACCCTACTACTTCACAGGCCGAAAGGCAGTTGTTTCCTTTTCTTATACTTGTTTGACTCAAAAGATATTGCAACCTTTTTGAACAAATCAATCAAAGAAAATGAGGGGGTAAATCTTAGCTAAGTATAATAATCTCTAGAACAAAGAGGATATACAATGAACACACTTTTCTGATCTTGTGAGGATCAATAATTGAGCGTTGGGAAATGCTGATAGAAAAGTATTACAATCACTGTTTTGTCTTAGAGAGAAGTCGAAAAAAAAGAGAGCCCCCTTACAAAGTTGTTATTCCCCTGTATATAAGGGACAGACCCCTTCTAGATCCTACAAAGCATATTACGGGGAATATTCGAAAGAATATTCCTAGCGTCCCTTATCGAACCCATGTTGAGCTGCGAGCATCTCGCCGTTGGTCGTGTTCGTCAATGGTCGTGGTCGTGGTCGTCCAAATTTGGACCCATACAATACTTAGTGTGGGAAGACAATGGACTTCTTTTCTTTAAATTACTTGATGTATACTGATGAAACCCTCCATTTGGAGCCCCTGATGTTGAGGCTCAGGTTTAGGAATTTGATTGAATTGTTTTCCTTTGCGGTGTTGCAGCTTGTCTTTCGTACAGTTGGATATTCTGGAGCAGACATAAGAAATCTAGTCAATGAAGCTGGAATAATGTCTGTAAGTCTGTTCTTTGTATTTTGACCCAGAAACTTCTGTAATCACTATTGGTGCTTCATAATATCTCTTGATCTATTTTTTCTTGACTAGTATTGTTTTCCTAAATCAATGTTGGCAAGTTATTGGCAATCGACTTAAAAATCACATTATTACCATGGAGACTTGTAGAGCACACCATGCATTTCTTTTCATAGAAACAATAGATTGGCGGATTTGAGATCATGTAATTAGCTTTTTGCTGTAACGGTTGACTTCACAGTATTATTTTTTAAAAAAAAATTAGAGGGTGGATAGAATAACATATAATATTCTAAGAACAGAGTAAAATGAAGCAAACTTAGGTGGCTGTGACTGAAAGTTGTGGAGCAGATGCCAGGGAAATTAACCAAAATCAGAAGTTAAATATAAGAGCTGTCACCACAAATGAGAGTAAACAAGCAAACAAGTGCTTTTTAATAATCACCAATCTCAACAATAAACTTATCTATGATAGTGGCAAATTACAAACCCCAGAATTGAACAGATATAACTTAAATTGCATGCATGGCCTGCTCTCCAACTTAACTCCTTTATCGCATATCGATGTCAAGCAGTACACCAAAGTTTCTAGACTTTGAGAACTGATTAAACTAATTAAAACTTAAAAATTTACCTGATATATGCTAACTATCTCCTCATTAATCTTCGGTATGACTGAAAATGTTTTCTGGTTTTCCATTTCTCGAGGGTATTTGCTTAAGTAATCGAATTTACACGCAGGTAAGGAAAGGACATTCTAAGATCGACCAGAAGGATATTATTGATGTTTTGGACAAGCAATTGCTTGAGGGTATGGGTGTGCTCCTGACAGAGGAAGAGCAGCAAAAGTGTGAGCAGAGTGTATGCAATCTTTCCCTGTTGCTCCTAGAAGAGAGACATGATGTATCGGTTTATTGTTGTGATCATTTAAAATCTTGTAATAGGTATCTCGTGAAAAAAGACGATTGTTGGCAGTCCATGAAGCTGGTCACATTGTCTTGGCGCACTTGTTCCCTCAATTTGATTGGCATGCTTTTTCTCAGCTTCTACCTGGTGGCAAGGTATTATGTTTTACATGAACATGAGTTATGTTATATTCAATCCGGCTTTTGTTGATTCAGAACTAATACTCATTTGAATGAGCAGGAAACTGCGATATCCGTTTTCTACCCTAGAGAAGATGTGGTTGATCAAGGTTATACAACCTTTGGTTACATGAAAATGCAAATGGTAGTAGCTCATGGAGGGCGCTGTGCAGAACATATTATATTTGGTGATGACATTACTGATGGAGGAATAGATGATCTAGAAAAGATTACAAAGGTAGACCACATTTCTTCAGCTGTTGCAGCATTCAAGCAGCGACAGAGCAAGTACTCTTGATTTTACTGTGTTTTCCTCTTTTGGGTTGTGGTGGGAGAGATAACTATAGGGTAGCGGAGTAATACAGTTTTATCGTTAACGAATATTCTTGAGGTGTGGAGGAAGGTGTAATTAAAGGTATTGAGAAAAATTACAACAAAACAAGATCTTTGCTGCCCATCTACCTACATTTAGACAAATACCTGCATGCCTCCATATGTTAGTACGTATATATATATATATATATATATATATATATATATATATATATATATATATATATATGTGTGTGTGTGTGTGTGTGTGTGTGTGTGTGTGTGTGTGTGTAGGTATATATATATATATATATATATATATATATATATATATATATATATATATATATATATATATATATATATATATATATATGTGTGTGTG
>NC_031994.1:67011972-67088998 GCF_001879085.1 Nicotiana attenuata
ATATATATTCGTCTCTGTGTGTGTGTCAATACCCGCATTCAAGCTTCTTTGCTTTTTATATATGCTAGATTTGCTAATTTTGCTTGTGCTAGTATTAGTAGTGGGGAGGTTAAAAGAGACAACTTTTTAGTATGTAATTGATGTCAACTCAAATTTATACGGCATCTATGCCAGATTGCTCGGGAAATGGTGATAAGTCCTAGAAACTCCAGGTTGGGCCTTACTGCTTTGACAAAGAGATTAGGATTGGGTGATCGGCCTGATAGTCCTGATGGTGAGATTATAAAATATAAGGTATAATTCTTTCGTGGAACATGAACTGGCTCAATTTAATACTTGATTTTTTTCTTTTTTACAACATATTCTCGTTTCACTTACCTGTTTACTCCTCTTGATGCTTCAGTGGGATGATCCTCATATAATTCCTGCTAATATGACAGTTGAAGTTTCTGAGCTATTTACTCGTGAATTGACAAGGGTAACTAAAATTTTCCTTTCTTTTATGCTTATATTTGGTTATTTCGGACAGGAGAAATGGTTTTGTTTCCATATTGCTAATCTTTCAATATATGACTATTTGCTTGTGGTTATGCTACACGTTCCACTTGTTAAATGCATCAGCAACTTAAAACTGTCCAAGGTGTATGCAACCAGCCACTACCCGAGTCTCCCAACACCAATAAAAAAGGAAAAGAAATGGAATCAATCCGAGCTTCTTGATTATACATGCAAGTCTTTAAAAAGTCACAGTGTCATGGGCCTCCTTCCAGTGTTCTTTGGTAATAACTTGTGGAAAACTCATCCAACTGCTTAAGAAATAAGAACTGTGGTACTTCTATTACAAACTTTACTCTGGTTTTCCTTTTCCTTTTTGTTTGTTTTCGCTTTATCGCTTACTGGTGTCGTGCATATCAAAGCTGTTGGTCCACCTTTAGTAGTATCAGCCTATTCCCATCAAAGTATTATTAACTGCTACAAAAGATTTGAATTCTGGGGATTACTACAAATCCATAAGGAAGATAGCAAGCTTATTTAGTTTGGTGATACAAGTTTGAGTTATGCATCTGTTACAAGCAGTTCTTATTCTGCTTTTTCGCAATAATCTAACTTAATTGCTATCACAGTATATTGATGAGACAGAAGAACTTGCAATGAGGGGATTGATGGCCAACAGACATATACTGGATTTAATTTCCAATGAGCTTCTTGAACACTCGAGGATAACTGGATTGGTATGATAAACCTGCAGTTATATTCTCTACTATGTTAAGAGTATATTTGGTTAGAAATCGAAGTATATTTATCTACCTGCTTTCTGCAAATCAATTCTCAATCTCCTCGCAACGATCAATATTTTCCATACCACGTGCACTTGTTTTGCCTACTTCTCCATTATTATGCATCGTATAGAGTATCTACTACATGTTATGTACCTGTTTCCCCACCAATTCAATTGTATGAGTTGTTACATGCCATCTTATTTTTGTGAATAGTTCAGGCCTTTCCTTCAAAAAGTTACTGAAATGCTTGATATATCTGAACTTTAAAAAATCTTTCCAGGAATAGCTCTCAAAATAATGAAAAAGAACATATAAAGTTAGAAACATTGTGACAAAATTTTATAGGAGACAGCAAGTGGATTGACGCGTGAAATCACACCTAAATATTTTGAAGTTTCTTTATAAGCCGGGATGGCATTCCCTAAACGAGAATACTTCGTGAGAATTAATTTTCCCTCCATCCCAAGTTATGTGGTACTCTTTCCTTTTTAGTCAGTCCCAAAAAGAAAGTCGCCTTTACTTATTAAGAAACAATTTATCTTTAGAATTCCTATTTTTCCCTTAATGAATTGATTTAAAGCCACACAAATATCTATGGATTGTTTTAGATCACAAGTTTCAAAAGTTTTTTAAACTCCGTGCCGTGTCAAGCACCGCCACATAAATTGGGACAGAGGGAGTAGATCACTATAGCACTATAAGATGTTCATGGCATGGAAAAGTAGGTCTTTAATGCAAGTACAAGGAGTCTTGACCAGGAATAGCATGTATAATGCATCGAAAAGCCTAAACAAAAAATATATGTACTAGTATGAGTACTCGAACAACTAGAAGGTATTTGATAAATTTTTGACTATGTTTTTCGTTGTGGTTAGAGTGTCTTATGATGTGATTGTTGCTTTTGGAGTTGAAATGTTAGATTAGAGGATTGAAATATCTGGTAGAAAAAGTCGGAGTTAATTTATTTCCTACACGGGACATGGAAATTTGACGGGACTTGGAAGTGCATATAGATTTGTACCACAAGTAGAGGAAAACGTATTTCATGTTACCTCATGATAAAGTCCTAGTCGACTCTTCGACACGTGGTAATTTGGGGAGACAATTTATGGATTATTTCTGGTGTTGATACAATTTGCTGAACCTGGTTTCAGCTAGAGTATTCTTCATGCTTAGAAGCTCCAGAAACAACCTATCACGAACTATTTTATTGAAAAAAAACCTATTATAAACTATATGTATGTTATATTTTGACAAAGAAATCTGGCATAGAAAATCTTAGAAAACATGTTGTAATTGGACCAGTATATGCTATAATAGAACTAGCAGATCAAAGAGCCTATGTAATACCTAATGTGGCTGACTAAATCAAATAAGAGATATATATGTGTATACACCAAATGCACACTCAAAGCCTATTTTAAAGGAATCGTTAACTTATTTGGTTCAGAAAGATATAGTTTAGAACGCTGAAAGAGATGGTTCCCTTATATCTTGCTAAAAGTAGGAGAGATCAAGTGCTAGAGTAGAGCATTTACAGTACTAAAGAGGATCTTCTTTATAGATAGCAAGAAGAGGACGTTGCAGTCTTACGGAGCAAAGGAGCTTATTGTTAAACAGATACTTAAACATACGTGCCAATTTAAATTTATTCCATCGTCGCTTCTCGAGCTCTGTCAAACAGTGGTAAATTCAAGATGGATATTAAAATTTGAAACTTGGACGGAAAATTTTAAAATGTCTAGCTGACATGCCTCTAATGATGTTTAACAGTGGTAAACACCATACTGATTAACTGTTTTGAACGAACCTCAGTTTTCATTTTGTTTCCACATTACGAAGATTCCTAATTGGATTGGCTCATTCAGGAAAATGGTAGTTTGCATTCCAAGGAGAACATCGGACATTTTAATTCTTATTCTCTGACTGCATTATTTGGGCGTACTATCTGAGTGGTAAAACCCGTATATATTCTTTAATTTTTATCGTAGTGCCTACTTGTGGACTTCTTTTCTATTTTATAGCTTCTTGTCTGGCATACTAGTCTACACTTTATTTTTTTCATCAAAATCTGGGATGTACGTTCAGTTTTTATTTTTGACTTGTCAGCATCTTTTGTTTGCATCCTTGTTTCTGTTGACATCCTCTGCTGGTTCTTCTTCAGGAAGTAGAAGACAAAATTAGAGGGTTAAGCCCTACCATGTTTGAAGATTTTGTGAAGCCTCTTCAAATAAACATGGAGGAGGTAATAGTCTCATCTTCATATATATATATATATATATATATATATATTTTCCAGTTATTATGTGAAGTCTTTATAACAACCATTTTCCTTAACAGAAATAATACTAATTTTTTACTGCCTTAGAAGCGTGAAGATAGGGATCATATAGAATGTGTACATTGCACCCCAGTTTAATGTCTGCTGTTATTTTGTTTAAAATATTCTTTTGATTTGCATAACGGAGAATTAGCCCTTTCAAAGTGGAAGACTTTACAATAGCTTAGCACATGCTGTTATTATGTACCTTATGCTGTCATCCACATTTTAATCAGGTGTCTTGGTTTTGATTCTTGTAATTATAATGCACATAACAAACTGTTTTAAATTCTCAGGAAGGACCATTGCCTCATAATGACCGTTTGAGTTATCAACCGCTGGACATTTATGCCGCACCCCTCCACAGATGTTAAAATCAGTGGTGGCAGTAGGAATTTTGTGGTCAGACTAGTATGGGAAGTCGTCAAGTAGTGAAAATTGGGGCGCAGATAATAGAGAGGGAATTACCTTTTTTCACATCAACTCCTTCGTGAAGTTCCAACGCAAGTGCCAATGGAAATACTGCTAAAATACAGATACGTTGGGTAGGCCTGTGCACTGTTTCATTTCTTGGCTCTGGTATTCATCTTTTTGTCTCTCGCCTTTTTCTTCTCTTTTTCCTTTCCCTTATATTATTTCATGCTTTATTTAGAGGAACTTTGTATAAGAAGGTTTATTAAGAGTTGTAATGATGTGCGGGTGTTGGATAATAAGTTTGTGTCTTCTTAGATTTGATTCTGTGGATCTTCCGATGTTTGTGCCTACGCATTGGAAGCATTTGGTTATTACCTGAAAATTAAGGGATTAAAGCAAGGGAGGGAACAACCCTCCTGGACAAGCGAAAAAAGAAGAAAAAAGGTTCAGGTGAAGCCAAGTGATAGCTAAGAGAAAGCACGAGGAAGAGAACAGAGAGCTCAGCAGTTGGAGAGTTTGATGATCGATCACGTTCTTTGTATAAAGCATGTTTTTTCCCCCAATGCTTTGCATAACTGATTTTAAGACTATTTATGCATCATTATATTGCAAAGCTTATATTTTGCTAACTACCATTTTCTTTATCGACTGCATAAATCGTTTACTCATTCATCAATGACGTTAATCGTTCTTTTGCATACTTCTCTGCTGATTACGTACGCCAGAAAATCACGGGATGTAACACTCAAATATATAAAAGTTTCAAGCGAAATATAGAATTTAATTATTTATTTTTATAATCTTAAATTCTACTTCTATTACGGACTAAAACCCTTGTGATTAATTTTGAGTTACTTCTCTATTTATAAATAATTGGATGTACAATTAGGGAAATATTAACAATTTTAATGTTATTAATTATTAAAAGTAAGTATAATTAAATACTAGTGAAGTCAAAAAAAAAAGAAGTAAATAAATAAAATAACAAAACAAAGGGCTTAAAGCCTTGCATTTACTAGTACGTATTCCACTTTAGAAGGAGGAAAAGGCAGAAGCCATGTTCAGAAAAGCAACAAAAAAGCAGAAGCCTTAATCGAAGAAACAAAACAAAAACGGAAAAAAGAAAAAAAAGAAAAAAGCAAAGCAAACACAAGCCTACGAAACAGAGGCAGCGCTGCTTACTCACGGAGGCCACGAAAAGATTCTAGGGTTCTTTACAAATCACTAATTCTTGAATTCAGGCATATGAAATTCCCTATTATCAATTATCCTACAATAGTAATAGGTAAAAATTGGATAGTTAATTCCCTTCCTTCTCTATATCAACAATAAATTTCATGTTTAGGTGTGAAACTTTAAAATTGATTAAAATACACTGGTTGTTGTAGAATCGGTTGTTTGACTGGTGTCAATTGGACTGGGGCCTACGTATTGGCTCGAGAAATTTTGAGGTGAGTTGATATAACCTTTTACTAAAGTGGTTTAACTCACAAAAGCACGCACACAAGGTGTTTGATGAATTGCATAAAAGGGTTAATATATACTTAATTGGAGTAGTAAGTACCTATTAGCTTAGAATTATTTTCTAGCTAAAGTTTAGATGATTATTTGGATATATGTGCATAAATTTCAGATTTTTGTGTTATTCTTATATGCTATTCTCATGTTGAAAATTTATGAAGAAGAAAGAATCTTTAGAAATATTTTCATATGTTTATTTCATTCTTATTTTCAGATTTTTGTGTTATTCATATATGCTATTTTCATGTTGAAAATTTATGAAGAAGAAAGAATCTTTAGAAATATTTTTATATGTTTATTTCATTCTTATGCCATGCTTTACATTTAAGGACACCAATATGAGCATGTGCATGGTGTTATATAAAGAAAAGATTTAGACTTGAAAGGTCACAAGAAGAAGTTTTAGCAAGAAAAGATTTTTGGGAGTATCCTTTATTCTGAGAAGGGGTCATCGTCTAGGCCTAGGGTCCTGACCAAGGCGTTGACTTCCTGAAACTACTTGTGCCAAAGTAGGGAGCACGCGAGCCGAGGGTCTCGTTGCTGAGAATTTACTTAGCCATGCTAAGGTATGATACATGAGCGCTGAGAACCATGACGCGAGTGGCACCTCGTGGATTGGGCCTATTCGATCAGGTTGGGATCGAACCCGTGCCGATCACACGGTGACTGAGACAGAATTAAGTCAGGATAGTTGGAACTCCCAAAGTATAAAGTGAAGTATTTTTTTAAAGAAAGAAAAAAAAAGGAAAAGAATTTCTTTTAGAATATTCATAACTGCTATTATGCAATTATTTAGGATTATTCTTATAAGCTTTATGTTTTACATGCATTTAGAACCTTTGCTCATAATGTATATGTTATTAAAGTTTCGCCCCCTGTTGTTGAGACTCACTGAGTACAATGGATGGTACTGACGTTCTCTTTTGGGAACCTACGTTGGTCTGCGGTACAACGTAGGAACCGAATTTGCAGGCGAGCAGGCTACGAGTTAGGACTTCCTTCGCTTCCAGTGCTATTGGTGAGCTACGCTTTTGTTCGTGGAGTATTCCTTAGAGTCATCTTTATTTAGTTATTTCTTTGTCACTTAGAGAATTGACCAGGAAATCTCATGTCCTGAGCAGTGCGTCAGTTTATCAGTAGAGGCTTCATAGACATAGTCATTGGGTTGAGATTCAGATGTTATTTTATAATAACTTAGCAGTAATTCAGTAGTTACTACGAATAAAGTTTTGGAGTTGATTTATTTAAATATTTGAATTAATCAAAAGTATTTGGTTAGAGTATTGCTTTGTTGCATATAAAGTTTGGATTTATAATAGGTTTGATAAGCAGAGATGGTTCGCTCGGTCATNGGAACTTCAATAACCACCCTCCTCATAGTGGCACTTCTACTTGAAGAACCCACCTCAGTATGATGAACGATTGAAGGTGGAATTGTCAAAGGAGGAGTGGTAGAAGAGGTAAGAACAGTCGAGGTAAGAACAGTTGAGGAAGGAACAGTAACAGCTGGGGGTGGCAACGAAGGAATCACAGGCACGAGAGTTGAAAAACAGGCTAGGGGTGTTTCATCTAAAACATGCCCTAAACTTCCACTATCAAAATCGCTAATAAAAAGCTGTTCAATGGACTCACGAGTATCACCAGGGTCAACGTCATCGTCAGGAATTACCACCGGGGCTTCAATGGACTCAGTAAGAGGAACGGAATGATGGGGAGACGCCTCTGCTTCATCATCGGAAATTATGCGTCTTCGAGCTCGAGGCCTTGTCACCAAAGAGCCCCCATCTTTCTCTTCTTCGGAATCTTCTTCTTCAATGGTTTTTCTCTTCGACGAGGAACCCAAGACTATTTCTTAAGCCTTTTCCAAGGAGATACAGGTTCCTGAAGAGGCACGGGAGGCCGCAACTGCCCCGGCAGTAACTCCTCGAGTAGCAAATTCTGATAAAAAGATGGATTGAAATTAGAGCCATAAAGAGAAACATATGCATGAAAGATTTAGAGCAATACAGAACTAATGTTCTGTTTATTCACTCCAGCAGAGGCATAGAAAACATTTAAAGCCTTACGAACAGAGTCAGCCAGAAATTGCTCACGCACCGGAAAATTCTAGGGTTCTTTACAACTCACTTATTCTTGAACTCAGGTATATGAAGTTCTCTATTGTCAATTATCCTAAAGTAGTAATAGGTAAGAACTGAATAGTTATTCCCTTCTTTCTCTATATCGACAGTAAAATTTTCCTGTTTAGGTGCAAAACTTTAAAATTAATTAAAATGCACTGGTTGTTATAGAATTCATTATTTGACTAGTGTCAGTTGGACTGGGGCTACGTATTGGCTCGAGAAGTTTTGAGGTGAGTTGGTATAACCCTTTACCAAAGTGGTTTAACTCACTAAAGCATGCATACAAGGTGTTTGATGAATTGCCTGAAAGAGTTAATATGTACTTAATTTGAGCGAGTATAGTTGCTCGTTTCTCTCTTCAATGCTTCTAACAAAAAGATGGTTAAATACTTTAGTAACAACCATTACTGGACAAGTTCCCTCTTGATTTTGCTAGCAATTGAATTATAATATAAATAAGCTTAACGAGCAAATTTGCTAGAGAGGACTAGCTCCAGCTACTTCACAAAGCATAATCTAAAGGTTTGTTGAATGCTATTAAGAAGTCTCGTGGTTAAGATCCAAAGTTATCTCTATTTTTTACCTTACCATTTACCACTTGAGATTAGAAAATATATTAACTTAGAAGTGTTCGAGCTAAAGTTTAGATGATTTATTATGATATATGTGCATAAATTTTCAGATTTTACGTTATTCTTAAATGCCATTTTCATGTTGAAAATTCATGAAGGATCAAGAATCTTTATAAATACTTTTGAATGTTTATTTCATTCTTATACCATGACTTACATTTGAGGATACCAGTATAAGTATGTATAAAAGATTTAGACTTGAAAAGTCACAAGAAGAAGTTTTAGAAAGAAAAGATTTTTGGGAGTATCCTTTATTCTGAGAAGGGGTCATCGTCCAGGCCGAGGGTCCTGACCAAGGCATTGACTTCCTGAAACTACTTGTGCCAAAGTAGGGAGCACACGAGCCGAGGGTCTCGTTGTTGAGAATTTACTTAGCCATGCTAAGGTATGAGACATGAGCACTGAGAACCATGAAGCGAGTGGCACCTCGTGGATTGGGCCTATTCGATCAGGTTGGGATCGAACCCGTGCCAATCACACGGTGACTGAGACAGAATTAAGTCAGGATAGTTGGAACTCCCAAAGTATAAAGTGAAGTATTTTTTTAAGAAAGAAAAAGAAAATAATTTCTTTTAGTATATTCATAAACTGCTATTATGCAATTATTTAGAATTATTCTTATAAGCTTTATGTTTTACATGCACTTAGAACCTTTGCTCGCAATGTATAAGTTATTAAAGTTTCGCCGCCTGTTGTTGAGACTTACTGAGTACAAAGGATGGTACTGACGTTCTTTTTTGGGAACCTACGTTGGTCTGCGGTACAACGTAGGAACCGGATTTGCAAGCGAGCAGACTACGAGTTAGGACTTCCTTCTCTTCCAGTGCTATTGGTGAGCTCCGCTTTTGTTCGTGGAGTATTCCTTAGAGTCATCTTTATTTAGTTATTTCTTTGTTACTTAGAGAACTGGCCAGGAAATCTCATGTCCTGAGAGTCCGTCAGTTTATCAGTAGAGGCTTCATAGACATAGTTGTTGGGTTAAGATTCAGATGTTTTTTATAATAACTTAGCAATATTTCATTGGTTACTATGAATAAAGTTTTGGAGTTGATTTATTTAATTGTTTAAATTAATCAAAAGTATTTGGTTAGAGCATTGCCTTGTTGCATGTAAAGTTTGGAGTTATAATAGATTTGATAAGCAGAGATGGTTCGCTCGATCATGTTTAGTGATCGAGTGTCGGTCCCAGCTTGTTCAGAAAATGGGTCGTGACAAACTTGGTATCAGAGCTTTAGGTTTATGGAGTCCTAGGGGTGTATGAAGCCGTGTTAGTAGTGTCTTGTTTATGTGTATGAAGCGCGCCATACTTATAAACAGGAGGCTACAAGCATTTAGGAAAAGTCTCATTTTTTTCATACTTTAGATCGTGCTGTAGATCCTACCTCTAAGAAACTATCTAATGTATTCGTTTCTTTAAAACTCGCAGAAATGGCTCGTACTCGCAACTCTAACACCGACACTCAGGATGCTGCTCAAGAAACTATTGCTACTATTGTGGCCCAAGGCAAAACTAAAAAGGCTTCAACCCAGAAAAGGAAGAGTAAATCCACAAAGGGGGTTCAAGTACCCGGGTTGAACATGAAGAAGGGGTAGAGCATAATGATCCAGTACCTCAGGATCCAGTACCGCCCCCAACAGCAGCTCTGGCTCAGGAAACTATATCTCCCGAGGTGGGTCAGATGTTTAATGTTGTCAATAGCGCTATGGAGATGTTTAAAGCCTTCATGGCCAATCAGAACGAGAGAAGAGATGAGATTCCACCTAAATCAAATAGACAGAACAATTCTGAGTCCTCAAGAGTGAATGAATTTTTGAAGTTGAGTCCTCTAGTGTTCCAGGGTTCTCTAGTTGTTGAAGATCCAATGTTGTGGCTGGAGGGTGTCAAGAAAGCTCTCCGAGTGATGAAAGCATTTGATGATGAAGCTATGGAGAAAGCTGCTTACCAGCTTAGAGATGTGGCCGGCGCTTGGTTTGAGATGTGGGAAAAGGAAAGAGATGAAGATGATGGTCCGCCTTCTTGGGAAGAATTTGAAGAGTCCTTCATGGCTATCTTTATCCCAGAAGAGGATAGGGAAGCTAAGGCTACAGAGTTCGAACAACTCAAGCAAGGGAATAAAAGTGTGCAAGAGTACTACATGGAATTCATAAGGTTAGATAAGCATGCTTCTCACATGGTTAAGACTGAAAAAGCAAAGATTAGCAGGTTTGTTGGCGGTTTAGCTTATCATATTAAGGATACGACATCAGCTGCAGCAGTAGGGATGAAAGCCTTCTCCTCTGTTGTGGGATTTGCCAAGAACTTAGAAAAAGACAAAAAACTAAGGAGAGAAGAAAAAGAGCATAACAGGAAAGCCCGGACAACGGGCATGTTTAATGGTACATCCAGCGGAGGTGGAAGGGATTCCTCTAATAAGGAGTCAGTAGCACCAGCTCAGTCCAGTCATCAGTCAGGTGGTGGGTCTTCCTTCACACGTACTCAGAGTAATGGAAACCAGTCTCGCCAGAACCAGAATTTTAGGACATCATCCTCACATAGCCAGAGTCGGGCTGAGAAACATTCACACCAACAAGGTCTTTGTGGAACATGTAAGCGGCAACATTCAGGTCAGTGCAAGATCGGGTTTCATGGTTGCTATCATTGTGGAGACATTGGTCATATAAAGGCCAACTGCCCAAAGTTGCGACGAAATTTTAGTGGTGGATCAACTCATCCTTCTAGTTCCTCAGCTACTGCAGTTGCACCATCCCAGGCTCGTGGTTCTCATAATCAGGTCGGGCATGGGGTAGGCAGAGGTGCAGATCGAGTTACTCAGGGAGGGGACAACCCCGTTTGTTTGCTACACTTGATCTTCAGAGTGCAGAGGCATCTGCAGAAGTTATTACAGGTATACTTTTAGTCTGCTCACATAATGCTTATGCCATAATGGATCCAGGTTCAACATTTTCATATGTGACTCCATACTTTGCAATTAACCTCGGACTAGAACCTGAACAACTTAGTGAGCCATTCCTAGTATCTACTCGAGTTGGCGAGTCAGTGAAAGTCATAAGAGTCTATAGAGGTTGTATAGTTTCAGTCCAAGGTCGCAACACCAAAGCTGATCTCATAGAGTTAGAAATGGTGGATTTCGATGTGATCATGGGTATGGATTGGTTATCTTCCTGCTATGCCATGTTAGATTGTCATGTCAAGATAGTCAGGTTCCAATTTCAAAATGAAGAAGTCTTAGAGTGGAAGGGTAGTTCAGCATCGCTTGTAGGTAAGTTTATTTCTTACCTTAAGGCACAACAAATGATCGGTAAGGGATGTCTCGCCTATTTGGCTCACATCATTAATGCAGAATCAGAACCACCAGCTCTTCAGTCAGTGCCAGTTGTTAAATAATTTCTAGATGTTTTCCCAGATAATCTTCCCAGACTTCCTCCTGAAAGAATCATAGACTTTGGCATCAATCTCATGCCAGGCACTCAGCCCATATCTATACCTCCTTATAGGATGGCTCCAGCAGAACTTAATGAGTTGAGAGAACAGTTGAAAGACTTCTTGACAAGGGCTTCATCAAGCCGAGTGTTTCATCGTGGGGTGCCCCGGTCCTGTTTGTCAAGAAGAAAGATGGGTCTCTCAGAATGTGTGTCGACTATCGGTAGTTGAATAAAGTTACCATTAAGAACAAGTACCCACTACCAAGAATTGATGATTTATTTGATCAACTTCAGGGTGCAAAGTACTTTTCAAAAATAGACTTGAGGTCGGGGTACCATCAGATGAGAATCAGGGAAGAAGATATATCTAAAGTAGTCTTTCGAACTCGCTACGGGCACTATGAATTTCTAGTGATGTCGTTCAGGTTGACAAATTCTCAAGCTGCATTCATGGACCTCATGAATAAAGTTTTCAAGCCATTCCTGGATACCTTTATTATTGTGTTTATAGATGATATTTTGGTGTACTCTAAGAGAAAGGAAGATCATGCAGAACACCTCAGAATAGCCTTGCAGACCTTAAAGGAGAATGAGCTTTATGCCAAGTTTTCAAAATGTAAGTTCTGGTTGCGGTCAGTGGCATTCTAAGGCCACGTGGTATCTAGTGAAGGAATAAAAGTAGACCCTCAGAAGACAGAAGCAGTCAAGAACTGGCCTAGGCCGACAACGCCAACCGAAATCCGGAGTTTCTTGGGATTAGCTGGCTACTATAGAAGGTTTGTAGAGGGGTTTCCCTCACTTGCAGCTCCATTAACTAAGTTGACTCAGAAAGCAGTTAAGTTCTAATGGTCAGACGCTTGTGAGCAGAGTTTTCAAGAGTTAAAGAAGAGGTTGACCACTGCACCTGTGTTAACCTTGCCGACAGGTTCGGGTGGGTTCACAGTGTATTGTGATGCCTCCAGAGTGGGCCTTGGTTGTGTTCTTATGCAAAATGGAAAAGTTATTGCTTATGCTTCCAGGCAGTTAAAGAACCATGAAAAGAACTACCCCACACACGACTTGGAGCTTGCAGCAGTGGTGTTTGCATTAAAAATATGGCGACACTACCTATATGGCTAGCATTCTGAAGTGTTTACTAATAAAAAAAGCCTCCAGTACATTTTCAAGCAAAAAGAACTAAATTTGAGACAGAAAAGGTGGCTCGAGCTATTGAAAGATTATGACATCAATATCCTTTATCACCCGGGCAAAGCTAATGTGGTAGCAGATGAACTTAGTAGGAAGTCAATGGGTGTCTTGGCCCAACTTGCAGTACAAAGGCGATCTTTGGGTCGAGAAATTCAAAAACTAGCAAATGATGGAATTCGATTGAATGAGACCGAAGAAGGAGATATAACTGCTTACGCCTTAGCGCAATCCTTCCTTGTTGCGCATGTTAAGGCTAAGCAAGCCGAAGATCCGTACTTAGTAAAAGAAGGAGTCAGAAGCAAAGAAATCACTGCTTTCACTCTAGGAAGTGACGGAGTTTTGAAGTTGAATGATCTGTTATGTGTGCCTGATGTAGATGGTCTTAGGAAGGACATAATGGAGGAAGCTCACAGTTCGAGGTACTCTATCCACCCAGGTGCTACCAAAATGTATCTAGATTTGAAAGAGCTGTATTGGTGGAAAGGCATAAAGAAACAAGTAGCAGTTCATGTGGCTAAATGTCTAAATTGCCAGCAAGTCAAAGCCGAGCATCAGAGGCCTTGTTTCCTAGATCAAGACATAGAGATACGACAGTGGAAGTGGGAGATGATTAATATGGATTTCGTAGTAGGTCTACCTCGCACATACCGTAAACATGATTCAATTTGGGTTATTGTAGACCGATTGACAAAGTCTGTGCATTTCCTACCAGTAAAGACGACAGATTCCGCAGAGCAGTATGCGCAGTTGTACATCAAAGAAATAGTTCGATTGCATGGTACTCCAGTTTCAATCATATCTGACAGAGGCCCTCAGTTCACGGCGCATTTTTGGCAGGCATTTCAGAAAAGATTAGGTACTAAGGTCAATTTAAGCACCGCTTTTCATCCACAGACCGATGGCCAGGCAGAAAGGACCATTCAGACTC
This sequence comes from Nicotiana attenuata, assembly GCF_001879085.1. Taxonomy (NCBI): domain Eukaryota; kingdom Viridiplantae; phylum Streptophyta; class Magnoliopsida; order Solanales; family Solanaceae; genus Nicotiana; species Nicotiana attenuata. The sequence goes on from NC_031994.1 coordinate 67,025,802, forward strand.
TCGAAGATATGCTGCGTGCGTGTGTTATAGATTTTGGAGGTAATTGGGATGATCACTTGCCACTTATAGAATTTGCTTACAATAACAGCTATTAGGCCAGCATTGGTATGGCTCCTTATGAAACGTTATATGGGCGGAGATGTAGGTCTCCAGTGGGTTGATTTGAACCAGCAGAGGTGCCGTTGATTGGTCCAGAGTTTGTTTGTGAGGCCTTGGAGAAAGTTCAACTAATTAGAGAAAGACTTAAAGCGGCTCAGAGTCGTCAAATGTCTTATTCTGACAAGAGGCATCGTGAGTTAGAGTTCATGGTTGGTGATAAGGTGTTTTTGAAAGTTTCACCAATGAAAGGAGTTATGAGGTTTGGTATGAAAGGGATACTTAGCCCTAGATTTATCGGACCTTATGAAATTCTAGAAAAGAAAGGAAACGTGGCTTATAAGCTAGCGCTACCCGTTGAGTTGTCCTCAGTTCATCCTGTCTTTCATGTGTCTATGCTTAGAAAGTACATTCATGATGAGTCGCACATAATACCTGCCGATGCCATAGAAATTAAAGAAGGTTTGACTTATGAAGAGGTACCTATAGAAATTCTCGATAGACAAGTAAGAAAGTTGAGAACAAAAGATATAGCATCGGTAAAAGTTTTGTGGAGTAATCATGATTCAAAAGAGGCTACGTGGGAGGTCGAGGAAGATATGAGAAAGAAATATCCATATTTATTTAGGAAAAAGGTATGTGAACATAAGTTTGGTTTTACATTTATATTCCATTTATTAAATACAAGTTAGCAAGTGTTTCTGTCCTTCCTAGATTATACTTAGTTGTTGTAAGAATTTAGTTTATGTCGTAGTATATTTAATTCATTAAAGTGATTTACTTGTGCTAGAGTTGTTGTGCTTTAGATTCTTGTTAGTAATTGTGGTACCTCCTTGCCGGAGTGTGAGTAATTAATTTATGAGTTGCGTATGGTGCCTATGAACGGCCTGTTATGGTATATTTGGTTGTTGTTGGTGTAGTTGTGGTATTTATGACAGGGATATTTTTTTGGATAGTCCAATTTACAAGAGAAACTCTGCCGAAATTTTTGAAAATTTAGGGAGTTAGCCAAAATTTTGAGTCCCTTGGAAAAGTGAGTAGTGCTAAGAAAACTTAAGAAGTTCAATGACTTAAGGAATGAATATTAGTTTAAGAATAAGGCCCTCGCAACATTCGAGGACGAATGTTTTTTTTAAGGAGGAAAGATTGTAACACTACTCAAATTTATAAAAAATTTCAAGACTCGCTAAATGTAGAATTTAATATTTTTTTTAATATTAATTTATACTTCTATTACGGATTTAAACCCTTGTGATTTATTTTTGAGTTACTTTTTTATTGATAAAGAATTGGATATACAATTAGGGGAATATTAATAATTTTAATATCAGCAATATTTAGTAATATTTAAAAGTGGGTATCATTAATTATTAGTTAAGGCAAAAACAAAACAAAAAGACAGAAATAATAAAACATAAAAATTGGAAAAAAAAAAAGGCTTAAAGCCTTGGAAAGGGTAAGAAACGTGTTTCATTCAAAAAGCAAAGGCTTAAAGCCTTAAAGCAATACAGAACTAATGTTCTGTTTATTCATGCCAGCAGAGGCATAGAAAACGTTTAAAGCCTTACGAACAGAGTCAGCCAGAAATTGCTCACGCACGGGAAAATTCTAGGGTTCTTTACAACTCACTTATTCTTGAACTCGGGTATATAAAATTCTCTATTGTCAATTATTCTAAAGTAGTAATAGGTAAGAACTGAATAGTTATTCCCATCTTTCTCTATATCGACAGTAAAATTTCGTGTTTAGGTGCGAAACTTTAAAATTAATTAAAATGCACTGGTTGTTGTAGAATTCATTGTTTGATTGGTGTCAATTGGACTGGGGCTACGTATTGGCTCGAAAAGTTTTGAGGTGAGTTGATATAACCCTTTACCAAAGTGGTTTAACTCACTAAAGCATGCATACAAGGTGTTTGATGAATTGCCTGAAAAAGTTAATATGTACTTAATTTGAGCGAGTATAGTTGCTCGTTTCTCTCTTCAATGCTTCTAACAAAAAGATGGTTAAATACTTTAGTAACAACCATTACTGGACAAGTTCCCTCTTGATTTTGCTAGCAATTGAATTATAATATAAATAAGCTTAACGAGCAAATTTGCTAGAGAGGACTAGCTCCAGTTACTTCACAAAGCATAATCTAAAGGTTTGTTGAATGCTATTAAGAAGTCTCGTGGTTAAGATCCAAAGTTATCTCTATTTTTTACCTTACCATTTAAGTACAAATATTTTTAAGCACCTATCATAATCCCTGTGCACTTGAGATTTGAAAATATATTAACTTAGAAGTGTTCGAGCTAAAGTTTAGATGATTTATTATTATATATGTGCATAAATTTTCAGATTTTATGTCATTCTTAAATGCCATTTTCATGTTGAAAATTCATGAAGGATCAAGAATCTTTATAAATACTTTTGAATGTTTATTTCATTCTTATGCCATGCCTTACATTTGAGGATACCAGTATAAGTATGTATAAAAGATTTAGACTTGAAAAGTCACAAGAAGAAGTTTTAGAAAGAAAAGATTTTTGGGAGTATCCTTTATTCTGAGAAGGGGTCATCGTCCAGGCCGAGGGTCCTGACCAAGGCGTTGACTTCCTGAAACTACTTGTGCCAAAGTAGGGAGCACACGAGCCGAGGGTCTCGTTGCTGAGAATTTACTTAGCCATGCTAAGGTATGAGACATGAGCGCTGAGAATCATGAAGCAAGTGGCACCTCATGGATTGGGCCTATTCGATCAGGTTGGGATCGAACCCGTGCCGATCACACGGTGACTGAGACAGAATTAAGTCAGGACAGTTGGAACTCCCAAAATATAAAGTGAAGTATTTTTTTAAGAAAGAAAAAGAAAATAATTTCTTTTAGTATATTCATAAACTGCTATTATGCAATTATTTAGAATTATTCTTATAAGCATTATGTTTTACATGCATTTAGAACCTTTGCTCGTAAGTATATGTTATTAAAGTTTTGCCCCCTGCTGTTGAGACTCATTGAGTACAATGGATGGTACTGACGTTCTCTTTTGAGAACCTATGTTGGTTTGCGGTACAACGTAGGAACCGGATTTGCAGGCGAGCAGACTACGAGTTAGGACTTTCTTCTCTTCCAGTGCTATTGGTGAGCTCCGCTTTTGTTCGTGGAGTATTCCTTAGAGTCATCTTTATTTAGTTATTTCTTTGTTACTTAGAGAACTGGCCAGGAAATCTCATGTCCTGAGCAGTGCGTCAGTTTATCAGTAGAGGCTTCATAGACATAGTCGTTGGGTTAAGATTCAGATATTTTTGATAATAACTTAGCAGTATTTCATTGGTTACTATGAATAAAGTTTTGGAGTTGATTTATTTAATTGTTTAAATTAATCAAAAGTATTTGGTTAGAGTATTGCCTTGTTGCATGTAAAGTTTAGAGTTATAATAGATTTGATAAGCAGAGATGGTTCGCTCGGTCATGTTTAGTGATCGAGTGCCAGTCCGGGCTTGTTCAGAAAATGGGTCGTGATAATGAGGACAAAAACCGAGGGTGGATGAGCCGGTTTGTCCAAGTCAGGACCTCTGACCTGATTCTTGCTGAGAGGATGCCATTCCCTGAGGAATTGAACATGAAACGTAAGTACATGCTTATCGATAGTAACTTTATACCCTGCTCCCTGTTCTATTTCTCGACTTCATCTTTTTTTTGATCTAACCCCTTTTCGATGGTGTAGCTATCGCTTGGTTTCCTGGTGCGGTCCTAGACCTCGAAGGTTGGGTCCGAAAACTAGCCTCTACCTCCTCATACGCAGAGCGCTGCTGGCGCGATCTGGCCAAAGGTCGATGGGAGGCTAAAAACCACAGTGAGTTCTCTTGTTTGTTTACTTGTGTTTCTTAGTAAAATACTTACTTTATCTTTATGCAGTCCTTAGAGACGCCGTTGCTATGCGTCCGTCCCAGCCCGGTGAAGAAGAGATCTCAAAGCCTTCCAAACAAAAGAAGAGAAAGAGGGGGTCGCCTGCAAATCCCCTGAAGCCAATGAAAAGCGTGGCTCGAAAGCCTAAGGCCGATACTGTGGTCCTGTCCTCAGAGATGGCCCAACGCCTTCGGGACGAGGATGAAGAAGGAGAAGACGACGACTGCCTGGTGGTAGTTCAGCAAAGGGGGAGCACTGTCGCTTCGAAGTCTGCCGAACGCTGATGGCTGAAGCGGTTCATTCTAGAACTGAATAGATCTACGAGGGGAGTTCGAGCAAAGTCCTCGAGCCATCTGGCAGCAAAAGAGCACCTCGTCTCGGAGGTCATTTGGAGGGTGAGGACGAGAGGCCCGATCCCGGGGCCCTTCAAAGAGAAGAGAACGTCCCGAGTGGATCACTTGGGGTAATCAACGTGGATAAGTCGCCGCCTGGTCCTGAGTTCTCCGAGGGGCAATTCCGAGATGCTCGGAACATGAGAACTCCTGATGTGGGGACGGGCCAGAAGGGCATGATATCTTTTGAGAATGCCTTGCGGGGATCGAAGATGGCCCCGACCCAGATGCTTCTTTTATTTTTGACGTGGCCATCGGCTCTTCAAACAAGTAAGTTTTTGTCCTTTAAAATTACGCCTGCGTTTTATCCTTGTTGTTCTGAGTCTAACTTTTTCCCTTTTTGTGAAGGCTGTGACGCTCCATAAAGAAGCATTCTCCAAGTCTCGAGCTGAGCTTGCTCGATATGAGGCCGAGCTTAAGAAAATATCGGAAGAGAGGGACGGCTTAAAACCCTCTATGTCAAGAAAGAGGAGGAGATCAGCGATCTTCGAGCCGAACTGGCAAAGGCTCGTCAAGAACAAATCGATCTTATCAAAAAGGTAATATACCCTTTGAGGTTTTGTTATGCATTTGCCCGATTGATCGGCTAACATTTCAACTTTGCAGGCTCAACAAAAGGGCGAGCTGGTGGAGCAGCTCCGAGAGGAGCTCAAGATGAAGGAGGCGGAGACCCTAAGGTGGAGGCAAGGCATGGACCGTCTCGCCTCAGAGAAAGATACTCTTCGGGAGCAGCTGGCTTCAATCGAATGCCAGATTCAAAGTGTGAAGGAGGAAAGCTTGGCTCAGAGCCGCAAAATTAAGGAGCTCGAAGCTAAATTTGCTGCTGAGCTTGCTAAGGCCAAATCTGAAGCAGAGGCATTTATATCTTCGTATCGAGCTGATGCTGAAGCAGATAACACCTGGTCAAAGGAGATCTCAGTTGCGGCCGAGGTTAAGCTATCATGTGCACTTGACCATGCCAGGCGACAGTCCCGGAGAGAAACCCTCGAAGAGGTGCATGCTCGCGGCTTTGATCTCTCGATATTGAAAGGGCAAAGACTTTGGAAGAAGAGGCTGCGGTTTGCTTTCTGATGACGAGGATTCATCCAGTGGCTCCGAGAGTAGAGGAGACGAAGATGAAGTCCCCGAGGATGAGGCTCTCGAAGACACGACTCCCGAAGATGCAGATGCCGAAGATGTGGCCCCGAAGTAGGTTTAGGTTTCTTTATTGTGTTTTTGTGTTTTTGTGCAAGGAACCCTCATGGGTTTTGTAAACATCTCTTGGAAATACAAAAGGACCTCTTTGTTTCAACTTTGACTTGTGTTGAATTTCATTTTGTCCTCATTCGTGGAAAATTCGACTGTACAACTCAAATGATCGATCCAAGTATTGGTTTGAACTCAGAGCATAATAAACCCTTAGGTTTTTATTGATCAATATAATACCCCTTTAGCATTTTGTTACTCCTCGAGCTAAGTTTAAATTGATTTGATGCAAGCTAGGGATGTCGGGACTTTTGAGTCCGAGTTGAGTGAAAGCAAGGTCTCGAACCCTATATATTTTGGCCCTTAAGCTCTTTTAGGTTGGCCCTTAGGCTCTTTGGGGTTGGCCTTTAGGCTCTTCAAGTTGGGCCGAGTCGGCCTCTAAAGTGGCTATAATTTTTCCCTCTTTTCGGTTAAAAGGCTTAGTGAAATTTTTTGTATGCCTTAGCATGTGTTTTTTGTACCCGTTTGGGTTTTTCGAAGGTTCGACGTATCGGAACCTTATTAGAAATTTGTTTATGAAAACATATTCGAATACCTCTTGAGGCTGTTTCGAAGGCTGATGTTATCGAAGCCTTTAAATTATTCGAGGGCTGATTTTATCGAAGCTCTTTATTTTTTGCTTTTGCCGAGGGTAGCCTGGTTTAACTGATTTTTTCAAAGTGTTTGAAGGCCTTTAATTTATGGCAGAAGTTGGAAGTCGGACGTCTTCGAGCCGCACCGTAGCCTTTTTATATGATCGTAGTCTTTAATATGGTCATAGCCTTCGGGTATGTCTCTTGGACTTGTTTCACGCTAACCTTTCGAACTTATTCGAAAAGTTAGTCCCCGAGTATATTGTCCTTGGCCTTTGTATCGAGGGGATGCCTCTTTGAGGTCTTATTAGTCCGAGTTTTCCATGACTCGGATGTGCTGACTGTCTATGACAGTCCCCGGGTATCTCGGGGTTGCATTCGTGTTTTGGCTCTTGAGTCGTTTCCCGTAGGATTATAAGTGTAGAGATCGTATAATAGTAGAATTCTTTGAGACACAAAGTGTTTTTGATATAAACAGAATGCTTCTTCAAGTAATTGATACATGCGTACATGTTTTGCCGTCGGGGCTCCACTATTCTATATGGACACGGTTCATTTGACTGTTTGGCCCATTACAAAGTTCTCATATCGAGGCCCTCTTAGGCGTGAAGTATTTTCCTCGAAAATATGACCTCCGAGGGTGATGCCCCCCAGTATTCGAGGTTTATTGAAAAGAAGCCTTGGATACTGTTGAGTTCTCCTTAGGTAGAATATAGTTGTTGCCTCGTTAAAAACCTTGCCGGTAAAACCCATTTGGGACAAAATCCGATCTAAGGGAAAAAGAGTGCAATGCATGCTTTGAAACCTAAGGCCTTCGTGTAAAAAGGTGCCTTCGATAGCTTCGATCGAACACCTGCAATAAGTTAGTTTCAAATTCAAATGGGCAGGAAAGATACATTCATACCTTAGCAATAGTATCGTTTGAGTAACGGTACGTTCCAATTGTTCGGCAGTTGTTCACCTTCGATTGTGCTAAGTTTGTAAGATCCTTTACCGACAACTCCGAGGACTCGGTACGGTCCTTCCCAATTCGGGCCTAGTTTCCATTCATTCGGATCTCGAGTATTGAGGGTAACTTTCCGTAGAACTAAGTCCCCGGTTTTCGAAGTGTCGAAGGTTAGCCCTTCTATTGTAGTATCTTTCGATCCTCTGCTTCTGCGCGGCCATCCGAACAACCACTGCTTCTCGTTTTTCATCTAGTAGCTCGAGGCCAGTATTCATAGCCCTGTGATTTGACTCCTCCGATGCATGTCGAAACCTAGCACTGGGTTCTCCGACCTCGATAGGGATAAGGGCCTCGGAGCCATATACTAAAGAAAACGGGGTAGCCGCAGTGCTAGCCCTTGATGTTGTTCGATATGCCCAAAGGACCTCAGGTAGAACTTCTCTCCATTTCCCCTTTGCATCGTCCAACCTTTTCTTCATGTTTTGAATGATAGTTTTTTTTGTTGACTCGGCCTGTCCATTTCCAGTTGGATGGTATGGTGTTGATAGGATCCTCTTTATTATATGTGCTTCGAGGAACTCCGTCACCTTACTGCCGATGAATTGTTTTCCATTGTCACATACAATCTCGGCAGGTATCCCGAGCCGGCATATGATGTGGTCCTAGATGAAGTCAATAACTTCTTTTTCTCTAACCTTTTCGAAGGCCTGTGCTTCCACCCATTTAAAAAAATAATCAGTCATAAACAAAATAAATTTAGCTTTACCTGGGGCCGTTGGTAGAGGGCCGACTATGTCCATTCCCCATTTCATGAAAGGCCACGGGGATAGGACCGAGTGGAGTTGTTCTCCGGGATGATGGATCATTGGTGCAAACCATTGACATTTGTCACATTTTTCGACAAATTCCTTAGTATCTTTTTCCATGTTGTCCCGATAATATCCTGCCCTAATGATTTTGCGGACCAGAGACTCGGCGCCTGAGTGATTCCCACAAGTACCTTCGTGGATTTCTCGTAGAACATAACTGGTGTCCCCTGGCCCTAAACATACTGCCAATGGCCCATCAAACGTTCTCCTGTACAATGTTCCATCTTTATCTACCGCAAACCTGGCAACCATGGTTCGTTGGGCCCTCGATTCTTTGTGGTCCGATGGGAGTTCTCCATTCTTCAAATAGTCGATAGATTTATTCCTCTAGTCCCACGTCAAACTTGTTGAATTTATCTCGGCATAATCCTCTTCAACCACAGACCTCGATAACTGGACGACAGTCCCCGGGACGATGTCATCTTCTTCGACCGAGGATCCTAGATTAGCAAGTGCACCAGCCTCGCTATTTTGTTCTCGAGGCACATGATCCATAGTCCACTCCTTGAAGCGGTGCAAAGTTATCTGCAGCTTATCCAAGTACCTGGATTCTATCCTCTCGAACTTCAAAACTTTTGTTTACTTGGTTCACCACCAATAGCGAAACGCACTTGGCTTCAATGACTTCTGCTCCCAAGACTTTAGATAGTTCGAGACCTGCAATCATAGCGTCATACTCGACTTCATTATTAGTCAACCTAGAAGTTTTGATAGATTGTCTAATGGTACCGCCCGTAGGCGACTTTAAGACAATGCCAAGCCCGGTCCCCTTCACATTCGAGGCACTGTCTGTGAAAAGGGTCCATACCCCCAATGATGTATCGAACTTAGTAGGAGTTCTTTCTCCACTTTGGTTACGAGGGCCAGCATATAATCGTCCACGAAGTCAGCTAGCATTTGAGACTTGATGGCCGTTCGGGGTTGATATTCGATATCGTACCCACTAAGTTTGACGGCCCATTTGGCCAATCGGCCCTATAGCTCGGGCTTATGCAAAACATTGCAAAGGGGGTAAGTGGTTAATACACATATAGGATGACATTGAAAATAAGGTTTTAGCTTTATAGATGCGCTTATTAATGCAAGTGCCAATTTTTCTATGTGAGGGTATCTAGTTTCAGCGTCTCCTAGAGTCCGACTTACATAATAAACAGGGAATTGCGTACCTTGCTCTTCTCAAACTAACACACCACTTACCGCTATCTCGGACATTGCCAAGTATAGGTAAAGTTTTTCATCTACCTTCGGGGTGTGAAGCAAAGGCGGGCTCGATAGATATTGCTTTAATTCTTCTAACGCTTGCTGACATTTCGGGGTCAATGCAAAATCCTTTTTCTTTTTGAGCATAGAAAAGAACCGATGACTCCGATCAGACGACCTCGAAATGAACCGACCCAGGGCAGCAATTCGTCCCGTTAGCCTTTGTACGGCCTTCACGCTATCCACGACCGTGATATCCTCGATGGCCTTGATCTTATCGGGGTTAATTTCGATGCCCCGATTCGACACCATGAAGCCGAGGAACTTACCCAAGCCAACCCCGCAAGCACATTTCTCCGAGTTAAGCTTCATGTTGTACTTTCTCAAAATTTTGAATGTTTCCTGCAAATGAGTCAAATGGTCCTCTGTGCGAAGGGACTTAACCAACATATCATCAATGTAAACTTCCATTGTTTTACCTATTTGTTCTTTGAATATTTTGTTGACTAGGCGTGGATATGTAGCTCCCGCATTTTTTAGCCCGAAGGGCATTACATTGTAACAATAAGTTCCAAATTTAGTAATAAACGATGTCTTTTCCTGGTCCTCCAAGTTCATCTTAATCTGATTGTACCCAGAGTAGACGTAGAGAAAAGTTAGGATCTCGTGGCCGGCCGTGGCATCAATCATACAATCGATGTTGGGCAGTGGGAAAGAGTCTTTTGGACTTTCTTTGTTCAAGTCCTTATAGTCTACACACATTCTAAGTTTGTTTCCTTATTTAGGAACTACAACTACATTGGCTAACCATTCGCTGTACTTTACCTCCCAAATAGACCCTATTATAAGAAGTTTGGTTACCTCGTCCTTTCTGAACGCATGTTTCACCTCGGACTGGGGCCTCCTTTTTTACTTCATCGGTTTGAACCTGGGTCGATGCTTAGCCGATGTGTGGTGATTTCCGGTGGAATCCCTGTCATATCTAAATGGGACCAAGCAAAGCAATCCATATTATCAATAAGAAATTGAATGAGTTTTTTCCTAAGTTTGGGGGTCAATACTGTTCCCAGGTGTACCTTTCTCTCGGGCATGTATTCGATCAGTATGACCTGCTCCAGCTCCTCGACAGTTGACTTGGTTGCATCGGACTCTTCGTGAATGACGAAGGTTCGAGGAGTAAGGAAATCCTCTTCTTCGTCCTCGATTACCTGTTTCTCCGATTTCGTTGAGGCTGGGGATGGTGATTGCTATTTAGCCGCTCGCTTACCTTTGGTGCTCGATTTCTCTGAGGTCTAAGGCTCTGGTATCGGCACCACCTCCTCGACTGCAAACATCTCCTTTGCAGCATGTTGCTCTACGTAAATTGTTTTTACTCTCTCCTCTATTGGGAATTTCATCATCTGGTGAAGAGTTGAAGGCACTGCCCTCATGTTGTGTATCCATGGTCTCCCGAGGAGTGCATTATACCTCATGTCGCCTTCGATGACATGGAATTTCATGTCCTGTATGGTTCCGGCTATGTTTACTGGTAGGGTTATCTCCCCCTTTGTCGTTTCACATGCCATATTGAAGCCAATTAGGACCCGGGACGCAGGTACAATCTGATCTTGTAGGCCGAGTTGTTCCATGACCCTCGATCTGATTATGTTTGCCGAGCTACCTGGATCCACTAGAACACATTCAACTTGAATTTTATTTAAAAGAATAGAGATTACCAGGGCATCATTGTGCAGTTGGGATATGCCTTGTGCTTCCTCGTCGCAAAATGATAAGACGTCCTCGGGCACATAGCTCCGAGTCCATTTTTCTCTGGTGATCGATACCTTGGTGCATTTGAACACAGGTCCTTGCGGGACGTCGACACCGCCAATGATCATGTGGATTACATGTTGGGGTTCTTCTTGCTCATTTTTTCTTGCATCTCTCTCCCTGAAGTGATTCTTGGCTCGATCACTTAGAAATTCTCGAAGATGACCCTCATTGAACAACCGAGCTACCTCCTCCCTTAGCTGCCTGCAGTCTTCGGTCCTATGGCCATAAGTGCCATGATACTTACACATCAGGCTTGGATTCGTGTGACAAGGATCAGTTTGTATAGGCCTGGGCCACCTGGTGTCTTTGATTCTTCCAATAGCTGACACAATCCCCGATGCATCTACGCTGAAGTTGTACTTCGACAATCGAGGTACCTCTACGAGATCGGTATGCTTATCGAACTCGCTCTTACTCATGAGTCCTCAAGAACTTTGACCTCGATCATTTCTCTGATCGTTTCTGGGGGTGTTTCGACCCGAGCCATTGTTTCTTCGATCGACATACGGCTGATACCGCTCCTTGTTTGACCTTGATCCCTGTCCGTATACCTCGGGTTTTGGCTGCGAATCTATTAGGATGAACTGAACCCAAGGGGGTTCCCAACAGGTCGTCCTCGACCCTAATTTTTGATTGATAACGGTTGTGCACATCTGACCACGTCACAGCTGGATACTCGATCAGATTCTGCTTTAACTGTCGAGACGCGATCGAGCTTCTTTCATTCAATCCCTGCATAAAAGCTTGTACTGCCCAGTCATCTGAGACCGATGGTAACTCCATGCGCTCCATCTGGAACCTGGACACGAACTCCCTCAGCATCTCGTCGTTCCTTTGTTTTATCTTGAAGACGTTCGATTTTCTCGTGGCCACCTTTATGGCCCCGGCGTGTGCTTTCACGAAGGCGTCTGCTAACATAGCAAGTGAATCAATAGAGTTAGTAGGTAAGTTGTGATACCAAATCATAGCTCCCTTCGATAATGTTTCCCCAAACTTTTTCAACAAGACTGATTAGATCTCATCGTCGTTCAAGTCATTTCCTTTGATCCCGCAAGTGTATGAAGTAATATGCTCGTTAGGGTCGGTTGTTTCGTTATATTTTGGTATATTGGGCATGCGAAACTTTTTAGGAATAGGCATCGGAGCCGTGCTCTGAGGGAATGGTTTTTGTATGAACTTTTAGGCATCTAATCCTTTCAAAACTGGAGGTGCCCCCGGTATTTGGTCAATACGGGAGTTATATGTTTCCAACTTTTTGTCATTGTCTTCAATCTTCTTTTCTCCGAACTCAATCCTCTTGGTGAGATCTTCGAGCATCCTCATAATGGTGGGGTCAGTCCCCGAGTCATTTCCATTTGACCTCTCTGGTGCTTGTTCAGCACGTCGAGTGTTTTCATGTGCAGCTCCACTCGGAGCCTTATTTTGACTTTGAAGTTGAGCAATGGCGATCTGTTGAGCTTGTAGCATCTCGAATATCACTTGGAGGCTGATTCCCCCATCACCCACTCCTTGTGTTCCTTGGCCACCAGGTCGGGCTTCCCTGCGCACACTCCCTCCGGGGTCTGTGCCTAAATCCACGTTTAGAGCAATGTGTGAACTAACATCAACTGGTTCTATATTTGGCACTTTCCCAGGGTTTATTGGTGGTACACCGACCCCTATATTGTTGTTTTCTCCAAGACCTTCGTGTCATGAACAAGTGCATTTTGTGAGCTAGACATGTTTCAGCCTGAGGAGCAAAAATTCTTGACAAGAAAAAGTGTAAAAATAATGTATGTAATGAGAATCAGTAAAGAAATAATCACTATTATCTTTAGCCCCATGATGGGCGCCAAACTGTTTACCTCGAAAATACGAGTTGTTTACGGTCGAGATCGAATGCCTTCGATCAATACACTTGGGAAGTCGTCCGAAGTCCAAATCCGAGTAAGGCCAGGTTCGAGCTCGAGGGACCAGACCCGAGTTCGAAGATGAAGCACGATGCATACCGAGGTTGGATGTGTTCGACCTCGAAATAGTACCGTTGTGGATTTGTACTAAAGAAAGTTAGATTCCTGCCACATCCCCTAAGTCACGGCATAAATCACGGAGTAGGATTGTACAATTCCGTACTAGACGGTTAGACAGCTGTACCAAGAATATTCCCTACTATAAATAGAAATATTCCTTATTTAGGGTTCCCTCATTATATAAGGGGGGACCCCAATCATTTGTAAGATCACATCTTTTACTGAGAAAAGAATATACTCTCTACTTTTGCCTGTTGTTCATCAGAATTGTTCCTTAGCTTAAGTTATTCTTATTTTGATTCTCTTACTTAATTTTTCTTACTGCCCTAAGCCACCTCGAGGTCACCTTCTCGAGGTCACTATTGTTAACTAATATTGGTTTGATTTACTTCTATCTTTTATCTCTACTTCATATCTCTTGATTATTAATTGGTATTTAATTAAATCACGTATCTTTAAAACCACAAAATCAAGTTTAATTGTTACTCATATTTTCGAGGTAAACAGTTTGGCGCCCACCGTGAGGCTAAAGATAATAGTGATTATTTCTTTACTGATTCTCGTTACACACGTTATCTTTACACTTTTTCTTGTCATGATTTTTTGATTATCAGGCTTGAACCTGTCTAGCACACAAAACACACATGTTCATGACAGTGAAGGTCTCGGAGAAACAGCGGCATAGGGGTCGGTGTACCACCTATAAACCCGAAGTCAGTTGATATCAGTTCCCACAATGCTCTAAACATATATACAGGCACAGACCCCGTAGAGAACGCACGCAGGGAAGCCTGACCAGGGGACCAAGGAACGCCAGGAGTAGGATATGGGGGAGTCAGTCTCCAAGTGATATTCGAGATGTTGCAGGCTCAGCAAGTCGCCATCGCTCAACTCCAAAGTCAAAATAAAACCCCGAGCGTAGCTGAACATTAAAACAATCAACGTGCCTAGCCAACGCCAGAGAGATCTAATGAAAACGGCTCGGGGACTGACCCCACGATTATGAAAATGCACGAAGAGCTCACTAAGAGGATTGAGTCCGGGTAGAAGAAAATTGAAGACAATGATAAAAACGTGGAGACCTACAACTCTCGTGTAGACTTGATACCGGGGGCACCTCCAATTTTGAAAGGTTTAGACGCCAAGAAATTCATACAGAAACCATTCCCTCAGAGTGCGACACCGATGCCCATTCCCAAAAATTTTTGCATGCCAGACATACCTAAATATAATGGAACAACGGACCCTAACGAACATATTACTTCATACACTTGCATAATCAAAGGGAATTACTTGAATGATGATGAAATCAAGTCAGTGTTATTGAAAAAGTTTGGGGAAACACTCTCAAAAGGAGCTATGATTTGGTATCACAACTTGGCTCCTAACTCTATTGACTCATTTTCTATGTTGGCGGACACCTTCGTTAAAGCCCACGCCGGGGCCATAAAGGTGGCCATGAAGAAATCAGACATCTTCAAAATCAAGCAAAGGAAGGACGAGATGCTAAGGGAGTTCGTGTCCTGATTTCATATGGAAAGAATGGAATTACCACCGGTCTCCGATTACTGGGCAGTGCAGGCCTTTATGCAAGGTCTGAATGAAAGAAGTTCGATCGCTTCTCGGAAGTTGAAGCAGAACTTGATTGAATATCCAGCTGTGACATGGTCGGATGTGCACAATCGTTACCAGTCAAAGATCAGGGTCGAGGACGACCAGTTGGGAGCCCCCTCGGGTTCAGTATATCCTAACAGATTCGCAGCCAAGTCCCCTAGGGACACAGACCGGGAATTGAGTTTCAACAAAGAGCGGTATCAGCCATATGCCGATCGAAGGAACAGCGGCCCGAGCCACAACACTCCTCGGAGTGATCGAAGAAACGACCGAGGTTAAAGCTCTCGGGGACTCATGAGCAAAAGTGAATTTGACAAGCACTCCGACCCCGCAAAAACTCCTCGATTATCAGAATACAACTTCAGCATTGATGCATCAGGGATTGTCTCCGGTATTGGGAGAATTAAAGACACCAAGTGGCCCAGGCCAATACAGATCGATCCTTCTCAAAGAAATCCGAACTTGATGTGCAAGTATCATGGTACACATTGTCATCGGACAGAAGATTGCAGACAGCTAAGGGAAGAAGTGCCTCGCCTGTTTAACGAGGGTCACCTTCGAGAATTCCTAAGTGATCGGGCTAAGAATCACCTCATGGAGAGAGATGCAAGGAGAAACGAACAAAAAGAACCAAAACATGTGATCCACATGATCATTGGTGGAGTCGAGTCCCTCAACGACCCATAATCAAGTGTACCAAAGTGTCGATCACTAGGGAAAAACGAAATTATGTGCCCGAGGACGTCTTATCATTCTGTGACGAAGAGACAGAAGGCATATCCCAGCCTCACAACGATGCCCTGGTAATCTCTATCCTTTTGAATAAAATTCAAGTTAAACGTGTTTTAGTGGATCCAGGTAGCTCAGCAAATATAATCAGATCGAGGGTCATGGAACAACTCGGCGTACGAGATCAGATCGTACCTACATCCCGGGTCCTGAATGGCTTCAACATGGCAAGCGAAATGACAAAGGGAGAGATCATCTTGCCAGTGAACGTAGCTGGGACCATACAAGATACAAAGTTCCATGTCATAGAAGGTGATATGAGGTATAACGCACTCCTCGGGAGACCATGGATACACAACATGAGGGCAGTGCCTTCAACTCTTCACCAAATGATGAAGTTCCCGACAGAGGAAGGGATAAAAATGGTCTATGGGGAGCAACATGCTGCAAAGGAGATGTTTGCGATCGAGGAAGTAGGACCAATTCCAGAGCCTCCGACCTCGGAGAAGTCGAGTCCTAAAGATAAGCAGGCCGCCAAATAGCAATTACTGCCTCCGGCCTCGATGAAGTCAAGGCAACAGGTGATCGAAGACGAAGATGAGGATTTCCTTACCCCTCGAACCTTCGTCGCTCCCGAAGAATCTGATGCGATAAAATCAACTATCGAGGACTTGGAGCGGTTCATTTTGATCGAGTACATGCCCAAGAAAAAGGTATACCTAGAAACGGGACTAACCCCCGAACTCAGGAAAAAACTCATTCAATTTCTTATTGATAATATGGATTGCTTTGCTTGGTCCCATTTAGATATGACAGGGATCCCGCCGGAAATCACTACACATCGGTTGAGCACCGATCCCAGGTTCATATCGGTAAAGCAAAAGAGGAGGCCTCAGTCCGAGGTAAAGCATGCCTTCATAAAAGACGAGGTAACCAAACTCCTTAAAATAGGATCCATTCGGGAGATAAAGTATCCCGAATGGTTAGCAAACGTATTTGTAGTTCCTAAAAAGGGGAATAAGCTTAGAATGTGTGTGGATTGTAAGGACTTGAACAAAGCATGTCCGAAAGATTCTTTCCCATTGCCAAACATCGGCCGAATGATCGATGCCACGGCTGGCCACGAGATCCTAACTTTTCTCGATGCTTACTCCGGGTACAATCAAATTCAGATGAACCCGGAGGACCAGGAAAAGACTTCATTTATAACTAAGTTTGGAACTTATTGTTACAACGTAATGCCCTTCGGACTAAAAATGCAGGAGCTACATACCAACGCCTAGCTAACAAAATGTTTGAAGAACAAATAGGTAAAACAATAGAAGTCTATATTGATGACATGTTGGTTAAGTCCCTGCACGCAGAGGACTATTTAGTACATTTGCAGGAAACGTTTGCAATTTTGAGGAAACACAACATGAAGCTTAACCCGGAGAAATGTGCCTTCGCAGTTGGCTCGGGGAAGTTCCTCGGTTTCATGGAGTCGAATCGGGGTATCGAAACCAATCTCGATAAGATCAAGGCTATCGAGGACATCACGATCGTGGATAGTGTGAAGGCCGTGCAAAGGCTAACAGGGCGAATAACTACCTTGGGTAGATTCATTTCGAGATCATCAGATCGGAGTCACCGGTTATTTTCCTTGCTAAAAAAGAAAAAGGATTTCGCGTGGACCCCGAAATGTCAACAAGCCTTGGAAGAATTAAAGCGATATCTGTCAAGCTCGCCTTTGCTTCACACCCCGAAGGAAGATGAAAGGCTTTATCTATACCTGGCAGTATCCGAGATAGCAGTAAGTGGGATACTAGTTCGAGAAGAGCAAGGTACGCAATTTCCTATTTATTATGTAAGCCGAACTCTAGGAGATGCTGAAACCAGGTACCCTCATTTAGAGAAATTAGCACTTGCATTGATAAGCGCATATCGAAAGCTAAAACCCTATTTTCAATGTCATCCTATATGTTTATTAACCACTTACCCTCTTCGAAATGTTTTGCATAAGTCCGAGTTATCAGGCCGATTGGCCAAATGGGCCGTCGAACTTAAAGGGTATGATATCGAATATCAACCCCGAACGACCATCAAGTCTCAAATCCTAGCTGACTTCGTGGCCGATTTTACGCCGACCCTCGTACCCGAAGTGGAGAAAGAACTCCTGCTAAACTCGGGTACAGCTTCAGGGGTGTGGACCCTTTACGGATGATGCCTCGAATGTGAAGGGGTCCGGACTCGGCATTGTCTTGAAACCACCCACAGGTGATACTATTAGGCAACCTACCAGAACTCCAAGATTAACTAACAATGAGGCCGAGTATGAGGCCATGATTACAGGTCTCGAGCTAGCTAAAAGCTTGGGAGCAAAAGTCCGGCCAAGTGCGACTCTCTATTGGTCGTAAACCAAGTAAACAAAAGCTTCGAGGTTCGAGAAGATAGAATGCAACGGTACTTGGATAAGCTACAGGTAACTCTACACCGTTTCAAGGAATGTACTCTGGACCACGTTCCTCGAGAGCAAAATAGTGAAGCCGACGCACTTGCTAATCTGGGATCCTCGGTTAAAGAAGATGACATCGTTCCGGGAGCTGTTGTCCAATTATCAAGGTCTGTGGTTGAAGAGGGTCATGCCGAGATAAATTCAACAAGCCTAACATGGGATTGGAGGAGTAAATATATTGACTATTCGAAGAACGAAAAACTTCCCCCGGACCACAAAGAATCGAAGACCATACGAGCAAGGCTGCTAGGTTTGCATTAGATAAAGATGGAACACTGTATAGGAGAACGTTCGATGGGCCGTTGGCAGTGTGTTTGGAGCTAGGAGACACCGATTATGTCCTTCGAGAAATCCACGAAAGCAATTGTGGGAATCACTCCGGCGCCGAGTCTTTGATTCGGAAAATTATCAGAGCAGGTTACTACTGGGATAGCATGGAAAAGGATACCAAGGAATTTGTCAAAAAATGTGATAAGTGTCAACGATTCGCACCAATGATCCATCATCCTGGAGAACAACTTCATTCGGTCCTATCTCCGTGGCCTTTCATGAAATAGGGAATGGATATAGTCGGCCCCCGACCAACGGCCCCATGTAAAGCTAAATTTATCATGTTTATGACTGACTGTTTCTCTAAGTGGGTAGAAGCGCAGGCCTTCGAGAAGGTCTGAGAAAAAGAAGTTATTGACTTTGTCTAGGACCACATTATATGTCGGCTCGGGATACCCGCCGAGATCGCGTGTGACAACGGAAAGCAATTCATCGGCAGCAAGGTAACAGAGTTCCTCGAAGCGCATAAAATAAAGAGGATTTTATCGACACCGTACCAGCCAACCGGAAACAGACAGGCCGAGTCAACAAATAAAACTGTTATTCAGAACTTGAAGAAAAGACTGGACGATGCAAAGGGGAAATGGAGAGAAGTTTTACCCGAGGTCCTTTGGGTGTATCGAACCACATCAAAGTCCAGTACGAGGGCCACCCTGTTCTCTCTAGTATATGGCTCCGAGGCCCTCATCCCCGTCAAAGTTGGAGAGCCCAGCGCCAGGTTTCGGTATGCATCGGAGGAGTCAAACCACGAGGCTATGAATGCCAACCTCGAGTTATTAGATGCAAAACGAGAAGCAGCGCTCGTTCGGATGGCCGCACAGAAGCAAAGGATCGAAAGATACTACAATAGAAGAACTAACCTTCGACATTTTCGGAGACCTGGTCCTACAAAAGGTCACCCTCAATACTCGAGACCTAAATGAAGGGAAACTTGGCCCGAATTGGGAAGGACCGTACCGAGTCCTCGGAGTTGTCGGTAGAGGATCTTACAAACTCAGCACAATGGAAGGTCAACAACTGCCAAACAATTGGAACATATCATTGCTCAAATGGTAGTACTGCTAAGGTACGACTTTATCCTTTTGTCCATTTGAGTTTAGAACTAACTCATTACAGGCTGTCGATTGAGGGCATACGATCTCGAAGGCATCTTATTTCTACACGAAGGCCTTAGGTTTTAAAGCATGCGTTGCACGTTTTACCGGCAAGGTTTTTAACGAGGTAACAACTATGTGCTACCTAAGGAGAACTTAACAGTATTCAAGGTTTCTCTTCAATCAACCTCGAATACTGTGGGGCATCACCCTCGGAGATTATATTTTCAAGGAAAACACTTCACGCCTAAGAGGGCCTCGATAGGAAAACTTTGTAATGGGCCAAACGGTCATATGAACCGTGTCCATATAGAATAGTCAAGCCCCGACGGCAAAGCATGTACGTATGTATCAATTATTTGAAGAAGCATTTTGTCGATATCGAAAACACTTTGTTTACTATTACCCGAACTCTGCACTTATAATCCCACGGGAAACGGCTCAAGATCCAAAGCATAAGAACACCCCCGAATACTCGGGGACTGTCTTCGACAGTCAATGCATCCGAGTCACCAAAAACCGGACTCATAAGACCTCAAAGAGGCATCCCCCTGAAACAAAGGCCAAGGCTAATATACTCTGGGACTAAGGGAACAAGTCCAAGAGACATACCCAAAGGCTACGGCCATATTAAAAACTACGGTCATATAAAAGGTTACGGCCGAAATAACGCGGCTCGGAGACGTCCGACTTCCGCTATAAATTTAAGGCCTTCAAACACTTTGTAAAACCGGTTGAATCAGGCTACCCTCGGCAAAAGAAAAATATAAAGGGCTTCGATAAATTCAGCCCCCGAAAAATCTAAAGGCCTCGATAAATTCGGCCCTCGAATAATCCAAGGGCTTCAATAGCATTGGCCTTCGGAAATACCTCAAGAAATATTGAATTATGTTTGCTGAAACAAATTACTAATAAGGTTCTGATACGTCGAACCTCCGAAGAACCCAAACGGGTATAAAAAAAACACATGCTAAGGCATACAAAATTTTTACTAAGTCTTTTAGCCAAAAACAGGGAAAAGAATAGCCACTTTAAAGGCCGAATTGGCCCATCTTAAAGAGCCTAAGGGCCAACTTAAAAGAGCTCAAGGGCCAAACCATTTGGAGTTCAAGACCTCACTCTCACTCAACTCGGACTCAAGAGTCCCACTATTTCGAGCTTTTATCAAATTGATTATATATTGATCAGTAAAAACCTAAGGGTTTATTATGTTCTGAATCCGAATCAAGACTCGGATTGATTGATTGAATTATCGAAGTTTTCCACAAAAGAGAACAAAATAAAGTTCAACACAAGTTAAGGATAGGGCTAAAAGATGCTTTATATTCATGAGGGGTATTTTACAAAATATGTTTACAACGCCCTCGAAGGGCCCTTACACAAAAAAGAAAATAAAAAACCTAATCTATTTTCGGGGCTACATCCCCGGAAGTGTCATCTTCAGAAACTGCACCTTCAGCAGCTCTATCTTCGGGAGCCTCCTCTCCCTCGGGAACATCTTCTTCACTTTCCCCGTCCCCGGAGCCACTCACTACATCCTCATCATCGGAAGAGACAAGAAACCTAGCATCGTTTTCCCACGCCTTTGCCTCGTCTATCTCCGCGGCAAGATCGAACCCCCGGGCGTGAATCTCTTCGAGAGTCTCCCTCTGGGCTAGGCACTTAGCCAAGTCTTTGCTCAACTTTTCCCGATCGGAGGCCTCCTTCAACTCAGCTTGAACTGCTGCGGCATCCCTTAAGTACATGGCAATGGATTTATCAGTCGCAACCCTCGTCTTCTTAGCTTCGGCCTTAGCTTGTACAGCTTCAGCCTTGGCTTGTACGGTTTCGGCCCGGGTTCTGGCGAGCTCGGCCTCCAACTCCTCGATCTTCTTGTCCTGAGCCAGACCTTTTGCTTGAATACCCCGGAGTTGGGCTTCAACCGAGGCCAGTTGGGCCGTAACAGCCTCTTTATCGGCAGCAAGTTGATCCATGTTCTTCTTCCACTGATGACAATCAGCTTTAACTTGATCAACCTCGCTCCGGAGCTGCCCAAT
Organism: Nicotiana attenuata; assembly: GCF_001879085.1. Classification (NCBI taxonomy): domain Eukaryota; kingdom Viridiplantae; phylum Streptophyta; class Magnoliopsida; order Solanales; family Solanaceae; genus Nicotiana; species Nicotiana attenuata. The sequence continues at coordinate 67,047,132 of NC_031994.1, forward strand.
CATATCTATCTTTAGTTGCAGCTGGGATATTGAAGTGTTAGCCTCCGAAGTAGGTCCAAGAAGGCCATATTCTGTTAAAATCACAGTTACTTGCTCATCAAGTTCGGATCGCTTTTTTGAGCTTTGGCCAATGCGGTCCGGAGATCCTTAAGCTCCTCTTCCTTTTGGATATAGAGGAGCCTTAGGGCCTTCTCTTCACCCGAAACTTTCTTGAGCTCGGCCTCACACTGGCTTAGCTCAGCTCTAATCTTTGCGATGGCCTATACGTGAAATGGAGATATGTCAGTCAATAGAAAAGAAAGAAAAGAAAGTTATAATAATGAGAGTAAGTACATACCCGGGAGAGGAGATGTTGAGCCTCGTCAAAGATGGAAGATGCATCGTTGAGGTCGTTGGCATCCTCAACCCTAGCGTAGCAACCTTGAAAGGGATCTTCCTCGAAGACATTTCTCAGATCGGGCATTCGCAGAGCATTGGCTTCCTCGATTGCCCCCTTGGAATAAGTTGGCAGAGAAAGGGAGTGACTGGTTGTCGCGACCCCAAGCTCTTCACCCGGGGCGTTCTCATTAGCTTCGGGGGTACCATCATTTACCCCCTCCGGTATAGTTGTTGAAGACGGAGGGACAATGTCAACCTACGGGGACACGGGGGCCCCGCCCGCATCTTCCTCCGGGGTTCCCTCACCACGGGAAGAAGTCCCCGGTTCGGAAGGTATGGCGGCCTCGATTGGTTTCCTGGTTCGAAGCACCAACGTCGATTCTTCGCCATCATTTTCCTCATCTTCTGGGGAATCATGGGCCGAATCCGCGCCCGTTTGAGCAAATAAGGTACATTTCTATATACAGTAAGGAATATTATTGGTACAGTTGTCCAACCGCCCGGTACGGAATCGTACAATTCTATTCCGGGATTTGCGCCATGATCTTGCGGACGTGGCAAGAATCTCGCTCATTCTGTAAGACATCCATAACGGCATTATTTCGAGGTTGGGCGTACTCAGCTTCGGTATTCATCGCACTCTGATCCCCGGGCCTCGCATCCTATCTTCAAGCTCGAGTCCGATCCATCAGGCTCGACTTCGACCTTGCCTGAACTCGAGCTTAAGGCGACCCCTCGAGCCTATAGATCGAAGGCACGCGATCTTGACCGTATACAATAGTTTAAGTGCTAGAGTGCATTTTTCTCAAATGAATTGAGATTTCCCGGAGTTTAAAATGGGAAATTTTCAAATTTTACTACGTTCAACTCTATGTATTCCTCTATTAACGGCTTTCCGGATTACGAAATTAACTGATTACACTTAGTTGGATACATATATATTTCATTTCCGAACAAAAATGAATATTTCGTGTGGATTCTTTATACTGTAATCACTAGAAAAAAGTTCACATTTTCCGAATCCGTACAAGGAAATCAGGGTTATTGCCATAGGAGTTGAATTCAGATGTATTAGCAGCCTCCGTCTTGTTTCAGAGGTCTTGAAAGCAAGAGTAACATGGCTTCACATGCTTATTCAACTCTTGCCTTGTCTCTATCTGCACATTGAAAATGCTATTTGCTGTGTTAATAAGTTTGATGGTCCTTGCCTTCACTTAGCATATTATTCTCCCCGCCCGTGTTATGTTATCCATCCTTCTTCATTCGTGGCACAACCCGCTCCATAAATAAATTTTACATCGACAAAACACGAAAAAGATAATCGGGTGTATAAATAAATATAGTAAGTTTTATAACCTGTTTGGCCAAGCTTTTTTTTTAGCCAAAAGTGCTTTTTTTGGCCAAAAACACTTTTGCCAAAAATTGAGGTGTTTGGCCAAGCTTTTGGAAGGAAAAAAAATGCTTTTGAGGAGAAGCAGAAGCAGTTTTGGAGAAGCAGAAAAAAGTAGCTTCTCTCCAAAAGCACATTTCTGAGAAGCACTTTTGAGAAAAATACACTTAGAAGAGTTTTCAAAAGCTTGGTCAAACACTAATTACGGCTCAAAAGTGTTTTTCAAATTAATTAGCCAAACACAAACTGCTTCTCACCAAAAGCACTATTTTAAAAAGTACTTTTGAGAAAAGCACTTCTCAAAATAAACTGATTTTAGAAGTTTGGCCAAACGGGCTATTAGACTCTAGTGATACATTTTAAAATCACAGAGTATCATTAGTGATTGGGTTTTTACATACTCTTGACCTGAATCTTCATTTGTTTTCTACTTATGGTATGAAAGATGTTTATGCATCAATGCCTATTTATTTTTAGGTATTATCAAACTGCAACTCAAATCTTCTGTTACTTCTGTCTCGAACTAATTTGTTAACAAAGGATATTGGAAAATTAACAGAGACAAAGGCAGCTGCTGGGGCTCAGTACATGTGAAAGGCTGAAATCATGAATATAATCTTGTCACCAGAACGGAAGACTGAATAATAGTTTTGCTCTTTTTTATTTCAGAATGCATGTCTGCTTTGGCATGTTTCTCCTTTAAATCAATTGGGTAGACATTAACAGTACGTCAGCTTCTGTATTTATTTGCTTATGATGTTGATAATGAGCCTCAACAGGGTCACATGCTAGGTTTTATGATGTTGAGACATTTCATTTTCACCTTATAACTGCCAAACAACAGACGATGCTGAATAATCGACGTAGCATAAGGGTGTGACTTAACGGTCAATGAAGGGAGTGAAAACTATGGTAGAGTTCAAATCACGAGAAATATATTAGATGATTTCTTATCATCAATCTAAGTCTCGTGGGCAGAGCTACTTGGATCGCTGCCCGTACGACATAACATGTACCGGTGAAATAGCTGAGATTGGTCTGAACACCATTATTATGTAACAAAATAAAAAGATTGAATGATGCAGTAAACTGGATTTTCTTTGTCCTTAAGGGAATCTTAATGTCAATGAAAAGTCTAAATTATAAGGCGATTCATGAAACTTTCTTTAGGATAGGTTATTATGTCAAATAAGGAGACGCTAAGGGATTATTGGCTTTTCTAGAAATCCTTATTTCCCCAATTCCATATATATATGCAATTTTATTTTATTTATTGCTCCAACATATAGGACTAAGACTCTGCATCAATTCACATGATACACGTATATAGAATAGACAAATTCAAATATAAATTAAACACATCTCAGCTATATGGTTCTCCTACACTATGACAAGAGGGACCAGAGTGGATAAGACTATAGTGAAATTCCTTAGGTGTACGAAGTGAGTTTAATTGGATGAGTGTGTCACACATACCATTTGTCCATCAATTAATTCTTCACTAGAGGGTTACAATCTTTCACCTCCACAAGATGAGCCTACTAAAGTTAGGTGAGAACTAGATTTATGGAAGACAAATTAAAGATAACGTTATCAAATAGTTGGTGAGATATAAATTTCACATCAGATATAACATGGTACCCAAAACGTTAGTAAAAATTGTTAGAAATTACCGTCTCTTCTAGAGACTTTTAGTGTGGCCCACATATAAGGTAATAAATTATTTACCTTGTCTCCCAAAGGAAATAATATATCAGATAATATTCTGTAGTTATGCATATATGGTAGTTTCTTTGATGGAAAGAAATTACTATATATTAGGAGTTCCTAGAGTAATTATAATTTATGGAGAAGTCCCTAGGCTAAAGTATTTGCCTAATAGTCCCTAGCCTACCTATAAATGCGCTTGTGACTCCATCAGTGGCATCCTACGATAGGCACAGGCTAGAAGGCTCCTAGGTTTCCGTCGAAGTTTTCTTAAGGCGATTTTCTACAACGCTTGAATAACAATGGCTGAAGGTACGTTCCTATCAATATTCCGCTGCATAGGTTCTGTGTATTTATGTAATTTTCTACATCATGGTATCAGAGCCTGCCTTTAGCCGTGTTGTTCAGTGTCTATTGGTGATGATTGTAATTTACCATGTTCCTGTAACATGAAATTTCTCAATTCCATGGAGAAATTTTACGGTTTTGCCTTTGCAGTGTGTCGTCTCTAACTGTAACGACCTGACCGGTCGTTTTGAGCCCTAGCGCGCCGTTCAGCAGTTCGAGGCCATGAGCAGCTTCAATTCAGGCATTATGACTTGTACGCGTGGTCGGAATTAAATTTCGGGAAGTTCGGAGTTGACTTGGAGAGGAAATTCTCATTTCGAAAGCTTTAAGTTGAGATAATTGACTAGGATTGGATTTCAGAGTAATCGACCTCGGAATCGGGATCTGAAGGTTCCAGCAGGTTCGTATGATGATTTCGGACTTGGGCGTATGCCCGGATCGGGTTTTGGGTGACCCGAGAGCGTTTTGGCGCCTATTGTGGAAGTTAGCATTTTGGAAGAAATTTCATAAGTTTGGGTTGAAGTGCATTTCAGTGTTATCGATATCTGTTTGGGATTCGAGTCTGGGAGTAGCTCCGTATGGTGATTCCGGAGTTGGGAGTGCGATCGGAAGTGAATTCGGATGTCTGTGGAGCATTTTGGAGCCATTTGGCTAAGGATAGAAATTTGAAAGTTTTTGAGAGGTTTGACCGGAGGTGGACTTCTTGATATCGGGGTCGAAATCCGATTCCGAAAGTTGAAGTAGGTCCGTAATGTCGAATATGACTTGTGCGCAAAATTTGAAGTCAATCGGATGTGATTTGATAGGCTTAAACATCGAAAGCAGAAGTTTGAAATTCTAAAGTTCATAAAGTTTGGATTGGAGGTCGATTCGTGGTTTAACCGTTGTTTGATATGATTTGAGGCCTCGAGCAAGTTCGTAATGTGTTTTTGGACTGGTTGGTATGATTGGTTGGGGTCCCGGGGGCCTCGGGTGGATTCCGGGAGGTGAACGGATCGCAAATGGAATTTTTGAAAGGCTGAAGCTGTCGGTTGCTGGTATAACCGCTCCTGCGAGACTGGGCCGCAGGTGCGGAGCCGCAGAAGCGGCTAGAGGAGCCGCAGATGCGATTTTGGACCAGAAGTGAAGGGACCGCAGATGCGGTCACGCAGCCACAGAAGCGGGACCGCAACTGCGGCGGTCGAGTCGTAGAAGCGGAAAAGAGGGCCTGGTGAGAGAACCGCAGGAGCGGTAGAAGTGCCGCACCTGCGGAACCACAGAAGCGGTCAAGGGACCGCATGTGTGGAAGTGCTGGAGACAGAATAGTTCTTTTAAAATCGGGATTTGGCCATTTCCTCTCATATTTTCTTGGATTGGGCGATTCTTGGAGAGTTTCAAGAGGGGATTTTCATCATCAACGATAAGATACGCTAATCCCACCTATCTTGAGTTAAATATATCGATTATGTATGGATTTTAGCATGTAAATTGGTAGAATTTTGGGGGTTTGAGGAAAACCTAGAAAATTGATATTCTTGGAATTTGACCACGATTTTGGGTATGAAATTGAGAGTAAATTATATATTTGAGTTCGAGGGGTTATGGGTAAGCTTAATCTTCGAAAATTTTCGAAATCCGGGCAAGTGGACCCGAGGGCAATTTTGTCAACTTTTCGATCGGGGTTAGGAATTGTTATAAATTGATTAATATGAGTAGTTTATTGATATTAATGGATTTGCATCATCATTGTCTAGTTTTGGAGCATTTAGCATCGATTCAAGTCTTTAGAAGGCCGTGAAATGCCGGTTATGGATCTTCGAAGCGAGGTGAGTCTCCTTTCTAACCTTGTAAGAGGGAATTGTCCACATAGGTGAAATAATTGGTTATGTGCTCATATTTGTGGGGGCTACGTACGCAGGAGGTGACGAGAGTCCGTGCGTAGCTACTAATACGTGTAAGTCCGGGTAGTCTAGGACCCAAAAGCATGCTATACTTAGAATAATTGTAATCTTATTGACAGTTGAATTTCTTAAATCCTATTGAATTGGTAAATAAATTTCTAAGAGGATTAAACTTTATTTTCTTAAATCATTAAAAGAGAATTTGGCTTCTAATGGGATAAATGTTCCCCGTAAAATTCTTAATTTGTTGTTTGAGCATGTATTTCTATGTGTACCTGCGTCGCATGTATGGTACGCGAGCAGGGTAATTGTTTATTTAAAATTTGACCGCGTCGCATGTATGATTCGCGAGCGGGGTAATAGATGCATCTATGGTTCGGGCCGCTCGACCCTCGGCAGTGCACATTTTATATTTATGTTGGATCGGGCCGTATGACCTCGGCATGAGTTGCGCATGTTTGAATTGCTTGTCTTGAGATTTATTGATATTTCCATCTGCTCTCCCCGACTTGAGATAATTGTTAATTAATGGATTATGAATCCGGAGACTTTTAATAAAAATGAACTTTTACCTGTTTAGTAATTCATTTGAATCTACTGTTGTCCTTAATAAATTCGTGAGTCATTGCTTTGACCATTAGTAAGTGTCGAAGTTGCCATCTCGTCTCTACTTCTTCGAGATTAGGCGGGATACTTGCTGAGTACACGTTGTTTTCGTACTCATGCTACACTTTCTATGCATTTTGTTGCACAGGTACAGGTATTTCTATTGGCCCATTGGGCGTAGCAGCACGGGCGACCCGGAGACTAGGTGAGCTGTATTTCCTCGAGGCGACCCGCAGCTAGTATAGTCTCTCTCAGAATTATATTTACTTTCTGTCCATTTGTGTTCCGGACAGTTGTTGTACTTTATTCAAATTCTTAGAAAATGCTTATGTAATTGTGACACCGGGTTCTGGGATGGTTATGAAGTATTTTGTATTAATTGCTTACATTTAATTTGAATTGAAGCGATTATCTTTTTATTTGTAAATTTGGAGGAAAATCATAGATTTTAAGATTATTAAAACGAGAATTTAATTAAGCAATTTGGTTGGCTTGCCTGACGGTGGTGTCCGGCGCCATCACGACCCTTAGTGAATTTTGGGTCGTGACACTAACCTTTATTTATCTCTGAAACGTATAGCTACTCGCATGAGGTTTGAAGTTTCAAATTAAGACTTGGATCTACTTTACTTCTTAGTAGTGAAAATATCCTAGTCAAAGTTTATTCTTACAAGGTTGCTCCATGACCATGCTTAGTTTTTCTATATATATGTTTAAAAAGGTCACATGGTTCTGAAGTTTCGTGACCTTTGTCGTTACTTCCTCATCAAAATTTTGGAGACTGTTTTAAATTTGGAATCTTTGTTCGTTATTTTGGACTAACAATCTAGGCACTATTCATAAGAAATTCAAGTGTTTTGGAATAAAGGAATTTGATTAACTGTTATAGTTATTTAAGTTCGTGATGTGTGAATTAATTATAAGAAATAACCTTTTGTATAGCGTTATGCTTATATCAAGTCAGTCAATAGTTGTTTAAGTTGATTGCTAAAGTTAATTATTCTAAGATGTCATTTTGAGTTTTTTTAATATGATGTATTTAGGAGTAGCCACGACATCTTGAGTACTTGATATAAAAGAAATTAAGTTGTTTAATCACATAAAGTTTAGTGATTAAACTTAAATTATAATGACATCTGTTTAGTCCAGTTATCTCATTAAAATATAACCCGGCCCTACAGGGAGGTAACCATTTTGGTGAGATTAATCGGAATGAGATAATAAACCTTTAAGTTGAAAATTATCTTATGCCCACATGTACAGATTAATTTCTATGTGTTTTGGCTTACTAGTCTAATAAAATAAAGTAAATTCTATGCATGGGTTGCAACCTCTGCCCACATGAGGGTTTAGAATTTACTTAGAATCAGTATTTTACTTGAATTCCAATGCTTTCTAGTGACAATTATACTGAATGGAAGGAGAAAGTCCTTCTCACTTTAGGGTGCTCGGATCTGGACCTGGCACTCCATGTGGATGAACCACCTATTCCCACGGAATCAAGTACGCCAGCGGCTAAGGCTGATTATGAGCGGTGGGAGCGATCTAATCGCTTAAGTTTAATACTCATCAAAGCCCACATAAGACAAAGCATTAGGGGTTCTATCCCTAATAGAAATAATGTCAAAGCTTACATGAAGGCAATTGATGAACAATTTGTAAGCTCTGACAAGGCATTGGCCAGCACCCTTATGAAGAGGCTTTCGAGTATGACTTTCGACAGAAGTCGTACAGTGCGTGAGCACATTATGGAGATGAGAGACATTGATGCTAAACTCAAGTCCCTTGAGGTTGATATGTCTGAACCATTTCTTGTGCATTTCATTCTCAACTCACTTTCTGCGGAATATGGTCCGTTCAAGATTTCTTACAACACACATAAGGATAAATGATCAATCAATAAACTTTTGACCATGTGTGTTCAAGAAGAAGAGAGGTTGAATCATGAGGCACCTGAAAGTGTTAATATGGTGACTCATGGTAAGAGAAATGCAAATAAGGGCAAAAGTGTTCCCATGAAGAAGAAAAGCACCTTTGACAAAGATGCTTGTCGTTTCTGTAAGAAGAAGGGGCACTGGAAGAAGGATTTCCTGAAATACAAGAAATGGCTTGAGACGAAAGGTAATTTTACCTTTGTATGTTATGAATCTAATTTTACTGAAGTTTTTTATGATACATGGTGGATTGATTCTGGTGCTACAATTCACATTGCCAAAATCATGCAGGGCTTTCTAACTCAGAGGAAGCCGATAGGAAGTGAACAATACGTCTATTCTGGCAATAGGACGCATTCACGTGTGGAAGGTGTGGGGACTTATAGGCTCATTTTGAAGGATGGTTTTCACTTAGATTTAGAAAATACTTTTTATGTTCCAGAATATTCTAGAAATTTAATTTCTCTTTCAAGACTATCGATTAGTGGATATGATTTGAATTTTCATTATCCTTCTGTGGAACTTTTGAAAGATAATAAAGTTATTGATTTTGGAAATTTGAATAGAAATTTATATAAACTTGAGCTAGACCCAACATTTAAATGCAATGTTTTAACTTTGCATGACAAAGAAATTGGCACTAAGAGATGTATTATCAATGAGAACTCATCAAGTCTTTGGCACAAGAGATTGGGACACATCTCTATTGATAGAGTCAAAAGGTTGGTTAATGATGGAGTTCTAAAAGCTCTTGATTTTTCTCACTTTGGGACTTGTGTGGACTGCATAAAGGGTAAGCAGACCAACAAATCAACTAAAGGTGCCAAAAAGAGTTCTCAATTACTTGAGATCATACATACAGACATATGCGGACCTTTTCCTACCCCTTGCTTGAATGGTGAGAGATATTTTATCTCATTTACTGATGACTATTCAAGATATATGTATCTCTATTTTCTGTTTAACAAATCAGAAGCACTTGATGCTTTTAAAGTTTACAAAATAGAAGTATAGAAACAATCTGGTACTCAGATCAAAATTGTAAGATATGAATGGGGTGGAGAATATTATGGTAGGTACACAGATAAGGGACAAGTTAAGGGTCCATTTGCTGAGTTCCTTAAAAGTGAAGGTATAATTGCTCAATATACCATGCCAGGAACACCACAACAAAATGGTGTGGCAGAAAGAAGGAATCGAACATTAATGGACATGGTAAGAAACATGATTAGCAGATCAAGTTTACCTTTATTCTTATGGAGTGAAGCCTTAAAACCCGCTGTGTGTATTTTAAATAGGGTTCCATCCAAGGCTATCCCCAAGAAACCTTTTGAATTATAGAAAGGATGGAAACCTAGTTTAAACCATTTACACGTTTGGAGATGTCCAACTGAGTGAGGGTTTATAACCCACAACTAAAGAAGTTGGATGAAAGAACAACAAGCGGTTATTTTATAGGCTATGCGGTTAACTCTAAGGGGTTTAGGTTTTATTGTCTTCTCATTCTCCTAAAATTGTTAAGGCTAGAAACGCCAAATTTCTTGAGGAGCATGAAGAGAGTGGGAGTGGTTTGACTCAGAGGGTGGAATTGGAAGAAATAAGGGAACCACCTGTGGTACCTTTATTTATTGGGAACTTGAATGTTGCTCAGAAAAATTCTCAAGAATTATTTGAACAACAACAAGTTCAAGATCCACCACCACTTGAGGAGCCACATGAAGATCAACCCACTTTATCTGAACCCACTAAAGAAGTGCCTGAACCAGTGGGAGTGAGAAAATCCTCAAGAGTTCGAAAACCAGCAATTTCTAGTGACTATGTTGTATATCTCCAAGAGTCTGATTATGATATTGGACTAAAAAATGATCCATGCTCGTTTTCACAAGTCATGAGTAGAGAAAATTCCACACTTTGGTATGATGCCATGAAAGAAGAGTTAGAATCTATGGGTAAAAACAAAGTTTGGGATCTCATCAAATTACCAAAGGGATCCTCTACCATAGTTCCAAGTGGGTCTTTAAAACTAAAAGAGACTCGTCTGGTAATATCAAACGATATAAAGCCAGACTTGTAGCCAAGGGTTTTACTCAAAGGTAAGGCATTGATTACCATAAAACCTTCTCTCCATTATAAAAGAAGGATTCATCGAGAATAATCATGGCATTAGTATCTCATTTTGATTTAGAGTTACATCAAATGGATGTGAAAATCACTTTCCTGAATGGAGATCTTGAAGAGGAGGTATACATGCGTCAGCTTGAAGGATTCTGTGATAAGGACAAAAGTCACCTTGTTTGCAAGTTGAATAAATCCATTTATGGGCTAAAGCAGGCTTTCCGCCAATGGTATATTAAATTTCATAATATTGTTTCTTCATTTGGATTTACGGAGAACATCATTGATCAGTGTATATACCTTAAGATAAGTAGGAGCAAATATAATTTTCTAGTCCTATATGTGGATGATATTTTGCTTGCAAGTAGTGAGTTGGGATTGTTGCACGAGACTAAACAGTTTCTTATCCAGAATTTTGAGATGAAGCATATGGGTGAAGCCTCTTATGTCATTGGCATAGAGATTCACAGAGACAGATCCCAAAGATTACTTGGACTGTCTCGAAAGGCCTACATTGAAAGAATTCTGGAAAGATTCGGGATGAAGAACTGTTCACCTATAGCATCTCCCATGATTAAAGGTGACAAATTCTCATTGAATCAGTGTCCACAAAATGCATTGGAAAAGGAGCAAATGAAAGATATTCCATATGCTTCGCTTGTTGGGAGCCTTATGTATGAACAGATCTGTACTAGACCTGATATTGCTTTTGCGGTAGGAATGCTTGGCATATATCAAAGTAATCCTGGTCTCGACCATTGGAAAGATGGTAAAAGGGTCTTGAGCTATTTGCAAGGAACCAAGGATTTTAAGCTCACATACAAATACTCTGACTCATTGGAGGTGATTGGATATTCTAACTCTGATTTGGGTGGATAAAAAGACACTGGTAAATCCACTTCAGGATACATTTTCCTTCTTGCTGGAGGTGCTGTGTCGCGGAGAAGTGTCAAACAGACCATTGTTGCAACATCCACAATGGAAGCTAAATTTATAGCATACTATGAAGCTACATCACATGCGTTATGGTTGAAAAACTTTATTTCCGGCCTTAAGATTGTCGATTCCATTTCAAGACCATTGAGAATCTTATGTGACAATTCAGCTGCAGTATTTTTCTCTAAGAACAATAAAAGTGGCAGCCGAAGCAAGCACATCGACATAAAGTACTTGATGGTTAGAGACTATGTGAAGAAGCAAGATGTGAATTTTGAGCATGTTAGTACTACTTTGATGATTGCTGATCCTATGGCTAAAGGTCTGCCGGCAAATATTTTCAAGGATCATGTAACCTATATGGGGCTTAGTAGCTCAATTTAGTCTTGCTTTGCTCTCTAACAGTTTGTCTAGACATTATGTTTATTTTGATATACATGACAGTGCACAATTTTGATTTTTCATGTATTATTTGTGATCATTGGATCAATAAAGTTGGACTCTGAATGACTTATATTAAGTTCATTCTTAAAGTTGTTAGACACTTTGTTAGAATATATGTGCATTATAATACATGGAAGGAAATGTTTATTTAAAAGCATGACCACCATTATTCGTGTAATAATATATTCTAGTTAAAGTGATTGTTGCATAACTTTTAGTTGAGTGATAAAGTTTATGGCCATATTATATGTTTATCTCTAATAAAGGATTATCTGATTTTAATATGTGGGCCAAGTGGGAGAATGTTAGAAATTACCGTCTCTTCTAGAGACTTTTAGTGTGGCCCACATATAAGGTAATAAATTATTTACCTTGTCTCCCAAAGGAAATAATATATCAGATAATATTCTGTAGTTATGCATATATGGTAGTTTCTTTGATGGAAAGAAATTACCATATATTAGGAGTCCCTAGGGTAATTATAATTTATGGAGAAGTCCCTAGGGCTAAAGTATTTGCCTAAAAGTCCCTAGCCTACCTATAAATACGCCTGTGACTCCATCAGTCTGGCATCCTACGATAGGCACAGGCTATAAGGCTCCTAGGTTTCCATCAAAGTTTTCTTAAGGCGATTTTCTACAACGCTTGGCGGAAGGTACATTCCTATCAATATTCCGCTGCATAAGATATGTGTATTTATGTGATTTTCTACAAAAATCTCTTTTTGACCATCAATAACTTCAAGAATTGGGGTTAATGCTCAGATTTACCGCCCCTAATGAAAAAGAATTTCTCATTGGTTCAAGAAAATAATCGGGCCACATGTAAATGTTTGTTTGGATGGTTGCTATATGTCATAATGTATTGTATATTATACTATATTGTATTGTATTGTTTGATGAATAAAATATGTATATAGATTGTATTATTTGTCGTCGTTTCATGATGTCATGCACCAGCAATATGAAGAATAAACTCGCAATATTACAAAGAAAAACTATGAACATGATAGAATTATTATACAAATAAAGGTAGAATAAAGGATAAAATATAATTATTTAATAATAGAAAAAGGGCAAGATGAAATAAAAAAGCAAGATAATGACGCGACTACACCACTTAACTCGTTACAATAATGCACATGTTATCGTTACGTAACGACGAATTTAACGATTCAATATAATAAAATTTAAGTAATATTTAGATCAAAAATTATATTTAAAGTGACAATACGATACAATACAACACAATATAATAGGAACAATCATCCAAAGAAGCTGTAATTAAGTAGGCATATTACAGAGCTAATATGATCAAATAAAAAGTTTTTAAGTTTTTTAGATAGAATATTGATAACCATGTAAGAGAACTCCAAGTTAGTTCACATCATCTCACAAGTCGGGAAACGTTTAAGGTCAAATCTATATCAAAGTTGAAAATTGCCACTATAAGAAAAAGTAAAGGTTGAAAACTGCAGTACATTAATTAGTTTGATAAGTCACTTCACTCATTACTTTTCCTTTAGTACAGCCTAGTTGCATGTTCAATCCTAGGTGATATAGTTTGTGTCCCAACGTGAACATTCCCATCCTCTCATAATAAGAATTGATAAAAGAATGAATATTGCATGTAAATATGTAAAAGTTATGAGGATTTTATTGAAAACGTAGATTAAGAGGGAAGAGTGAAGTTAGATCCGATGTCATTGATTATGTTCTAGAAAAATTATATTTACAGAAAGTAGAATCGTGATAACTATTTTAAGATTTGTTCTCCTTAAAAGAAATTCATATACAAAGAATTGCTGCAGTGGTAAGTATGATTAGTGAAGTAAAGGATGTGGTACAGTGGATGAGACTGCTCTTCCTTTAACCAGAGGTCTCGGGTTCGAGCCATGGGTATGGAAAAATCCTTGGTAGAGAGCGCTTCCCCCCGAAAAGGGCCCTACGCAGCGCGAATCTGGATATAGTCGGGCTCCAATGCGGGTACCGGACACCGGGTGGGAAACCAAAAAAAAAAAAGAGAAACATTATAGAATTATCTCAATATTTTTTTTGTTTTGACTTTATCAAGAATGGAGTTGTTGTATAAGAAAACTACTTTCAGTTTCCTAACAAGAATAAACAAACGCAAATATGTTCCTGAAATTACAGCCAGTCTTGTAATTACTCCCTCCGGTCCACTTTAATTGATTTTTTGATCTTTACAAATATTCATTAGGGTATCTTTGAAAAAAAGAAGTTAATTCCATCTTGATTTTTAAATAAAAATAAATATTGTGGACCACAAAGAAAAGGCTAAAAATTAATTAAAGTGGACGGAAGAGAGTGTGGTCTTAGTTTAATTGTGGCTCATTATTAGCTCATTAAAACATAGAGAATAAAGTAGCTTAAAAACTCTAGGATATACTTTTCTATGCTATTATGGGTTCTTGGAAATAAATTTAGAATTGTATCAAAATTAAAACTCCTCAAAGAATTAAGGAAGAGACCCCTTTTGGAGCCTTTGACTATGACTTAGGGCCATGAGATGAATGAGACTGACATTAATGAAATAGTGCTGTCATTTTACTATATATTTTTAATATTGATGATTGATGTCCTTTGGCTGTAGGATGATTTCTGACTATCTAACGTGGTGGTCCAACACTTGCTATGAAATTGTCCATCCATCGTTTTTATAAGTTGAAACATGAATCAAATTGGCAAAAACAGGGGTCTCTATGATTGTGTACAAATGATTTTAAATGTTGAAAATCATATTCATAACAATTCATACTTATTAGTGCCCTAGTCTGTGGTGTTGACTTGTCTTTAATCTAACACCATCTGCAATGTCAACCCATATGCTATCCTTGTTGAACTTAAAAAGTTTAGTTGTTCATTGGTTATAGGCTTCATACCTAGTTTAGCCATGAGCTCGTAGTCAAATCTCTTTTACCCACCTCAGTTTCATCAGAAGCGGATCCAGGATTTTGAAAGGATGGGTGCCCTATTAAGAAGGGGTGGACCCAGGATATAATTTTCACATGTTCAACCTTTAGTTCTTCCTATTGCGTACCCATTACACTTTTGAATTATAAGTTCAAAATTAAAATTTAAAAAAAAAATAATAATTTTCTTGCATCTATATCTACTATCCATGTCGAAAATGTCGGGATCAGTTGAACCCATTAATTATATGTTACATTATACATTGCTACTAGTTTTAATATACATATTTTGTTTAATCATAGTATTATTTTACGATGACAAAAGAAAAATAGGAATTTTAATGTGTGAAAAATTTGAAAGAATAAATCAAACAAAAAAGAAATAAAAGAAAAAGTACTTAATTAATACGCAAAAAGTGACACCAGACATGCTCATCTCTCGTGGGCGTCTAGTTCTAGGGGAAAAAAAAAAAGAAAAAATAACAAGATTGATATAAGATTTGACTTCACAATCTCACTTAGAGAGATAGACCCAGTAACTATCACATCATATAATGCTTTGAGCATGGGTGCGCACACACAGATTTAAAGCATGGGTTCACGTGCACCCATGGAACAAACCCCCCCCCCCCCCCAGATACGCCCCTGAGTTTCACGAAAAAAAAAATTTAATACCAAACTTTTCATCAAACGATCTAATATACACATCCATTCGGTGAAAAGTTTGGTGTAGACACACTCGATAAAATATTTGGAGAAAATTATTACAAGATAGGTGAAAGTATATGTTCCTAATTACAAGATGGAGGTCGGTGCTTTTTATTATTAAAGATTGATAATAATATCTAAATATTATATTGAAATAACTATAAAGGAAAATAAATTCCGACCTCAAGTAATGAAAATTACTTTTCTCCTTTTGATTAGAAATATTTTCTTTGAAAACAATGTTTTCAGCAATTTAAGGTGAACAAGTATGAAATAAAAAAAAAATTTAAAGGAGAACATTCCACAAAGAATATATTTATCCCCATACGAAACCGCGGATTCTTACTTAGTGACAAATCATTGTAGCGTGTTTAATTATCTTTACACTATGCATTATATTTGACAGAAAATGAAATGACATGTTATAACATGATTATTTTGTTAGAAATTTGTAATAATATACTAATTACGAGCATAAACCAGGGGTGGGAAATTAAAGCTAGAGGGATTCCACTTAAAAGGTAATCAAACCTACATCTTTATGTCCAACGAACTTGAATCACTTAAAGTGGCATTTTCCTTTCCGACATTTTTCTTTTCCTAATCTTACTCTATGGTTTTCTTTACATTTCTATCAAAGTGGCCATTTTCAGCAGAACTTGACTATTAAATGCCTAACAACCTACGATTGATTGATTTTATGATCATTCATTGAACCCCATTAATTATTTGACCTAATACAGTATTAGACATACATACATTTTGATATTTATGCACTAATGTCAACCCTTATCTATTTGCTTAAGACTACGTTATTTTTCAACTGAGAGTTCTTGATTAGTAAATTACATTTCAGATAAATAGAGAATAAAGGAATGTTATTCTATATGGAAGAAAGAGAAGAAAGTTGTTGGATCCATATTGAAAGGCATTTCTACGCTAACTTAAAAGGCTTGAGAAGAAGGCAAGTTTTGACGATGTTGTTATCTCGGCTCAAATTCGGATTCCATCAAATGATTGATTAATTAATTTTTAGACCAATAAAAAAAATTATTTTATTTTTATTTTTTGATTTTTTTATAAAGTGTTTTTTCTCTCGAAAAGGAACCGGATAAGCACCGCTTTGAATTGCAACTTTTCATCTCACCTTATCGTTGGCCGTAAACATAGAGCTCTGGCCTCAGATTTCATATCAGTATTTTTTTTAACTCTTCTGTGTGTTTCTCAAATACAAAACAAAGTCCGTACAGTGTGATTTAATCTTGCCTTGGGGTTTAATTTTTGTTGGAATTTGAAGTACCACTATTTCAAAAAAGTAAATTTCGTTTTATTTAAGGAGAAAAAGATTCAATACTTCAGGTAGTGTAAGGAGATTAAATTTCTTAAGAATACACAGTGAATTTTATGGACTTGGAATATCTGTTTATTCCGATTTAATTTTTTGTTACGAACACAGTAGACAACACAAATATGTGTGCATGTATTAATCACTTTGGCACCAGGGATTTATTAAGAGTGTATACGGGTAAAACCGTAGGTAATGAGCACCTCGATTTCCCGGGTGGGGCGAAGGAAGAGAGGACATAACTGCGTGTAATCGAGATTGAAGCCAGGAGCCACCCGTATCAAAGCTCGAACTAAACACCCGGCCCCGGAGCCATTGAAATCGTGACCCCGAACCGGATTCGATTAACGAGACCTCGGAAAACATGACAAACGAACGCACACGATTAGCAAAGGGACTTGATATCCGTGTCCAACCGGATATCACGCCGTGAATCTCGGCCTGTATTAGCGGTAGATCAGTAATTAGCGAAAAGAAAGATTTTTACCTTTTTTAGAATTGTACTTAGGATAAAACTCCCCTATTATATAAAGGGGAAGCTGACTATTCATTAGGCACATTGTAACATGCATACCAAGGCAATATACATCTGTTTTCTCTGTTTCTAAAAGTTATTCAAAGTTCTTGCTTTTGTTCATAAGATCTTCATAAGCGTTGGCTCGGAACCGAAGGCACGCTTCTTGTTAAGCTTTTAATCGTGCCCAGACTCATTATCATCATTGGTTTGGCTATTTATTCTGTCTTTTATTTGCTTATCTAACGTCATTAATAACTTGTATCGTATTAGTCTATGTATCCTCAAAATCGCGTACGCATTCGATTGTTATCCATTTTAAGGGAAAACAGTTTGGCGCCCACGGTGGAGCTAAGGATAATAGTGGTAAATGATACAAATTTCCATAACGCACTATATTTTATGCTTGTTTTTTTGAGATTGTAATTTCATATCTACCTAAGGATGTCAAACTCTCAGTCTGCTCACTTTAACGTTGATATTGAGTCTGTCCACCATGGCGAAAATCACAACGTAGCACCTAGCAATGAGGTGCCTCCTGCTATCCCAATGGAGTCCCAGTTGCGGACCCAATCGATGCCAACTCGCATGTGGCCATCGATGCCAACCGGTCGACCGACCCTGAGAACAGCATTCGCGTAGTAGCCCGACTAACGACTCGAGGTATGCCCAAATGTGGGGGCGAAGGATCAATCTGAGGGTAATCTATGAAATGTTGCAAGCCCAACAAGCGGCGATAGCATAGCTGCAGAATCAAAGCCGCGCCCCAGTAGAATTGAGCCCAAACAATCCCGGAAAAACACTCGAAGGAACGAGCAAGTCACGGAAAGGCCGGGTGAAGCTGAGACAGGGACTAACCCCGAAATAATTAAGATGCTTGAGGAACTGACAAAGCGGGTGGAATCAAGGGAGAAGAAAATTGAGGCCAACAACAAGAAAGTGGAGACCTACAAGTCTAGAGTTGATCAAATCCCAGGAGCGCCCCCGATATTGAAGGGCCTGGACTCCAAGAAATTTGTCCAAAAACCTTTCCCTTCGAGCGCGGCTCCGAATCCAATCCTGAAGAAGTTCTGTATGCCCGATATTTCGAAGTATAACGGGGCCACGGGTCCAAATGAGCACGTGACCTCCTACACGTGTGCCATCAAGGGAAACGACATAGAAGATGACAAAATCAAGTCGATTTTGCAGAAAAAGTTCGGGGAAACCCTGTCAAAGGGAGCAATGATATGAATCATAATTTACCCCAAATTTTATTAATTCATTTGCTATGCTTGTAGATGCCTTTGTGAAAGCACACGCCGGGGCTATCAAGGTCAAAACCAGAAAATCAGATTAATTCAAGGTAAAACAAAGAGATAACGAGATGCTCAGGAAATTCGTGTCGAGATTCTAAATGGAACGGATGGATCTGCCTCCGGTTACAGATGATTGGGTCATTCAGGCATGTACTCAAGGACTCAACCCTCGAAGCTCCTTAGCTTTGCAGCAGTTAAAGCAAAATCTGATAGAATACCCGGTGGTAACTTAGGCTGATGTCCATAACATGTACCAGTCAAAAATTAGGGTCGAAGACGATCAGCTTGGGCCCCCTAGGACGGGTTCAACATGGCATGCAAAATGAACGGGTTCAACATGGCATGCGAAACTACTAAAGGAGAGATAACCCTATCGGTGAACACTGTAAGAACCACCCAGGAAACGAAATCCTATGTGATAGAAGGGGATATGAGATATAATGCTCTATTCTAAAGGTCGTGGGTTCACAATATGAGGGCAGTACCTTCGACCCTGAACCAGGCATTAAAATCCCCTACACCTGGGGAATCAAGATAGTGTACGGAGAACAACCAGCCACGAAGGAAATGTTCGCAGTCGATGAAGTACTCCTAGTACCCACCGTCTCGACGATGAAAGGCAAGGAGTCAACTAGAAAGGCCAAAGTCAAACAGCAATCACAGGTGCCGGTCCCGGTTAGACCGGAGGGACAAGAAGTCGATGAAGAAGATGATTACAGAGTTCCTAGATCGTTCATAGCTCCTGATGATACCGATGCCACCAAATCTATGGTCGAAGAGCTGGAGCAGGTTATATTGACCGAACACCTACCGGATCGAAAGGTATACCTGGGCACGGGGTTGACCCCCGAGCTCAGTAAAGAACTCATTAGTTTCCTTAAAACTAACGTCTTGTTTTTCGTGGTCCCATCTTGATATGACTGGGATCCCGCCGGAGATAACCACTCACAAGATGAGTTTGGACCCGAAGTTCCACCTGGTTAAACAGAAGAGGAGGCCCCAGTCTGAAGTCAAGCACACTTTCATCAAAGACGAGGTATCTAAACTCCTAAAAATAGGTTCTAGTTGGGAAATTAAATACCCGGAGTGATTAGCTAACGTTGTGGTAGTGCCTAAAGAAGGAAATAAATTATGAATGTGCGTAGATTACAAAGACTTGAACAAAGCATGCCCCAAAGTCTCTTTCCTGTTTCCGAACATCGATTGCATGCTCGATGCGACGGTCGGGCACGAGATACTTAGTTTTCTCGATGTGTATTCCGAATACGACCAAATCCGGATGGACCCGGGCAATCAATAAAAGACCTCCTTTATCACTAAGTTTGGTACCTACTGTTCCAACGTAATGTCGTTCGGACTAAAGTACGCCAGTGCCACTTATCAACGCCTAGTAAATCGGATGTTCAAAGAACAAATATGAAAATCAATGGAAGTTTATATTGATGATATATTAGTTAATTCCCTGCGAGCAGAGGATCATTTGAAACATTTGCAGGAAACCTTCGACGTATTAAAGAAATATAATATGAAGCTGAACCCCAAGAAGTGCGCATTCGAGATCAGATCTGGAAAGTTCCTTGGATTCATGGTGTCTAACCGAGGGATCGAGATTAACCCCGATAAAATCAAAGCCATAAAATACATCACCGTTGTGGATAGTGTTAAGGTCGTTCAGAGGATAACCGGGCTTATAGCCACCCTGGGCCGGTTCATATCGAGATCCTTGGACAAGAGCCATCGATTCTTCTCACTATTGAAGAAGAAGAATAACTTCTCTTCGAGCACAGAGTGCCAGCAAGCCTTGGGAGAACTCAAACGGTACCTTTCGAATCCACCCCTACTCCATACTCCGAAGGCGGATGAACAACTGTAGCTTTATTTGGCGGTATCTGAAGTGGCGGCAAGTGGAGTCTAGTCCGGGAAGAGGAAGGTACGCAATTTCCTATTTATTTTTTTAGTAGAACTCTAAGCTAGGCCGAAACAAGGTATCCTCACCTAGAAAAATTGGTGCTCGCTTTTCTAAGCGCCTCCAGAAAGTTGAAACCGTACTTTCAATGTCACCCAATATGCGTCATAACTTCTTGCCCATTAAGGAAAATAGTACATAAGCTCGAGCTCTCGGGACGACTAGCCAAATGGGCCGTAGAAATTAGCGGGTACGATATCAAATATCGACCCCGAACCACCATCAAATCATAAATTTTGGCAGACTTCGTGGCCGACTTTACGCCGGCCTTAATACCCAAAGTTGAAAAGGAATTTTTATTAACCTCAGCGACTTCCTCGGGTATCTGAACCCGTTCCTCAAATGCAAAAGGGTCCAGACTCGGCGTCGTGTTGAATTCGCCTAGGGGCAACGTAGTTAGGCAATCTAATCGGACTGTAAAATTGACTAACAATGAGGCCGAGTATGAGGCCATACTTGCAGGTCTCGAATTGGCTAAAAGCCTTGGGGCTGAGGTGGTCGAAGCTAAATACGATTTCCTCCTTATCGTAAATCAAGTTAATGGGACGTTCGAAGTAAAAGAGGAATGAACGCGAAGGTATTTAGACAAATTGCAGGTGGCACTGCATCAATTCAAGGAATGGACCCTTCAGCATGTACCTCGAGATCAAAATAGCGAGGTTGATGCTCTAGATAACTTGGGGTCATCGATTGATGATGACAACTTCAATTTAGGAACGGTCGTGCATATCATGAAATCGGTAGTGGAAGAATGCCACACCGGAATAGATTCAATAAGTTTAACTTGGGATTGGAGAAACAAGTACATAGACTACTTGAAGACTGGGAAGTTACCCTCGCACCCTAAAGAATCAAGAGCTCTATGCACGAAGGCGGCCAGGTTCATCATGTCCGAAGGTACTTTGTACATAAGAACATTCGATGGCCCGCTCGCCATATGCTTGGGGCCAGGAGACACGAAATAGATTTTGAGAGAAGTACACGAAGGAACCTGCGAAAACCATTCGGGGGCAGAATCTTTGGTTCAGAAGATAATATCGTTATGGAGAAAGATGTAAAAGACTTTGAACGAAGATGTGACGGCTGTCATAGACACGCACCGATGATCCGTCAACCCGGAGGGTTACTGCATTCGGTCTTGTCCCCATGGACTTTCATAATATGGGGAATGGATATCGTTGGCCCCTTGCCGTGGGCACCAGGTAAAGCTCAATTCATATTGTTTATGATTGACAATTTTTCTAAATAGGTCGAAGCTCAAGCGTTCGAGAAAGTCCGAGAAAAAGAAGTCATTGATTTTATTTGGGACCACATAACATGCCGGTTCGGGATATCGGCCGAGATCGTTCATCGGCAGCAAGGTAAGCAAGTTTTTCGAAGACCACAAGATTAAAAAGATTCTATCCACCCCTATCACCCAGTGGGAACGGACAAGCAGAGTCTACAAACAAGACCATACTCCAAAATTTGAAATACTGACCGATGCCAGAGGAAAGTGGAAGGAAATTCTGCTCGAAGTCCTGTGAGCGTATCGTACAACTTCGAAATCTAGCACCGGAGCCACCCCATTTTCGTTGGTCTACGGTGTCGAAGCATTTATACCGGTCGAAGTGGGGGAACCAAGCCTCAAGTTCTGATATGCGACCGAAGAATCAAACAACAAGGCAATGAGTATGAGCCTAGAACTGTTGGATGAAAGGCGAGAGGCCGCCCTAGTACGGTTGGCCGCCCAGAACAGCGGATAGAAAGGTATTACAACCAAAGAGAAAACCTCCGACACTTTAAAATTCGGGACTTGGTGCTAAGGAAAATAAAGCTGCATACCCGGAACCCGAACGAAGGAAAGTTGGGGCCGAATTGGGAAGGACCGTATCGAGTCATCAAAATTACCGGTAAGGGCTCTTACAAACTTGAAGCAGGAAACAGTGCACAACTACCAAAAAACTGGAACGTGACGCACTTAAGGCGGTACTATTGCTAAGGAACGTCTTCATTTACCTTTTCGTAATATTATGAATCGGACTAACGCTTGCAAGCAATGGACAAGAAAAAGTATGACTATTAGGTCTAAAAGCACGCGTTGCACTCTTTTTTCCTTTGAACCAGTTTTATCCCAATTGGGTTTTCTGATAAGGTTTTTAATGAGGTAACAGTGGATCGTGTTAACTTAAATTCAAAGACCGGTTTAAAATTGGAATCGGTGGTCGCATCAATAGTATCTATCCCTCTCAAGATCGACCTCAAATATTAGGGATCATCATCCTCGGGTTGGTCAGTTTAGACTTCTTATCAAGGAAAGAAGGGAACTTTGTACTTGAACGGCTTAGGCCTGGTGGTTGGGATTTATTTTACTCGCTTTCGATCATGTACTTTACACACAGAAATAGAAGAAAGTTCCCACCTTGCTATTACATATTTTGCCTTTCAAAGCATCGAGCCTAAGGGTTATCCCTGTTCGGGGAATATCGAGCCCAAGGGATACCTCTATCCGAGCCTAAAGGCTACCCCTATTTGGAGACAATCGAGCCCAAGGGCTATCCCCGCTCGAAAAATGTCGTCCGAAATAAGTTTGGGCATCTCGGGATATCAAATACTGGAGGCACAAAACCTATTAGGTAGTGCCTAAATCCAAAAGTCTACGACCATGGTTAAAAGTGGCTCGGAGACGTCCGAAGCCCGTAATCAAAACATAAGGCCTTCAATAAAAATTCAAAACCTGCCAAAAGGTTACCCTAGGCAAAAGCATCATCTAAGAACACTTAAGCATTCTTGGGAAACTTCCGGTCGCTTCCAATTTTCAAAGCTTCAAGCAAATAAAAAATTGCATCGAGGTCAGGTTCTATTTGGACCACCAAAAAACAAACGACTTAGTGCTACATTAGATTCTATTCTAAGGATATAGAAATATTTGCAATAATAAAAATCGTGAAAAGATGCTAAAAATTTTGAAATTGCCAAAGGGAGAAATTTTATATATTTCGGAGTACCTTTACATAGGCCCAACAAAAACGGCCTCAAAATGAACAAAAAATATGTACACAAAAAACTGAATAATGCTAAGGAATTCACACTTGATCTTTACCGGAGCCCGATTCGTCACCAGAACCATCGGGCCTTTGAAGTCTTCGGAGGCCTCGGGGCCCTCTTCACCTTCGGGTTTGGCTAATTTCTTGGCCTCGACCTCAAGTCTTTTTGCCTCCTCGACCCGGAAGACAGGTCAAAATCTCGAGCATGGATCTCTTTGAGGGTCTCCCTTCAAGACACTCGCCTCACATATTCGGCATTGGTCTTCAGGCGAGCTACGGCTGCCTCAACATCGGCCTTGTATTGGGCTACCAACTCCACGACATCGGCAGAGGTTGTCTCCAGCTGGGACCTCATTGCTTCGAGCTCTTTTCCAAGGGCATCCCATTCTGCGGCAGCTGAGCTCAGTTGTGCTCGGAGATCTTCATTTAGCTGAGCCTATTTATCAGCTTTCTCCTTCGCCACCTGAAGATGAACTTCTACCGAAGAAAGCTTTTCCTGGGCAGTTTACTTCTCCGAGGCCAGCAGATCCATCTTGTTTTTCCACCCATTGATTGTGACTTGGATCTCGTCCATCTCCTTTCGAAGGTTGTCGATCTGGTCAATCTTTTGCTGGACCTGCAAGTTTTGGTCGTTAGTCACTATGACTAGTTCCTCGTTTCTAACTTAGAAGACCTTTACCTTTTCGACCAATACGGCGTGCTCCCGCCTTAGTACTGATGCTTCTTTTTGTGCCTTATGCAGCTCGTCCTGAAGGTCCTTAACGACCCCTTCTCATTGCTCACTAAGGAGCTTGTACATATCCTTTTTTGGGTCCAACTCCTTGACCTCGAGCTCAAGCTGATTGACTTCGACATGGTAACAGAGGAAACTCTCGTGGTGGAGTACCGAGGCCTGCAAAACGACAAAGGACGTGAGGAAATATTAAAACTTAAGTAAAGTTTAAAAAAGACGTGACGATGTCTTACCAGTTCAGCGTCTGATGCGCCTCATTGAAGAGACACGACACGTTCACCTCATATATTTTTGCTTGGTCCTCCTCGATCACCGGGCATTGGAGATAGCTGGCAATCCCCACAAGGGAAGACAAGAACCAGGCATCCTCAAGAACAAAAATAATAACCGATCTCTTGCGGCCAGGGTCCGCACTCAGGGGCGGGGAACTGGTTGATCAACTTTGGTCTCGAACTTGGACCACCAGCTTCTGAAGATGGGTCCTTCCTCGGAACTTCCAGGTCGTCCAACCCGAAAAAATCTTCCAAAGCAGACGAGTCCACACTATTAAAAAAGGAATGAAGGGGATCGTCCACGCCATGGACCCCTTCATTCGACCTCTCCTTTCCTTCTTGGGCCTCATCGAGTATGGACTCGGTGTAGGAGGCATCCCTAAAATCTCTATTATACCGGGTTCTTCCTTCGAAGTGGAGCCAGCATTCTGGGGGGTCTTAGCCCCTGTCTCCACATCGATCTCCCGAGTGTGAGGGATATTGGCCTCTCGAATCTCCCCCTCCCTCTGGGCAGCTATCTACTCCCCGTGAGGGGTCGGCCCTTGGGCCACAAACATATCGTCTTCCTCGGACTCATCCCTGAGCCAAGGAAGTGAGTCCGAGTCAGGTGCTCGGGAGCCAGAGCTCTTCTTTGGCTTACGAGCCAATTTTTTCTTTGGCTTCATCTTTGAGCTCAAGGAGCCCAAAGCCTTCCTTTTCTTCTTCCTTTTCTTCTTCTTCTTCTTCTTCTTTTCCCCCGCGGCATCCCCGGGTTGTCCCGCGACGGAAGGATCAACGGACAAGGATGCATCCCCGTCCCCTTCCAAAGGCTTATGTTTGGTGGTCTTAGGCAGACCTACAAAAGAAAAAGAGGGAAGAGAAGTCAATATGATGTAAGTTAAAAGGCATAAATCGTTCGGGGGAAAACCTTACCATGAGAACGGGCCTCCCATCGGCCCTTCGAAAGCTTACGCCATGTGCTCTCGGAATATGTCATCTGTGTGCAGATACCCTCAATCCATTCCTTGAAATGGGGGATATCATTTGGAACCCGAGCAACGGCTGCACAACCATATGTGCAAAGGAGAAGGCGGGAAATGAATAAAAAGTTAACACTTAAGGAGAAATTGTACTTACGAGAGGCATTTCATTTCTCAGGGAATGGCATGAACTCGATAGGGATCAAGTCTTCTGTCTTCACCCTAACGAAGCATCCCTGCCAGCCCCGATCTTGATCTTCATCATTGCTCGAAAAGGGGGCCTTGCTGGCCAGGCGAGTAAGCTTTATCAGCACCCCCTCCCCCAGAAAATTCGGGTACTCTATAAACAGAGCAGATGATCGAAGGTGAACCGACAAGATTCGGTCTTGTTCACAAAGTAATGAAGGAGGTTCACGATCCTCCAAAGATACGGATGATTTTGCCCAAGGCACACTTCGTATCTCTTGCAAAAATCCAAAACAATCGGGTCCACTGGGCCCAATGTGAAGGTGTAGGTGTAAACACTTAATTACCCCTCCACGTGGGTAGTAATGGCATCTTCGGGCCCGGGGATTACTACATCCTTACCTTCCCAATTGCAGTCCCTTCGAACTATATGAAGGACGTCTTCGGTAATGAAGCATATGTACCTTGATGATCCTTCACCCCGGTCCTGTTTGCATGAGGGTTTCTCAACCTTAAAGTCATCTGTAATCGAGCAGCCCCCGGGAATAAACATTTTCAAGGGAGGCTCGGAGGTTGGTTCGTCGACAGCCATGTCAGGAGCAGCCGTTGAACCGCTCCAACCCTATACCACTATAAAATGGCAAAGAGTGGTCGATACAGCTTTTACCCAAAAGGTCGGGATCGATATCCACAAGGAGCTAATATTGGTTGGGAGTTGGGTTTCTATCCAATCTAGCTATGCGTGATGCTCTTAATTGCACTTCTAAACATGTTTGGATTTGTTTCTATTCTACTTTTAATGCTACTAATTGCTGGAAATAATCTAAATACAATGTTTTTGAAGGGTTTTCTCAATTGATAAAAAGCACTAGGGAAGTGACTTACACCTAGGTGAGTATCTAATGCGGTCTAAAAGTTAGGACAAGATTGTTATATTTGGGATCATGATATAACCTTTGCACAAAATTACTCACTCTATACCTCTTGGTAGTTTGAGTGACTTTTCCCTAATTAGCTTTCTCAAGCCCAATTGGGTGTTCAAATAATGCAAGAAAAATTGGCTCAAGTCGGGTATTACTCTCTCTAGGTTTAACCCTTTAATTGGGGCTATCAATCTCTTGAATGCACCCCAATTCCTTGTTAGCCTGAATTTCCTAGACTTAGTCTCTCTTTCTCAAGAAGAGTCTAAGTCAAAAAGGCACGAATCAGTGTTTGCAACCATCAATTCAACAATTAAAGCATGAATCAAGCTAAATATCATTAACCCATAAATAATTAAGCCCTAAAATAGATGATCCATTAAATACCCACGCTAGGGTTGGGTCACAACCCTAGATAATGGGTTTAGCTACTCATAATCAAGGTAGAAATCAAAGATGGAGATGAAATATAAGCCATAAAAGTTGATTACAAGAACAAAATCTAAGAATATAAGCTAAAGCTACTCTAAAATTACTCAAAGTGGTAAAGAACAGCTGTTCACGAGCTCCTTAATACAAAAGATCACCTAAAAATGTGAAAAAGAACTATATATAAATGGCTAAAATTATTGGACAAAATACCCCTACGGAGGTTCTGCTGTCAGCGCAATACTGAGTGCCTCAGCGCTTGAACTTTCGCGGCCGCGCTAAAGCAAGCATGGACCGCGTTTCTTCCATTTTGGACCGGGACTGGGCTGGATTTTGCTGGGAGCGTAAAAGAGACCGCCTCAGCGTTGTCTTCAAGCGCGGCCGCGTAAACTGTTCGCGGACTGCGCTCTTCATTTGAGCTCAAATTTCTAAGCCTCTGAATCTCTATTTCGCCTCAGCGGAATTTGCACCGCGGCCGCGTCAGGTATTCTGCGGCCGCACTATTTCATCGCACTCAGCGGTCCCTGTCTACATCCAAAACACCTTCTCTGAACCTCAATTCCGCTATCACCGTAATTGTGGCTGCCTCAGCGGTGGACCTTCCGCGGCCGCTCTTTTCTTTCAATGTCAGCGCTTTTATCTCAGCTTTGAACTTGTGCAGGTTTAACTCCTTTATGAGCTGGTTATGACTTTTTTGCTTCATTTTGACCAAACCCTGCAAACAAGCACAATAAGTTAGTTTTCGGGAATACTTTTACACATTTTTTATCCAAAACCTAAGCAAAAGAGAGCATAAGATATGCTAGAATCCGTAGTTATCAGCTCCCCCAAACTTAAACTTTTGCTTGTGCTCAAGCAAACAAAGTAATTCCCACCTCCACAAGGTAAAAGAAAGGAAACTTTTAGCTGTCCTAAGGTGACTTCATCAACCATCAATTGGGACTAACCATTACCCTCAACTCAAATGCATAATTAACAAACACAGAACCTTTTTAGTACGATAGCCCTAGTGCGACACAAAAGCATCAAGAGTTGACTTACTCATCAAGGAAACTCTTTCTACTACATAGGTCATTGTGGAATCCAAACTCATGCTCATCTACTCTCCATAAGGAAATCTCACTTTAGATTGTAGCACTCAGAACAAGTATTGTGGAAAAGAACTCTCATTTCTCTCAAAGGAAGGTCACAAGTCCGGCTCTAACTACCATAAGCTTGCCCCTTATGTGAACCACCACTAATAAATGCTCACTCAACTCGACATCATATAGGGCTTTTGTGGGAATGTAATGAAGGCTCTTGGTTCAAGGTAGGATATATCGGTCTATGAAGGTTTCATCTTTCCTTAAGCACTTCATTTTCTCATTTCAGCTCACACTTTCTTGACTCTTTGAGTCATTTTCTTCTTCCTTAGGAGACTAGAGAGACACACTGTCACTCTTTCTTATTCATGTCAATCCTTTTTCTCCTTTTTAATCGTTCCAAGCCTTTCATCATTGCTTTTCATTGAATCCCTTCATTTTTTTCTATGTTATTCACTTTCTTTTTGACTTTTTGGCTTTTCTTTCTTTTTTTTCTTTTTGCCTTCCCTTTTCTTCATTTTGTACCTTTTATCACTCTTTCATTCCTCTTCTCTCCCCCCAAACTTATGCTTTTGCCACTTGTGCTAAGGAAAGACTTGGGTGCCAAGAGAGGGTCATTTTAAAACGGATAAAGGCTTGTATCGTGGTGATTGAAAGAATAAGGGCTTCGGATCAACGGGGTTGACTAGGGATATCATTTTTGGTGGGCTATGGATGCTTTCACGTTTCAATTTGGATCAAGGAGATCCTATAATCATATCTCAAGTCGAGCTACACTTAGAATTTCGCCTAGACACACATTCAGAGCAAGTTCTAGACCTATTGGCATGGGACTTGGACTTGCAAATCAATACCTCACCTCACAAGCTGCTGGATTGCTAAAGAGATAGAGTCGAGGGCCCACGACAACCCTAGCTAAGATTGAGCAACACAAATGGATCCAAGAAGCCACTCGATGCTTGTTTAGTCAACATAAGAGTCTAAAGGTCACAACTAGCATCATTTCTTGCAAATCAATTTGTTTCTAACCATAAGGTCAAAGGTAAATGTGCTAGGCCCAAGTGAAGCTTTGCTTGAGTCACTTTTATTCATTACTACTATTTACACAAGAACATAAAGAAAAATGGACTAAAATCCTTAAGAAGGTTGTCACGCCATCCATCATTGGGAAGAGCCACCCGGTTCACACAAACTCCACCTTTAGAAAGAACCGTGGCATTAAGAAAACCAAAGGCTTATTGATCACGAAAACTTGTAAAAGTAAGAAGCTACAAACTGAAATAAGAAGTTATGCTATTAATGAAAATTGCAAAAGAAATTACAAAGTAAAATACGGAAAGTAAACTGAATATGTACAATATGGGATTGAGACGAATATACATAAAAGGGGAATGAATATATACATGGAAGAGTAACTTTATATATATATATACAAAAAGTAAAAAGTACGAAAATAAAGGAAAATAGTATCAAGGTTATTACAAACCAAATATCCAAATCATCATCAAAATAGGCCACACACACCCCCGCCCCAAATAAAAAGTAGCATTGTCCTCAATGCTATCATCAAAAATAGAACAGGGGAAGAGTAGAGAGTAAAGAAAACTCCCTACGATGCCTCTGTCTGCATGAGGTCGCTGGCTGGGTCCTGTGGCTGGCCTGAGTCACCTCCCTCGGGGTCCTCCAGCTCAATCCCCAGATCCTCATTCTGGGGGATTATCCCTCTCCTCACGGGCTCTCTGTCACCCTCCTGCTCCAGTG
Source organism: Nicotiana attenuata (assembly GCF_001879085.1). Taxonomy (NCBI): domain Eukaryota; kingdom Viridiplantae; phylum Streptophyta; class Magnoliopsida; order Solanales; family Solanaceae; genus Nicotiana; species Nicotiana attenuata. Next base: position 67,077,001 of record NC_031994.1, read on the forward strand.
CCTGTGCTGCCTAAGCTGCTGGGACTTGCTCCTCCAACATTAAGTCCAATGGAATGTCTCCAGCAATTCTAATCTTCTCAACCTCCCTGCTCAGCAGCTTCACTGACTCCTTTGAAGCCCGAGTCTTCTTCTGCTTCATCGTTTGCTTACCCAACTCCTTAATTGCTTTTCCTTGAGCCTCCAAAGCATCTATGATTACCTTCTGGTTATCCAGGAGCTTCTTCTGGTTGTCCAGAAGCTTCTTTAGCGATTCCTCCACTGAAGCAGGCGGTTGGGGCTGTGCTGGAACTGACTGAGCTGCCACTTGCTGGATAGGACAGACGGCTTTGTTGTAGCTGCCTGCATCTAGTTGTTGATGCTGGAGAGAGTTTGGTTAACCTTCAGTGCAGTGAAAGGGTATGCTGATGAAGAAGGTACTGAAGTCGGGATAGAGGAAGAAGGTCTGGAGGAAGGATGTGGCATGGCAGTGGAAGGCTCAGAACCAATGGCCACCACCGCTGGCTCTTCAGACTGGCCAGTGGAATCGGTGGCTTTGCCCTTGAACTTGGTGTTGTCCAGACCTCGAAGGCTATACCATGAAAATGGCCTCTTTGGTTTCACTGTGGTGTCAAAATCCCTTCCTTCTACTTCCTGATCCTCCAGGTACATAGTGATGAAGTTTGGGAAAGGATATGAACTCTCATTCTTGCCAACCACTTTGGTAATCACCTTGGCCATAATATTCCCGATATTGATCGGGTACCCCGCCATGATATCACCCACAATAAGAGCTCGGGGAAGCGGCATATCACTGTCATGTGTAGTGGGGTCTAACCGGCTGCACACGAAAGTAGCCCATCCCTTTGCTTCGAAGCTCAAAGTGTTCCTGTAGATCGGAGCCCTAGGTGTCAGCCAAGCCGGAGTAGTCCCAAGAATAGCAATAACCGATGCGAGCCAAGGGCGGCTAACTCATCCTTAGCCACCTTCTCCAGATAGAGGGACTCATCCTCATCATTGAACCCAGCATAGTCATTCAGCGTCTTGCCATCAAATCTAATCTTCAGGTTTTGCACCTTGGTCACATAGGTTCCTTTTTTGATGTGGGCTATGTTGGCATAGAACTCTTTGACTAGATACTCATTGGCCTCCGGCAGCTTGCCTGTGAAGAACTTCCATCCCACTCTTTCATCAAATTGCCTCTTCACATGGGGTTGTAGGATAGAAGGTCCTTTTCTATGAATTCCCTCTCGAGGGTGAGAGACCTCTGTGGCCACCTCTCCCTGAATTTTTGATAGGCTTTCTCACTAACAAATCATTGTTGCCACACCACTGGGTTCCTTGATCTCTCTAACCCCCCTGCCTGGGTGTTACCACATCTCCCGTCATCATGTATCTCAGCACCTACATCAATAAGGTTCATTGGTGGGGGGCCAAAGGTGTGGCAGGTGGAGAGGCTGATGCTGAAGACTCACTACTCTCCTCTGAGCCATCAGACGAATCAAAAGAAGCAGGGGGTGTACGCTCATCTCTCAACTGAAATTTCTCCGGAAAGTTTGTAGGGATGTGGGTTGGCACTGAGTCTCCTTCCGAAACTTCCCGGGAAGGGACATATTCACTCCGTTCAGAGTGGGATACGGCTCTGGCCACAACTTTGATGGTCCTTCGGAACTTCCCAATTGATTGTTGTACTGCTAGGGGCAACTTGACCCTTCCTCGTCCCCTTCCTCGGGAGGATCCTTTCTGTTTATCACTTTCGCCTCTAGATTTCACCATTGTGTGCATATACAATCATTGAAAGCTCATTAGTGTTGTTGTTAAAAGAATCATTAAAGCAAGGAAGATGAAAAGTTGACAGTGTTCCAAAAGAAAACAGTGACCCGCTAACAGCAAAAAAAGGGGTGCGACCGCGGACTAGCAAACGCTAAGAGCGAAATTTTGAACGCGGCCGCGGAGGACTGGAATTCAGACTACATGGGCGCGGTCGCAAAAGTTGAACCGATGTCCGCGGAAAAACAAACGCGGCCGCGGACCCAAATTAGCAGCACTCTGATCTTTAAATCCACGGCCTACGTAAAAAGAATCGCGACCGCGTAAAAAGACCGCTGACAACGGATTTTACACTGCTGACCGCGAAAAATGACCCATTTGTTACTCAAGAATATTGCATAAACGCGGATCGCGTAATTTCAACCGTGGCCGCGGAATTAGGGTTTTCAATTTTTCTTATTCTTTACAGGAATCATGAACACCACTAACCCCTACTAGGCATGAATAAAAAGTACCCATATGAATTTTTAACATTAATGCCTATATTATGGTGATTAATCAATTCTCAATTGAAAAGAAGAAGTTAAAACTAAAAGAAAAGAAAAGAAAAGCAAAAATATTAAAGCAATGCTATGATTTGAACATACCAGTTGTGTGATGTGTGGTGGAAACTAACTTAATATTAAATCTATGATATNTAAGCAGTTTTTCTAAGAGAAGTGGATATGATAATTCTCAGTTGGCTTATAGATGGTTATTTATAACCTTTGGGTCATCCTAAAGAACAACTTCTTAAGAAATAATTGTTGATACCCAATTTTTCCCTATGTATATTTTCATAATAACATATGCATGCATATATAAGCATGCCAAAGTGGTTTAGTATTTTTTCTAATTTTTAAAAGATTTTTTAAATCAATTTATTGCCCATTTTAGCAGTATAAAAATTAATAATTATTCCCAAAATTATTATTTTTGTGGATAATTAGTTTTATTTCCCATATTTATACCAAAATATAGTTAAGGTAATTTTTGTATATTTTTTACAAATTTATTTGGTATTTTAAAAGCTAAATTGCATATAATTACAATTTTAGCCTATTTCAAGATTAATAGCATTTTATAATTATAAATTTGGTTCCAATATTTTTAAATTAATATTTATATAGTATTTACTGATTCAGTACTTTTAATTTAATTTCAGAATCATTTTTACTATTTTTTATAAAATAAAAAGGAAAAAACTGGCTATTTAGTATATAGCCCCAATTTATTTCAATTATAGCCAAATTGACCCCTCCAATTGACCCAATCCTAAACTCCCAATTAGACCAGCCCAATCTCAATTGTAACTCGCCCCCCCGACCCAACCAATTAACCCGCCTGGCCTTTTCTTTTATTCCAGGCCGTTGATCGTTTTGATCAACGACCACGATTAGCCCTTACCTTTTTAATTCACCTAACCCTACCCTAATCCCCTCATTTCCATCTCTCAGCCGCCTTCAAACACTCTCCTCTCCCAAAACTCTCTCGAAGGTTCCTTGGAACCCTAGTCACCTTCTGCCCTTTTCAACCGCACTTTCACCGGAATCTATGGCTTCTCAGGCCATGGATGGCCTGTACTCACCCCCCTCCACCTTTAAACCATGGGCGTTCGAAGTTTCGAGGTCTGACCTCGATGGTGTCCTTTCAAATCTTCTCAGATCCATGGCTTTGAGGCCTCTCCGGCCTCGCTCCGGCGTATCCAAGCATCAGGAGCCTATTTCTGACCTCTCCGACTCAAGATCGGACTTTCTTCCAAGCCTTTCTCATTTCTAGGGTTTCTCTGGAACCCTAAGCTATTCGAGGTTTTCTCTGATTGTTTTCTTAGATCTATGCTATATTTGTGCTTTACTGAAGTTTTAAAACGCTTTCCCTAATTTTTTTTCTTCAAAATTACTTCTTTCCGATTTAGGGTTTCTGAAAAGGTTTTAAAATGTTTTCTGACTCCTCTTTTTCTTTTCTTTGTGTGAATCTGTCTATGTTATGTTTTTATGCTCTCTTTTCTACCTCGCATGTCTTTCTCCTGTGTTCTTATGCTTGCCTTTGCATATTCTTCTATTGTGCTCCGTTATTTCTTCTACTGGTTTCTATATCATGCTTTCACATGTTTATCTTATGTGTCCGTTTACCCCTGTGTTCCTTTACTGTATTTTCTACTAAGCTCTTAATTCTTTATTTGCCTTCTTCTGGACTTTGTTTGAGCTCTTTTAAACATGTTTTCTCTACTGTTTTCCTAAATGTCATACTGCCTCTTTTTTCTCTTCTGAACTTGTTTAAGTTCCAAACTTTTCTTAAAACCTTCTACTCTCACTATGCTTTAAATCAGTTTCTTCACTCTATTTGCTTCGAATGTGCTATTATATCTGTTTATTTTCTCATGAGTCTCTGAAAGAGATCTCTAAGCCTGTTTCAATTACTTGGCTCCTCGTCTCTGTATCTGATTCGACTTAAAAACCCTAGAATTTGGGGTTTTGATGAGGTCGATTTTGTGTTTGAACTAGGGTTCTACTTTGGAACCCTTGACTCTCAGGCTCATTTTGAGTCTATAAACTGAATTTGAGCCTCTTTGTTTGTGACTCTGAACTTTTCTATACTAGATTCTTTCTAATTAGCATGACAGTTCTTTCTTGTTTGACATGTCTGTATGCTTTATATATGAGGAATTCTTCCTTCAAAAAAGGTTTTGCCAATTTGTGATTGATTCAAAATTCCTTTTAATAAGGTTCGATTGATTGTTACTGATTTTCTTTAATTAAACCTTTCTTCACCTTTTCTGGTTGGATTCATTCATACCAAAACTCAATTTCGGATTTTTACTGGCTGTTGATTGATTGTCTTTCCTTATTTGCACAAACTGTGTTGCTATCAAACTCTTTCCTTAAATAGTTTCTGTGTATTTGCCCTTCTTGTACTACTTTGGAAAAGATTTTGATCAAATTCCTTCCTTATTTATTCTGCCCGTTTGAAATCAGAATCCCTTAATTAAAGGGAGACCTTATGTAATTGATTTCAAAACTATTTTCTTACCTTTTTCTTACTTGCTTTCTGCACTATAAAGGGCACGACCTTTCAGCACTTTAAGACACCTTGAGTTCAATACTCTAACACACATTACTTACTTTCAATTTCAATACTCTTACGCTCCACCCAACACTCTACTCTCTTCTGAGATTTTCTAACTATTTGCTTGCAATTTGGCTTTACAAGACTACTGCTTTTACTTTCTTGTTTCCCTGAAATTGGTATGTTCTAATTTAAGTTTCAGCCTCATCACAATGTGTTTATTTCACAGCTTATATCATCCTGTCTACTTTGCTATCTCTGCTTAGTGTTAATTATGTGTGTTGTTCTCTTTGCATCTGTTTTCTGCTGTGAATCCCCATACCCATATTCCCCTCTATGTGTTTGAAATAAAGTTCAGGCATGGCAGCATCCAAATTATTGTTCATGTCTGTGCCTGATCCTTTAAAGGATCCTAACTCCCAAACAATGTGGCTAACAGGCTGGTTGGGGTGTGCCAGCACTTCCAATTGCTGGGTATGACCACCAGCCTGTCTTGACTTTTCCCCAGAATCCCCTCTCTGCACTTACACTCATTCCTAGTTTCTAAGTTCTGCCCCCCCCCCCCCCTCCTATGAGCGTTGCTTTGGGGGCCTTGAGTTCCTTCTAAACTTGGACATTTGAGGGCTGGCCCTTCCACACTGCACTATAATTCAATTTCTGTAATGAATTTGGGTGTAAGCACTGCCCGGAGTTCATGAGGCTCTTGGGAACTCTGACACACCCAGAAAATGAGAAAGGCTTTGGAAATTGGATCTTTGGAGTTGGTTTATTTCATATTTCAGACCTGGAGTCTGAATCAGGCTCTCCTTGGTTGTACTCTAATTTCTGATGTAATTTTACTCTTCTTGATTCGTTCTGGTTTGTAATAATTTTGTAATAACTTATGGGGGTTTTAGTGAAAAGGGAAGGGTCACTCATGTATGCATAAGGGTAGATATCATGCTATTAGGTATTTACTTCTGCAATCGTATCCTGCTTTCATTTCTGCATTCTCGAAATTCTGCCTATAGGCTTTCTGCACTTCTGCATTTTAGAAATCATGTCTATAAGGTCTTTCATGCATAGATATCATATCAATAGTTCCTGCATTTCTACATCTCATATAGAGAACATGTCTATAGGATTCTGCATTTCTGCATCTCATATGGAGAACATGCCTATAGGATTCTGCATTTCTGCGTCTCATATAGAGAATCTGTCTATAGGACCTCTTAAATTCTGCATAAACATCTATCACTAGGCAAACAGTTTATAGGTTTAAATAACAAATTGCTTTCTAGATACCATGCCTATAGGACTCCTGCATTTCTATAAACGTTTTTTTTCAAACCAACCACGTTTAGAAAGCATGCCTATAGGAGTAATCAGCTGAATCTGAATCGTCTACAAGTCTAAAATCAGTGGTAACGATACTCAATACCTGCAGAACTTATGTTTTTTCTATAATCGGCAAGCCTTCTTTAAAATCAGTGTACTCCTGCATTATTAGATATCATGCCTATAGGTTTCACCTAGGCAAGCCATTAGGTAATTAATCAACTGCACCAATCTTTGGTAATTACAACCAGCGGGAAGGCCTAATTCGGACTTCTTATCTGAAAATATGTGATAAATCAGCATGCCTTAACGCTTTAAGTTAATTCAGACCATAACCAGTACGTGCAAGACATGCTAAATAATCTGTATTTAAGTAAGGAGGCATGTCTGAGCCTTTTTAACTGTTATGTGTTTCCCATATCTGCTTTATGTGTTTTTTGTTTGTCGCCTTAGAATTTTATCCTTTTAAACTCTGAAAAGCCCAAATCTCCCTCCCCATTTAGGACTAGTAGTCCCAAATGCCTCCGGGACTGATAGGATTGGGACGGGTAGTAGCATGCAATATGAAAACGAGACCATTCCGCGCTTTAATACCTTAAAGGGGTGGGAAAGGGTAGATATGGATATGATGACAACGCGATAACACCACGTGTATAAACGGTTACCGGGTGTTGTGTGGGGTGATCCATATTATTTATAAACCTAGGACCCCCCCCCCCTTCCCTTTACTTGTTTAATCTTTCAGAATTTCCTTTTTTCCTAAAAAAATAAGAAACTGCTCAATTTTCAGCTTCTTTAACTTTTCTTTTACTTCAATTGCTTGCATCAATTACGTAAAAACCTTCCTTTTACTTGTTTATTTTCAGAACTTTAAAATTGCTTTCTTCCCAACTTTCAGCTTCTTTAACTTCTTTTGCTTCAGTTGCTTGTAACCATTATGTGAAAACTATCTCGTATTTACAATTCTTGCTTGTTCACTTGCACTTAAAGTCACAACTGTAGCATGGCCGGGAACCACACTAGTGGATCTTGAGGGGTGCCTAACACCTTCCCCTCGAGATAATTTCAAGCCCTTACCCAATCTCTGATTTTTCTAAATCAAATTTCTTTAGTGTCCTAATGCACTTAATCATTAGGTGGCGACTCTTCAATTGCAAACCCAATTCCCAAAAGGAAATGAGTTGTCCGCCCAAATGTCATAAACCCGATTTTGCGAGAGAAAGGGGGCATCGACAGGGCCCACACCGACTTACCTTGCGCGGCCGTGGACTTCCACCGCGGTTTGCGCTTTTGGCCATGTGAAGGGTTGCAGGCTTCATAACACCGCTGAGAGCGGAAAAGTGGCCGCGGCCGCTGAGAAGGTCCGCTGACAGCGAAAAACCCACCGCGGACGCGGTTTAAACTTCAGAGAACTCGCATTTTGGACTTTTCAAGTCCGCATCCGCTACAAGATTACGCCCCCGCAAAAAAGCTTCCGCTGACAGCAAAATTTTGGGCGCGGTCAGAGGTTCAATTGCACACTTAGCCAAATTTTTCCAGTATTAGTCATGCACTGCATCAAAGATTCCTGCACAACTTCACAACCAGTTAGTCCAAAGCAAAGCCTACACTAAGAAGAAAATCAAAAGGAAGGAAAAACACATGAGTTGCCTCCCAAGAAGCGCCTCATTTAACGTCGTGGCACGACGCATGTTACCATCAATCACTTGAGATGGATCATTGTCACCACGTGGCTATCATCAAATTTGCCAAGATAGTGCTTCACTCGGAAGACTTCACCATTTTGTTTTTCAAATCAAGAGCGCCAAACGGAGTTACATGCACCACTTCAAAAGGGCCACTCCATTTTGACTTGAGCTTTCCCGGAAACAGTCGTAACCGAGAGTTCAATAGTAGAACCAAATCACCCTCCTTGAATTCCTTGCTCCGGGCATACTTGTCATGTAAGTACTTCATCTTGTCCTTATACAAGGACGAGCTGGAATAGGCATGGAACCTAAACTCATCAAGTTCATTGAGTTGCTCTACCCTGAGATATGCTGCAACATCCCACTCAAGATTTAACTTCTTCAGCGCCCGCATGGCCTTATGCTCTAACTCAAGCGGAAGATGGCACGCTTTCCCAAATACTAACCGATACGGAGACATACCAATTGGAGTCTTGTAAGCAGTTCTGTAAGCCCACAAAGCATCATCCAGTTTCTTTGACCGGTCAGTCCTATTTGCATTGATAGTTTTTAACAATATGCTCTTTATCTCCTTGTTGGAAACCTCAACTTGTCCACTAGCCTGGGGATGATAAGGGGTTGACACTTTATGATTGGCACCATACTTGGAAAGTAAAGTATCGAAGTCCTTGTTGCAAAAATGATAACCCCCATCACTGATGATTGCTCTAGGAGTGCCAAACCTTGTAAAAATATTTTTCTTTAAGAAAGCCACTACACTCCGTGCCTCATTGTTGGGCAAAGCCACAGCTTCAACCCACTTGGAAACATAACCAACAACAACCAGAATGTATGTGTTACCACATGAACTCACAAAAGGTCCCATGAAGTCAATGCCCCATACATCAAATATGTCAACCTCAAGAATAGTGGTGAGAGGCATTTCATCTTTCTTGGAAATTCCACCACCTCTCTGACACTCATCACATCTCTTCACAAGCTCACTTGCATCTTTATACAATGTTGGCCAATAAAAACCACAGTTGAGCACCTTTGAAACAGTTCTCGCCCCACCATGATGACCACCGTAGGGCGAGGAATTGAAAGCATTAAGAATACTCATTTGCTCATCTTCCGGAACACATCTCTGGATCACACCATCATTACAAATCTTGAACAAGTAAGGCTCGTCCGAGTAGTAATCCAAGCTATCCCGTATAAGCTTTTTCCTTTGGTTAGAAGAGAGCTCACACGGGAGAATTCCAGTCACAAAAAAATTAGCAACATCGGTAAACCAAGGCATATTATTGAAAGATACGGAGAGGAGCTGCTCATCCGGGAATGAATCATTAATTTTGAGCCCATCATGGGGCCTCCCCTCCTCCTCCAAGCGGGACAAGTGGTCCGCCACTTGGTTTTCACACCCTTTTCGATCAATAATCTCAAGGTCAAAATCTTGAAGCAATAGAACCTATCTCATCAACCGAGCCTTAGAATCCTTCTTTGTTATCAACTAGCGGAGTGTTGCGTGGTCAGTATGAACAATAACCTTGGCACCCATGAGATAAGGTCTAAACTTTTCCATGGCAAACACTATGGCTAGCAACTCTTTTTCCGTCACCGTGTAATTAACCTGGGCATCATACATAGTTTTTCTTGCATAATACACCGGGTAAAACATCTTGTTCAACCTTTGCCCCAAGACCGCTCCAACCGCAACATCACTTGCGTCGCACATAAGCTCGAAGGGCAAGCTCCAATTGGGTGCGGTAATAATGAGAGTGGTTGTCAGTTTGTACTTGAGAAGTTCAAAAGCTTCCATGCATTCTTCATTAAACACAAACCTTGCATCCTTTTCCAATAGTTTGCACAAGGGATTCACTATCTTTGAAAAGTCCTTGATGAACCTTCGGTAGAAACCCGCATGCCCAAGAAAACTCCTAACCCCCTTTCGAAAGTAGGAGGAGGAAGCTTTAAAATCACTTCAATCTTCGCCTTGTCCACCTATATAGCATTCTTTGAGATCTTATGGCCGAGGACAATGCCCTCCTCAACCATAAAGTGGCATTTTTCCCAGTTAAGCACAAGATTTGTCTCTTCACATCGGGCCAAAACCTTGTCAAGATTCTTCAAGCATTCTTCAAAGGAGTCACCCACAACACTAAAATCATCCATGAACACTTCCAAGAAGTCCTCCACCATGTCCGTAAAGATAGCCATCATACACCCTTGGAAGGTAGCCGGTGCATTACACAAACCAAATGGCATCCGTGAAAAAGCAAAAGTTCCATACGGTCATGTGAAGGTGGTTTTCTCTTGATCCTCCGGTGCAATCAAAATCTGGTTGTAACCTGAGTACCCATCCAAAAAGCAGTAGTAGGCACGCCCGGCACGTCTGTCCAACATTTGGTCAAGAAAGGGCAATGGAAAATGATCTTTGCGGGTCACTTTGTTCAGCTTTCGGTAGTCCATGCATACCCTCCATCTGGTGACAGTCCTAGTGGGGATCAATTCATTTTGCTCATTTGTAACCACAGTCATACCACCCTTTTTTGGCACACATTGTACCGGTGAAGTCCAGAAACTATCTGAGATGGGGTACACAAACCCTGCATCTAGCCATTTGATCACTTCCTTTTTGACAACCTCTTGCATATCCTCGTTCAACCTCGTTTGATGTACCACGGAGGGTTTGGCATCATCTTCAGGTATAAATGTTTGCATGCAAAAGGTGGGGCTTATCCCTCGAATATCAGCTAGAGTCCATCCAATTGCCTTCTTCCATCTTTGAAGCACCTCAAGGGTGGCCTCTACCTGCACGTTAGTTAAACAAGAAGAAAGAATAACAGGTAAAGTTGAACTAGGGCCCAAGAATTCATACCAGCGGTATGAAGGTAAAGGCTTCAAATCCAATACGGGAGGTTCCTCGATTGAGGGCTTTGTTGGTGGAGTCTTTCTGTTCTCAAGATCCAAAGAGAGTTTACGGGGCTCATAGGAGTAAGAACCCATTCCGTGCAAAGCATTGACATACTCTACCAAGCCTTCATCCTCAATTGCGTCATGGTTCAACAATACAGCTTCCAAAGGATCCTCCACATTGATCATGGCAATAGTGTCATCAACTATCACCTCTGTAACAAGATCCACAAAAGAGCAAACTTCATTACTATTCGATTGCCTCATCGATTTGCAAACATGGAAGACAACTTTTTCATCATCCACCCGGAAGGTGAGCTCCCCTGCTTCCACATCAACCAATGCCTTCCCTGTTGCTAGGAACGACCTTCCCAATATTATAGGCACCTCATAGTCTACTTCACAGTCGAGAATCACAAAATCTGCAGGCAAAATAAACTTGTCAACACGAAGGAGAACATCATCAATAATACCAAGCGACCTCTTCATTGTTCGATCCACCATTTGCAATCTCATTGAAGTAGCTCTCGAATGACCAATACCCAAAGTTTTGAATACAGAGTAAGGCATCAAATTTATACTATCTCCCAAATCACACAATGCCTTTGCAAAATCCTCACTCCCAATGGTACATGGAATGGTGAATCCGCCGGGATGTTCAAGCTTTGGAGCCATCGAGGCATAATTGCACTCACTTGATGAGTCATTTTGATGGTCTCACAATCCATAGATCTCTTTTTAGTCACCAAGTCTTTCATAAACATAGCGTATCCCAGCATTCTCTCAAGAGCTTCCACCAAAGGAACATTGATCGACAAGCTTTTGTTCATCTCAATAAACTTCTTGAATTGGTTTTCATTCTTCTGCTTCGCAAGTCTTTGAGGGTAAGGTAGAGGAGGCCTTGGCAAAGGAGCCTTAGCCTGGGGCACTATCATTTCTGGTAAGTCTATCACGTGTTCCCTACACGGGTTCACATCATTTTGAGTCTCCACCTCATTATCATGAATATCAATTCTCACTTCAGCATTCAACTTCTCTTCACTCACTTGCTCATCAACTATTGGAACATCATCATCTAGCATTTCAATCTCATCACTCACAACTTCCTTTTACTTGGAGGTATTTTCTTCACCACCTCTACCGCTCCATGTGATCACCGCCATTGCATGCCCGGTATTGTTCCCACCCTTCGGGTTTACTACCGTGTCACTAGGTAGCGCCCCCTTAGGGCGAGTGTTCAAAGATTG
>NC_031994.1:67089248-67136098 GCF_001879085.1 Nicotiana attenuata
ATTTTGCCCTTTTGGAGTTGTTCACATACTGGACTTCTTCACTTTTGATCATCATACCCATCATCTTCGGTGTAAACCACTTACTACCCTGCTCATATTGATCCGGAATTCCTTGACTTTGTTAACCTCTTTGTCGCCTCTTATTGACCAACATATTTACCCCTTCCATGGCGTTCACTTGTCGTGGTGCTTGAACTTGCTGCAATTGAGTTTTTGCCAACTGGTTCATAGTTGTAGTCAACTTTGCTATCGCTTGGCCATGGTCATGGAGCTCTTTGTGCAGGTGAATGACTGTGGGATCACCTTGTGGCACATTAGCTTGGCTTTGCCACGCCGAGGAAGTATCTGCCATCTCGTCCAGTATCCACACGCCTCAACATAAGGTGTGTTCATAAAGTTTCCCCCTGCTAGCTGGTTCACTACACACTGATTGGTCGTTTTGATGCCACGGTAGAATGTTTGCTGGATCATTGCTTCGGTCATGTCATTATTCGGACATTTTTTCACCATCGTCCGATACCTTTCCCAGATTTCATGAAGTGGTTCATTAGGTTCCTGTTTGAAGGCCAGGATTTCATCTCTCAGTGTCGCCATATGCCCCAGCGAGAAAAACTTAGCTATAAACTTGTCGGCCAACTCATCCCACGTAGTGATGGAATGGTTATGAAGTCTTTTAAGCCAGTCCAAAGCTTTCCCTCTAGTGGAAAAGGGAACAATCTCAATCTCAATGTATCCTCCGACACATTTGTCTGTTTGCTTCCCAGATATCCACAAAGCCCTTTAGATGTTTATATGCATTCTGATGGGGAGCGCCTGTGAAGTACCCGCTTTGCTTCAATAAAGTCAACATAACGTTTGTAATCTGGAAATTGCCCGCCCGGATCCTGGGTGGGACAATTGCACTTGCGTAGCCTTCATTTGGAAGCACCCAAGGAGCTACTCTTGGAGAAACTTGGGGAGGGTCTGGAATGTTTCCATTGGCCTGGCGGCCTCTTCTTTGAGCTTGAGGTACTAGAGGGACCTCATCTTCAGCATTATCATCTACATCCTCCCCCGGAACATTTCCAATAGGATCATTGTTTGCCATTTTGTACCTGAATCGATTAACTCACACAAGTTAGTAAAATAGAAGGAAAGAAAAACAATACACACAACTAGTTAGATAGATAGCCAAAATCGTTTAGCTCCCCGGCAACGGCGCCAAAAAGGCGATCGGCTCCAACCCTATACCACTATAAAATGGCAAAGAGTGGTCGATGCAACTTTTACCCGAAAGGCCGGGATCGATATCCACAAGGAGCTAATATTGGTTGGGAGTTGGGTTTCTATCCAATCTATAGCTATGCGTATTGCTCTTAATTGCACTTCTAAACATGTTTGGATTTGTTTCTATTCTACTTTTAATGCTACTAATTGCTGGAAATAATCTAAGTACAATGCTTTTTGAAGGGATTTTCTCAATTGATAAAAAGCACTAGGGAAGTGACTTACACCTAGGCGAGTATCTAATGGGGTCTAAAAGTTAGGACAAGATTGTTATATTTGGGATCATGATATAATATTTGCACAAAATTACTCACTCTATACCTCTCGGTAGTTTGAGTGACTTTGCCCTAATTAGCTTTCTCAAGCCCAATTGGGTGTTCAAACAATGCAAGCAAAATTGGCTCAAGTCGGGTATCAATCTCTTGAATACACCCCAATTCCTTGTTAGCTTGAATTTCCTAGACTTAATCTCTCTTTCTCAAGAAGAGTCTAAGTCAAAAAGGCATGAATCAGTGTTTGCAACCACCAATTCAACAATTAAAGCATGAATCAAGCTAATATCATTAACCCATAAATAATTAAGCCCTAAAATAGAAGACCCATTAAATACCCACGCTAAGGTTGGGTCACAACCCTAGCTAATGGGTTTAGCTTCTCATAATCAAGGTAGAAATCAAAGATGGAGATGAAATATAAGCCATAAAAGTTGATTACAAGAATAAAATCTAAGAATATAAGCTAAAGCTACTCTAAAATTACTTAAAGTGGTAAAGAACGGCTATTCCCGAGCTCCTTAATACAAAAGATCACCTAAAAAGGTGAAAAAGAACTGTTTATACACAGCTAAAATTACTAGACAAAAATACCCCTATGGATGTTCCGCTGTCAGCGCAATACTGAACGCTTCAGCGCTTGAACTTTCGCGGCCGCGCAAAAGCAAGCACGGACCATGTTTCTTCCATTTTGGACTGGGACTAGGCTTGATTTCGCTGGGAGCGTAAAAGAGACCGCCTCACCATTGTCTTCAAGTGCGGCCGCGTAAAATGTTCGCGGACCGCGCTCTTCATTTGAGCTCAAATTTCCAGGCCTCTGAATCTCTATTTCGCCCTCAGCGGAATTTATACCGCAGCCGCGTCAGGTATTCCACAGCCGCACTATTTCATCGCGGTCAGCGGTCCCTGTCTGCATCCAAAATACCTTCTCTGAACCTCAATTCCGTTGTCAGCGTAATTGTGGCCGCCTCAGCGTTGGACCTTCCGCAGCCGTTCTTTTCTTTCGCTGTCAGCGCTTTTATCTCAGCTTTGAACTTGTGCAGGTTTAACTCATTTATGAGCTTGTTATGACTTTCTTGCTTCATTTTGACCAAACCCTGCAAACAAGCACAATAAGTTAGTTTTCGGGAATACTTTTACACATTTTTTATCCAAAACCTAAGCAAAAGAGAGCATACGATAGGCTAAAATCCGTAGTTATCAGCCGTCTCGAGGGCAACTATTTCGAGAGTGACCCCCTCGATATCCGCGATCGGTTGGGAAGAAGAAGTAGCATGTTGAGGAACTTATTTAGATGTTTTTGCCATTTTTATCTAGAAAGGTTTGAGAATTAGAAGAAAAAAGAATAGATAAAAAGCAGAGTGTAATAATTTGGGGAAAATCTTGATAAAAAGCCTGGAAATTACTATGAAAACTTGAGGAACAGGGATGAAGATGTGAAAATTTGAAGAAAGTTGGTAATAGCTTGAAAGATCGAAGGTAGAAGCTTGGTCGGAAAGTAGGAAAATAACAAAGGATGGGAGCTTTTATAAAAAAAATTCGCGTCGCTTCGCATTTGGAGGCAACCAGCTGATGGTTGACACGTGTCCAAAGTCAGAACGATGCGACTAATGGGACGTTTCGGCTTCTTTGTCATTTTTTTGTAACGTACGAAAGAAGGAACCGGGAAGCATCTATCGAAATTTCTCATTGTTTCGGCGAACGTACCCTCTGAGAAACGAGGGGACTATCTGTATACGGGTAAAACCGAAGGTAATGAGCACCCCGATTTTTGGGTGGGGCGAACGAAGAGAGGACATAACTGCGAGTAATCGAGATTGAAGCCGGGAGCCGCCCGTATCAAAGCTCGAACTAAACACCTGCCCCTGGAGCCATTAAAATCGTGACCCCGGACCAGATTCGATTAACGAGACCACAGGAAACATTGCCAAACGACCGCACACGATTAACAAAGGGTTGTGATATCAGCGCCCAGCCGGATATCACGGCATGAATCTCGGCCCGTATCAACGGTAGATCAGTAATTAGAGAAAAGAAAGATTTTTACCTTTTTTAGAATTGTACTTAGGATAAAACTCCCCTACTATATAAAGGGAAAGCTGACTATTCATTAGGCACGTTGTAACACGCATACCAAGGCAATATACATCTGTTTTCTCTGTTTCTAAAAGTTATTCAAAGTTCTTGCTTTTGTTCATAAGTACTTCATAAGCGTTGGCTCGAAACTGAAGGCACGTTTCTTGTTAAGCTTTTAACTGAGCCCGGACCCATTATCATTATTGGTTTAGCTATTTATTCTGTCTTTGATTTGCTTATCTAACATTATTAATCACTTGTATCGAATTAATCCACGTATCCTCAAAACCGCGTATAAATTTAATTGTTATCCATTTTTAAGTGTAAACAAAGAGCAATATTGACTTGCTAAGGAGGTTCAAATTTTGTGTGATGTCAGGTTTTTAAGCCTCATTAGCTCCGCTTTGCTGTCTTCTTTTAAGTTTTAATCCTCTTGGTAAAAATCTTGAGTTCATTTCTGCCCACAAAGACTTAATCAGACGCTAGCAGATCTAATTAAATATATAAAGATTAAACTTGTAATTAAAATATAAATTATGGATCCACTTCTTATTATAGAGGCGATGATATTTCGCATTCGCTATTAAATTTTGAATAGAGGTGAGTTGTAAGTACTAAGTAGGGTACAAGACCAATAAGAAAAAGAGGGCCTGATGTCCTCGTACAAAAGCTTACACCATAAACCATCCATCCCCTATTTAGTCCCTTTGTCCCTACACACTCCACATGCCTTTGTTTTTCAAGTCTCCCTCCATAAATACTCCCTCTTTCCTTCCCATATTTCCCTCACAATCACAAAACATTCTCATACTAAACTCATATCCCTTGTATATTTTTCATTATAAACTACTAGCTGATTATCTCTCTTTGTAATCAAAATGGGTCTAAAGAAAACAAGCAAACAAAGCACTCAAACAGCAGCTTTGAAACAAATAATCAAGAGGTGTTCCAGCTTCGGAAAGAACGAGAATGGTTTCCCCCATGATGTTCCAAAAGGTCATTTTGTTGTCTATGTGGGAGAAAATAGGAGCAGATATATAATTCCTATTTCTTGGTTGTCATATCCAGAATTTCAAAACTTACTTCAACGAGCTGAAGAAGAGTTTGGATTTAGCCATGAGATGGGCATTACTATTCCTTGTGATGAAGATGATTTCTGCTCTCTTATTTCCATGTTCAGATGAAGACCAAGACCAAGTTGGGTTTGACCAGCTAGGTTAATTAGGATATTAAGTAAATAGTAAGAGGTTTCCTTTTATTTTTAACTGACAATAGCCCACATCTAACTATTGTGGAGTTTGGGTTGATTTGTATATTGGTTTCATGTACTATTGGTATTTTCATCAGTGGTGTCGATTCTGCACCCGTGGAAAACTCTTCATTCTATTAGAGGCCTTTGTTTGTTCAGAATTTGCAATTTTCTTTTCCTTAAAATTTTCCAATTTTCAAGATTATAATTCAATGATAACTTAGTGATTATAATGTGATAACTGATAAGGATGCGATCATATCAATACTAACTCACCAGATTCCATCAGACTATAATGTGATAAGACCTCACATTGTTATTATATAGGTCAAAACATATTTACTTTGACTGCTAGCTTCTCAAACTTACTCTAGATTTAACTAGCCTGTAGTACTTTCTTAATAGTTTTTAAATAGGTTACTTGATTGTATAAATATTTTTTTTATCGTCAATATATAAAATTTAAGCTCGTTAAATATTAATCATCAGACTTGTATTGTCTGACTAATGAAGCTAAGATGTATGTGTAACTTCAACAGTTCGAAATTTGAAATTTTAGCCTCGCACATACTTCCACCGGCTAAGTAACAAATATACTTGACTACCTTGCTTGACCGCTACCTATACTTGCTTCTCCAGTTTTATGTTTGCACAATTTAACCAAATTATATTCGCTTACATTGTAAATAAGTTTATATTATCGGTGCATATTAACATGTTGTAGCAGATCATTTATGTTATGTATCTCTTACTCCCCCATTCACTTTTACTTGGCACGTTTTGAATTTTCACGACCCTTAATGAAGTGCATAATTTATCATGATACCCATATTAATTGATGCATAATTTTTTATTGGATTTGAGAAAATGATTTTAAATGAGTAATAAATATTGTGGGTATAACAGGAAAAAAAAAATTATCTTCTCTTGATATGCGTAAAGTGACAAGTAAAAATAAAATCTATTTTTAGTATACATGCCAAGTAAAAGTGAACGGGAGTATTTGATATCCAAACCCCACTAGTGGAATTTTACTGGGTTGTGTTGTTGTATCTCTTATTTGATATGATAGTGTGAAAAAGATTTTACATTGTGTTAGTACATAGTACAATAGTTAAACTCTTAAGTACTATATATGCTTCTAATCAAATTATGTTTTCAAAAATTGGTGAATAGGTGCCTTGTATTGTGAACTTCTTTCCTCACGCAAATAACTTTAACTGTATTAGACTTTTACATGGGCTACTTATAGTTAGATTTGTATTATTTCTATGTTTATTGCTCTTTCAAAATTTCCAAATTTAAACGTTCACTATTTCTTTAACTAGCCATCTTATTCCTTCAGCTTATTATTACTTATTATTCGAAAAGGAAAGGTCTTAATCCATGTTAATCATTATGAAGAATAAGATTAATTAGTTTCAATGATATAATCAAGATAGCTTTTAATCTGATAATGTGATAAATTAACAAGATGTCGAGCCAATATTGAAGACACATACTTTTGAGCACATGGTTGTAGGACCAGTATAAGCATATTCCTACTATAACTTATCAATCAATTGAATACTTAAAATTGTAAAACAAAAAATTAGTACTATAATTTTGTCCAAATACTGAGTTCTTTCTTTTATGGGATGCATGACTCAGTCGAAGACAAAGTGAGATAGAAAAGGGGACAATGGTACACATGTGCACAGTGTTATTAACGAAAGACGCAATCATCTCTCACATCATCTTTTTATCATTAAAAGTAAGATTAGACTTTTAAAAAAAATATTCCAATGACTCAATTAATTCTTTTAGTTCCTTAGATTCTTAGGTAGATTTTTGTCTAATCGGTTTTTCTGTTGTAATGATCTGAAATGGAATCCGTCATGTGTTTTGCACTATCGATTATTAAGAATAAATTATAGAAGGATTGTTAGCAGCTTTTTGCTCAGGTTGCACTCTTATTTTGCCTTCACCATTCCCAGCCAAAATGCAAACATATTATAACAATATGATTCGAAACTTGGAGTTTTATTAGTACTTAATTAAGTCTTTTATGCTTTTACACTTGAATTATATTTTCTTCTGTCTACTCCTTCCAACAATCCACAGAGAGAATAATGCGTTTGAATGCAGAACAGTACAACAACAACATACTCATTATAATTCCACGAGTGGCGTCTGGAGAGGGTATTATGTACGTAGGTTTTATCCCTGCAGGTAGAGAGGCAAAACCTATGTTGCTCGGACTCTCCGAAAATGTGGCCGGATACGTGTCAGATCCTTCAAAAGTAATGCATTTTTAAAGGATCCGACATGGGTACGGTTACATTTTGGAAAGTTCGCGCAACATAAGGCAAAACAGCCTGTTCTTTATTCTTCGATCCTAAATATTAGTAGGTGTATTACTTTATTATATATCTATCCTTACTATTCCAACTAGGAGTAGTATTAATTAAGTAAAATATTTAAGAAGAGATAAATGATAATTTAGATCATACTCTTATGATTAAGGCTATTAAATAATTTTCTTAATGAGTGTGCAAAAATCATAAAAGACAAATAAACCAGAGGAAGTATTTATAGGTTTTTTTTATTTTATTTACTTTTGAAAAAGGATGTGTATTTTTGGATCTAGTCTTGAAAACCTTTGGGTCTTTGGGAACACAAACTTTCTGTTATGTATTATTTTTTTGAAGAAACAACATTTGTTGTTTGTTAATTCTCTAGTTTACTTGTCAAAATAGGTTTTCCTCGTCCTATCTTGGGTGGAAATATATGCTATGTTTTTTCCTTTTCATTTCTTCCTTTTTTAAAAATAAAATTTCGAGGCAGCATTTTGTCAAGGTTTATGATTTGGAATTATGGAATTTAAGAAAGAGACTAGCGATGAGAAGTACATTGTAATTTATAATTGCACCGCCACCAGATGAGGAAAATAGCAGTGGTACTAATCAAAGAGCTAAAATTGATTGACACCTTACCTTAGAGTCCACAATCTAGAAAGGATATTTTTTCTCATAGCAATGGTGACTTTGTCAAAATAATACTTGAGACACCATTTAAAGTCGGTGTCCCAATATGTACCTACCTAAACAAGCATTTATGTTCTACTGGGTCATTCATCTTGAGTATATTTCAAGATTGGTAAGCATTTTTCTGCCCTGTGAGAAGACTTTTGAAATTGATATTTCCATGAAAAAAGTAAAAATTGCACACATGAATGCAAAAACCGCAGGACAGATTCAGTACTAACGTACAAACAACACTAGTCAATTTTCAATCGACATAGTTGGGTAGCATTTAATATGGGGACATCAATGATTCAATTAACAAGGAATCACAATTCACAAGTCATGGCTTAACAACCACAGAAAAGTTTGATTTTTTTGCAAGACAAAGCATAAGTTCATGGACCCTTTTTTCCAGTTTGTTTTTAGATTGGAGAAGAAAAGACTCCAAAAGAGAAGTTCAAAGTATTCTCAGAGCCGTCAGACATGCATTAATGGCCCATAGGATGTTGTTCTATGGCTGAGACTGTTCAAGCTTGAGTATACAATTATGTAATCTCTTTTCCTCATCCCATTGGCAGTTTACAAACACCTGTCCAGATGTTTTCCTCATCCCATTGGCACTTTACAAAGACCTGTCCAGATTTCCACCACACAATGTGAACAGACCTGCCTAAAATCCGCCTAATCAAACTCTCTCCTCCGCCCCCATCCTCAAAACTTTAGTATACATTTCTTCCCTTTATTCCATCATTAAGCTAACGAAACGGGGAGTTCAGGGAAATAAAATTAGGAGATATTATAATATGACTTTTTTTATTTATGAAAGTAGTACTATCTATTATTGCACCGAGTACTTGATCTCCCACAACACATATACTTGATAACTCTACCACCAAAGCTTAGGTGGTAAAAAGAAAATTGCTTGGCGTATTTTTACTATACTGGATTTAAAGACTGATCTCCCAGTATCAATGATCCTAAGACACTCTCTTAAATAAACAAATATAACCATACATGAACAATGGCACAGCAACTATCTACATGAATACAATGTTAGATTACAAAAATAATCTTTTAATATTAAGCATAATAACTCACAATAAAAGGATATAACCGGAATTCTAGATATTAGCCTTATAATCCTATCAGTTTTAGACATATATAATACTACACGTTAGGAATCCTACATGATTACCTTTAGGAATCCTATTACTATAATTACTTTTAAGTTGTCTAATCCACATAAAATTGAACAAGTAAATATCTTTAATCATGTAATCTCATTACTTTTAGGATCTATGTTGCTCGGACTCTCCGAAAATGTGGCCGGATACGTGTCGAATCCCCCAAAAGTAGTGCATTTTTTAAGGATCCGACACGGGTGCGGCTACCTTTTGGAGAGTCCGCGCAACATAGTTTAGGATATACTTCTTAAAAATTCATATTACTAATTTAATTCGAAAACGTATTATAATGTCATATTACTAATTTAATTTGAGAATGTGTTATATTGTCCAAATCCATTTAGAAAAAAGAGAGCCTATACTATTATAAAAATATAAACATAATATTAATATACCAAAATAGCCCTAAATATTAAGCGGAAGAACTCATGGGGAAAGGACATAACTGCAATAACCTATTTTTGGACTACAATACCTTCTTTGCTAATTTTTAATATTTAATATTTTAAAATTAATAAAATTTTATCTATTAAATTCTTATTAAAAATATGTGAAAGGTTTAATAAAATCAATTTCATAAGAATCCTCCTTAATGGCAATACATTACCACTCCATAATGTCCAATACCCAAAAAAGTAAAAGTAATATTAAATGGACTGCATAAAGAGTTGAAATTGAGAAAAAAAATATCCGCACGATAATAAATTTTTATATTATATTTGAACTATTTTCCTACTCAAATAATATTTTTTAATGAGTTTTTCGTGTAATATTGAAAAATACCCAATTATTAAACAACAACTAAAAAATATTTAAGAATATAAATGTGTGAGAAAGAGAAAAAAAATGGTTAGCAAGAGTAAATATCACTAATGGTTCTAGAAACATAAAGAACTAAAAGTGAAATATCATATCAATCTTTTACTCTTTGAAAGTAAAATTTATTTTGTATAAAATTATGATTAAGATTAAATATTCAAAACAGGAGATGAACTAATATTAAGATCTAAATCAACACAGAATAAATTATTTTTAATGTTACAACTAAATAATTAAATCTTTTAATTAATTATTAGCAAGATAATCCAATTCAATTATTTTTTAAATTCATCATATGAGTAAAAATTTTATTCAAGTTAAAAAGAAACTTAGGATACATAAATTTATACCATAAAAAGAGTGTTAGAACACAAAGTGAAAAGGTTAGTACATTATTAAGAATCAAAATGCTATACAAAGCTACATCCTAATCAAGAACAAGCTTTAAAGACTATATTATAAAGTGTCGACTCTGGCATAACGGGATTATACTTTCTAGATGCCTAGGCGGAATCAAATAATATTTCTATGTCATACATTACTTGCAAATGTCATATCAAGAGGCATGACACTATTAGCAATAATAGCAAGTGGTGTACCAACAACGATTTTATTGTGCAGCCACCCACTTTAGATTTGATATACCTCTTCAAACAACTTAAATAACCATCACAAATATATCAAAGCAGAGAATAATGCTAAATTTATAAGGAAAGCAAAACTGATAATATGGGATGAAGCACTTATGGCAAAGTGTCAAACGATCGAAATAGTTGCCCGGAGTTCTTATTAATGAACGGTTTGGTGGAAAATTAATGGTTTGGGAACTGATTTCTGTCAAGTCTACCAGTAGTTTCAAAATCGACAAAAGTAGAGACTGTAAAAGCTAGCTTGCCAAAGTTATACTTCAGGCCTCAAATGAAAAAGATTCAACTGACAAGAAATATAAAGCAAGAACATATCCAGTATTCAGTGTCTTCTTGCTTTGTGTCGGAAACGAATAAGACCATCCAATAAAAGATGATTTGGTTTTTCCTGAACACTTGGTTATCAATCCCAATGGTAAAGTAGTGCATTTAATAAGAGAAATATTTCTATCATTAGATTAAAACGTAATTTGTACAAATCGCATGATAGAATTAAAAAAATATCTTACAAGCAAAAATGAATATGTTGATCAACTAAATAAAGGGTTGATTGCAAAATTTTAAAATAAAAATAAAATATTTTTCAGCTCTTTGACTCAACAGAAAATGATACCAATAATTACTACCAAGAAGAATACTTAAATTCTTTAATACCAAATGGCCTTCTATCATACAAGTTTGTTGTCAAGTTTATTATTTCTTACGTAGGTTAGTGTCACCATATGTATAATATACTAAGTTAAAATTGATCTTCCATTGTATATAGGTTCATTTTGAAAAAAAGTTATGTCCGTCATGCTACTGAAAAACTTAGATATGCCGAATAGCTTATGTAATAGCACACATATGGTATATAGAAATTTTGAGAATAACGTCATACATGCAAAAATTATGATATTGGTAAAATGTGCTTCTAAGTATATTCTTATCCCTAAATTCAACTTTCATCTCTCGAACCTTATAAATTTATGTGAAAATATTTTTTTAGTATGTTTATGTTTTGCAAATATAACAAATAAAACACAAAGACAAATATCATAAAGATTAGGACTATATTTACCATGTTTTCTTGCACGAACAACTGTATATTGCACTTTCAAGAGGGATAGGATATCAAGATCGACAACAAGAGTTTTGGTTAAGGCAGAGCAACCAAAGCATTAGGAGGAAACATACACAAAAAAATATTGTCCACAAAGAAGTGCTCGTTAAGATACCATCACATTAAATACTTTTAAAATATTATACATAATTATCTAACTAACATAATAAAATTAATCATTTTTGTAAGTTTTGATGATGTCCTTTTATTTTAAATTCACGTATTGTGCTAATGTAATAATATTTTTCGGCATTTAGATGATTGTTGTATTATTATACATAAAATTTCTCTCATTAATTAATTTTATTGTTCCTTCATATAAATAAATGTTTAAATCATCACGTGCCATTATTAACGTGCAATGCACGTTCATAGATACTAGTATCATAGTAAGTTGACAACTCTAGAATAACCTCCTTCAATCCTTACTAATATATTATATTAGTCTTCAAGTCACGTCTTATTTTACTGTTCAAAGTATATTTCAAATTATCAAAACTAGTTCTACACAGTACTATAGTAATGTCGAATTCTCTTTTCCTAATCAAACTGGTAAAACCAAATTTATAAACATTTGAAATTGTGAAATGTGCTTCGTGAGTTTTGGCGTATAACTAGCTGTTTTGTCCGTTCAATTATAAACTTCTCACTACTTTTGGATTTAGTACTTGTAAACCCCTTTCAAAAAGTACAAACATACCTAGGTCACTCACTTATTCTCCTCCAACTAGATAGCATGCTGCTCTATAATCTAGGATACATGACCAAATAACAAAGTATATTGTTAAGCCTCCCTGCCACTGTAAACAAAGAGTAGAAACTCCTGAGCCAGAATTCGAATTCCAGATGTAATGATCACTAGTAACCCAAATACCTCATCCTAGAAAAGAAAAAGAAAAAACACCTTTTTTATCAGTAGAAGGTTAGAAGGAAAAAGAAAGGCACTTTCAAAATTCTGATTCTATTAGGTCCATCAAAGCCAAAAGGTACAGTTCGGTTGAAATGAGATCCTCTGGCACGTCACAAAAAGAACCGGAAGAAAACTTGTCTTTCAAAACAAACTGCTTCTCTTATGAGCTCAAGAAAGCCCACATCCAGCACTAAAGACAGGCCTAATGACATACTTGGGGCACACAGAGCGGTGGTAAAGAACTGGAGTAATCCATATTACTTAACACAGGTGAAGTACAAGCACATAGCGGCAATCTGAATAGCACGCGTATTCCAGCCTTCTAAAGTAATGCAAAAAGCAAGTTACAAAGTAGACCGAATGTGACTCAGACTACTAGACTAACGACCAACCTTAAGAAACTACTTGAACATTCTTACACTGAATTTACGATCGCAAAAACAGAAGAAACAAAATCCCACAACACACAATTATCTTCTTACAGGTGGCACGACACCTCGACCAGGTGCTGCTCCACGACCACCAGCAGCCTGAGCCTGCAAGCAAGATGTTTATAATCAGGAGTATTTCTCGCTAGAAAAATTGCAAAACTTGTTCGCTTAAGTACGATTAATTCCTTATATACCGTTTACACTTCCCAATTAACACCCCCCCCCCCCTTTTACCCCGAAACAGGAGAACTAAATATTTATGCTCTTTGGAAAGAATCCTAGTTTTCAACTCACAGGGAAGCTCTAGGCGTGCTACATTGAAATGAGGGAAGGTTAGGAAGAGTAAAAGTAACAGGGTTAACTTCTTAAAATTGGATGCAGGCAGGAGACATACAAAATTAACATCCCCTATAAGTAGCAAAAAATTCATAAATGGAGAGATACAGGATAGGTAAATGATCAGCCACTCAGCCCCAGACACCTCTCTTAAACTTCAGCTACCCCTCCCCCTCCCGTTCTCTAAACCAAAAATGGAGTTTATCAACATTTTGCAAGTTAACTGCAATAAGCCTGACGTCTATTAAGTATCAGCATGAGGTGAATTTAGAAGTTGATTTCAAACACAAAAGTGCAAGTAAAAGCAGTAAAACATAAGCAGCACTCACTTTAGCTCGCATAGCAATAGCACGTCCCCGACCAACACCAAGTGATGTACCTTTGCCCTTCAAATATGAAAACAAACATAAGGAAAGGGCTTGAGAGAACAGCAACAATTAAGGACAAGTAAGAAAAGAACCTTGATTCTTGCTTCTAGCCGCTTGAACATGGGAGCATTCTTAAGCATATCAGGAATTATCATGAACCTGGTGGAAATTAAAGTTCAGTAATGATCTTACCAGCAATAGCACAGTATACACAAAAGAGTTAACCATGTACCTGACTTTGCTGCCTCTAATAAAAACATGCTCTAGTTGTGACACCCTTCCATCCTGCAGTGATCAATATTAGCAATGTCAAAAGAGCCTTAGATTCTAACTAATCCAATTTCTCACTTCTTTCATCAGTAGAGTCACCAAAATATGCTTAGATGTGTCATTGTTAGTATTACATTAAATTTCAGTTGGTGTAAAATTTAAGACAGTTTCGCGTGCTTCACTTCATTTCCATTTATAAAAATTTGTCTCTTGATGCATATTCTTTTCAGGAACAATGTGTTTCTTTTTTCTTTTACTAAAGAAAAAACATTTTACAAAAAACAAGGATAGGTGCAGCAGTAGGTCCGACTCGATTTTTCCCTTCTTTTCATAATGTATTGGCCATACTGCATATAGCTCCCCAAGCAAAAGAAAAAATGGTGAGGCACCAAAAGAAGGCAAATAGTCTAAGAAAATATGTGAGTTCATTAAAAATATAAGACTGGCAAAATGCTATA
Source organism: Nicotiana attenuata (assembly GCF_001879085.1). Taxonomy (NCBI): domain Eukaryota; kingdom Viridiplantae; phylum Streptophyta; class Magnoliopsida; order Solanales; family Solanaceae; genus Nicotiana; species Nicotiana attenuata. Next base: position 67,103,642 of record NC_031994.1, read on the forward strand.
AACTCTAAATCTCTACTGGTCCTTCTACTATCGGCATTTTGATATAGCATAAGAAAGCCAAAAATTCAAAAAAAGCTAGGAAGATAACAGTTTGCTCAATTGGAAACATTTCCTTCCTCCATTCTTTAGACAGTTGAGGTCCTTTTCTAAATCTCGAGTTTTTCAACTTCTCATTTCTTTCTTTTTGGGGGGGATGTAGTCCTACACTAGAAATGGAAAGTCATTTCTTTATGATCTGGAACTAGCACCAGCATTAACATGAAGCAGATTTCTGAAGAACATGAAAAGATCGAAATAACCCATGAAAGGGATTGAGAACCACCTACTTTATAATTAAAAAAAAGGTGATTGAAAAACACCTAGTTTGCAAAAAAAATCAGACAGTAGTCTACCAAACTTAGTTTTTCTAGAGCTATGATGATTTTTTGAAGGCCTGGTAAAGGTGTTGGGGCTTGAGACTCACTGTCATTCAAGAGAAAAAAACAAAAAGATATTTCATTTTCAATTGGAAGAAATTCTATGAAGTACTTCATTTTCCATTGGAAGGAAAGACATAGAGAAAGGTTTATAAAACAGGTTGGTCATTCTACGTGTGAGTGGGGCCTCAAAATGGGTTTCATGGCAGGGAAAATCAGATTCTTCCATTATCAATTTTTGAGATACCTAATTGTGCCAATTTTTCTAGTTGAAAATATGACTTTTATGTATGTCAGCAACTCGGATCTATTGAACGATGTCCTCAGGCCCTTATCTTAATGATGGGAGACATGGGAGACAGAGAGAGGTACAGAAACAAGCTAGATAGGATATGTGTTATTCCCACTATCTCGTTAATGAACAGTAAAGCCTTTGTTCTCATAATTAGGAGAAGCAAGGACAACACCCCTTGGCTTTTTGCATATGGGCTTTGTCTTGAGGAATCACCAATATACACCCCCCCCCCTTTTTTTCCAAGAATTGTCAACAAAGTTCCCCCATTTTGTATCATGGAATGAGGCTTTCTGCAGTCCCCTTTCCTGCCGAAGAAAAGGAAAAGGAGGAAACTCTTGGTAACTGAAACTTCAAAAACTTCCCTTTCTTTATGCTATCTACATTCTACAGACTGCACTTAACAATATGCCTAAACTGCAAGCTGTTGGCATTCAAAATTATATTCAAGTGCGACTTCTGCAAAACCGGCAACTTTGCTCCTATCCTGGTAGCTCTAAAATGCCAGTAACAGTATTTCTTACTACAAAGGGCAAGAGAAAGGCTTTAGACAAAACAAATCACACTAGAAAGAACATGGGGGCCAAGTTCATAACTAATACATTTCTGACTTTCTCTAAATCGTTTATGACATGAAATATCCATGGGAAAACTTATCTTTAAAACTTAATCTCATCTACTGAATCGATGTTTCTACTACCTAACAACTAATAATTTCTGATTAAAACTTCTTTTGAATATCAATTATTATAGAGAGATTCCTGTCTTGTTTGATCAATTTGTATAAGCTTGTCTCAATTTGCATCAGACTACTTTTTCTAGATCAAAATAAGTCTATGTATGTTGTTCTTGACATTGATACTTGATATGAAACTGAGATTTAGAAAGCATGTCCGTAGATGCTCATATGAGTTATATGCTCGAGTCTCTTAGAAATCATGACTACAAGTCTCAATATATCTCCTTTGAATATGCTTTAGGTTACTTTCTGGCTAGTTTGATCAATCTAAAGGAGTATAAGATCTTGTGCTACTTGCTTCCTCTGTGCCATTGGGTAATTTTTATAACAAATAAGGAGGCTAATCAGTCTTTACATCCCTAACTGTTGGCATTTTCTAATAATTAGAAACGATATCTCTAAGCCTAACATGTATGCTTTTCAAGGCTGAGATGTGATAAAAGTAACTCAATAGCAGTGGTTTTAAGAGCAAAAAGCGTAAAAAAGCGGCAAGGCCCATGGTGCTTGAAGCAAAACGAAATAAGTGAAGCGCACAATGTAGGAAAGATTAGAAAATACCGTGTAACCAAATTTCAACTAAAGTAACTAATTTCAATAATGTTGATGTTACACACCCTAGCCTAGTGGTCAATGAAGTGGGTGGAGAACCATGAGGTCTCAGGTTCAAACCTCAGCGAAGACAAAAAACACTAGGCTATTTCTTCCCATCTGTCCAAGACTTGATGGATAGAGTTATCTGGTACCTATTGCTGGTGGGAGGTGGCAGGTATCCCGTGGAATTAGTCGAGATGCGCGCAAGCTGGCCCGACACCACGATTATCAAAAAAATGTTGATGTTAAGCCAAATCCTCAAAGTTGAGATTCAAGGCATCGACCACTTCTCGTTGATATCGCTTTGCGCAACATTGTATGCAACGCACGCCTGAAGCATATAGCAACGTCCATGAAGCGCCCCTTCTTTCGCATCGCTTCATTGCTTTAAGCGGTGAAGCAATGACTTCTAATAATGCAGCCCAAAAGGTACAATTCTCAAGCTAAACATAAGTGTTCTTCTGTGATAAAAGTAGGCTTGCTTACTAGACAGGATAAAAATGGGCTTGTTATTTACTGCTTAAAGGAAAAGATTGGATATATGATCATAAAGGCCATATTTCGAAATTAAAAGTCAAATCTGATATATCTCAGAGCAATTAACAAGATATTTGTACTAAACCCCTGAAATTAGAGAAATTTAATCGCAGACTAGAAATGCCTAACCAAAATAATAAGACCCCAAGAACAACCTCAAAGAAATCAAGCTACTCATATGATTGAGAACTTCCTACTTCGGGCAATGTGAATAAGTATAACTTCTTCTATCTTAACAGGGCAAGCGACACTCAACTGGTAAAGTAGGAAACAAGTGGTAAATGGCTAAAACATACATAGAAATAAGAAGATGTCATTCTGTGTACCACTTTTCCACTGTGGAAGTTAAACGAATCACCGCTACTGTCACCCTAATTACCGCACAGATAATTAGCTTGTTTGGAAACTATTGCACTGTGCAATAGAATATCGGGAAGACAAGTAAAAACGAGAGTAAGATCCAAAATATCACAAGCAGTCAAGAGAAAATATCTAGGGTTTAGGGTTTAAGAAACAGTAAAGAAAGCAGAGATAATAACGCTTTAACAAAATCAGGAAAATCACAAACAAAAAAAGTTGTAAGCATACTTTAGCAGTGTAAGTGATGCTCTCGAGTTGGCAATTCCAGTTGTCCTCGCACTCCACCATACTTCCTCTGTACACCTCTCCACTCTTCATCTCTACCGTCACTATATGTCCCGTCGCTTCGTGTAGAAGCTTTACCGGTATGCCTAAGCTTCGACTCATGGCTGATTTCTCCCTCTTTCCTTACTTCTCCGAAAACCTAATGTATTGCTGCTGGCTAGCGTGCGTGCAGCTCCTCCCAATGTCACAATGTGCTTAACAAAATTAAAACAATATGAGTCCCGCTACTAGAGAACTTAGGGCAAATTATCGCCGGTGCTCGACCAATGGATCAAATTTGATCCAACGGTTCTTGTTTACCCGTGTTACATGTAGGCTCTTTTTCTTTTTTAATTCTTTTTTTTTTCCTTTTTTTCTTGGGGAGCTCTCATCAGGAAATTTGACTTCACTACCGAAATTTGATGATATTGTATTATTGAGCCTCTCAAACTTCCCAATTATGTATATTGACGTCTACGCTTCAATACGTCTTTTTTTCTTTTTTCATTATATTGTTATAAAAAAAAATGTGACTTGACATTAAATGAATTAAAAAAAATGAAAATGTGAGCTTTAATATGGGAAATACATGTGATTCAAAATTTTTAACTTTTAAAAATGTAAGAGAGAACAACCAAGATATGTGTTTACTCTTGAAATGGATGACAATTGAATTTATACGCGGTTTAAGGGTACGTGGATTGATTCAATACGAATAATCAAGAACATTAAATAAATGAGTTAAGGGTACTATGAACAATCAAACAAGTCGTAACGTTATGGCCTAGCTTGAACTTGAATTGTGCAATAGTTTCTGCCCTCGGTCGAGTCTTGGGTTCGAGGCAAGTCAAGAACAAAGAACAAAAATAAAGTAGGGACTTTTCAATAGCTGGAAAGCAGAGAATTAATTTTTTATTGCCCTGATATGCGTGTTACAATGTGTCTATTGAATAAAAAACGTTCCCTTTATATAGTAGTAGAGTTTTACCCCTAGTACAATTCTAAAAAAAGGTAAAAATCTCCCTTGTACGCCAATTACTGATACGCTACCGACATCGGGCGAGATCCGCGCCGTGATATCCGATTGGGCGCGGATATCACAGCCCTCTATTAGTCGTGTGCAGCCGTTTGTAATGCTTCCCGGGGTCTCGGAGCTCGTTTCGGGTTCGGGGGGGTATTGTACCGTCAGGCCCGGTGGCGAGTACCCTATTTCAGCCTCGATTCAAATAGTTCTCGGATACAGTCTCTATCTTTTTCATTCATACTTCTTACTTCGTTTGTCTCACCGAGAACTTGGGTGTGTGCTGACCCCGAGTTCACCCGTATACAGATAGTCCCCTCGTTTCTCAAAGAGTGGGTTCGCTGAAACGATGGGAAACGATAGATGAGCCTCCATTCCTTCCATTGTACGTTACAATCGAGACAACGAATAAGCCAAAATATCTCATTAGTCACGTCGTTCTGACATCGGACACATGTCAATCATCACATGGTCGCCTCTGAATGTGAAACGTCTATATTGATTACATTTCATCCTATAAAAGCTTCGAACCTTTGTACTTCCTCTACTTTCTAACCCTAGCTTTTGCCTTCAAACTCTCTAGTGGCATTCAATACTTTCAAATCTTCATATCTTCATCTTTGGTGTTCAAATCTTCATTATTGCTCTTATGTTTCTACCCAGATCTTTATCCTACCTTCAAATCTTCATACTCTTTTCTTCAACCTTCATACTTGTTCCTTCAAACCTTCATACTTTTTCTTTAATTCTCATATTTTCTCAGATAGTAATGGCTAAAACTTCCAAATCAGTTCCTCAGCAGGCTACCTCTTCATCTTCCTACCCGGCCTCAAATGCCAAGGTGGCTGCTTCCAAGGCAGTTTCCCCCGAGGTGGCTTCCCCCGAGGCAGATGCTCTCGAGGCGGCACCCGATCCCCCCCATGAAAAGCTTTATACCCGAGGGTTGTTCAGTCGCAGACGATTTCAATATCGAGAAAGCCTCATCCAAACAGGACGGGGGTGAAGGAGAATGGAGATACATATGCTCCATCACTAAGGATACCCTTCCCATAGTCCAAGAGGACTGTAAATGGGAAGGCAAAGACGTGGTTGTTCTCGGGCCTAAGGACGATATTACTACTCATGTGGAGGAGTATTTAAGTGTTTGCACTTACCCCTTCAGGCTGGGCTCGGTAGACCCAGTAGTCTTGGCCTTTTGCAAGAGATACAAGGTGTGCCTTAGGCAAAATATACCCGTCTCTTTGGAGGATAGTGATCCTCCTACGTTATTTTGTGAACCACACCGAATCTCCTCGATTCACCCTCGACCATCTACTTCGTCTGTACAGTTCTCAAATTTTCCGAGAGGGACTAATCAATCTCACTCGCTGGGCCAGCAAAATCCCCTTTCGAGCATCGACGAGGATCGAGACCGAGGCTGGTAGGGGCGCTTTGTTCGGGTAAAAACTAAAAATTTGATCCCTTCCGAATTCCTGCCATTTTTTAAGAAGCGGAACGCATCTCGTAAGTGTAACCTTCCCTTAAGTGTCAAGTTCCCTTTGTTTCCTTTCTCACCATCGGTATTTATGGTCGTGCAGTTGTTGCTCTGGTTCCCAATATAATCCCCCGGCTCTAGGAGTGGATCGAAGGCATCTGGAAGCAGATGTCATACTTTAAGCGCTCGTGGGGCAAGCTTTTGCAGGGCCGATGGGAGGCCTGTTCTCATGGTAAGGTTGTTCTCTGAATAGTTATTATTATTCCCCAAACTCACATAACCCTGACCTTTCCTCTTTCCTTCACAGGTTTGCCTAAGACCACCAAACTTAGGCCGCTGGAAAGGGACGAGGATGTGTCCTTGTCCGTTGAGCCCTCCGTTACAGGGTAGCCCTGGGTTGCTGTGGAGGAGAAGAAGAGAAAAAGGAAATCGCCAAGCTCAAATGGGCCCGAGGTAAAGATAAAGAACACGCAGCCACTCGAGCTCACAAGTCCAAGAAGAATACCGAGTCCCAGGTACCGGACTCGGATTTGCTTTACCGCTCAGGGATGAGCCTGAAGAAGACGAATTTTTTGTCACTCATGGATCGATGCCGGGGAGCAGGTGGAAACCGAGGAAAAGAGCCATGAAGCTGATCTCCTTCTGACTTGGGAGGCCGAGATGCAGACGGGGGCTGAGACCTCCGGAGAAGCTACTTCCGTTTTGAAGTAGGAGACCGGTGTAATAGACATCGTTGAAATGCACTCCTACACTGAGTCCATGCTTGAAGAGGCCCAAGCAGGAAAGGAAAAGTCAAGTGAAGGAGTTCACGGCGCAGACGACCCCTCTCCACTTCTTCTTTGATGGCGTGGACATGTCCACTTTTGAAGATTTTTCTGGGCTGGGAGCCTGGAGATCCCGAAGAAGGATGCGCCTTCGGAAGTTGGCGGGCCGAGTTCGAGCCCTAAACTGGTGAAGCAGTTTCCTGATCTGAGTGTGGATCCCGGCCATAAGAGAACAATTATTCTTACGATCCCGGAGGATACTCAGGTTCTATCCGCTCCAGCGGGCATAGCCAGCTACCTCTGATGCTTGGTGACCGAGGAGGACCAAGCAAAGATGAACGAGGTGGGCACGTCGAGTCTCCTTAATGAGGCGCAATAAGCGCTAAACTAGGTAAGGCATCATCACTCCTTCGTGAATTCTACTTAGTCTTCAATGTATCTCGAGTTCGTTCTTAAGAAGCAAGTTCGGAAGAAAGACATGTATAGGCTTCTCAGAGAGCAGTAGGACAGGGCCGTCAAGGATCTTCAGGCTGAGCTGGACAGGGCTCAGAAGGAAACTTCAACCCTGAAGCGGGAATATGCCGATATGGTCGAAAAGGTGAAGGTCTTTGAAGTTAAAAATGAGGAGCTAGTCATGGTGGCTAACAATACATCCTCACAGGTCCAACAAAAGACTGACTTGATTGATCAACTCCAAGCCAAGATGAATGAGGTCCAAGCCATGGTTGGCGGGTGAAAAGGCAAAATAGAGTTGCTGGCTTTGGAGAAGGAAACCGCTAAGGCGAAGCTGGCATCGGTTGGGAACCAACTCCGAGTGGCGAATGACAAAGCTAACAAATGGTCTCAACTGAACAATGATCTCCAAGCATAGCTGAGCTCGGTCGTCGAAGAGCGGGACGCCCTCGCTAGAGAATATGAGGCAGTAAAGTCCAAATTGGACATGACCTCCGCCGATGCCAAAGAAATGGTGGCCCAATTAAGGCCGATGTGGAGGCAGCCGAGACCCGCTTGAAGACAAAGGCCGAATATATGAAGTGGTTGTCCCGAAGAGAGACCCTTGAAGAGATCCACGCCGGGGTTTCGAGCTGTCGGCTGAGATCGAGGAAGCCAAAAAGCTCGAGGCCGAGGTGAAGGAGCTTTACGAGCCCGAAGGATCCGAAGGCTCTGACGATTCTGGTAATGAGTCGGGCCCCGGTGAAGACGAGGCGTAGATGCCTCAGTACTTTTTAAGTTTTTGTCTCATGTATATTTTTTCTTTTATTTTGAGGCCATTTTTATTGGGCCTTTGTAAATACATTCCGGAGTATATATAAAATTTTCCCTTTTTGGAAATGTCGTGTCTTTACTTTTCCAACATCTTTTCATAATTTCTATTCTTGTAATATTTCTAATGCCTTAGCAAAGAATCAAATGTAGTTATAGGGCGTTTATTTTTCAGAGGTCCGAATGGAGCCCAATCTCAACACAACTTTGTTTGCTCGAGGCTTTGAAAACTTAGTGTGACCGGAAGCTATTTTTCAAGATGCTTAAGTGATTTTTAGACGATGATTTTGCCGAAAGTAACCTCTTAGTAGGTTTCGAGTTCTTATGTAGGCCTTACTTTCTGATTACGAACTTCAGATGTCTCTGAGTCGTTTTTAGGGTGGCCGTAGCCTTTTTTATTTGGGCACCGCCTAATAGGTTTGGTGCCTTCGGGATTTGGTCGCCCGAGTTGTCCGAACTTTTTTCGGACGATAGTCCCCGAGTAGGGGTAGCCCTTGGGCTTGATAGTCCCCGAATAGGGGTAGCCCGTAGGCTCTTAGGATCCGAAATTTAAGAGGCAAGAAAATGTGTAATAGCAAGGGCTAACTTTCCTCCATTTCTGTGTGTAAAGTACACGATCGAAAGCGCGTAAAAGCTTGTATCATGGCTAAAGTGGACTATGTGGGCACGGTTCACACGACCGTTTGGCCCTTACATGAACCCTAACCACCGAGCCTTAGCCTCTAAAATACAAGGTTTTCTTTTTTCCCTGCTAAATTTTTCCTTGCTAAAAACATTAACCCGAGGGTAATGGCCCCCAGTATTCGAGGTTTATGATTGAGAGGGATCGGATACTGCTGATGCGCCCATTAACTCTGATTTGAGACCAGCCTTCAAATCTAAGTTAGCATATTTTACTGTTGTCTCGTTAAAACCTTTCCGAAAAACCCATTTTAGGACAAAACCGGTTCAAGGGAAAAAGAGTGCAAAGCGTGCTTTCAGACCTAATAGCCATATTCATCCTTGTCCGTTGCATGCAAGCGTTAGTCCGATTCATGATATTATTAATGAGTAATCGAGATCGTACCTTAACAGTACTACCGCTTTAAGTGTGTCACATTCTAGTTGTTCGGTAATTGCACACCATTTCCTGCTTCGAGTTTGTATGAGCCTTTGCCGGCAATTTCATCGACTCGATATGGTCCTTCCCAATTTGGTCCCAGCTTCCCCTCGTTCGGGTTCCGGGTGTATAATGTTACTTTTCTCAATACCAAGTCCCCGATCTTGAAGTGTCGGAGGTTGGCTCTTCGGTTGTAGTATCTTTCTATCCGTTGTTTCTGGACGGCCAACCGGACTAGGGCGGCCTCACGCCTTTCATCCAATAGTTCCAGGCTCATGATCATGGCCTCGCCATTCGACTCTCCGGTCGCATATTGGAACTTGAGGCTCGATTCTCCCACTTTGACTGGTATTAAGGCTTCAGCACCGTAGACCAATGAAAACGGGGTGGCCTGATCTACATCCAATCTACACTCAATAGTGAGTGAAAACGGTCGTTTGAAGAATAGTACCCAACAAGAGTCGGGGTCGATTTCCGCATGGATTTTGATATGGGTGCTAGGGGTATACACTTGAAGAAAGCAAATGGAACAACTAGATTGCACTTCCAAACAAAAAGGTTTTGATTTCTAATTCTAATTTTATTGTAACAATTATAAGCTAAGAGAAGAGGCTAGAAAACGAATGATTGTTTTTTGGTATTTTTCCAAATAGTTAAAAAGCCTAGGGATATGACCTTAACCTAGGTGTTCGCCTAATGGGTTAAATACGTTAACACTTATTTTATTGATCGGGATGTATTATAGCTCTCTACTATAAGTTACCCACTCAATACCTCTCGGTCATAGAGTGATTTTTCCCAATTTGGCTTTCTCAAGCCCAAATGGGTATCAAGCTAAATAGTTGATATGAGCTCAAGTCGGGTTATCACTATCTCTAGTTCAACCCCTTTAATTAGGCTAATCAAACCCTTAATTATCCCAACTTCTTGTTAGCCAAGTTTTCCTAGAGTAAGTACCTCTTTCGCAAGTAAGAACCAAGTCAAATAGGCAAGAATCAATGTTTGCAATCATTAATTCTAAAAGTAAAGCATAACAAGGCTAAATAAATAACAATCAATCATAAACAAGCATTAATTATATACCATAAGGTTTACACACTAGGGTTGGGTCACAACCCTAGTAAAAGTCTAGCTACTCATAATAGAAGATGAAGAATATAAAGAAGAAACACTAATTAAACTCATAACATAAGATTAAAATGATAACATATGATTTTTAAATCCTAAAATGGTCACAAACTTCCTAAAATAGCAAAATACAACGGCTACAACATCTCAAACTTTAAAAATTTACCTAAAAATGTGATTCTCGTCTATTTATAATGGCCAAACATTCGCTGACAAAAATACCCCTCGGGAGGTTCTACGGCCGCACAACTCCATGTGCGGTCTATAGATTTCTTCATCTGGCAGGGTCTTGGGTTCTGCAGCCGCACAATTCTGGGCTGTGGCTGCAAAGCATCTACTGCGGCCGCACATTTCTTATGTGGTCCGCACTTCAGGCAAGGCTTCAAGTCTTGATCATTTGCACACTCTCAGAACTTCGAATTCTTTGTCAGTGCAGACCTTGTTCTGCGGCCGCACAATTCATGTGCGGTCCGCAGATCAGCTAAAACTCTGTTGGGCTTCTTCACTTGTTCTGCGGCCGCAGAGGGAATTATGCGGTCCACACTTTCTTCTGCGGACACAGAAATCCTTCTGCGGATCACACTTCTTAAGTTCTAGCCCCTTCTTGCCTTGTGAGTCAAAACACTCCTTTTGAGTCGGATTTTATCATGGCAGCCCAAACTCCCAACATTCCTGTAATCTGCACACTTTCATTAGTTTCGGGAACATAAAGCAATATTTCGGACTACAACAAAAGTAAAAAGGTGTTAATAAGTGGTCAAATTCCACACTTATAAACTCCCCCAAACTTAAGTCTTTGCTTATCCCCAAGTAAATAAATTAGTTCCCACCTCCTCAGAGTTAAGGGTCATTTCAGCGAGTCAATGGTGAGCCATTCATACATCAGTTGGGACCAACAATTACCCACACTATTCATGCATTATCAACAAGGTGACAAGTCAAATATTCATGCACATATAGTTCTAATGTGACATTTAAGCTTCAAGAATTGACTTTACTCATCAAGGACTTTTGTTCTATCATATAGGTCATGGTGGACTCCAAACTCTTCCTCCTCTACTTTCCATTTTCCAGGCTCACTTAAGAAGTTAGCACTCAATCTTAAGATTCATGAAAGGTTCACTCATCTCTCACAAGAGAATGTCACAACTGTGGCTTCAAGTACCATAGGCTTTCCACTAAGATCACCTCTAATGTAAGCTCACTCGGTTCGAAATCAAGTAGGATTTCTTTCGGGTTGTAATGAACGCTTTTGGAATAGGGTAGGATACCATATGGTTAGGTGGTTACACCATTCCTTAAGCACTACATATTTTCATTTCTCGGCTCACAATTGCTAATTTTTAGAGGAGTTTTCTTTTTATTGGGGACTAGAGAGACTTGACATCACTCTTTCTTGTTCATTTCATACTCTTTGTCACACCTCCTTTTTACACACCCCGAAAGGTATATAAGGGAGTTTTTCCAATTAAAGTGACATTATTCGAAATGGGATTATTTATTCATTTTTTTTTCAGAGTCGCCACTTGGGATAGTTTGTTTTCTGGTGTCCCAAGTCACCGGTTTATTTTAAAATCCCAAATCGAGGAAAATTCGACTTTCCTTTTGAAGTCTGCGAACCAGAAATTCTGAATAATGAATTCTGTTAACCCGGGGGAAGGTTTTAGGCATCCCCGGATTCTGTGGTTCTAGCACGGTCGCTTAAACTATCATAATCGGCCTATTATCTGATTTTATTATATTTTTTAGCCTATGGTACATTTTTAACTTATTAGCCGCTTTTAATTAATTTTAAGAAGATTCAACGTTATCTAAAGCACGTCTTTGAACCACGCCACATGAAATGCACCCGCGGTCCGTGACACGTTTTATTTAACGTTGTTGAGATTTGGATTTGGGTAACATGAAATGCACACCCGAGTTTAGGAAAGTAATTTTTTTAAAGTAGCGCTCCTAAAGCAACTACGCACTTTCAACTTTGCGAGGCCATGGAAAATTCAACTAAATGGCACGCCTCGATTGCTAAGGATTAAAATTATAAGCGAGGGCCATGTATTTTGATATTTTATTTGGCACGGCGCACCTCGAATTATTCTATCAAAGTATTTCTAAACTTAGTTTTTGAGGACCGTAGACTATTTGCGTTATATAATATGGCTCACCTCAATTAACTAAGGACCTGATTAATTAGACGCTAAGCGAATTTGGGGTTTTACGCAAACTAGCTAAGAGGCTTGCATAAAAGAAAAATTAATTATTTAAACAAGGGGGCTTGGGCCAACAAAAACAATTAACGGGAAGGCCGGGCTCAATAAAGACGAAGCAAATCTAAGTCTCAATTGCGAATGCTCTCAGATTTGGGCCCAAAATGAGCCCAAGTATAATGAGAGAGGGGACGCCCAAAGGCATAGCGTCACACTCTCGAATCTGGGATTGAGTTCTCATTAACTGGCCCAGCTTTTAGGCCCAACTTTCAAAACCAACAATTGCTCAAATTCAACTAAATGCCAATCAGCTAAGATTACATGAAACATGAGAATAAAACTAACATTTTTGCTTACATATTTTAACTGTTCCAGCATAGAACAACCAGATAAACATTCTGAATTTAAAAAGTTTCCAAATCAAACAATCATTTGGTAATCATGCTTGAATCAGTCTTCAACTAGTTTCAAAAGACAATTCCAAGTTTACTTAAAACCTCTGCTCAATATGTATGATTGACAAATGAAATCCTATGAGATTAATCCAATAAATAAATATGAACCTGAACCTTAACCTCAAAAACTGAACATGCCTACAAAGCATAACACAGGTAAATCAGCACAAGCTTACAAACCAGTACTTAGCATTTTAACAAATTCAAATGGAAATCAAAGCTAAAGCAAAACTGATCTTATGCAGAAATTAAACAGTAACAACGTGAATGAAATATACATAATGAAACTAAACTGAAGGACACGGACAAAATATAATAAATTCGACCAGTTATTTGACAACAAAAGCTAGCATTTGTCATTTCTCTTTAATTTGATTACATGGCTTTCACATTTGTACTTCATATGTTACTCAAGAGTCAATGCATACCTGGGAATAAAAGAGAAACAAAGGAAGTGAAGAATCAGTAGCCAGTAGTAGCAGAACAAAACCCAGATTCAGCAATCAAACAGTAACAGCCACAGCAAACTCAAATCCAAACTTTAAGAGATCCACAAACTCAATCCATTTCATCCCAGGTGCAAGAACTTGTCATTTTCAGTAATTTTAACTAAGTAATGAAGATCAGAAACCAAAGACCAAGCAAATTTTGAGCAGTTTTCAACAAGGAATTGCAGGGAATTCAGGGATATTTTTAGAGTTTCAGCCATTTTAATTTTCTGGATTCTTTTTTAATCTCCAATTTCTCTTAATTCTCTCAAAAATCTCAGCCGCTTTTCTTTTTTGGGATTTTTTTAATCTCTGAAAATCTGCCTTGCTAATGAAGAAAGGATGCCTTTATAGGCAAGTCTTTAGGGCAGCATAAAGAAATCAGTTTTTGCACATTAAACCTTTTTGAATTTTCATTTTTGCTCAAGTACCCTCACTTAAAAAATCAAAATTTCAGTTAAGTCCCAACCCCAGCTTTTGGGAAGCTTCCTCGGTTAGTTACAGATTGTTCCCCTAGCTTAAATTCCTAAATCACCCCTTGAGCACCCTGTTTTTACCTCAGTGAACCCAAACGGGTCAGTGTTGACCCAAGGTTCGACTTCTAACTTTGGGCTTGCTAGACTAGAATGAATCCCTTCTTGGGCTTCTGATTTTCAAGGTCTTAGATCAAGCGAACTCAGGCAAAGCCCACAGCCCAAAAGGCTTGCAAAGTCATGGCGATTCTAAAACTCTGAACCCCAAAGAAATAGGAGAGACAGAAAACCCAACTTCGTATAAACTCACAACCAGAAAACAAACTAAACAGATGCAAAAATACATGCAAGCACGGATGGTTTGAAGAAATAAAAGAAAAACCAGAAAGAAAAAACAAGAACCAGAAAAATAAAAGAAAGAAAAGAAGAAACTGAGAATAGAACTAGAAAAAATGAAATTTAAATATCGAAATATAAAGAGAAAAATACCTAAAATGTCCTGGACCAATGAAGAATCGAATCGAGTCTTCAAATCTCCCAAATTTCGGCCAAGTTTGATGTTAATCGTGTGTTCTTATCAAGAACACACGAATAAAATCAAATCCGACATTAAAATTGCTGAAATCTCGATTTGGGGATTTTTTAGTATTTTAGGGTTCATACCTTCGATTGAAGATTCGAGGAGTTTCAGAGGGATTTGAGGGAAAGGAAGTAGAGATTGGTGAAGAGGAGGTTATGGAGGTTCTATGGTGTTGATTTGGGTTGGTTTGGGGGTGGCGCCGCCGGGCGGATGCGGTGGGAAAATGAGGCGACGCTAGGGTTTTAGGGTTGTGGTCTCTGAAGAGAGGAGGTGAGAGAGACGAGTGAAAGGAGGGGGGGGGGGGGTAGGCTTCGGACACTTAAATATTATGGGGTGCCCAGTTCCGTACCGTTTGATCAACTGAGATCAACGGTCCAGATGGAAACTAACTGTGACGGGGTCGTTTGGTAACTGAACGGGGTCGTTTGGTAATTGAGCGGGGTCGTTTGGTAATTGAGCAGGGTCGGACCGGGTAGAGGGCGGATTTGGGCTGGCTTTTGGACGAGTTTAAGGGGGAAATTTGGTTTGGGCTTGAGGAAAATTAAACCAAAGGGCCCAAAATCTGATCTCTTCAACTCTTTTTTTCCTTTTTTCTTTTATTTCAAAACTCTTTTTCTTTTTTTTTTTCATAAATAAAAATTTAAATTAATCCCTAAACCAAATTATCCTACCTCATTAAATTAATTAACTCTAACTAATAATTAACACAATTAATTAAATGCCAAATTAAAAGAAATTACCAAAATTCAGAAACTAAAATTAAAAATGCAAAAGTAAATTATTTTTTTGTGATTTTTCCATTTTTGTAAAACGTACTAATTTACTAATTAATCTAAAAATATAAAATAAAATTAAAAAATGCACACAAAAATGCAAACAATCAGGAAAATTCTATAATAAATCCTAAAATAACAAATAATTAAAGAAGAAATCTAATTTTGGAATTTTGTAGGAGTAATTCATGTGAGGCAAAAATCACGTGCTCACACTCTTTTCTCCCTTTTTGATAGCTCATGTTAGGGAATCATTACCTCTTTTTGAATTCATCAACCCATCCACTTATTCACTTTTTAGCATTTTTCTTTTTGTTCTTTTCTTTTCTTGCCTTCTCTTTTCATAGAGATCATTTTTTTTCTCTTTTGTGCCTTTGATACCTTTTTAAAATTTCTCATCTCTCCCTCAAACTTATGCTTTAAGCCACTTATTTCACAAGAGTGTTAAGGAAAGTCTGGGTGCCAAGAGAGGATCAGGATGAAACGGGCAAAGGCTTATAACATGGTTATCAAATAAGAAAGGCTAGAGGCTCAAAGGGGTTAACTAGGGATAATGACATTGGTTGGTAATAGAAAGCTCAAACGGTCCAACAAAAGCCTACAATCACTTCTCAAACCAAGCAAAACTTAGGATTTCGCCTTGAAGCGCATTCGGGGCAAGTTCTAGACTATTCACACGGGTACTTGGACTAGCAACAAATCATCTCACCCCTCACGCAACTAGATCGTAAAAGATAATAGAGTCGAGGGCCTACAACGACCACATGCAAGTTTTAAAATCACTATGGTCCAATAAACCACTCGATGATCACCAAAGTCAACACAAGAATCACAAAGTCACTAACTAGAGCTATTTCTTTCCTTGTCTTTAACCATAAACACATAGTTAAGTGTGTCGGTACCAAATGAAACATGATTAACTCTTCGAGAATGACTTTTTTAGGTCTTTTTATTCATTACTACTACTACTACCATTATTACCTAAACACACAAACAGACTCATTCCCTTAAGAAGGTTGTCACACTATCCATCGTTGGGATGAGTCACAAGGTTCACACAACAACTACCTTTGAAAAGAATTGTGGCATTAAGAAAACCAAAGGCTTATTATCTACTAAAGCATAAAAAGAACTACTTGACAAAACAAGAACTGATATGGAAAAAATTAAGAAGCTAATGAGCAATAACTACTAAAGATAGATAAAATACATAAGAAGAGAGAGAGAGAGAGGGAGAGAGAGAGAGAGAGAGAGAGAGAGAAGATAGATAAATACAAATAAGTAAAGAAAGAGTATCATCAAATTATTACTGACCAAATGTATCAAAGTGTACCAATGTATCAAGTAACTCCACCCCTCACCCCGAATAAAAGTAAGCATTGTCCCAATGCTTAGAGAAATAAGAGTAAAAGAAGAGATGGTGAAGAAAACTCCCTAAGTATCCTTGGACATCTCAGTATCCCCAGCAATATCATCTCCCTTAGGGTCAGCCAACTGAATCTCATCATCATCAAATCGAGGTATGGCTGGGTTGTCGAACTTCGCACGCACCGCCTCGGCAGTGTCGGCAGCAAGGTCTGGCTTATTTGACTAGTCCGCTGGTGCTACCGGTGCAGATGGGGCTGAAGGATTTGAGGCGGACTGGTGCGGGTCAAGCAGCCTATCAAAATGAAGGTCTCATGTTGTAGCAAGTCTAATCACCTCCTTCCGAAGCTTGTCCACTGATTTCTTGCTTACTTGGGACTTCCTCATCTTCTTTAATTCCTCTCCCATCTCTTCAATAATTGACTCGTGTTGCACCAAGGTGTCCATGATAGTCTTATGGTTCTTCAGAATCTTCTTTAGTGTATCATCAATGTCAGAAGAAGCCTGTGGTGCTTGTGAAGTGGACTGCGCTGCAATAGTACTGGATAAGTCAAACAGCTTTGCAGTAGCTATCTGCATCCAGTTGTTGAGACTCGCCAATGTTTGGGAGACTCGCAGCGTAGATAGTGGAGTAGTGGGCATGTGTATTGGCCTCGAAGTTGCCCTAGGGGTTGTGGTAGGAGCTGGTGGTAGAAGTCTGGACTTTCTTCTTTGGGTTGCTCGCATCCACCAGCGAATACTAGTCGAATGGCTTACTCGGCTTCATCTTTGTGTCAAAATCTCTCGGCTCTACCTTTGCATTAGTGAGGTACTCTGTAATAGTGTTGGGATAAGGGTAGGCCAAGCTATCCTATAGTGTTATCAATGAAATGTTGGCCGACATCACGATACCCATATTCATTGGGTACCCGACCATAATTGAAGCCACAAGCACTACCCGAGGAATCAGAAGGTGAGTGTCATTCTAGCTCGGATCCAGTCTGCTGCAGACAAAGGTTTGCCACCCCTTCGCCTCAAAACTTAGAGTGTTCCAGTAGATGGGAACCCCATCAGTGATCTATAGTGGTGGTGGCCCCGGTGGTGCTAAGATCTCAGCCAACTAAGGTCGGACTTCCTCCTTCATGGTCTACTTCTTCAGATATTCTTTTGGCTCAACATCCTCGAAGCCCAAGTGCGCGTTTAGTGTATGCTGATGAAATATCACCTTGAGGTTGTGTACTTTGGTCACCTTCGTCCCTTTCTTTATATGAGCAACATTGGCATAAAATTCTCGGACGAGGTATTCTTTCGCATCCTCCACTCTCTCGGTGAACCACATCCAACCCTTTCATGCTCTGAACTGCCTTAATATTGCAGGGTTGTATTTCTCCCAATCTTTCAAAAGAAACTGACGCTCAAGAGTTAGCGACCTCATTGGCCACCACATACGGAAACTGGTGAAGGAGGCCAAGCTAACAAATCAATTCCCCCAAACCTCCTTCTTCTTTGATCTCTCAATACCTGTAGCTGTAGCATCTCCCCCTTTGCCATCACCGGGGATGTCATGTATAACATGTGCCTTAGAGACTGGTGTAGCTGATGGCTCGGAAGCCTGGCTAGCACTCTCCGACCCCTCGGAGGTGCTGTGAGATGAAGATGGCTCGTCCCACAGCTGGTATCTCCCCTGTGGCCCCGATTGTGTGGCCGTCTGCTCCTCCTGAACAAAGGCTCAGTTACCCTCTGACACCTCCCTAGACGGGACATAGGAGCTAGACTCAGGGAGGTCTGCACATCTACCTCTATGTGCTGCTGTTTTCTTTCATATTTTCTTGGGTTGGCCAATGGGAAAGGTAATTTTACCTCGACCCCGAGAAGATTCACCTTTTCCCTTTGAAGTGTTGCCTCAGCCTCTTGATCGAACCATTATCTGTATCAAGCAGAGAAGATTGTTAGTTGCAATTCATTGTTCAAACACATATAGGACTCATGCAGGTAAGTAAGAAACACTTGGAACACAGTGGGGTTATGAAGTTAATACATGTTTGCAGGATAAGGGATCTACGGTCTACACATTTTTTATATGCGGCCGCAAATGGAACTCGCGATCCGCAGATTTCTGTTGTGCGCATGTGAGCACCTAATTTTTGCCCAACATGAAAATAACTCCTAAAAATAGACCACAATAATTTTAATTGATTTTTATGAGTTTTTCTTTATTTAGTTGCATTTCATGCATTTTAATATCTTAAAAATCATAAAAATTATCACGTTTTAATTTCATGCCATCTTAGGTTCAATTTGCATCTAGGAATTAATTTTACTAAGCAAAAATCACAAACAAATGGTCATTTTTACATATTTAGATTTTAGCCTTTAAAATTAGCATTTTTCTTTAGTTTTAAGTTAATTAGCTTTTTTAATGTTAAAAATAGATAAAGAATTTTAATTTCTACAAAAATAAATTGATTTAGGATTTTAATTGATTAAAGAAAAGAAAAAGGAAAAAACAAAGAAAAAGAAAATAGGAAGAATATATTTTTGGTCTTGTTTCTTTTAAAATTGGGCCAATTCCTAAAATGGCCCAAATTAATTTAAAACCCCAGTCCAGTTCCAATACCAATACCCTTTGACCCATTACCCCTTTCCCATTTTTATACCCTAATCCCTCACATTAAAAGAAAGACCTAGATAAAAAAAACATCAGAATATCGCTCCCCCTTCAGAAGAAAACGGCGCACCCTCTAACCCCTTGCTCTCAAAAACACAGAACCATCTCCATCTTTACAAAAAAGAACTCAGTTGCACCTCATCTGTAGGAAACACACTCCAAAATTCAGATTTAAATACAATAAACCAAAAAAAATGAGTCAGAAACTACTTCTAATTTCACGAGACTGTTGATCATTTTATGGATTTTCTTTAAAGCTGTTTGAATCGAAATTTCTGGTTGTTCTCTGCTGTGCTCATCTCGCTATAGCTGGACTTCATCCTTAAGATTTCTAGATCTTCATTTGATCTTTGTTCTGCAGTTGTTTCTGCCTTTAGGTATGTACCTGGTCGAAACTACTATCATCTATGGTGTTTAAAGAAGACCTGTGGTATTATGCGTTGCTTATGTTTGGCTTTATATATCTAGTGTGTTTATGTTTCAAAGCTACTTAGTGTTCGTCCTCTATTTAGAAGCTACTTAGTGTTGCCCTATGTTAATCATTGTTGTTGTTGTATGTTAAAAATTAAACTTTAAGTTGCTAAAGTGCTCATTGATTAGTTCGTTACTTTCTGTAGCCTCTTATTGTTAAAACTAATGATTTATGCTTAAAATGACACTGAGATATGGCGGATGATGGATTTGACCACCTGTTGGTCAAGTTTACCTCTGAAAAAGAGACTCAGCTCCCCAGGTTATAGTTCCATGTTCGTGACAATATGTAGAAACAGTTGGGTCCTAATTTAATTTTAAAATTCAGGAATTTTAATTAGAGGCTAGTGGTTGTATCGTACTGCCATAATTGGTTCAGCATTAATTAAGCTTTAGGATTATAATTTTTGTTAGATTCCTTATTTTATTTCCTTAAATGCTTTGGGAATTAAATGTCTTCTTGGTAGTTCAGAATACTTAGAAACACATGTACATATTCTTGTATTGCTCTTTGAGTGATTTAAGCATTCTGCTTGTCCTATTCGAGATAGGTGAAGATGTTCCATGGGTTTTTATTATTTGCTAAAAGGTCGTTTATTCAATTAAATTTGCTTGCTTTCTTTGTTTCAAACTAATTTTGGAACTATGCTATACAATCCATCTTAGCGTTCGGTAATTATCAATCTTAATTATCCTTATTTTGGATTAATTTAATGGATACTTGTGATGTTGGTTTCTTAGGATATGATATTATACTGTTAATAGAATTTAAGAATGGTTTTTTTATTTATAAAAATAGATAAATGTAGCAGCAAAAAGATTTGTGTGTAAGGGAATAGTTATCGTCTCCAATTTGGCTTTCGTAGAGGTCATCACATAGTTGTACCAAATGGGGAAGTCTGCCAACCCGCAAGAATATAAAATTAGTATGGCTAATCCACATTTTCAAAGCTAATCTACTCTTTTTCTTCCACAACTAATTTTCATAAGCTTTTGGCCTCCCAATAATCTCAAACAAGTTTTAGGGAAAATAATTTATAGACATCGCAGCTTGCTTTAGGCACGATTAATATTAAATCATCATGACTATGGGTACGGTTCCCGTGGCATAGTCGTGATACCTAATCCCCAAATTCGGGTGTGCATTTCATGTGACCGGATCATAACAACTTCGAATAATAATAAAATAAAACATGTCGCGAATCGCGGGTGCATTTCATGTAGCGTGGTCTGTGGTGTGTTCCAAAACAAACAAGTGTACGACAATCGTAACTTGTTCAAGAAATAATTCCATAAATCCTAAAAGCGATTTAAAATAATTAAAAGCGGTTATAAAGTTAAAAATGCACAATAGGATTAGAACGTGTAGTAAATCAAATAATAGGCCAATTATTATTAGTTAAAGCGACCGTGCTCGAACCATGTAACCCGGGAATGCCTAACACCTTCTCCCGGTTTAACAGAATTCCTTTTCTAGAATTTCTGGTTTCGCAAACTTTTAAATAAAGTCGAAATTTCCTCGATTTGGGATTTAAAATAAACCGGTGACTTGGGACACCAAATAAACTATTCCAAGTGGCAACTCTGAAAAATAAATAAAAATAATCCCATTTCGATTTATGTCACTTTAATTGGAGAAACTCCCTTATACCCCCTCAGGTGGTAGAAAAGGAGGTGTGACAGCTCTGGCGACTCTGCTGGGGAATCAAAACCCAGAACTTTTGGTTCAGGGTTCAAGAATTCGAGCTTAGAATAACTTTTATACTTGGCTTTTGTTTATTATCTGATTTTATTACATGCTTAGGCCTAATGTGCTAAATGCCGCTTTTTACCGCTTTGATATTGTTTGAACTGTATATAAACTGCTGCGAAACCCTTCTCTTCTCATCTTCGGGGAAGTGTACGCTGGCGTGACACCTTTTTTTTTGTTAGTGTCATACCCTAATTTAGAATGAGGTTCGGACAAGTTACAAAGTCGGATGGCCTTTTGTTTCCCGGTACGTAGCCCCCCCTCGGCTCAAGTTTTCCGCTCGAGTAAGCCAGGTCTAGAACAATACACCCAGGTTTTAAACCTAGAATAACACAGCCTCATGCCGGATCCCTAGTAGGAACGCTTGTTTGCATCATGTGCATTTGACTTTGGGGACTCAACACAGGGGTTGGGTCCGTCTAGGACAGGTGTACCCATGTTAAAAGACCATCCTGATGCATCTTACGTGCTACTTGTGCATCTGTTTGTTTCGGCTTGCTTTTTGACCGGCTTCTAGAATAGGGAAAGAAAATAAATAAATAAAAAGGAAAAAAAAGAAAATCAAAGAAAAAAAAGAGTGAGGTAGGTATTTGAAAATCGTGAAACTTTGCCGAAATTCTGGAAAAAAAAGAAAAAGAAAAGTCATTTCAAAATGAGCCAAAATTTTTAAGTGGCATGTTTCCCTTGTTCCGTCAAAACTGACCGAACTACGCGGGTCTGATTCTCACTGGATGTGAGATACGTAGGCAAACCTCATCGGTTCCGGCCCCAATTTTTAAAAATCCAAATATATTTTCCTTTAATTCATTCTTTAGAAGCACTTTCTTAGAAATTTCAAAAAAAAAATTAAACTAAAATAGTTTCCTTCTTTCTAAAGTCTTTCATATGGAAAAAGAAATAAAAAGAAAAATCAATCAAAAATCAAAATCCAAAAAATACGGGTTTCCTTTATTTTAATTTTTCCCAAAATTCAAAAAAAAATCAGAAACAACAATCCAAAAATATTCGTTTCTTCTTTAGAAGTCTTTCTTTTGTAAATATCAGTCAAAAAAAAATTGAAAGAAAATTGAAGTCCAAAAATATTTTCGTTTTTCTTTAGAAGTACTGTTGTGATAATAAAAAAAACCTCAGAAATCCAAAATATTTTCTTAAAAGCCCCTCTTTCGAAAATTAAGAGGCAACATGCAAAATCCAAAATCATTTTCTTTCTTCTTTAGAAAAAGAGAAAACAAATGAACATTCAATCAAAAAATATTTTCCTTTTATTTTTAAAATTCCCAAAGTTCAAATCAAAAGCAAATGAATTTTTTTGAAATTTTACTTTCAACAATAAAAGAAAATCAAAGTCTAAAATTCAAAAAAAAAATATTTCTTTTCTTCTTTAAAGCATTTCTTACGAAAATTCTAAAAAAGGAATATCAAAAAAATGTTTTCTTTTGTCTTAAAGCTTTCATGGTCTGAGTTTTATAAAAAGTAAAGAAAAAAGAGTTAGCTTATTTACTTCATTCCCAATCTTCCTGAACTACGCAAGATCTGATTCATGCGGCGTCATGATACGTAGGCAATCCCCATCGGATTTGATCATAGCCATAAAATAAATTGAGTGAAAAAATAAACTAAAAAAAAAGAAAGAAAAATTGAGTGAAACAAAGAAAAAAGAAAAAAAAAGAGTGACAAAAAAGAAAAGAGTGACAAGAAAAGAAAAGAAAAGAGTGCCAAAAATAAAAGAGCGCAAAGAAAGAAAAGATTCAGAACTTGGAAGGTTACAAAAGGAAAGCCGGGATGAAACACGCAGACGTCGCAAAAACATGTAGAAAAACGTTTAACTATTTAGGCGCATTGCACTCCCCAACATGCGATTCCCTATGTGTTAAACGTTTCAAACTAATCGGTTTGTTGTGTATGCTGGTTGAGAACAGGTTCTGTTTTTAGGTGGTTGGTTTTGTGGTAACCCGACTTCACACCCTTACTTCACGAGATCTGAAGGGAGTGTCGCAATGACATCAGAGAGTCACCTACCAATAATTAACCCCTCAGAGGATAGCCCGGTATCGGTTATCCCGGCCTCAGAGTCAGCAACTGCTGAAGAAAACAGAATACTGCGTTGCCGCATGATGGAGATGTGGGATGCTTGGTCTAATGACAGAGAGCCGCCCAGTGCAATCCCTGGATTTCCCGCACTGATTCCCAGGACAAGTGGAACCTCCAACGTCCCTATTCCCATAACCAACCCTTTCATCCCGTTTGGGTACCCCACTATGTCAGCTAATTTCACTGGTACGCCTTCTGAGGATCGCCCCCAGGCACCATTTTCGGGAGTATTTTCTACAATATTCACCGCACCACCAACCTCTACGACGGCACAGCCAACAGTCCCTAGGCCATGTTTCGAACCGTCAGCCTTCACTTTCCAAGTACCACAATTTCAACTAGACACGGCTCATGTCACCCCAAAATCCTACCCTCAGCACCCCCGGTATGAGTCTCCCATGGAACAAGAAAGAACTGTGAAGAACCCCGAGCAAGAAGAGATAACCCGGAAGATGAAAAGCATCGAACAAAGTATTAAGAACATACAAGGCCTGAGTGGCCAAAAGAGTGTCTCCTGCGCTGATCTGTGCATGTTTCCTCACGTTTATCTACCCGTCGGCTTTAAGATGCCAAAATTTGAAAGATATGATGGGCATGGAGACCCGTTCGCCCATTTGAAAAGATATTGCAACCGGCTAAGAGGGCCGGGCGAAAAGGAAGAAATTTTGATGGCATATTTTGGGGAGAACTTAACCGGAATTGCATCAGAGTGGTATATGGATCAAGACACCTCCCATTGGCACATATGGGATGATCTGACCCGGGATTTTGTCAGACAGTTCCAGTACAATGTGGACAACTGGACATAGCTCCGGACAGAAATTCTTTGTCCAACCTCAAAAAGAAATCTTCGGAAAGCTTCCGCGAATATGCTGTCAAATGGCGTGAGCAAGCTGCCAGGGTAAAGCCTCCAATGGATGAAATTGAAATGGTCACAATCTTTCTACAGGCCCAAGAGGCGGACTACTTCCAGAACATGATGTCCGCTATGGGTAAGTCGTTCGCTGAGGCTATCAAAATTGGGGAAATGGTTGAAAACGGTTTAAAAACATGTCGAATCTTGAGTCATGTTGCTTTTAAGGCCATAACACAGGCTGCTCAGAATGGTTCGGAGGGTTTGATGAACAACAATGGAAGTGAAGAGGGAGCCATAATGGCTTCAAGCTCGAGGAGGCCCGCAGATCATTCAGCCAATCATATGTGCCTCCTATGGTCCCACCACACTATTATCCCTTTCAAGATGATACTTATGCCGTGACACAGCCTCCCTATGCGGTGATGAACGTGCAACCTTACACGCGGCCACAACATTATCCACAAAACCGAGCTCCACCTCCCGGAAATGTCCATCCTCACCAAGCTCCATATAAATGATCCCCAAATAATCCTCGCCCAAGAGAGCCTTTCAAAAAGAATCAGTTCACCCCTATTGGTGAATCGTATTCAAGCTTGTTCCAAAAGCTAATTAGGCTAAATCTATTGCAGCCAGTGGCCCCGAACCGACCGAACCCCGAGTCCCCAACGCACCGAGCTGATGCTAGATGTGAATAACACTCTGGAGCAGTGGGACACAGTACAGAGGACTGTTGGACCCTCAAAAGGGCAGTTGAATATTTGATTAAAGCTGAAAGAATTATTTTTCGGGATGAAGAAGCTCCTGATGTGATAAACAATCTGTTGCCTGCCCACAACATAGGGCCAATGGTCGAAATGATTTGTGAAGATGAGGAATTTGATCCGGTACTGAAGGCCATTGCAGCCATTGCCGAGACAGAAGAAAAGCCAAAAAACGGTTGCTAAGCCTGAAAGTTCCCATCAGACGGGAGTGTTAGTAGCCAGTCTTGCTATCCTTTCTGCGTCCGGATCATCTCAGGGTGTGATCCGAATGTTTTACATTATTGTCTTACTTTCCGATGTAAACCCTTCTATCTTCAAAAATTGAAAAAAAATTCAAAAAATCAAAAAATCAAAAATCAAATGAAATTCTTCCAGGGATGTCTCTTTTCTTAATTTTGTCATTTTTCTTATCCTCTTTTCAGTTCTGTTAAATATAGATTTCAATAACATGACATGCTTGCGGCCTTCATGCCCAGATCCTGAAACGCTGTCAGACCTCAAAATAATGAATCAAGAATTAGATCAGAATGAAGATAAGTTTAAGGAAATAAAACAAAGAGTCGGAACAGCTGAAGGAAAATTGGTTCCAGATTGGAAAGGTCCATACATTGCAACAAGAGTACTGCCAAAAGAGTGCGTTGTACTTGGGACACATCGAAGGGAATGTCCCTGAAATAACTATCAATGCAAATGCAGTCAAAAGGTACTATGTTGGATCCTTTATATAGAATTAATGTTCTCCGATTGAGATGAAGAAGACTTTCTTTCTCACTATCCAAACACTATCAACCCTTTGCAAACCCTTTAAGCCGGTTACTTTTCTTTGATTACCCTATTTGGAACCTGAAAGTGTTATTGAAAAAATAAAAATCGAAAAAATGAAATGAAGAAAAAAAATGATGAAAAAGGAGAAGAAAAAGAAAGATAAAAAAAGGGGGAAGAAAAGACAAAGAAAATGAAAAAAAATGAAAAAATGAAAAAAAGAGAAGTGGAAAAGGAAAGGAAAAAGAAAGAGGAAAGAAAACAAAACAAAACAGAAAAACAAAAGAAAATCAAAAATAAAGTTCCCCGAACTACGTTCGACTTGATTCCGAAAGGATGCGTAGGCAGCCTCTCTCAGGTGTTTAGTCATACTAAAATAAAAATCCAAATTGCCCAAAATTGAAACTGGGGCAGAAGTTACAATGGTTCGGCGATGGGTTCGCCTGAAAGGTTCCAAGGTTTTAATGCAATACAAATGCTTTTACCCCAAAACCCTGTTCAAGTCCTTTTGATCAATCGGCAAAGAGGTTCAAAATGGAAGGATACAGTTACTTGGATCTGATACAACAAAATGAGAGAGTCTTATTGGTGAAAATCCACATGGGCACCGTGAGGCAACAGTAAGCAGAGAAACTAAAAAAGAGAGAGTCTTGTTAGTGAAAACTCGCAAAGAGCACTATAAGGCGATGACGAGAATAGATATGATAGAGGATAGTTGGTGAAAACCCGCAAAGGTCACAACTGATCGAAAAAGAGGATCTTCAGCCACTGACATTGACGCAGTCCTGGGCAAGGTTTCTCGGTTTCGAGGCAAAAGTTGTGATGAATTTCTGAGAGTCGGACGGTTTACACAGATCAGGCATCCAGTCCAAAAGGCATGTCATGTTCATTGAAGTCCGCATGTACTCCAGATAAGTCCTTCTTTCCTTTCCCCGAAAGGGACACTTCTTGTTTTAAACTCATTCTCCATTCTATTGTTTGTTTTCTTTGAATCCCTTTTGATCTAACTCTGTTCCAAAACTAAGACAAAGAAAGGATAGTAAGACTGATTTACAAGGTTCTCATTTGATACAAGCTAATACACAAGAAGGCACCCAGCCTCGGCAAGGGCATCAAGTCGACTTCGACCAGCCATGTTGGCTGATGTTTTGAAATTGAAAACTCTTGGAAGGAGAAAATCAAATTGAAGTGCCTATAAAGGCAAATGAAGTTGAAAAGGTTGACCCCACGTGGCTAACCGTCTTGGCAAAGGTTTGAAAAGCCAAGGTACCCAAATGCTCTGAATTTGAAGTTGGAAGAAAGAAGCCAGAAATGAAAGGCCTATAAAGGAGAAATAAAGTGGGAAAAGGTTAAGTCCCATGCGACTAGCCGTTGCGACAAAGTTTGAGGAGCCAAAAGTTCCCCAATGCTCCGAAGTTAAAAAAAAAGAAGAAAAAAAAGAAAAAAGAAGAAGTCAGAAGTGAAAGGCCTACAAAGGCAAAATAAAGTCGAGAAGGTTGAGTTCCACCGACCAACCGTCATGGAAAAGTCTGGAAAAACCAGAGGTTCTCTAGGGCCTAAAATGAAATCGGTCCTTAGGGAACAAGCAGTTGCAGTTGAGATTTTCATCAAAGAAGCCAGGCAGAGATCAAGTGATAGAAACAATCAAGGCCACAAAACCAACCACCATTTCAAACTAACAATTGTTCTTTGTTTGAAAACAGGAAACAGGTGCAATCCAAAGCAACCTTGCAAGAAGCAGGTGCAACCAAAAAGAAACTGGGCAAGGGCTAGAAATAGCTTTGCAGCAAATAATCAATCCAAAAGGGAAGTCTCCTCCAAATTCTTTCCTGCATTTTTACTCATTTTCTTAAAAACAAATTGAAATGAAAAGAAAGAAGAAGAAAAATTCAGAATCATGGTAGTATAAGGTCTCCAATCCCTAGCTGATGCCAGCATAACCTAGTAATGTCTTCCAACATAGGGTCCCACTCCCTAGCTGATGGCAGCATAACCTGGTAATTTTTTCCAACATAGGGTCCTACTCCCTAGCTGATGCCAGCATAACCTGGTAATCTTTTCCAACATAGGGTCCCACTCCCTAGTTGATTCCCGGGATAACTCGAGGACTTTTCTGGCATAACCCGATGACTTTCCCGGCATAACCCGAGGACTTTTTTCGGTATAACCCGAAGACTTTTCCGGCATAACCTGATGACTTTCCCGGCATAACCCGAGGACTTTTCCGATATAACCCGATGACTTTCCCGGCATAACCCGAGGATCTTTCCGGCATAGACCGATGACTTCCCCGGCATAACCCGAGGACTTCCCGGCATAACCCGAGGACCTTTTCCGGCATAACTCGATGACTTTCCCGGCATAACCCGATGACTTCCCCGACATAACCCGAGGACCTTTTTCTGCATAACCCGATGACTTTCCCGGCATAACCCGAGGACCTTTTTGGCATAACCTGATGACTTTCCTGGCATAACCCGAGGACTTTTTTGTCATAACCCGATGATTTTTCCAGCATAACCTGGTAATTTTTTCCAACATAGGGTCCCATTCCCTAGCTGATGCCAGCATAACCTGGTAATCCTTTCCAACATAGGTTCCCACTCCCTAGCTTTGCCAGCACAACCTGGTAATCTTTTCCGGCACAATCCTTAGTTGATGCCAGCATAACCTGGTAATCTTTCCAACAAGGACTGATTTGTACAGATTCATACTCCAATAGGACTTTCAATTCTCTTATTAGGTCGCATAGATTAGGCTTCCTCTTGTCCCAAATTCAGTTACATATGCAACTGAATATCTACTAACTGGAGATGTACTGTACACATTAACGTTTGTCCAGCATGAATAATACGGCTCTGGAGATTTATTATGCAAGTTGCTGTAACCAACTTTTCAATACCGTCTTCCCTCTCTGACATTTAACTCTTTCTGTAGGTGGACAAGGCCCTTCAACAAGTAATGAACAACATAGTATGCTTGTCAGTGTTTGACATTTTTACACTGTTTGAAGTGCTTCATCAGCTAAAGAACAATCTCATATCTCAGGTTTTTGGAAATACACTGCTAAAATTTCTCTACTCTCATCTCATCTCCTTTTCCCTATTACCATGGATTGGGTACGAGTCCTCAGGGCACTCACTTCCGAGGGTATGATATGCAGGTAGATCAGCATATACNAATCCTTTCCAACATAGTTCCCACTCCCTAGCTTTGCCAGCACAACCTGGTAATCTTTTCCGGCACAATCCTTAGTTGATGCCAGCATAACCTGGTAATCTTTCCAACTTAGGACCTCCAATCCCCATTTGATTTCATTTTAGATATAGGACTCCACTCCCTAATCTCTTTTCTCCCAAGGATACACAATCCTGATTTTATTGCTTTCAATAAAGAAGTAGTTTAGATTTTTGTTACAATAACTCACGAAATTTTCCAAGTGAAAATCGGGGCAGAAAATTTCGTTCGTTCGTTTATTTGTTTTGGTGCCTGAGCGGGTTTTTACCTTGAGGCAAAAGTTTCGAGGTGACCAAAAGAAGAAGTCTCGATTCAAATAAAAGAAAAGAAAAAACAAGAAAAGAAGTTGAACTCTAAGTGTAGAAGCGGAGAAAAGATGCTGACTGCTCAAGATATGATTGAAGTCACAAGCTTTGCATGTCCCGCCTTGATCCGAAAAGCTGAAGAAGAATGAACCAGCAGTTGCAGCTAACGAGCATCAAGATTCAGATCAGAGTCTGCAGGAAAAACCAGCCAAGACTCAAGATCAAGCTTTAGAAGGTTTATAGATAGGAATCTTGTAACTCGTAGTTGATAGGCTTAGCTAGTTTAGCTTTATTTTTTCATTTTTGGTGTAATAAGGAGCTCAGCAAGCAAAAACAGCAGCAACATCAGTGAAATCACAGTTTCTCGGTAGTCCCAACTACCAAACTTCTAGAACTACACCGACCTGATTCCTTTCTAGCCAAGGATATGTAGGCAACCTCCGAAGCAAGGTTCGGTCAAACTTTTTCAAAATGCTTCCAAATGGTGTATCAAACGGGCAAAAATTGCTCGTAGTTGCTCACTTTATCTTTGCTCGAAAACTCTTCATGTTTCCGAGCAAAAAGGGGCAGTTGTGAGCACCTAATTTTTGCCCTACATGAAAATAACTCCTAAAAATAGACCAACATAATTTTAATTGATTTTTAGGAGTTTTTCTTTATTTAGTTGCATTTCATGCATTTTAATATTTCAAAAATCATCATAGAAAAATCATAAAAGTTGTCACTGTAACGACCCGACCGGTTGTTTTGAGCTTTAGCGCTCCGTTCAGCAGCCTGAGGCCGTGAGCAACTTCATTTCAGGTATTGTGACTTGTGCGCGTGGTCGGAATTGAATTTCGGGAAGTCCAGAGTTGATTTGGAAAGAGAATTCCCATTTCGGAAGCTTAAAGTTGAAAGAATGAACTAGGATTAGAATTTTGAGTAAACGACCTCGGAATCGGGATCTGAAGGTTCCAGTAGGTTCGTAGGATGATTTCGGACTTGGGCGTATGCCCGGTTCGGGTTTTGGATAACCCGGGAGCGTTTTGGCGCCTATTGTGGAAGTTAGCATTTTTGAAGAAATTTCTTAAGTTTGGCTTGAAGTACATTTCAGTGTTATCGATGTTTGTTTGGGATTCCGAGTCCGGGAATAGCTCCGTATGGTGATTCTGGAGTTGGGAGCGCGATCGGAAGTGAATTCGGAGGTCCGTAGGTCATTTTGGAGCCATTTGGCTAAAGATAGAAATTTGAAGGTTTTTGAGAAGTTTGACCGGAAGTGGACTTATTGATATCGGGATCGGAATCCAATTCCGGAAGTTGCAGTAGGTCCGTAATGTCGAATATGACTTGTGTGCAAAATTTGAGGTCGATCGGACTTGATTTGATAGGTTTAAGCATCGAAAGTAGAAGTTGGAAGTTCTAAAGTTCATGAAGCTTGAATCGAGGGGTAGTTCATGATTTTCGTGTGGTTTGATGTGATTTGAGACCTCGAACCAGTCCGTAATGTGTTTTGGGATTGGTTGGTATGATTGGTTGGGGTCCGGGGGGGGGGCCTCGAGTGGATTCCGGGTGGTTAACGGATCGAAATTGGGATTTTTGGACATCTGAAGGATCTGGTTGCTGGTATTTTTGCTTCTGCGGTGGGTTAACCGCAGAAGCGGCCCCGCAGAAGCGGAAAGGGAGACGCAGAAGCAGATTTTGGTCAAAGGCTTGAGGACCGCAGATGCGGTCAAGGTTCCGCAGAAGCGGGACCGCATCTGCGGAGAAGTGAACGCAGAAGCGGAAGAGGGCATCTTGGAGAGGACCGCAGATGCGGTCAAAGTTCCGCAGAAGCGGGACCGCATCTGCGGAAGGCATGTCGCAGAAGCGGAGCAGGGCGGCCTAGGGAGGACGCAGAAGCGGTAATTTAACCGCACCTGCGGAACCGCAGAAGCGGTCAAGGGACCGCAGGTGCGGAAATGGCTGGAGGCAGAAGGTTGTTTTAAAATCAGGATTTGGCCATATCTCTCATATTTTTCATGGCTTGGGCGATTTTTGGGGAGCTTCAAGAGGGGATTTTCATCATCAACGTTAAAGTAAGTTATCCCGACCTATTTTGAGTTAAATACCTCAACTATGTATGGATTTGAGCATTTGAATTAGTATAAATTTGAGGTTTTGGTGGAAAACCTAGAAAATTAGTAAACTTGGAATTTAGCCACGATATTGAGTATGGAATTTAGTGAAAATTATATATTTGAGTTCCTAAGGTCATGGGTAATCTTTATCTTGGAAAAATTTCGGATTCCGGGCACGTGGGCCCGAGGGCGTTTTTGTCAACTTTTCGATCGGAGTTAGGAATTTGCTATAAATTAGATTGTAATGAACAATTGAGCATATATTAATGGATTTGCGTAACCGTTGGCTAGTTTTGGAGCATGGTGCATCAATTGGAGTCTTCAGAAGGGCGTGGAATGCCGGTTATGGATCTTCGGAGCGAGGTGAGTCTCCTTTCTAACCTTGTGAGAGGGAAATGTCCCCATAGGTGAATTAATTGGATATTTGCTCCTATTTGTGGGGGCTACGTACTCACGAGTTTGACGAGAGTCCGTGCGTAGCTACTATTATGCTATTGTTCGGGTAGTGTAGGACCCAAAAGCATGCTATACTTTGAATATTTGTAACCTTATGAATAGTTGAAATGCTTAAACCACCTCAAAATAGTAAATGAATTCCTAACAAGATGTAAACCTTCTTTTCTTAAATTGTTAAAAGAGAATTAGCTTTTCTTTGAATAATTGCCCCATGTTGGATCCTCGATTGAGTGTCTCTATGTGTTTATTTTGGAACGGGCCGAACGCCTCGGCAGATTAAATAGATGCATCTGTAGGCGCGCCGTCGACCCTCGGCAAGTGCACAGTTTATTTCTGTTGGATCGGGTCGTCGCCTCGGCATGATGTGCGCATGCTTGTATTGCTGCCTTGAGCTTAATTACGTTATTATTGCCTCTTCATGGCTTGAAGTTATTTGGATAATTACGAAAAGAAATCTTGGAAATTTTCTATAAAAGAATTAATTGTTTACTTGTTTCCTTCTATTTGGACTAAAATCATGTTTGTAGAAATCCATAATTTAATGTATTACTGACCTCACTATTGGACCATTAGTAAGTGTCGAAGTCGACCATCTCGTCTCTACTTCTTCGAGGTTAGGCGGGATACTCATTGAGTACACGTTGTTTTCGTACTCATACTACACTTCTGTGCATTTTTGTTGCACAGGTATATGTAACTCTTGTGGCCTACTGGGCGTAGCAGCACGGATGATTTGGGG
>NC_031994.1:67137508-67159336 GCF_001879085.1 Nicotiana attenuata
ACATAGTGTCTCCACTCCCTAGTCGCCTTTCCAACATAGGGTCTCCACTCCCTAGTTGAGTTTATTTTAGACATAGGCTCTCCACTCCCTAGTCGCTTTTCCAACATAGGGTCTCCACTACCTAGTCGCCTTTCCAACATAGGGTCTCCATTCCCTAGTTGAGTTTATTTTTAGACATAGGGTCTCCACTCCCTAGTCGCCTTTCCAACATAGGGTCTCCACTCCCTAGTTGCGTTTATTTTTAGACATAGGGTATCCACTCCCTAGTCGCTTTTCCAACATAGGGTCTCCACTCCCTAGTTGAGTTTATTTTAGACATAGGGTCTCCACTCCCTAGTCGCCTTTGGTCTCCACTCCCTAGTCGCCTTTTCCAACATAGGGTCTACACTCCCTAGTTGAGTTTTATTTTAGACATAGGGTCTCCACTCCCTAGTCGCCTTCTCCAACATAGGGTCTCCACTCCCTAGTTGAGTTTATTTTAGACATAGGGCCTCCACTCCCTAGTCGCCTTTGCCAACATAGGGTCTCCACTTCCTAGTTGATTTTATTTTTAGACATAGGGTCTCCACTCTCTAGTCACTTTTCAAACATAGGGTCTCCACTCCCTAGTTGATTTTATTTTTGGGTAAAGGGTCACACTCCCTAATCTCTTTTTCCAAGGATACACAATCCTGATTTTATTGCTTTCAATAACAAATAGTTTAGATTTTTTTTACAAATAACTCACGAAATTTTCCTAGTGAAAACTGGGGCAGAAAATTTCGTTTGTTTGTTTGCTTTGGTGCCTGAACAGGTTTCCACCGTGAGGAACAAGGTTTGAGATGACCAAAAGAAGAAGTCTCAACCCAAATAAAAGAAAAGAAGAAACAAGAAAAGAAGTTGAACTCTAAGTGTAGAAGCGGAGAAAAGATGCGGACTGCCCAAGATAAGATTGAAGTCACAAGTTTTGCATTGTCCCACCTTGATCCGAAGAGTTGAAGAAAAATGAAGCAGTGCATCAAGATT
Source organism: Nicotiana attenuata (assembly GCF_001879085.1). Lineage (NCBI taxonomy): Eukaryota > Viridiplantae > Streptophyta > Magnoliopsida > Solanales > Solanaceae > Nicotiana > Nicotiana attenuata. The sequence goes on from NC_031994.1 coordinate 67,138,514, forward strand.
CAGGTCAGAGTCTGCAGGAAGAACCATCCAAGACTCAAGATCAAGCTTTAGAAGGTTTATAGATAGGAATCTTGTAACTCGTAGTTGATAGGTTTAGCTAGTTTAGCTTTTTATCTTTCATTTTGGTGTAATAAGGAGTTCAACAAAGCAGAAACAGTAGCAATAGTAGTGAAATCACAGTTTTCCGGTAGTCCCAGCTGCCAAAACTTCCAGAAATACACTAACCTGATTCCTTTATAGCCAAGGATATGTAGGCAATCTCCGAAGCAAGGTTCGGTTAGGCTTTTTCAAAAATGCTTCTCATGGAGTTTCGAACGGGCAAAAATCCCTCGTAATTGCTCATTTTATCTTTGCCCGAAAACCCTTCGTGTTTCCAAGAAAAGAGGGGCAGCTGTGAGCATGTGATTTTTGCCCTATACGAAATACTCCTATAAATTCCCATGGAAATAGATTTTCTGTTAATTATTTGCCATTTTTAAGAATTTTTGTAGAATTTTCTGAATTATTTGCATTTTTCTGTGCATGTTCAATTTTTATTTAAATCATGAAAAAATACCAAAAATATCATGCATTTGCATTTAGGATTTGTTTTTACATTTTTAGAATTAATCAATAATTATTTGTTTTATAGAAAATTGAAAATCACAACAAAAAAAAATAGCTCATTTTTACATTTTTGTCTTTAATTTTTTGTTTATTGATTTTTTCTCTTTTAATTTAGAATTAAATGGTGTTTATAATTTTTATAATTAGTTAAATAGTTTAATTTCACAACCAAGTCTGGACCAAACTAGCCCAATTCACGTCCACAACCCAAGCCCAAACAATTAAACCACCCGGTCCAGACCCACCTGAAGCCAAACGGCCCCGTTTTGGTAACACTTGATCATGGCCGTTGGATTTTAATCATCCAACGGCTCGAAACTCACAGTTCACTTAGTATAAGACTGTCCGAAGACCGGAACCCCCCCTCCATCAGACCCCTCTCCTCACTTCATCTCTTTTCTCTCAATTAACAAACCCTAGCCGCCTCGTATCCCCATGCCGCCTCCACCGCAAACCACCGCCGGAAATTGCCTCACGGCGGTTCCGGTGGTCCAATCTTCCCCCAAAATAACACCCTAAACCCCCCTTTACATCCTCAATCCATATCTCCAGTCCTCTCCCTTCGAATCATGCCCGAGCTTTTAGAATCTTAAATCGAATGTCCGGACCAAAAACTTAACTGTCCCAAAACTCACCAAATTAACACCATGAATTCCCCATCCCTTTCTCATCACGAATCTCCAATTAGTTTTCCTTAAATCACCGCCGAATTTTTCGAATCTTAGATCGAAAATCCGGCCAAAATCCTATTTGTTCCAAACCACTCCAAAATCACACCTCACCTTCCTCACACCCCTCTGAGCCCTAAACTACCGTTATTTGCCAAAACCTCTGCTTTGGCTTGGTTAATTTTGAACCAATTTCTGGAACCTTAATTTCGCCCTTGGTCTCTGATTTGGGTATGCGAAGAGTGGTCCTTTGGACCCATGACTTACATCAGTCGATTGCTTTTGACAAGAGCAATCGATTGATGTTAGTTTAGGTTCATTTTACCCCATCAAGTTGTCCGAGTTTGTGACTGTTCCCAAGCCTTCTGGGTATTTTTCTTTCTATCTTTTCCTTTTGTTTAGCTGGCGTGAATTAGGTTTGAATCTCAGCATGTGTTATTTTGTTGTTAACTATTTGTATGATTTGTTTATGATTATTAAATTGTCCAAAGCATATTTACTGATTAGGTTTGATAGGTTTTTCTTTCTTTTTTATAAAAATTGCTGATAGTAATAGGTCTTTTCTACTATGAATTTGCTCCATGTTTGGTTTTATTTTGATTAGGAACTAAGCTAGGTCTCCAAAATCTGATACCTTAGGTTAAATTGCTTTATTTCGTTTTGTTCATCGTGTTTGATTTGAATTCTTATTTTTGCTTGTCCTGTCTTTGTTTTGCTCGAATTGAAAATCAGTATAATTCTAGGGACCTAATTGAACAAAAGGCTTAGGTAGATATTGTAACAAGCAGGCTTTAGAAGGGTAATTTAGGGTTTTTCTATTTAGGAAAATATCAGAATATTCTAGAACAAGGGCAGCTGGCCTCATTTGGTTAGTACAAAGTACTGAAACCAATGGGGGAAAACCAGCTGCCCCAGTTCTGTTGGAATATGCTGTTTGTGGCTAAGGAATAATTCATTCAGCACATGGCATTGTATATGCCTATATATAGTGCATTTTCCCATACAGAATACACACATTCAGCCTTAATTTTCTGCATAAAAATATCTGAAAATACATCAAATTTTTCAGAAGTTTTGAAAACTCCAAAAACTTCTCATTTTGTGTTGATTCTATACAAGTTGGGAAATGGCTTTGAAATAGAGAGTTTTTTTCTGAGGTTTATTTACTAGGGATTTTCTGGTATTCAAGTGTTTTGGTTTTGAAATCCTGGGATTTATTTGGTTATTGAAGCTGTGTTGATTCTTGTTGTTGTTTCTGTGATTCTGAGGTTTCCAGTAGTTGTTTTTCCTTCATTTTAGCTGTTGATATTTAAGTGTTCTTCAAGTTACTGCTTCAGATCTCCTATGTAATTTCTATATAAGCTATAAAATGTCAAAAATTTGCAAAGAGATGTGTGATGAATGAGTGCTCTCTTGGTGTTACTTGATTAATCTCCTTGACCTTCGCTATTCTGATTATGAGTGTATTAACATGAACACTTGTGTGGGTTTTGATTATGTAGTCTTCTTAGAAAATGTTGAAGTATGCACTTGCATAAGTTGAAACATTCTGTTGATTTTCTTTAGCTTTAGTTTTTCTCTTAGTGATCATTCATGCCCTTCTTGCTTTTAAGTAACTTTGGTGTAAGGCTTGCCTTGTTTGAAATTAAGTAGGCCATGACTTGTAGATTTGGCCATTGATTGGCCAAATCAGCATGTATTGAGGCCCAGAATTACATATGATAGCAGATAATATACTAAATCCGTGAGTTATAATTGTTGTTTTAGGTATGTGAATAGTTGTAAGGTTGTTAGCTAATTTGGGGCTTAATACCTACAGATTTGGTCATTAATTGACCAAATTAGTGGGTTAAAAGCTGACATTTGGATACTGATGTCTTAGCACAAGAAGGGACTAAACTCTAATGGACAATCCATGTCCAAAAGAGGCAAGATTCTTCAGGATATCAGTTATGCAAAATTTGTAATACATTAGTTATTAGCATAGTGTTCATGTATTAATAGGTTGTAATGTATTGATTTGGAGAAATTTTATTTTTAAGGACTGAAATAATCTAAGGTTTTGATTCCGTGTACTGATATTTGGAACAATAGCATGAAGAGTGTATCTGGGTGCTTTCACATTTTATTTTTTTATTGGCACAATGGGCTAAGTTGTGAGCCCAAATCCGTAAGGATAGTGCTACCTTCGTTTGGAGTAGGGCTGACTTTAGAACCTGAATGAATTTGATCAATGAAAAAGAATTTGGACCTAGGCTGTTGGGCCTAGGTCTTGAGCCCAAATCCAGACGTTTCCATTTTTATAAATCATGTTTCAAGTGCATGCTTCTCTTGCCTCGAAAATCATGTGATTAACTTTCAAACTGGATGGCAATTTGATTTTCATGCTCTGATTGTATTTCAATTAAGCAAAAATTAATATTTAGTTCCTGTTAATTTTAGAGGTAGATAGGCCCAAATGAAACGTTTCTAACATCTGGGCCCGCCTAAATTTAAGCCCAATATGGGCTGCCTAGTTCAGATCCAGCAACGACATCATAAATCCTTTTGATTTATTGGGCCAAATTGTAGGCCCAATTACAGCTCCAAAGCTGACTTGTTTTGAAAACCACTGCTGGCCCACTCCCATTGTCCAAAACGACCAAAAAAAACTAGTTTATAATTAATAGCTTCCCTGTTAAGTCTAAGTTAGTTTTAAAATAATAACATCCTTAGAATCCCTTAATTAAGTACTTTTCTTTTAAAACCTTTTGAGGTGTGCCATGTCAAATATAACCCCTAAACCCATGACCCTCATATAATTAGTTAACTCTTGTAGGAAATTAGAGGTGTGCCGTTTTCCTTTTAATAACCCATGGCCCTCTTGAATTAATTCAATCCTTTTAAAATTGAGGTCTGCCATCAATTAAACTCTTCATGGCCCTCACAAATGTTGTTTATTTGAACCCTTCGTAGTTGCTTTAGGCGCGTTCTTTAAGTAATTCATCAAAGCTACGGGTACGGTTCCCGTGTCGTAGTTGTGATTTTTTTTATTACTAAATCCGGGTGTACATTTCATGTGACCCAATTCTCAACAATGTTAAATAGAACGTGTCGCGAACCGTGGGTGCATTTCATGTAGTGTGGTTCAAGGCATGTTTTAGATAACGTTGAATCTTCCTAAAAGTGGTTTAAAATAATTAAAAGCGGTTCTAAAGCTAAAAAAATGCACAATAGGTTAAAACATGTAATAAATCGGATAATAGGCCAATTTTAATAGTTTAAGCGACCGTGCTAGAACCACGGAACCTGGGAATGCCTAACACCTTCTCCCGGGTTAACAGAATTCCTTATCTAGAATTTCTGGTTCGCAGACTTTAAAATAAAGTCAAATTGGGATTTTAAAATAAACCGGTGACTTGGGACACCATAAATTATCCCAAGTGGCGACTCTGATAAATTAAATAAAATAATTCCATTTCGAATAATGTCACTTTAATTGGAAAAACTCCCTTATATTGCACTCGGGTGGTAGAAAAAGGAGGTGTGACGGTGGTGATCTGAGGCACATTGCTAGATTTTTCCCTCGTGTATCGAGCAATTCTCAGCATCAGGGTTCTCGTGCCATGGTCCCGACACCGGGTGCTTCACCGCCCGCTCAGCCAGCTAGAGGTAGGGGTTAGCCAGTCAGAGGTAGTGGCCAGGCAATTAGAGGTGGAGGTCGGGCTCCTAGAGGTGGAGGCCAGCCAACTAGGGCCTGTCCCAGAGATGTAGGTAGAGTAGTGGGGCTCAGCCCCGATGTTATGCTTTTCCCGCCAGGCCTAAGGCTGATTCTTCTGACGTCGTTATCATAGGTAATGTTTCAGTTTGCAGTTGAGATGCTTCAGTTCTATTTGATCCGGGTTCTACTTATTCGTATCTGTCATCCTATTTTGCTTCCTATTTGGTTGTGCCCCGTGATTCTTTGAGTCCCCCTGTGTATGTGTCCACACCTGTGGGAGATGCTATTCTAGTAGACCGCATTTATCGCTCGTGTATAGTTACCATCGGGAGTCTTAAGACTAGTGTAGACCTTTTGCTTCTTGATATGGTAGACTTAGATGTTATCTTGGGTATGGATTGACTGTGACCTTATCATGCTATCTTCGATTGTCACACCAAGACGGTGACCTTAGCCTTGCTGGGGTTGCCTCGATTAGAGTGGAGAGGGACTCCTGGCCATTCTACCAGTAGGGTTATATCTTAAATGAAGGCTCAGCGTATGGTCCAGAAGGGGTGTCTAGCTTATTTGGCTTATGTCTGCGATTCTAGTGCGGAGGTTTCTTCCATGAATTCGGTACCAGTTGTCCGAAAGTTTTCGGAGGTATTTCCTGCAGACCTATCGGGGATGCCACCCGATAGGGATATCGACTTCAGTATTGACTTGGTTCCGGGCACTCAGCCTATTTCTATTCCGCCATACCATATGGCCCTGCTAGAGTTGAAAGAATTGAATGAGCAGTTGTAAAATTTGCGTGATAAGGGCTTCATTAGACCTAGTGTCTCGCCCTGGGGTACGCCCGTGTTGTTTGTGAAGAAGAAAGATGGATCAATGCAGATGTGCATTGATTACCGGCAGTTGAACAAAGTCACCATCAAGAACAAGTATCTATTACCGAGGATTGATGACTTATTTGATCAGCTTCAGGGAGCCAAGGTGTTTTCAAAGATCGATTTGAGGTCTGGCTACCATCAGTTATGGATTAGGGCATCTGATGTCCCTAAGGCAGCTTTTCGGACTCGATATGGGCATTATGAGTTTCTAGTGATATTATTTGGGTTGACAAATGCCCCAGCAACATTTGTGGATATGATGAACCGGATGTTCAAGCCTTATCTGGATTCCTTTGTGATCGTGCTCATTGATGATATCTTGATCTACTCCTGCAGCCGAGAGGAGCTCGAGCAGCATCTTCGGATCGTACTTCAGACTTTGAGAGACAGCCAATTATATGCTAAGTTTTAAAAATGCGAGTTTTGGTTGGATTCCGTCACCTTCTTGGGGCACGTTGTATCAGCAACGGGTATTCAGGTGGATCCTAAGAAGATTGAGGCAGTTCAAAACTGGCCTAAACCTACTTCAGCCACGAAGATCCGTAGTTTCTTGGGTTTGGCGGGTTATTACCATCGGTTTGTAGAGGGGTTCTCATTTATAGCAGCCTCATTGACCAGGTTGACCCAGAAGGGTGCCCCGTTCAGATGGTTAGACGAGTGTGAGGCGAGCTTCCAAAAGCTCAAGACTGCTTTGACTACGGCGCCGGTGTTGGTGTTGCCCACACGTTCAGGATATTATACAGTATATTGTGATGCATCTCGTATTGGACTGGGTGCGGTATTGATGCAGGGTGGCTAGGTAATTGCTATGCTTCGCGGCAGCTGAAGGTTCACGAGAAGAATTACCCCGTTCATGACCTAGAGCTGGCAGCCATTGTTCATGCGCTGAAGATTTGGAGGCACTATCTATACGGTGTGCCGTGTGAGGTATTCACAGATCATCGGAGCTTGTAGTATTTGTTCAGGCAGAAGGAGCTCAATTTAAGGCAGAGGAGGTGGTTAGAGCTATTGAAAGATTATGATATCACCATCTTGTACCATCTCGGGAAGGCCAATATGGTGGCCAATGCTTTGAGTAAGAAGTTAGCGAGTATGGGCAGCCTTGCGTACATTTTGGTCGGTGAGAGACCGCTTGCATTAGATGTTCAGGCTTTGGCCAATCAGTTCGTGAGGTTGGATGTTTCTGAGCCCAGCCATGTTCTAGCTTGTACAGTCGCTCGGTCTTGTTTGTTTGACCACATCAGATATCGGCAGTATGACGACCCTCATTTGCTTGTCCTTAGGGACACGGTGGTGCCAAGCAGGTTACTGTTGGAGATGCTGGAGTTTTGAGGATGCAGGGTCATGTTTGTGTGCCTATGTGGATGGACTTCATGAGTTGATTCTTGAGGAGGCCCACAGTTACCGATATTCTATTCATCCAGGCGCCGCCAAGATGTATCAGGACATGCGATAGCATTATTGGTGGAGGAGAATGATGAAATATATAGTTACATATGTAGCTCGGTGTCTAAATTGTCAGCAGGTAAAGTGTGAGCATCAGAGACCTGGTGGTTTGCTTTAGAAGTTAGAGATTCCTAAGTGGAAGTGGGAGTGTATCACTATGGATTTCGTTGTTGCACTCCCACGAACTCAGAAGTTCGATGCAGTTTAGGTCATTGTGGACAGGCTGACCAAGTTAGCGCATTTCATTCCTGTGGCAATTACTTATTCTTCAGAGCGGTTGGAAGAGATTTATATTCGCGAGATCATCCGTCTTCATGGTGTGCCAGTGTCTATCATTTTTTATCGAGGTACGCAGTTCACCTTGCAATTCTGGAGGGTAGTACAGCGTGATTTGGGCACGCGGGTTGAGCTGAGCACAACATTTCATCCTCAGACGGACGGGTAGTCTGAGCGCACTATTAAGATATTGGAGGATATGCTTCGCGCTTGTGTTATAAACTTCGGAGGTTCGTGGGATCAGTTCTTGCCACTTGTGGAGTTCGCCTACAATAACAGTTATCAGTCGAGCATTCAGATGGCTCCTTATGAGGCATTATATGGTAGGCAGTGCCGATCTCCAGTTGGATGGTTTGAACCGGGGGAGGCTCGGTTGTTGGGTACAGACTTGGTACAGGATGCCTCGGATAAGGTCAAGATTATTCAGGATCGACTTCGCACAACTCAGTCCAGGCAAAAGAGTTATGGCGACCGTAGAGTTTGTGATGTTGCATTCATGGTCGGAGAGAGATCCATTTTTCTCTTAGACAAAAAGAAGATATTGAGGCTTGGGTTAAGATCGATACCAACAGTAATCCAAATACTAAAATTGGTATTAATAATTATCAAATAATTGATAAAATTGAGAAAAAGGGCCTTTTTTAATCTTACGATTCATTAAAATCCAGAAAACAATAAAAAAAATTCGAAAAAAGACTTTTTTGATGAGATGGGAATGAATGAAAAATATTAAATCGTCCCATATTAAATCTGGAATTTTGGTTCTCCTCGGGGTAAATACATTAAAAAGTACTGTTAATAATCCCGTAGGTACTGAAACCATCAAAAGAACCCCCAATAATTTATTGGGCTCCGGGTATCACCTATGAAGGAAGTGGTGAGGTTCAGAAAGAAGGGCAAGTTGAGCCCTAGGTATATCGGACCTTTTGAGATTCTTGAGCGAGTGGGAGATGTGGCTTACAGGATAGCGTTGCCGCCTGGTTTATCAGCAGTTCATCCGGTGTTCCATGTGTCCATGCTCCGGAAATATCACGGTGATCAATCCCACGTATTAGATTACAGCACTATCCAATTGGACAAGGATTTGACTTATAAGGAGGAGCCGGTGGCTATTCTAGTTCGGTAGGTTCGTCAGTTGAGATCGAAGAGCTATCCTTCAGCTCGAGTGTAGTGGAGAGGTCAGCCCGTCAGCTACCTGGGAGTCCAAGTCGGACATGCGGAGTAGATATCCCCACCTTTTCACCAGTCCAAGTACTTTTCTATGTGCGTTTGAGGATGGACGGTTGTTTTAGAGGTGGAGAATGTGATGACCCGATAGGTCATCTCACATTTTGAAACCTAATTCTACGATCCGAAGCCTCAAAAATCATGTTTTAGCCTTTCTCGATTTGTGTGCGCGGTCCGGGCATCTTTCCGGAAAGTTTTTATGTTGAAAACTGATAAAAATAAGACCTAAAAACTTCATTTGAGTTGACTTCGGTCAATATTTTTGGTAAAAAACCCGAATTTATATTTTGACAGTCCCGGTGGATCCGTATCATGATCTGGGACTTGGGCGTATGCCCGGAATCGAAATTGAAAGTCCCTAGCCCCAAATATCGGACTTTGTCGAAATTTGAAAGTTAAAGACTTAATGAATTTGAAATGTTTGACCAATGTTTGACTTTTTGGATATCGGGTTCGTATTTTGGTTCCGGAACTCGGTATAGGTCCAATACCATATTTATGACTTGTCTGTGTGTTGGCCTAAGATCAGTTGAAGGTTTGAAGAATGACAAACGAACTCAGTGAAGGACCAGGTTCATTTAAGGAGCCACAGTTGTTATGGCCCATACACATGAGATGCACGTGAAGAAGATAAGTCCTTGAGATCAAGCAGAAATATCTTGATGAAGATCTTCTGAACTGATCGAAAAGATTGCATATAGGATAAGGAGTTGAAGTCTCCTTATGAAACGAGAATTAAATCCGGATCAAGAATATGGATTAGGAGTTAGAGTTGTTCTTGGACTCGAATTGTCAAAGGATCCACAATTCGAGTTCTTATCAAACTCCGATTACTAACTCTATAAATATAACGATTGTTCTCTTTTGCAGGTGAATGCACATAAGCAGAAGTTAAGCATATTTGAGAGGAGGAGCCGGTGGCTATTCTAGTTCGGCAGGTTCGTCAGTTGAGATCGAAGAGCTATCCTTCAGCTCGAGTGTAGTGGAGAGGTCAGCCCGTCAGCTACCTGGGAGTCCAAGTCGGACATGCGGAGTAGATATCCCTACCTTTTCACCAGTCCAAGTACTTTTCTATGTGCGTTTGAGGATGGACGGTTGTTTTAGAGGTGGAGAATGTGATGACCCGATAGGTCATCTCACATTTTGAAACCTAATTCTACGATCCGAAGCCTCAAAAATCATGTTTTAGCCTTTCTCGATTTGTGTGCGCGGTCCGGGCATCTTTCCGGAAAGTTTTTATGTTGAAAACTGATAAAATAGACCTAAAACTTCATTTGAGTTGACTTCGGTCAATATTTGGGTAAAAAAACCCGATTTATATTTTGACAGTCCGGTGGATCCGTATCATGATCTGGGACTTGGCGTATGCCCGGAATCGAAATTGAAAGTCCCTAGCCCCAAATGGTACCTTAATTTGTCGCGTTTAGAAGACCTGGTTCTTCTAAGTGGTTCGTAACTACAGCAATTTGCGAAATTAATAATACTCGAAAGTAAAGTGCACAGAGATTTGTACGTGGAAAACACCTGGCTTCAAAAAGCGTGAAAAAAACCTACACCTTACTACTCAGGAAGGATTTTCCCAAACTCACTAAATTTACTAAGCCAAAAATGCATTTACAAACTCTTTAAACCTAGAGGATTAACTCTTCAATCCAGTGAGCACAGAGGCCTCAACTTTGCGACACTTTTCAAGTTACTCTAACTTGGAAATGCTCGAGAGTAAACCTAATACAATTGGCTTCTAGAAAGCTGAAAGGTACAATATGAAAACCTTACTACAATATTGAACTAGACTTAGATAAACAAAAATGTATTGAAACTGGTCTTCTACTAGGTCATGTAGCTTCAGACGTGCCACACTTGTATCTCGCATATGTTGCTGCAAATCAGACTTGAAGTCTGTGTTGCTCTCAAATATGCATTTAACTTCTGCTATGTGCATTCACCTGTAAAAGAGAACAGTCTTATATTATATAGAGTTAGTAATTCAGAGTTTTGATAAGAACTCGAATGTGGGATTTCCGTTTGGGGACAAAATGTCGAGTATTCCCAAAAGGGGGAAAACAAAACCCCTCTAAAAAACCTCCCTTAAATTTTTTTCCCCCTTATTCTTTTTTTTTCCTTTGATCGGGATGGGTAATTTCTCTTTTCATAGGAGACTTCAACTCCTTTATCCTATATGCCAATCTTTCGATCAGTTTCAAGAAGATAATTCATCAAGATATTGCCGTGCTTTGATCTCAAGACTTTATTCTTGCTTCGCTGCGTGCATTCTTCATGTGTATGGGCCATTAAAACAACTGTGGGCCTTAGATGAACCGTGGCTCCTTCACTGGATCGTTTGTCATTCTTCAAAACTTTCAACTGATCTTAGGCCAACAAATTCCCCTTTTGGGATTGATGACAAACTCTGTGCTTTTACTGATTATAGAACCGTGGAACTCAGCTAAAATATTCATCTACTGCCGATAAATTTTACTATCTATTAAGGCCAGATTTATTTAGGTCATTATAACATTCACTGCTCAGAAAATAGATCCACAATTTCTTGTAAAGCACATATCTTGCCCCTTTTGGCATTCATCGAAAGTTGCCGAAATATGTTGAATCCCAGTAAATTATTTAATCATTACCATGGCCACTGGGGCAACTGCAAGTGAAAAAGCATGCTTTTTAAGATAATCAAAAATCACTTGACAAAAATATAATATTAAGAGTAGTAATCATCACAAAACAAGGAGAAATGCAAATTGCATGATAAGGCATTGCTTCTACAGTACAGTCCACAAAAAGAAAGAACAAAAACTTCCAACCAGTTGAGCAAAAAACAAGAAAAAAAAATCGAACTAATGTAGCATGGGGTAACTGAAATGGTTCGTAATCGTCAGTGGACAAAGATGGCTAAGGCTTAGAAGAAACTGGAGGTGGTGATGGAGTGTAGGTGTGAGCACTTGTTTGTAGCATCCCTTCACTCTTTGTCCTTTTCTTTTGCAAGGTCTGCCTTCAGGCCCATCCTTTCTTCTTCCAATCAGCTACTCGAGCCTGAAGCCTAGCAATGCTAAGCATCTTTGGTCCCACATTTCTTGCATCAACGCTCTAAACTTGCGTTCTTGTTCCAGAAGTTGCTCCTTACTGGAGGCATTGCCAACTCTCCCAAAGGACGTTTCATGCCTGTCCCAGTACAGTTGTCAAAAATGAATCCCATTAAGGAAGTAACATGAGCCTTTGAACCTATTTATTGACTGCTGTCCAGCAATTCGATATGAAAGCAGGCCAATTGATTGTTTTACCCTTCACAAAGACACTCCATTGAGAACCAGGTCCATAATAATTTGCATGTGCCTCCTCTCTTGTCTACGGCAACAACATTTGTTCACAAATCTCAAAGAGCACTTTATGCTCTGGCCTTCATTTCACCTTTTGAACAAATCGTGCTCAGGCAACCTCTTCAGCATCCTTTGTGTCACAGAAGTTCCCGGTAATTTGGAGTGCTTGGGAGTAGATCTCTAGGCAAGGCCAACTTTGCCTAGTGTAATCATTCATAAGCCCTAACTTGGAGGCTAAGAATCTCTGACCCAACTCTGGGCATCAACTCCACCTTCACACCTTTCACTATATACGGGTTACTCGCCCTTTTCCAAAAGAGCCTCATCGCCATAAATTCCAACAAAACTCTCTTACCTGGCTAGTCGCCCATCCATCGAAGGAACCATGTCCTTCCAGCCCTGTACAGCTAAAGCAGGTCTACCAGTCCTCCATACCATGCCTGGGCTCCTCCAGCGTCTTTCCAGCACCTTCCCTCAATATCTTCTCCTTGCTAAAATAACAAAGTATTCTTGCTCTTGTTTCAGGAGCGTCCTCCTTTTCTGCTTCTTCACTCCACTCCTTCATCTTCTTCCTCAGTTAATTTCACTTGTTTTCCCTTTCGCAACCTTGTTCTTCAGCCAAGAAGGTTTCAGCAGGCCACAGACTGTTAAGACTTTTTGCAGGAGTCTTGGTTCTTTTTGGTTTGACAGTTGGGAAACCACTTCTTCATTGTGCCCTCTCTCTTGATGGACCAGGCCCATCTCCTCCTCCTCTCTCTACGCAGCCTCAGCAACTTGTTCTACTACCTTTTCCTTTCCTTGTTCCTTCTTCTTTTCTTTAGCTCTTCTCTAATGCTTCCTGTAGTTCTGCTCACTTTGCCTTAAACTTTTACTCCTTGTAGTGCTTCCCTAGGTAGCAGAAGTAGTAGCAGCAGTCTCACTGGGAGATGTTACTTTTGCTTTTCTATATGGTTTGTCAGCAACTGGGTCTTTTGTGAAGACGCCTTGCGCTTTCTTTTGGGTCATAACTGGCCCTACTTCTTTAGAAATAAATCTGCTAAAGTCTCCTCATAGAAGAACCAAGTTCTTCTTGTTGCTCTTAACAAGTCCCTCATCAGGCTTCTCCTGATCGATCCGCTTCCCCCTGCGAACTTCAAGCCAGCCTCTTCGCCACCACCACATATAGCAAGAACCTCCCCGTTTCTTTTTCTTTCTCCCCTACATAGTCTCAGCCCCTTCAACATTTTCACAGCACCCACAAGCACAAACCTATTATCCTACCTTCTCAGCTATATCCAGAAAATACAAACTGTGTTTACCTCTTTGGTTTTCTGACCTTGTCATTTTCAGATGACCCAGGTTCTTCTACCTTCACCTAGCAGAGATGAATTTTTCAGATCAAGACTTGAGTGGGATTTCTTCAGATGAAGCCTCTTTGCTCTTGACTAGCCTTTAATTTCTCGTTCAAGGCTTTTCTGATGAGGCGGATGCTACACCTCTAAATCTTTTGCCAGCGAAATCTGTGGTTTGACTTTCAACTGGATGGGTTGATGATGAGGTATTAGAGGTAAATTAAGGGGGGGGAGTCCAGGATTGTCTCTGAGGATTAGTCCATGCGGCATATTTCTGGAAATATTTTGGGGATTTTGGAGAAAGGAAAGGGTTATCAGAAGATTGAGAGTGAAATGACGGTTATGAAGTTATGAAGGGTTGGAGTGTAGTTAAAGAGGATCATGATTAAGCCTGTACGGGCAGCTTTTCAGATGTCATATAAGAAGTCTAAATCAAATTAGAGTTTCGGTCTCTTTAGAGATAAAATGGAGTGACGCTAGTTTTTAGGAAAAAATCCCGTTTTTAGTTAGACTCCGTAGGATATGAAACGTTCAATGCTCAACGGATGAGAATTTATGAAAGTTTGGTTGTTAATTAGGAACTCTGCTCATGGTTGATAATTTATCTTATAATTGTGCAAAGTATGAACAGCATATACATAATTTCTTATAGATGTAATCATACTGATGACCAGGTTTCTTTAAGTAAAAACACTCCCTGATCATCCCCTCAAGATGTCAGACATAGAACACACACACATATTGATAGAACGATAAGGATTCATAATAAACACATGTCACCAGGAGTATATACTAATCAAGTTATGGAGACGAGTAGAATGTTCTAGATATTTACAATGAATTAAGAATCCTAACCAAAAAAAAAAAAAAAAACTCCATCGTTTTCATCATTTTTTTTTCATGTGTGCATTCTGAACCTCGAGCTTGTTAGGGTGATGCTTAATCATCCTAGTTCCAACCTGTTCCTTGTCAAAAGTTTTCTCTACTCAGTGCTGTGGAGGGAGAAGGTCAGCTATTTGTGCAGGTAGCACAATAATTTCTATGGAGATTAACACTGCTCGAATGTTACTGCGTCTTAAGAAGTTGGTTGATCTATACATCTTATGTGCTGTCCTTTTTATGATGAACGGTTCTTTGTCATTTCTTATAGACACTAAGTGTTACTCACAGAAGTATTGGTGATGCATCCACTTCTATACCTAAGTTCTACTAATTGTTGCTTGAATCCACAGGAGTTGAGCCAAACAAGAGAGCTAAGCAGCCACATACTCACGTTTCAGCAGTAGATAGGGCTATGAATTTCGTTTCTTGTGGCCCATTATACAAGACGATGAACCAAGAAGTGACATTACCCGTAGGTGCTTTTTATATCACACTAGGGAAAACCTCATGAGTCAGCCATCAGCACAAACCTATTAAGATCGAAATAATTCTGGTACCTGTAGGGCTCCCATAGTCCACAAATGTCAAGGTAGTCCCTTCAATCATCTCTAATATCCATCTTGAGCAGCAGTCAAGTGAGAACCTTCAGGATTTAGCTTGAAAAACGAGCCACAAAAGTCCTGACACTGAAATAATGTTAGGTCTGCTGGCAGTAAGATACAAGAGTGCAACAAATACATAGCCCCTATACAACTTTGATCAACAGTGATGAACCAGGTTCATCAACATCTAAATTTATGTGGCAGTTGCAATAGGTGTATCTTTTCTTTAGAGTCTTCATTGTATAAACTTTTGATGAGTTCTTTTGTATACTCTCGCTGATTGATCATGGTTCATTTGACTTGTTTTGATTCTGCAAGCCTAGGAAGCAAAATTTAGTTCACCCATGATACTCATGGTACTACAACTCCGTCCCATCTTAATTTTGCAAAGTCTTTACTGCAACCATCAGAAGGGCCCCAAATATTCTATGTCATCAACATATTATTTCTAGCATAGAACAGTAGATCTTTACCTTTTTCGCTTAGGAACAAAGTGCCTGTCAATTTTACCATCTTTGTACCCATGCTCCAGAGTATTCTTGACAAATCTTTCATACCAGCTCTTCGGGGCCTGCTTGAGACCATAAGAGAGTTTCTAACTGTGTATACATGATTCAGTGTAAATTCTTTACTTTTCGAATCCTGAGGTTGTCTCACAAACACTTTCTTGCTTTGATGATAGCCATTAGAAGGCCTTTTGACATCCATTTGATAAGGGTGATTTCATATGTGTCTCAGAAGGCTATTGAGGAGTTCTAATTGCTTCAAGTCTAGCCACTGGAGAAATAATCTCGATCATAATCAATGCCTTTCGTCTTGACTATAGCCTTGAACCACGCCAATCCTTAGCTGTTATTTCTTGTACTGTGTTCCAGGTCCTTCATCTTAGTTTGTTCCTGAAGACCGCCATTTTGTCTCCAATGACTGAACCTGTCGTTTTGGTTTTGGAACTAAGTGCCGAACTTGGCTTCTTCAAACTGAGATTGGAGCTCATCTTGGCATAGGCATTGACCCAATCTGCATCTTGCAGAGTGCCTCTAACTCATCGATTTTTTTAGTTCAATGAGTGGAAATCAGAAAAGCAACAAGATGCACACAGTCTTCAGTTGTGATCCTTGTCTTGACCCAAGATGGTTGGGAGTCAATTGATGGATGTTCTCAATGGGGTTGAGAATCAATGGTTACCTTGTAAGATTGTCCCCACATCTGGTTCCTGCTAGTTTTCCTTCATAGTTATGTGCAGAGGAACAGTTCAAGTGTACAGGGATCCTTGCAAGAATGTGGGTCTCCCCTGCTCAGGTGCCTGGTGAAGAGGACCTGTTTCATACCTACTCCTCCTTGATGGCCACTGACTTGTGCTGTGGCTTCAGTCAAGTTGTCTCACCAGTCTCAATGGCTTCATCTTCTGTTCCTGCTCTCAAGAAAGAGTGTTAGATTTCATCAAACACAATATGTACCTCTCGTTCAACACATAGATGTTTCGTTTATTAAACATTTATATGCCTTTGCTGAATGTTGACAGAATAGCCCTGAATGAATACTCGCCTCATCACTTCTGTGGAATCTAAACTTACCTAGGGAGGTCTTTGCCATTATTGTGCAAATAGGCACTTACACCAAAAGCCCTAAGATGGGATATGTTTTGGTTTTCTCCCTTTAAGTGACTCATGAGTGGAGTTTTTCTCTCTACAAAGAAGGTCCTAGTCATCGCGCATCTAATTTATTATATAACAAGTAGTGTGTTTATAGCTCGTGCCCAGGAAGCTATTGAGGTAGTTTTATCTGGGAATAGTAGCATGGTCTTGCCAATATCCTCAAGGGTCCTGGTTCTCCTTCAACTATCCATTTTAGCTTGAGGAGTCCAGGGGACAAGAAAAATATGAATCTATTCCATTTTCAATCACAAAATTTATGCAAACTTGCATTTTCAATTCAGTTCCATGGATACAGACCTAAGGGAATGCAAGGTTTGATTTCCTAATTGTTTCTGAGGTTTCTTATATAAAGCAGTGAAGCATTTTCAAATGCTCTATTTTAGAAGTAGAAACAGATAACCACATCAAGTAAATCTGAAATAATGATCATCTAACAAGCCACCATACATATCATTTTTACCACCTTCTGCTTCATGGTTTCTCATTGAACCAACAAAGAATCCATATAAGAACTCAGTTCCAGACGTCTTGGACTGTACGTCCAAAAAATCATTTTTTTTTTCTTGGGGTTTTTAATAGGATGTCCTTACCTGACTCCCCTCTATAAAGCGCACTGCTCACAGACTTTTGTCTTCCGTTGAACTTGATGTTAGTATAAACCTACAACCAAGTTCCCTGGAGACTAGTTTGTTTAGGCTGATTCAGACTAGCATGACAAAGTCTCTTTGTGCCATAAGGACGGGATCATTACCAAACCGCTTAAGCCATATGAGTTCATTTGCATGAAAGAGTATGACAAATCTACAATGGTAAAATATTGTTATCTCTTTTTCTGCCACAAAACTAATTTTGTCGAGGTGGGGGGGTATGAGTATTAATCACAAAGCACTTGGTGTGGTAGGTAAAAGCTTACAGGTGTACCTCCTGTCAACAAAGTTGTGACACACTTATTTAGGCTATATTTCAAACCATCTATCAGGTAGGACATTCTCTATGGAATTGAGATTCAGTCCTTGCCTACTTACCAACCCGATGACTACCATTTATTTCATATACCAAAGGATGACATTACCTCCCCTTTTAAGTTCTCAATGAAAGAACTGGTCCTGTCCCAATGTCATGTTTGTTAACAGCCACCCACTATCCATTATTACATATTTGTCTCCTCCCTTTCAATTAGACCTACAAAATGAGAATCAGGGGTAGTTAGCGAACCAAACTATTTGGGTCCCTTTCAAATATGGGCCAAAGGAATTAAATTTTGTCTTGCCCTAATCCACGCAGTTTGTGCTTTTCTTGCAAAGGCTTTTTCTTTTGACTGGCTTGTCTCTGTTGCATTACATTCATTTTTGTAATCCGCCAGTATTACCCACAACGCTGGTGCGAATATTTTCTCAGGAAGTTGGCTACTTGTTTTTGGGATCCCATTTTAGGAGGCTTGTGTCCCAAATCCAATAGTCCTCTGCTTGTTGCTAACTAGTGATTCTTAGCAGCCAGGAGAGATGCAATCAGAAGCGCTTGTTCCATTTGCCAGTTCTGTCTAGTTCATGCTTACCTTTCTTAAATATTCTTTTAGGACTTTAATCAATTCATCTTTCTTGACAGCACTTACTACTCCTTTTTCCTAGATTTTCTATCTATGGGTGAGAAATGATTTGATCACCCTCTTTCTTTCCCCTCGTCCCTAATCTCAGTTTACACATTTCATATCTAAGTTCTAGAATCTTATTTTCAAGTTGGTAGAACTCTGGTTCTAACTCAGTATTTGGTGTTGTCCCTCTCATCAGCCTAGACTCTAACCTTTTACCATTTTTTTCATAGACAACACATTCCTTAGACAGAAGAAATCCTTCTTCACTGTTATATTTCAGACTCATCTATCAAGTCCTATCAGCAGATCAGCCAGTTTTTCGTTTAAGACAAGAACTTAATCTTTTCTTTTAAAGGTGTAGACAATACTTACCTCCTATTCATCTTCTGATTCTCCGATGGCCATAAGAGCTTGCTATTCTTAGCTTCATTTTCTGAGTCTCATCTGATGTTTCTCACCAATGACAGCAACCATTAGCTTTAGTTGATCCTTGTTCCTTTTTTGTTGAAGCCCTGTTCCTTCTTCTGTTTCTTCTTTTTCTGCTCTCTTCTTTTCTTCCATTTCAATCTGCCCGTTGAGGGAGTTTCTGATGTGGGATCATCTCCCACACTGGTAACACCCCTCATTGGTTGTTTCTCAGTTGAGCCTAGTTCAGACTGAATTTTGTTTTTTGAAGCACCCTTTCCTTCTCATAAGATATTCTTTGAAGAATCTCTGGTTATCATAGCCATTCATCATCTTCAAGATCTGATGCCTGTCTGAAATCTGAGAGCCACCTTCTTTCTTTCTTGGGAACATCCATCTTCATTGTTTGCACCTTCTCAATCATAGGCAGTGAGATTTCCAATCAGTTCATCCCAACTTTACAAGTAGCAAATGTTTTCTTGGAATTCGCTGAATTGGCAGTTGATTTTGCTTCCCAGGAGATTTGGCAGAACTTAGGTTAGATTCGTCTCCACTGTTTCTTCCAGGATAATCCTCCAAGAGACTTATAGTTAATTTGGCAGGTATGGACCTGGTACTAACATTTCTTGATAGTTGTCTCTCATCCTTCATAGTTAAATTCTCATATTGAGAATAACAAACCAGCTGTCCTCGTTGACACTCTTCAACCTGAGGTGTTCCTTCATGAGCCACGTGTAAAGTGTCCCAAGATTCCTTGGCAGTAGTACAACCTTGGAATCCTGCTGTACTCATCAGGACCAAGTCCACACACTAAACCATGTTCTTGGCATTTGCATTTTCTCCCATATTCTTAGATCTTCAGCGAGTAGACATCTACTCTTGTCTTTGGAACATGTCCACTCCTCAGCATTCTTCTTGGTTGTTGGCTAAAGGACCATCAGTGCATGATATCCCAAAGCTCATAGTCTTCGCCCATTTATATGTCCTCATTCTGTTGTCCACCAGAGTAGTAGAGGCCATGAAGAGGCAGGCCGCAGTGATTCCTTCCCAAGTCCCAGGTGGTGTGCAGCTTCATGTTGATCTTTTCCTAACGAAGTGTTAACCCTCTTCAAGGATACACCTGCCTCTGATACCAATATATGTTATTAAACGTCAATACCACACAAGGAGGGGGGTTGTTGTATTCTTGAGAATGTTTTTAAGTTGTCTAACGATTTGTTATTGGTGGCAGATGTTAGGACTTTTTCTAAGGTTAAACTAGCTTTGGTAAAGATGTAAAAGTGCACAGAGATTTTTAGTGGAAAAACCTGGCTTCAAAAAGGTGATAAAAACCACACCTACTACTCAGTAGGATTTCTCCCAAACCTCCACTAAAATCACTGAGCCAAAAACTGCATTTTACAAAACTCTTTGTAAACCTATAGATTAACTCTAATCCCAGTGTAGACACACAAACCTCAACGTTGCGACACTTTCAAGTTAACTCTAACTTGAATACTCCATGAGTACCTAATACAATTGCTTCTAAGAAAGTCTGAAAGGTACAATATGAAAACCTACGACAATATGAACTAGACTTAGAATAAACACAATGATGAACTGGTTCTGTTCTATCTAGCTTCATGTAGCTTCAGACGTGCACACTTGTATCTCGCATAATGTTGCTTGCAATATCAGACTTGATCTTTTGCTCTCAAATATGCTTAACTTCTGCTTAATGTGCATTCACCCTGCAAAAGAGAACAATCGTTATATTTTATAGAGTTAGTAATCAGGAGTTTTGATAAGAACCGAACTGTGATCCTTTGACATTCGAGTCCAAGAACAAACTCTAACTCCTAATCCATATTCTTGATCCGGAGGTAATTCTTCGTTTCATAAGGAGACTTCAAACTCCTTATCCTATAGCAATCTTTTCGATCAGTCAGAAGATCTTCATCAAGATATTTCTGCTTGATCTCAAGGACTTATCTCTTCACGTGCATCTCATGTGTATGGGCCATAACAACTGTGGCTCCTTAAATGTAACCTGGTCCTTCACTGAGTTCGTTTGTCATTCTTCAAAACCTTCAACTGATTCTAGGCCAACACACAGACAAGTCATAAAATATGGTAATTGGACCTATTACGAGTTCCGGAACCAAAATACGAAACCCGATATCCAAAAGTCAAACATTGGTCAAACATCTCAAAATTCATTAAGTCTTTAACTTTCAAATTCGCACCAAAGTCCGAT
>NC_031994.1:67159436-67160213 GCF_001879085.1 Nicotiana attenuata
AGTATTGAATTGGTCGGATTGAGGTAAGTATCTTGCCTAACTGTTGGCACAAGAACAGGTAAAGTTTTGAAGACTGACAAAAGAACTCAGACATGGACCAGGTCCATCTTGTGAAACACAGTCATGATCGACCCAAACATATGAGATGCACGTGAAGGAGATAAGTCTAACTTATCAGAAGTAATATCTCCTGATCTGATCGAAAAGGTTGCATACTGGATAAGGAGAGAAAGACTCCTTACATGAAGATAACACAGTTTAAGAAGAGGATAGTGTTAGAGTATGAGATCAACTAGAACTCTTCTACGATAGAAGAGTAGAATATGTATCCTAGTTAATCTCTAACTACTAACCCATTAAATATCAGTGTTGTTCTCTTTTACAGGTAATGCACATAAGCAGAAGATAAACTTAAATTGAGAGCAAAAGAGCAAGCGATTTTGCAAGCAATTTATGTGTGATTCAAGCGTGCAATCCTGAAGCTACTTGAACAAGATAGAAGAACCAGTTCCAAGTGTTTATCTTTTATTCTAGTTCAATTGTAGTAGGTGATTTTACATTGTACCTTTCAGCTTTTATAGAAGCAATTGTATTAGGTACTTAGAGTGTTCAAGTTAGAGTTAACTTGAAGTTGTCGCAGCAGTTGACGTTATGTGCCACAACGGAATTAGAGTTAATCCTTAGGTTTACAAAGAGTTTTGTAAATGTTATTTTGGCTCAGTGATTTTAGTGGAAGTTTGGGAAAATCCTACTGAGTAGTAGGTCGTGGTTTTTTCA
>NC_031994.1:67164371-67170925 GCF_001879085.1 Nicotiana attenuata
TGCCTTCCTGAATGGCTATCTAAAAGAAGAAGTGTTTGTTAAACAACCTCCAGGGTTTGAGAGCAAGGAATGTCCTGAACATGTGTACAAATTAGACAAGGCTCTCTATGGTCTCAAGCAGGATCCTAGAGCATGGTATGAACGATTGTCCAAATTCCTGCTTGAACATGGCTACAAAAGAGGTAAGATTGACAGTACTCTATTCCTGAGGGAAAAAGGTAAGGATCTTCTTGTGGTACAAATATATATTGATGACATAATTTTTGGGGCAACCACTGACAAACTAAGTAAAGATTTTGCCAAATTAATGGGAGTGAGTTTGAAATGAGTATGATGGGTGAGCTTATCTTTTTCTTAGGCTTACAGATCAAACAAAACCCAAATGGAACCATGATCCATCAGCAGAAATATGCAAAAGAGTTGATCAAAAAGTTTAAAATGAATGAATCAAAGGAAATAGACACCCCCATTGCAACTGCCACTAAATTAGACATAGATGAACCTGGTTCATCTGTTGATCAGAAGTTGTATAGGGGTATGATTGGTTCACTTTTGTATCTTACTGCCAGCAGACTTGATATAGTTTTCAATGTAGGGCTTTGTGCTCGTTTTCAGGCTAATCCAAAGGAATCTCACTCGACTGCTGTCAAAAGGATACTGAGATATTTGAAAGGCACTACTCATCTGTGTCTTTGGTACCCTAAAAGTAGTAATTTCAATCTAGTAGGGTACGTTGATGCTGATTATGCAAGTTTCCTTGTGGATAGGAAGAGCACCTCAGGTATGGCTCATTTTCTTGGTTCATGTCTTGTATCATGGGCCACTAAAGAGCAGAATTCAGTGGCCTTATCCACTGCTGAGGCTGAATATATTGCTGCTGCCTCTTGTTGTGCTCAACTGCTATGGATCAAACAGCAGCTGATAGATTTTGGCATTGAAGTTGGTTGCATTCCTATATTCTGTGATAACACTAGTGCTATAAGCATGACAAAGAACCCTGTTCATCATAAGAGGACTAAGCACATAGATGTTAGACACCACTTCTTAAGAGATAACTATGAGAAAGGATTGATTACCATAGAGTGTTGTGCTACTGATAAACAAATTGCTGACATCTTTACTAAAGCACTAAGTAGAGAAAACTTTGAAAGGAACAGGTTGGAATTAGGGATGATTAAATTCACCTAATAGGACCAGCTCAGAATGCAAAATGAAAAAAAAATTGAAAAATGAAAAAAAAATTTGGCTAGGAAATTTGAACTTGTGTAAATATCTAGATTAATTTTTACTCAGCTTCATACTGTAATTAGTATACTCCTGTGACATGTGTTAATATGACTCACTGATCTCTCACAAAATTTTCTCTATTATGGTAAATTGAGGCATGGTTAAGAGAATTCTAAATGAAGAACCTGATTCATCAGTGTTGGTTCATCTGAATGCTAAGGTATGTTTTTTACTTTAAATCATGAGCAGAAGTCCTACAATTGTTCAAACTCCTTAGAAAATTCTATCCGTTGGTTTTGAACCAGTTGCATCCGCATTAGAACTCTAAACCACAAACTTTGCCTAAAATCGAGGAAAGCCTAACCATTCATTCAAACCTAAAATTTCAGGTTAATTAGACCTCTAATTGACCACTGCTAAAGCTGCCGTTATACATTAAATGTGTATTTCTCTTTAAATACGCATCATTACCTCTTGCCATCTTCATAATACTAAACCGTCAAAAACTCTTCTTCACTTTCAATTGCTTTCCTCTCCAAAGTTCTAACTCACAAATTCTCTCAAGAAATCAGCGATAATGACCAACCAAGACAACCCTGGAACTCCTCCACAGCCCACTCCCTCTGATTCAACTACCCCTCCTCCACCTAGCACAACTCCCAAACCCAGGTTGAGAAAGGTAAAAATGCGTGCTCGAAAAACAGTAGCTTCTGGGGCTCTTTCAAAGAAATTGAATGAGAAAGTAAAGGCAAGCCAGGTCCAAGACTCTGAGTCTAACTCTGATTCTGAGTCGTACAAGTCTGCTAGTGAGGGGGAAGGACCTGGGTCATCTGACTCTGAGAAGGCTCAAGAATCCCATTCTAAGGTAAGTTCTTCTTTGACTGAGAATTTAGAAACTAGGTTTATTCTGGTTAGGCCTATCAGAGATGTGGAATTATATGAGGTAAGAAGGAGTGGAGGTAAAAAGAAATTTGAAAACGAAAAAGAGAGAGAGAGGGTGACTGTGGTGAAGAGAGGGGAAAAGGGACAGGAGTGGTTGATCATTCACCCACTGCTGATTTGTCTGTACCTGCTATTTGTGGGGTGGTACAAGAAAATGTTGAAGAAAGTGGCAAGAAGTTAGGGGGAAGTGGTTCTGGTGAAGCTGCTGAATGGTTAGTTAATCTAAGTTCACAGGGAGATGAACCTGGTTCATCAGTTGAAGAGACCCTAGCAGACCTATTGAAAAAGGTAGGTGCCAGCTACGATCCAAAGAAAAGGAGATCATCCACACCAAAAGCCCCGGTACTCCTAAACCTTCCAAGAAAAGAAAGGCTTTCTCCCCAACACCTACTGAAACCCTTTTGCCACAGGGAAGAGCCACAAGAAGCATGGTGAAACAGAGTGAGGTTGATCTACAAAAGGCCTTAGCTGAAAGTAAGAAGAAAAGGATGAATAAAGGAAAAGGGAAGGTTGTAGAGTCCTCACAAGCTGTTGAAGTTGAGAAGATGGAGCTGGTCCATCAGGAGGAAATTACACCGGTGGAGGTTCAGACCCCCAAGCCCAAAAAGCCCAAGACTTCTTCCAAGAAGTCTTCCTCTGCATCTGAGGCTGCTGAACCTTCATTAGCCAAGAGGACAAGGTCTGCAGTGAAAAGTAAAGAAGTTCGAATCTCTGAAGATGAGGAATGGAGTGGTGAAGAAGAAAACGAGTATGATGGTGAACAAGACAAGCTTGCCAAGTTTGGAAAAAGGAAAATTTTAAAGGGAAGATTGCTGAAAGATTTGGTGGAACCAGGAATGGTTCTTTTGGTTGACACCTTAGCTGCTCAGGGCTGGAAGGACATGGTCCTTCAGATGGATGGGAGATTGGCCAGAAATGAAATTATTGAGTTCATGGCAAATGCTGAAGTCAAAGAGGGCAGGGTTACTAGCAAAGTCAAAGGAGTTCAAGTGACATTTGATGCAGAGAAACTGGGAGAAATTCTAGACATCCCTGCTGAGGGATATGATGATTACACCAGACAGAGATTGCCAAGTCTGGATTCTCTTCCTTCTGCCCTTGAAATCACAAGGAGGTTCTGTGATGTTGAAGAAGTGAATGAGGCCAAGTTTGTGAACAAAAGTGAAATGAAGCCACAACACAAAGTCATTTTTGAGTTTGTCAACAAGTGCCTACTGCCGAGGCAGGAGAGAAGGCATATTGCAAATTATATGGACTTAGTTCTGATGGAGTGCCTTGAAAGTGGAAGGCAAATTAACTGGCCTGCATTCATCATCAAACTACTAGACAGGGTTATCAACGGTTCTAAGGCTCATGCTACCCCCTATGGCTTTATTCTGACTACAGTTCTAGATAGGTGCAATGTGCCTCTGAAGAAATGGGAAATGGCCTCAAGTAAGGATTACTTTGGCATTAATACTCTGCTTGCTTGTGACTACTTAGTCGATGCCATCCCAAATGAACCTGGTTCATCCAAGAAGACTCCTATCAATAGTAAAGTCAGAGCTCTTGTTCAGGAAAGTGAAGCCAAGGATGCTGAGATAGCTAGGCTAAAGGCTCGTGTGCCAGAGGTGGAATCTGAGAGGGATGCTCTCAGGACTGAGCTTGCTAAGGAAAATGAGAAGAATAATGGAATTCTTCACAATATGCTTTCTCCAAGCCCAAAACCAACCCTCTAGCTCCCCCAAGCCTTAGGAATTCTAGCCTTTATCTCCTAAACCTGTCTAGTACCTTCAATGACCCGGATTAGGGATTTTTCTTTCCTTTTGCTCATGCTTTGAATATTTTTGTTTTCTGGTTGTGGATTGTGGTAGCAACATATCTTCTATCAATGATATCTACTGTCTTTTGCTCTTTATTAATGTTAATCTTTCCTTGGTAGTTTAAATATGTTTGCTTGATTGCTGATGATTAATCCATAATTGCACTTGCAGTTGCCCCAATGGCCATGAGTACTTATTAAAATCTAGGACTCACACTTTGTATGCAACTTTTTGATGATGCCAAAAGGGGGAAGAGATTGTGCTTTACATATTCTGAATAAGTGATATTTATAACCTAATTAACCTGGACCTTGATGATAAGGAATTTTCTAAAAACATTGTATTAGTGGTTAATCCGAGTTCTTACAGGATCCAAGTAAGTAAAAAGTACAGAGTTTGTCATCATCAAAAAGGGGGAATTTGTTGGCCCAAGAACAGGTGAAGTTTTGAAGATTGACAAAAGAACTCAGACATGGACCAGGTCCATATTGTGAAACACAGTCATGATCGACCCAAACATGTGAGATGCACGTGAAGGAGATAAATCTAACTTATCAGAAGTAATATCTACTGATCTGATTGAAAAGGTTGCATACTGGATGAGGAGAGAAAGACTCCTTACATGAAGAGAACACAGTTTAAGAAGAGGATAGTGTTAGAGTATGAGATCAACTAGAACTCTTCTACGATAGAAGAGTAGAATCTGTATCCTAGTTAATCTCTAACTACTAACCCATTAAATATCAGTGTTGTTCTCTTTTACAGGTAATGCACATAAGCAGAAGTTAAACTTAAATTGAGAGCAAAAGAGCAAGGCGATTTTGCAAGCAATTTATGTGTGATTCAAGCGTGCAATCCTGAAGCTACTTGAACAAGATAGAAGAACCAATTCCAAGTGTCTATCTTTTATTCTAGTTCAATTGTAGTTGGTGATTTTACATTGTACCTTTCAACTTTTATAGAAGCAATTATATTTGGTACTTAGAGTGTTCAAGTTAGAGTTAAGTTGAAGTTGTCGCAGCAGTTGAGGCTGTGTGCCACAACGGGATTAGAGTTAATTCTTAGGTTTACAAAAAGTTTTGTAAATACTGTTTTGGCTGAGTGATTTTAGTGGAAGTTTGGGAAAATCCTACTGAGTAGTAGGTCGTGGGTTTATCACCTTTTGAGCCAGGTGTTTTTCACGTAAAAATCTCTGTGTTTTTATTTTCTTTAATTCTTATTCCGCAGACAGTAGTAGTTGGAACACATAGAAGAACCAGGTCTTTCTATAATTTAGTTAAACGAAAAATTGGGTACCACACAAATCATCCCCCTTCTTGTGTGGTATTAAAGTATAAAACATCACTAACCTTGTGTGGGGGACTCCCCTTAGGATTTGAGTCTTCTATGCTTATTGTAGTCCGTGCATGCGAGGTGACGAGTGTGTGCTCGGACTTATTTGTGCGAAACTTGCCTTTAGGGTTCTTAGGTCCTTATGTTCATTATGTGGGAAGTATTCCGTTATGATTGAGTTTCCTAATTGTTTGCTTTACCTCTATGTGATTGTTAGCTTTTCCCCTAACTCTTACTTGTTACGTGGCCCTTATTTGCCTTAATTGAAGTGATTGTTCTCCTTATTGTTTTGTTATCCCTTAATTGTGAATTCCTCTATGACCCCGTGCATATATGGTAGGTGTCCAAATTGTTGTGGTCAATGTGAACACGTGATTTTTTCCCTATATGAATTACTCCCAGAAATTCAAAACAAAATAACTTCTTTCAGTGTTTGCAATTTTGTGGATTTTTGTGACATTTTCTGTTAATTGTTTGCATTTTTGTTTGAGTATTTTAATTAGTGAAAAATACAAAAAAATGTGTTGCGTAGGCATATAGGAGTTATTTTTGCATTTTTAGAATCATTAAGCTATTGATTATTTTTTTCAAAAAAAAAGCACAAAAATAGTTATGTTACACCTTTTGATTTTGAGTAGTTTTTCTTTGCTTTATTAATTGTGATAATTAGTTAGATTTAATTAGTATTTTTGTTTAATTAGAGAGAAAAAAAGAATTAAAAATAATAATAATTGAGTTTTTTATTAAAATACCCAAAATTGGGCTGGCCCAAGCCAAAACCCCTTCCCAGACCCGTCTCAACCCAAGCCCAAATGCACAACACCCGGTCCGAACCCCTTTCCCCATAAAACGACACCGTTTAGCCATTTTTAATCAGGAACGTCGAGGTTAATCCAATCCAACGGTCCTGAAGCCCACCTGGATTAATATAAATTGTTCCAAACGACCCTCACCCCCCTCAGACCCCCCCTACCCGCTCATCTCTCAGACCCTCACCAGAAACCCTTAACGCCGCCATCCTCCGCCACCTGCCGCCGGCCGGAAATCGCTTCCGCCGGCGGCGATTGGCCAATCGCCACAAAAAATACACCATAGCATCTCCTTCACCTCCCCTTTCCAAATCCAAACCCCTTTCCCCTCAAATCCCACTCGAATTGTTCAAATAAGCAAAACCCTAGCGCCGCCTCCGCCGTGTCCGGCGGCGCCACCTCAAAATCCCACCAAACTTACACCACAGACTTGCCTTAGCCC
>NC_031994.1:67172108-67197108 GCF_001879085.1 Nicotiana attenuata
GTCCACAGTCCAATCCACTCCCCATCTAAATTAAAATGACGTCGTTTTTGACCAATCAATCATGTCCGTCCATTATTGTCAATCCAACGGCTTCTGATGGATCTCAATATTACATAAAAGTGTCCGAAAATTCCCCAAACCCTAAAAATATTCTTCATCTTCCTCGTATATCCTCTCTGTATTTCGCCGGAGCCGCCGCCGCCGGCGAACACCATCACCACCAATCCGCCCCAAATTAATACCCCTTGTTCCCCTTCTCATCCTCTTTTCAAATCCGTCAATAGCTTCCCTCGAATCTTATCCTAAGGCCTCGAATATCCGTTTGAAATATCTCCGGCCATGACGCCACTTCCTCCAAATGACACCAAACTTACACCACAGGACCGCCTCGTCCTCCTCTCTCAAACCCCCCAAACCCCGTCCCTCAAATTTGACCGGAACTCTTCGAATATCGATTTGAAGATTCCGGTCAAAACCCTAAATCCCCAAATCTTGTCAAGTTCATACCATAGGGTCCCCTGGCTTCCCTCATGATGAATTCAATATCAATGGCGCTCAAATTCCACTGGAGACGGTCCAATTTTTTTTTCTTGAATCTGAAAATAAGGAGTGAGTTCTTTGTTTCTTTCTTCTTTGTTTAGTTTCCTTTTCTTCTTGTTTGTTAATCTCTAGTTAATTTTCATTTCTAGCTTTGTTAATTTGTTCTGGTTTTGTGTCACGACTGACTATGTGATTCTGGTTCGTTGTAATTTTGATTTTTAGTTTGACTATTAGATTAGAATTCGTTCTATGTTGATTCAGTACTGGTTTTGTTCGTGAAATTATTTTGTTTAGTTTAAGTCTGTTTAGGCATTAGTTTAAACCTTGCTTTGATGATTTCTTTAATCAATTTTGTTTAGGCTTAACTGGTTTCAATTTGTTATTTAGGGTAGTCCAATGTTGTTAATCATAATTTTCTTAGTTAGTCTTAATGAGTTCAGGTTTAGCTTAATCTGACTGGTTGTAGTTGAAAGGATTGACTAATTGTGACCTAGGTGAGTAATTTTAGAGGTATTAAAGGGTAGTTTAGGTATTTGGTTTGGGCAGAATATGATAGAGCATACTAGAATAATTTAGACTCTTCTAGAATAGGACTTTAATACATATTTTTACAACTTAGGGGGTATTAACTTGAGTAACAAGTTAGGAAAGCAGGGACTAAAATGTTAAAAAATGAAATCTGGAATTGGCAGCTGATTTTTCTATAAAAGGGCAGTCCCCTTACTTCAGAAAAAAAGTTTGGACCCTCCAAAACTTCTCTTCAGGGTTCTCTCTCTAACCTCCAGATCTGAATTTCAAACTTCAAATATTCAAAACCCCAAAACACTATAGAAAATCATAGCCACTTTAGGATTGGCCTTTAAATAAAAAGTGGGACGAGCCTCGCCAAATAAAAATGCCTAAAATTGCGGGGCACTCATTAAATGCTTTATTAAAAATATTTAGAACTTCGGGACATGCCATTTAGCGAATTTTCATGGCTTCCCGCAAAGTTAATAAGACGTTAGCCACTTTAGGCGCGCGTTTAATAAATTTACTTTTCTTAAATACGGGTGCACATTTATGTGACCCAAATCCAAATCCCAAAATGTTGAATAAGAGGTGTCGAGGATCTGGGTGCATTTCATATGACGTGATCCAAAAATGCGCTCTTAAACGGCGTTCACTTTCATAAAAAAATAATTAAAAGCGGTTAAATAATTCTAAAAATTGCACATAGGTTCACATGTATTAAAATCAGACTTTAGCCAAATATAGCAGTTGAGCTACCGTGCTAGAACCACGGCACTCGGGACTGCCTAACCCCTTCTCCCGGGTTAACAGAATTCCTTACCCGGATTTCTGGTTCGCGACTGTTAAACAGAGTCAAACCTTTTCCTCGATTCGGGTTCAAACCGGTGACTTGGGACACCATAAATCTCCCAAGTGGCGACTCTGAATCTCTTAATAAACGAATCCCGTTTCGATTGTCCTTTAATTGGAAAAAACTCCCTTTATTATACCCCTTCCCGGGGTGTAGTAGCAAGAAAAGGAGGTGTGACAGCTCTGGCGACTCTGCTGGGGATCAGAACCCAGAATTTCGGTTCAGGGTTCAAGAATTCGAGCTCAGTTAAATTGTTATATTTGGCTTTATCTGATTTTTCTACATGTTCCATAGTGCTAAATGTTTTACCGCTTTGATATTTGTTGAACTGTATAAACTGTTGCGAATCCCTTCCTTTCTCTGAGTCTTCTACATCATTGAGAAGGGTGCACTTCGTGTAGCTTCTCTTCTGTTTAGAGTCTTTTCCCATTTAGAACGAGGTTTGGATAAGTTGCTAAGCCGGCGGAGCTTCTGTATCCAAAGTACGCTGCCTCCCCCTCGGCCCGAGTTGTCCGCTCGGGTAAGCCAGGTCTAGACCAATAAACCTAGGGTTTAAACCTAGAAGAACAAAACCTCATGCCGGATCCCTAGTAGGACGCTTGTTTGCATCATGTGCATTTGACTTAGGGGACTCAACACAGGGGTTGGGTCCGTCTAGGACAGGTGACCTGAAATAATGGACCATCCTGATGCATCTTACGTGCTACTTGCGCATTTATTTGCTCGGCTTTGCATGTTGACCGGCTTGTCTAAATGAGTGAATTATAAAAATAAGCAGTGTTGGGACTAAGTGAGGGTAACCGCTAGTTTTGAAAAACCAATGTCCAAGTAGTGCCGAAATGCTGCCGGATTTTTAAAAAATTGAAAAAAAAGAGAAGAAAGTAGTTTTCTTTAATTTGTTTTACTTACCAATGGAAAAGAAAAACCAAAAAGAATTTTATTTTTTAAATTAGTTTGTTTATTTGCCACTGAACAAGAAAACATAAAAAATGCATTTTTGCTTTCAGAAATAGTGTATTTGCCAACAAAAACAAAGAGTCTTATTTTCAAAAATAGTTAGGTTTATTTGCCCGAACTACGCCGGTTTGATTCTCACCGGATGTGAGATACGTAGGCAACCCTCATCGGGTCCAACCTCCCCTTTGCAAAAATAGCCAGAAAATGTCAAAACTTTAATTTTCGTCATGAATAAGTCGGGTGACGCTCTTCTTGTCAAAATAAGCCGAATGTCCCCAAAAGGGCGTCGGAAGGCCGTTTTTGCAAGAACAGCCACCCTGAGTCATCTTTAAATGGTTTGCGGGCACAGCGTTAAAATCTTCCTCCTAGAAGTGCTGAAAGGTCGTATTTGCAAATCCAGGGCCTACTTTCTAAATAAAGAATATTTGCACAAATAGCCAATTTTTTCAAAATGAGTCATTAAAATCCCCTAATAAATGTGCAGGATGGATTCAAGTAACATCGAAACCTTCTCAGTCCTCAGCGAGATCCCTTTGAAACTTCACATGTGGTGGCATGATTTGGGAAAAGGAAGCAGAGATACCGTGGTCAAAAGTTTGGGTGGTCTCGTTGATTTGCTAAACATCCAACCAAGGAAAGATATTATTGAGGCATTGATACCATTCTGGGATCCGACCCGTAATGTATTCCGGCTTTCCGATTGTGAACTCACACCTACATTGGAAGTGATTGCCGGATACGCCGGTCTCAACGGGAACCTCCGAGGTAGATACCCACTTGCCCCACGACTGGTAACCCTTCATAGGTTCTTGGATTTATTGAACATCGCCGGGATATTCAAGACCCGCATTTGGCGGAGGGATGTTGTACACTGCATTTCTTATATCACCGGTATGGTAACCCCAAAGGTTTCGAGGAACCTAACACAGGATTGACACATGCTGGAAATAAAGACAAATGGGAAGCCCGACGGGGGTTAGCCTTCACGGTAGCCTTTCTGGGAGTGGTGGTTTGTCCGAGAAAAGATGGTCACATAGACCTTGGCTTGGTAGGGATGCTAGATGTTGCCATGAAAAAACCTACTAGCACGGTGGTTCCTCTGATTGTAGCAGAAATGTACTGAGCTTTGACCAAATGTCGGGAAGGGGAGACATTTTTTCAAGGTTGCAATTTGCTCTTACAATTGTGGATACATGAACACCTCTGTCATCGCACAGGCTATATGAACTACGGTTTGACTGGATTGAGTTGTATTGCAGAATTTGAGACCCGGGTAGGTATTGAATTCCCTGAGGGTACTGAGGCTTGGTTGTCATGCTTAAGATCCTTGAGCGCAGATAAAGTTGAATGGGCTTATGGATGGTTCCCTGCTACTGAAGCTGTATACACCTCAGCGGAGGTCCCTTATATTCTTTTGATGGGTATTCGAAGCATACAGCCTTATGCTCCTTACCGAGTTTTGCGGCAATTTGGAAGATTCCAGACAATACACAACGATGAAGATCTGAGTGAGCAAGTCATCGAGTTAGGCACGAAAGCTGCATTCCCTGAAGGCAGAATTCGAAAGATTTGGAATGAGTGCAGATACCTTGAACCCAAGACTATAGTACAGGACCGAGCCAACGGTGAGGTAGATCCCAAATACTTGGTCTGGTTTGGTAAGAGATTCCAGATTCCCGAGAGACCCGCCAAAAGGCCACATGTGCAACAATTCACTAACGAGGCTCAAGTGCAGTGGGATTGGTTAGCTAAGGAAAAAGAGTATAAGGCCCGAATAGGAGCACTGGAAAAACAGGTTCAGGAACTCCAGTTCGAAAACACTTTGCAAGCCACAGCCGACGAAGGTGATAAGAAGAAACTGGCCCAGGAGAATGAAGCTCTCAAAGCCCAAATTCAGCAAATGAAAATAGATGCCAGGAATCGGGAAAGAAGTCTATCCGACGAAAGATTGATAAAAGGTTTGAAAAAACAAGTTCTGGACTGTCATCAGGAACTGGAAAAATCCGAGGGAAGCGTGGCAAAGCTTCGGGCACAATGGGCAAAGAAGACCAAGGAAAGGGCCCAGTTTGTACAACAAATGAAGAGGAACTATGAGGGAACCATTGCTAACATGAAAAGAAAAATGAATACTCTTGAAGAAAAGGCCGCTCGGCAGGACAAAGAATTTCGGGCCGAGAGAGAAAGTGTTATGGGTTAATCGCTGAGATGGAAAAGGAGATAAAGTTGTTACAAGACCTTCAGCTCCAGGATTCACAGGTACTAGAGGCTCGTACCCAACAGATAAGTCGGCGGCTCCAAGAAAAGGGCCAAATTAGGGAACGAATCAGAAACATTGCCAATTACATTGTCATGAAGTGCCAAGCTGGTGAGCGGATGGGTCGTACCACGTTCTTTGCTTCCGTGATGATATTCGTCCGCCAGGTCATGAATGATTTGGATCAGTTGCAAAAGGGTCTCGCACGCAGGCCCGCGGCGATGCCGAGAGATGCCCCGCGGGCCCCAGGATTTGAAGCTTTGATGTATTCCTAGATAATCGAGTCTGTATTTCTGCTTTTGAGTCTGGTTTTTGTACTTCTCTTTTCCGAAAAAAAAACACAAATAGTTTAGTAGCTTTGTAGTTGCAGTTGTTATTAATGAAAACTTGAAAATTCCCGAAAAATTGTTTCTTTCTTGCATTTATTTTTCGCATTTATTTGCAAGAACTACGCTTGGTCTGATTCACGCAGGGTCGTGATACGTAGGCAATCTCCGTAGGATTCGACCGTAATAATAATAAAAGGTGGAAAAACAAGAAAGGAAAGGAAAACAAAAGAGGAAAAGAAAGCAAAGATAAAAAGAAGGCAAGAAAAAGGAGAGATAAGAGTGGGAAAAAATAATTTTGAGGAAAAAGCGATTAGGCACAGGGAAAACCAAGGAGAAAAGGAAAAGAAAAGAGAAGAGAAAGTTTACAATTGGCAAGTCGGGATGACGCATGTGACTGAGCAAAGGCATAATAGAAATGGTTAATTGCTTAGGTGCATTCACCCTTCAATGTGCGGTTATCTATCTGTTAATGCCCTAACCGCTGACAAAGTTGTTGTTGATGAGTCCAGGCAAGTGGTTAAGTTGACTGGCATTCTGGCAACCCATCCCTACAACACCCGCTCTAAGGATAAGTCAAACATGGTCAACCAGGAATTGGAAGCAAGCATTGTCGACCCATCTAGGGAGGATGAAGTAGTGGACGTTAACGCAATGAAGGAGGAGATATATAAACTGAAGCAACAAATGGCCGAAATGTACCAGGCCTGGTCAAAGGGACATCCACCACCAGCCTATCCTGCTAACCCCACCTACCTCCCACCACTAGCTCAGCCTCAAGATCCTCCCACAGTGAACTCATCTCCAGCCTTCCCTACTTACCAGCAGTACTACGGAACCACCTATCAAACACCACCACCCAAACAAATCCCATGCCCTCCACCACCAATCACTCTTGTGTTCGTGGCTCCCCCACCTGCCACACTACACAGGTCTTCTAGCGAACCTTTGTTCCAAACTCATGATAACCAGTACTACCCACCCAAAGCCACTTTCAAACCACCAGAGCCATGCCCTTATACTCCCCGCCTTGATCTCTCAGCAGAAGAAGAAAAGCCTCCCAAAAACCCTAAACAAGAGGAGATGATCCGGAAGGTCAAAAGCCTAGAACAGTCGTTCCGAAATATGCAAGGACTCGGAGGACAAGTGAGTGTAGCCTACAAGGACCTATGCCTGTTTCCTGATGTCCAATTGCCTGTGATCCGGTGGCCCACTTAAGGGGATTCTGTAGCGAGATGAGAGGCGCTGGAGGAAGGGACGAGTTATTGATGGCTTACTTTAGCCAAAGTCTAACTGGAGCAGCGTTGGAGTGGTACACACGACGGGACCATACCCGATGGTACACCTGGGACGACCTGGCTCAAGCATTTGCATGTCATTTTCAGTACAATGTCGAAATTGTCCCGGACCGTCTATCACTGACTAAAATTGAGAAGAAGCCCGGAGAAAGCTTTAGAGAGTATGGTTTTCGGTGGAGAGAGTAGGCAGCAAGAGTCGATCCTCCAATGAAAGAGAATGAGATGGTTGATTATTTCCTTCAGGCTTTGGAGCCAACCTATTATGGTTATCTGGTGTCCGCAGTGGGGAAAACTTTCAATGAGGTCGTGAAAATGGGAAGTATGGTGGAAGAGGGTCTCAAGTCTAACAAGATTATGAGCTATTCAGCAATCAAAGAAACTACTCAGGCTATTCAGAGCGGCACCGGAGGCGTATTGGGAAAGAAGAAGAAAGAAGAAGTTGCAGTAGTGGAATCGAGAGCTTGGTCCAGAGGTCCGTCGCCATATTATCAACCCCGCCCTCACCCTCAAACCTACCCACACACCCCATATGGCCCACCGCAGCATTATTACCCACCTCCCGCTCCCTATTTCTCTGTCCACCATGCCCAAACATACCCTCAACCTCTTACTCATGCACAATGGCGCGCACCCACTCCACAAAATACTTACTCAGCTCAAAACACCTATCTACCCCCAAGAACCAACAGAAATCCTGCTGGAACCAGTTTTCGACCCAATCCCGCATTTAAGAACGACAGGTTGCAAAAGAAGAAGACTTTCACTCCCTTGGGTGAATCTTACACTAGCCTGTACCACAGACTAAGACAGTTGGGCATGTTGAACCCGATCGAACCCAAATTGCCAAATCCTCCCCCAAGGAATCTGGACCACTCGGTAAGTTGTGAGTATTGCTCAGGTGCGCCGGGACATGACATAGAAAAATGTTGGCACTTGAAAACGGCTATCCAAGAGCTCATTGATACCCGCCGAATTGAAGTACAAGCCCCAGAAATGCCTAACATCACCCAAAATCCATTACCAACTCATCACGAGACCTATATGATCGAGCTAATCCAAAAGGGCGAGCATAAGAAACCGTCACAGACTGTAATGATGATCAGGGCTAGTGAGGATAAACAAATGAGAAACTAGCAAAGGAGAGAGCATCGATCAAGGTAGGAGAAACAGTTAGCAAACTAGTTGTAGTGATGAAGAAAGAGCTTTTGAGCAGTGTTGCAGAAAAACAAGAATCAGTTAAGGTGGTAGTGTCTGGGGCAGCTCTTAAGCCCGCTGTGATTGTGAAAGGGGCTCGCACAGAGCCGGTTGTCATCAAGCCAGTGATTCAGCTACCGGTACTCATTGGAAAGGCCGTCCCATGGAATTACGGCCGAGTGACAGTGATGTATCAGGGAAATGAAGTCAAGGAAGAAGTTTGTGAAACACATGGTCTGACTCGCTCGGGGAGATGTTTTGCTCCTGACGAGTTGAAAAAGGCTAGACTTACCAAAGACAATCCAGCATCAGTGAAGAAAGCTGTAACTGAAGAGCAGGCAGAAGAATTTTTGAAGAAAATGAAGGCACAGGATTATTCCATTGTAGAACAGTTGAGAAAGACCCCGGCGCAAATCTCTTTGCTATCATTATTGATTCACTCAGATGAGCACCGCCAGGCATTGATGAAAATTCTAAATGAGGCTCACGTTCCCGATAAGATTTCTGTGAACCATTTAGAGGAAATAGCAAACAAGATCTTTGAAGTCAACAGGGTTACATTTTCTGATGATGAGCTACCTTTGGAAGGCACTGAACATAATAAAGCACTCTACCTCACGGTGAAATGTGAAGACTCTGTGGTCACCCGGGTGCTTGTTGATAACGGGTCCAGTGCAAACATTTGCCCTCTCTCCACCCTGGAAAAGTTAAAAGTGGACAGTGAGAGAATTCATAAGAATAGCATTTGCGTGCGAGGATTTGATGGGAGAGGCAAGGACACAGTTGGGGATATAGTGCTGGAGCTGACAATAGGCCCAGTTGAATTCACTATGGAGTTCCAGGTGCTCGATGTGGCTGTCTCTTACAATCTCTTGTTAGGCCGACCCTGGATCCATGCAGCAAAGGCAGTACCATCTACCTTGCATCAGATGGTAAAATTCGAATGGGACAGGCAAGAAATTGTGGTGCATGGGGACGATAGTTCGTGTATTCCGGCTGATGCCATTGTGCCTTTTATAGACGCTGAGAATGACAAAGGCCCATGGGTTTATCAAGTCTTCGATACGGTATCGGTTGAGAAGATCCCAGAAGGGAAGTGTATTCCTGTGCCAAAGGTAGCTGCTGCATTCGTCATGGTCGCGTCGGAAATGCTGAAGAACGGATTTGTACCTGGAAAAGGCTTGGGTGCTTCCTTACAAGGCATCGTACAGCCTGTATCCCTTCCTGCGAACCTGGATACATTCGGTTTGGGTTTCAAGCCTACCGCTGCAGATATAAGCGAGCTAGAAAAATGAAAAAGAAAGCATGGACCCTTCCAAAACCTATCCCCCGCCTCTCCCGTTCCTTTGTCAGGCCTGGTACTAAGAAGCGCCTAGCAACGGCAATGCCCAGTGGTATGGTTGACCCCGATAAGGAGCTGATTGAAAAGTTTGAAAAGTTGTTTCATGAGGTGAATGTGTTGGAAGCTGGAGAAGGTCCAAGCAAGACAGATATCCAGTTCGTGGGGGCCCGAGCAAAGCTTAACAATCGGGAAGCAACTCCCCTTCCTATCCGGAGGGAGTCTTGGTAGTTAGTTTTGATTTCCTTTCAGTTAATCTGAATTATTTCCAAGGTTGTAATTTGGATGCTATGTTCCGTCCGTTTGGATGAGTTAAACCTTGTTATCTTAAATATTAATGAAATTCAATTTCCCTCTTTTTCATTCCTGATGTTTTCATTTTTTGTCTTTCTTTTTCTTTCTTGTACAGTCCCTTTTATGCTGGTTTCAGTGATGTGTCACGCATGAGGAATTTTCAGCCCAGTCTTAAAAGCCAATCTAACTCAGACATAATAATACAAGAAGTTGAGTGTGAGGACGAAATAGAATATGATGATAAGGAAGCTTTTGAGGAAATCAGTAAAGAATTAAGCCACTTTGAAGAAAAACCCAAACCTAATTTGAATGACGCAGAGGCAATCAATTTAGGGGATCAGGAGAATGTACGAGAAACAAAAATAAGTGTCCATTTGGAACCACAGCTCAGGGAAGAGATAATTAAAGCACTTTTTGAGTATAAGGATGTTTTTGCATGGTCGTATGACGACATGCCAGGTTTAAGCACTGATTTGGTGGTTCACAAATTGCCCACTGATCCAGCATGCCCTCCTGTCAAGCAGAAGCTAAGGAAGTTTAAAACAGACATTAGTGTGAAAATCAAAGAAGAGGTCACCAAACAGTTTGAGGCAAAGGTCATCCGA
This sequence comes from Nicotiana attenuata, assembly GCF_001879085.1. Classification (NCBI taxonomy): domain Eukaryota; kingdom Viridiplantae; phylum Streptophyta; class Magnoliopsida; order Solanales; family Solanaceae; genus Nicotiana; species Nicotiana attenuata. The sequence continues at coordinate 67,182,279 of NC_031994.1, forward strand.
GTCTCGCGGTATCCCACCTGGTTAGCCAATGTTGTGCCTGTGCCAAAGAAGGATGGAAAGACCAGAGTGTGCGTAGATTATCGTGACCTCAATAAGGCAAGTCCAAAGGACAACTTCCCACTACCAAACATCCACATATTGATTGACAATTGTGCCAAACATGAGATTGGTTCCTTCGTGGATTGTTATGCGGGCTATCACCAGATTTTGATGGATGAGGAGGATGCGGAAAAGACGGCATTCATCACGCCTTGGGGAACGTATTGTTACAGAGTCATGCCATTTGGGTTGAAGAACGCAGGGGCAACGTATATGAGGGCGATGACCACCATGTTCCATGACATGATACATCGGGAAATTGAGGTCTATGTGGACGACGTGATCATAAAGTCGAGGAAACGATGTGACCATGTCAGGGATTTGAGGAAATTCTTCCAGAGACTCCGCAGGTACAACCTCAAGCTTAATCTAGCAAAGTGTGCGTTTGGAGTTCCATCTGGGAAGTTATTGGGATTCGTGGTGAGTCGGCGCGGTATTGAGTTAGACCCGTCTAAGATCAAAGCCATTCAGGAGCTACCGCCGCCAAGGAACAAGAAAGATGTGATGAGCTTGCTTGGCAGGTTGAATTACATCAGCAGGTTCATTGCCCAGCTTACAACCACTTGCGAGCCCATCTTCAAGCTGCTAAAGAAAGATGCTGCGGTCAGATGGACGGATGAATGTCAAGCAGCATTTGACAAGATTAAGAAGTATTTGGCTAGTCCACCTGTGTTGGTCCCGCCGGAGCCGGGAAGGCCCTTGATCCTTTATCTGACTGTGTTCGATAATTCTTTTGGTTGTGTACTGGGACAGCATGACATCATAGGAAGGAAAGAGTAGGCAATTTACTACCTCAGCAAGAAGTTCACATCATATGAGGTGAAGTACACTCAACTTGAGAGGACGTGTTGTGCCTTAACCTAGGTAGCGCAGAAGTTGAAACATTACTTGTCAGCTTATACCACCTATCTCATCTCTTAGTTGGACCCGTTGAAGTACATTTTTCAGAAGCCCATGCCCACAGGGAGGCTGGCGAAATGGCAAATCTTGCTCACGGAGTTCGATATTGTCTACGTGACCCGGACTGCAATGAAAGCACAAGCGCTGGCTGATCATCTAGCTGAGAATCCAGTTGATGATGAATATGAACCTTTAAAAACATACTTTCTCGACGAGGAGATAATGCATGTCGAAGACTTAGAACAAGTCGAGAAGCCTGGATGGAAATTGTTCTTTGATGGAGTTGCCAACGCCAAGGGTGTCGGGATAGGAGCAGTACTGATTTCTGAGACGGGGAAACACTACCCTGTCACTGCTCAACTTCGTTTCTATTGCACCAATAACATGGCTGAATACGAGGCATGTATCTTGGGTTTGAGATTAGCTATAGACATGGGTGTCCAGGAAATCTTGGTCATGGGTGACTCGGATCTTCTGGTACACCAGATTCAGGGTGAATGGGAAATACGAGATTTGAAGCTCATACCGCATCGACAGTGTTTGCATGAACTTTGTCAACGGTTTCAATCAATAGACTTCAAGCATATTCCAAGGATTCACAATGAGGTTGCCGACGCTTTGGCCACTTTGGCGTCAATGTTGCATCATCCAGACAAGGCTTATGTGGACCCGTTACAGATTCACCGAGATCAGCATGCCTATTGTAATATGGTGGAAGAAGAGCTTGATGGTGAGTCGTGTTTCCATGATATAAAAGAATACCTCCGGATGGGAGTGTACCTAGCACAAGCTACAGGGGATCAAAAGAGAGCAATTCGACGCTTGGCAAGCAGATTTTTCTTCAGTGGAGGAGTGTTGTACAAGAGAACTCCAGATCTAGGATTGTTGAGATGCATGGATGCTAAACAGGCTACAGTTATCATGGCTGAGGTACATGCGGGAGTTTGCGGACCTCATATGAGTGGATATGTATTGGCAAAGAAGATTCTCCGAGCAGGTTATTATTGGCTTACTATGGAACGGGATTGCATCAATTTCGTGCGCAAGTGTCATCAATGTCAGGTACATGGAGATTTGATTCATTCTCCACCATCTGAATTGCATACAATGTCAGCACCATGGCCGTTCGTTGCTTGGGGAATGGATGTCATTGGACCGATCGAGCCAGCAGCATCAAATGGGCACGGGTTCATTCTGGTAGCTATTGATTATTTCACTAAGTGGGTGGAGGCAAAAACCTTCAAATCTGTGACCAAGAAGGCAGTGGCTGATTTCGTGCATTCGAATATCATATGTCGATTTGGGATCCCGAAGGTAATCATCACAGACAATGGTGCCAATCTCAACAGTCATTTGATGGCCGAGACATGCCAACAGTTTAAGATCACGCACCACAATTCCACCCCATATCGTCCTAAGGCAAATGGAGCAGTCGAAGCAGCTAACAAGAACATCAAGAAAATACTTCGGGAAATGGTAGAAGGGTCAAGGCAATGGCATGAGAAGTTACCTTTTTCCCTTTTAGGCTATTGCACTACTGTCCGCACTTCAGTAGGGGCGACTCCATATTCACTGGTATATGGCACCGAAATAGTAATACCCGCAGAGGTTGAAATCCCGTCTCTTCGGATCATCGCCGAGGCGGAAATTGATGATGTTGAATGGGTTAAAGCCCGCTTGGAACAACTAGTTTGATTGATGAGAAGAGATTGGCAGCAGTGTGTCACGGTCAATTGTACCAACAGAGAATGGCAAGAGCATATAATAAGAAAGTGCGTCCGCGGAAGTTTGAAGTAGGGCAGTTGGTGTGGAGACGTATCCTACCTCATTGGGCTGAAGCAAAAGGAAAGTTCGCCCCAAACTGTCGGGGGCCATTTGTCGTAACCAGAGTGTTGTCCAATGGCGCTTTATATTTGACAGATATGGAAGGAAAATATGTAGAAATGGCTATCAACTCTGACGCAGTCAAGCGATACTATGTATGATTTCTTGGTTTAATTGTACTTTATTGTATTTGGCATATTTTTGAGATTGAAATGACGAAGGCATTTTGTTCTGCTATCCAAACACTTTATCCTTTGTTACCCCTCTTGAGCCTCATTTACTTTCTTTCGTACCCCTCTTTCGGAATCAATAATAACTCGGAAGTTCGAGCAAGGCAAAACAGTGAAGAAATAAGAAACCATGGCCCAACGAAAAAAAAAAGAAAAAAAAGAGAAAAAGAAAAAAAAAGAAAAGAGAAAAGACAAAAAAAAGAAAAAAAAAGAGAAAAGAAGAAAAGAAAATGAAGAAAAGCAAAAAGAAATGAAAAGAAGAATGAAAAGGAAAAGGAAAGAAAAATGAAAAGGAAGAAAAGAAGGTGGAAGAAAAGGAAAGATTACAACAGCAAAGTAATTCCTATGACCTCAACTACGTTTGACTTGATCCCGAAAGGGTACGTAGGCAGCCTCTCTCTGGGGTTCAGTCACATCAAAACAAAATCCCAAAAGTCCCCAAGAAAGAAACCGGGGCAGAAGTTGTAGTTGTTGTTGGAAATCTGATTCTGAAAGTTGTAGTTGCAAACCCATATTGAATTGTTTTAGAGCCTTTTATACCCTTTCTTTCTAACCCTATCCAAAAGCCTGCATTACGGTCCAAAGAAAGGCCTTTTGATCAATCTTCAGGAAGTGCCAATACGAGCGAGTAAAAGTGATTCACATCAGGGGCAACACTCCGGTGCGAGAGAAATAATGAAGATGAGAGAGTCTTATTGGTGAAAACCCTCACGGGCACCATAAGTCGAAGTGAGTTGAAAAATCAAAATGAGAGAGTCTTATTGGTGAAAACCCTCACGGGCACCATAAGGCGAAGGTGAGCTTTCAGGCAAAAGAAACATGTCCGTGGTCAAAGATGCTCGGGACACTGCAAGACGAGCAAGGTTTGGGTTTGGGTAAAAACAGGTTGTGAAAGTCTGACACAGCAAATGTGGCAATCGAAAGTTGATTGGTTAGACAGACTGGGCTGATTAATCCGAAATGCATGGCATGCTCAATGGTACCAGCTGTTCCACTCAGATAAGTCTCATTCTCTTCTTTCTTCATTACAAATCATCCGTTCTCGGATTCTCTTTATCTTTAACCCTTGAGGTCATTGCATTTCATTCTTTTGAGGTCTATCTCTAGGATGTTTCAGTGTCAGTTTTGTTCGACACAGAGGAGGGAATATCAAAGCTAAATACCAGCTTCGTAGTTGCATAGATAGGGCCAGAGTATATCAAAGATAGCCAAAAGCAAAGGAAGTCATAAAGAACCACTGGAAGTTTCATTGTTGGATTAGTTGGATAATTGTGGGGAAGAAGCGAAATACCAAAAGAGGGGTCGGAAACACAAAAACAACAATATGGGATAGAACACTTGGGTCGTCAGAGTCAAAGGGTTGAAATTTGGTCAGGAATTCAAGGGCATTCAAAGCAAGGCCAGGAAAGCGGGACAGAGTGAAGCCCAGCAGCAGGGATGTACCTAGCAAGAATGCCAGCAACTAGCCACCATTTTTAAAATTAACAAAAATTTTCTTTGATTGAAACAGGGGCAGAAATTTCGTTCGTTTCGGAGAAATCCACCTCAAGGAAAGGCAGGCACCAGACATGTTTGACGATAAGTTTTCAGGACCATCCTGGAAAATGGGACTTAGTTTAAATTTCAAAGCAATCATGAGTAGCATAATATAGCATGAATGTACCCCAAGGAACATAAGTTGGTTTCAGAGTTGCCTGTTTTAAGATAGGACTCAATTAGGAGTTGTCAGGACCCTCCTGAATGATGGGACACAGTTTTAAGATCTCCTTTAGATAACAAGATATTGATGTAGGATAGTATAATTCAGCCGTAGAATTGGTACTCATAAGATAAGACTTAAAATTTTGATTTTCGGGACCCTCCTGGATAACGGGATGTAGCTTTAAGGTCTGCTCAGATAACAAGATATGTATAAAGAGGTCTGCTTCGGTTAAAACTATTTTTTTAATTAGAAGTTGTCAGGATCCTCCTGGATAATGGGGAGTAGTTAAGACCTATTAGATAACAAATGTAGTAGGGGTAATACCTTTAGAAGATATAACTTAGGTTCGTAATTGTCAGGAGTTGTCAGGACCTCCCTGGATAATAGGACTTAGCTTTCAAATTCTTATAATGGTTGGTAGAATAATTCAGTTTAACACTTACCCATGTACCCAGCTACCAAACTGGGGCAGGAAATTTTTCTTTGTTCTGTCTATTTTGTTTCAGTCAGGAGCCCACCTGGAGAACAAGGGAATACTTTTCAAGTTCAGCAATCAGGAGCCCACCTGGAGAACAAGGGAATACTTTGCAAGCTTCAGCAGTCAGGCGCCCACCTGGAGAACAAGGGAAGTACAATTAAATTTAGCTCTAATTTTTAAATATGCTGTACCCAGTTACCAAACTGGGGCAGAAAATTTCTTGTTGTTATTTTCTGAAATCAGGAGCCCGCCTGGAGAACAGAGGCATACATTTCAAGTTTCAGCAGTCAGGAGCCCGCCTGGAGAACAGAGGAGCCCGCCTGGAGAACAGAGGCATACATTTTCAAGTTTTCAGCAATCAGGAGCCCGCCTGAAGAACAGAGGAATACCGTTCAACACAGCAATCAGGAACCTGCTTGGAGAGCAGGGAATACATTCGAGTTCAGCAGTCAGGCAGCCACCTGGAGAAAGGGCAAAACATCTCAGACCACAATTCAAGGCAGCAACAAAAGGATGTCGCCAGGGAGAATACAATACAACAAGGCAACAAGAAATACAAGATCAAGTTTGAATCTTTTGTAATTCATAGATCATAGCTTAGTTTAGTTTCTTTTATTTTTACACGGTGTAATAAGGAGGTCAGCGAGCAGTAGCAGCAGCAACAGCAGTGAAAATCACAGCTCCTGGTAGTCCCAGCTATCAAACCTTCCAGAACTACACTGACCTGATTCCTTTATAGCCAAGGATATGTAGGCAACCTTTGAAGCGGGGTTCGGTCAAACGGTTTTCAAATGCTTCTCATGGAGTGCTGAGCAGGCAAAAATCCTTCATGGTGCTCATTTATCTTTGCCCGAAAACCCTTCGTGTCTTCGAGCAAAGAGGGGCAGCTGTGAGCACGTGATTTTTGCCATGCTTAAATTACTCCTATAAATTCATTAGAATTAGCATTTTTCTTTTATTACTTGAATTTTAAAGGATTAATTGCATGATTTTCTGGTAAGTGTTGCATTTTATCTGTGCATTTTAATTCATATGAAAAATACTAAAAAAAAAATAATACATTTGCATTTAGGACTTAATTTCATATTTTAGTATTAATTAGGGGTTAATTTGTTTTAGAACAAAATTTAAAGAAAATAACAAAAGTAGTCCATTTTTGCGTTTTAATTGTTAATTGTTGAGTCTACTTTTAAATAGAATTTAATTAACTTTGTAGGAATTAATTAGCTTAGTTTTGACAATAAATTAGGTTCATTTTAATTTTTCGCATTTTTATATAAAATTAGGAAAAATACAAAAAATGAAATACAAGAAATAAATAAAGAAATAAAAAAATAAAAAAAACAATCAAAAGTGGACTGTTTTTAAAAGGACCAAAATTGGGCCAAAATTGGCCAGCCCAAACTAATTACCCCCCCCCCCCATACCCGTCCACAGTCCAATCTACTCCCCATCTAAATTAAACCGACGTCGTTTTTGACCAATCAATCCTGTCCGTCCACTATTGTCAATCCAACGGCTTCTGATGGATCTCAATATTACATAAAAGTGTCCGAAAATTCCCCAAACCCTAAAAACATTCTTCATCTTCCTCGTATATCCTCTCTGTATTTCGCCGGAGCCGCCGCCTCCGGCGAACACCATCACCACCAATCCGCCCCAAATTAACACCCCTTGTTCCCCTTCTCATCCTCTTTTCAATTCCGTCAATGGCTTCCCTCGAATCTTATCCTAAGGCCTCGAATATCCGTTTGAAATATCTCCGGCCATGACGCCACTTCCTCCAAATGACACCAAACTTACACCACAGGACCGCCTCGTCCTCCTCTCTCAAACCCCCCAAACCCCGTCCCTCAAATTTGACCGGAACTCTTCGAATATCGATTTGAAGATTCCGGTCAAAACCCTAAATCCCCAAATCTTGTCAAATTCATACCATAGGGTCCCCTGGCTTCCCTCATGATGAATTCAATATCAATGGCGCTCAAATTCCACTGGAGACGGTCCAATTTTTTTTTCTTGAATCTGAAAATAAGGAGTGGGTTCTTTGTTTCTTTCTTCTTTGTTTAGTTTCCTTTTCTTCTTATTTAAATCCCTTCTGTTGTTTCTGTTCTCATGTTTGTTAATCTCTAGTTAATTTTCATTTCTAGCTTTGTTAATTTGTTCTGGTTTTGTGTCACGACTGACTATGTGATTCTGGTTCGTTGTAATTTTGATTTTTAGTTTGACTATTAGATTAGAATTCGTTCTATGTTGATTCAGTACTGGTTTTGTTCATGAAATTATTTAGTTTAGTTTAAGTCTGTTTAGGCATTAGTTTAAACCTTGCTTTGATTATTTCTTTAATCAATTTTGTTTAGGCTTAACTGGTTTCAATTTGTTATTTAGGGTAGTCAAATGTTGTTAATCATAACTTCCTTAGTTAGTCTTAATGAGTTCAGGTTTAGCTTAATCTGACTGGTTGTAGTTGAAAGGATTGACTAATTGTGACCTAGGTGAGTAATTTTAGAGGTATTAAAGGGTAGTTTAGGTATTTGGTTTGGGCAGAATATGGTAGAGCATACTAGATTAATTTAGACTCTTCTAGAATAGGACTTTAATACATATTTTTACAACTTAGGGGGTATTAACTTGAGTAACAAGTTAGGAAAGCAGGGACTATAATGTTAAAAAATGAAATCTAGAATTGGCAGCTGATTTTTCTATAAAAGGGCAGTCCCCTTACTTCAGAAAAAAAGTTTGGAGCCTCCAAAACTCCTCTTCAGAGTTCTCTCTCTAACCTCCAGATCTGAATTTCGAACTTCAAATAGTCAAAACCCCAAAACACTAGAAAACTTTCAAAAATCCAAAAACAAAACAGAAATGCAATAAAAAAAATCAAAAGGTGCACTGTTCCATTGGATGGTGTAGGATAATTTCGATTTCTAGTTGTTCAATCACATCTGTTGGTTCAAGGTCTAGCTACTGGAATTTCAGAGATCTATTGGTTCTATTTCAAATGGTTTTTAGGTTCAATTGAGTCATTTTAGGCCAATCAGTTGGTATAGTCCTTTGGTAGTGTGTTACTGGTTCTGGTGAAGCTGTATTTTGGTTCAAATTACTCCTATTTGCTGGTCATTGCTGTTTGTGATTGTTGGTGCTGTCTTGGAGTAATTCGATAGTCGAGCTGTTGTTTTCCTGCTGCTGATCTCCTTTCTTCTGTTGTGATTCAATTTACCAGGTACACATTTGAACCATGAATGGATGTCGTTTTGAGTTGAGATGCTGAAGTAAAATGCTATTCGCTGCTCTTGTCTGATGTTGTTAAATACTGTAATCGATTCATGGCTCTATTAGGGTTATGCTGTGTGGTTACATTGAAATTAGTTGTACAGGTGTATTACTAGACTTAATTAGAATGGCATGTATAATTAGAACTGTAGCGGATTGTCTTTGATTGATTTCTGCTTACTCTGACCTCAGAATATTGAAGTACAATGTTCAGTGGTAGCATATTCACTGTGTCAAAATTGATAGCTTAAGTTCTGTATGTTAGATTTACATCTGAGCTTTTCAACATACTGACTCACAGCAGCTGAAAATTAAGTTTCATAGTACATGTATAATGCTATTATCATAGCACTTCTCAAGTAGATCACGTTCCATTTATTCTAATTTTTGCCTTTAAAATTCAAGTTGCACGTTCATCCTATCATGAACTGGAGCGTTACATCAGTAAAAGGAAGGTTAATGACAATTAGGAATGGTTGTAGCATGTTCAGACGCCGAATTTGATCCTCGATTTCGGACCAACAGTGGATCTCATCTCAATCTTGTTTTGGACCAAGTGCTGTATTGATTTACATTAAATAAAGCTTATTAAAATGTTTAAATGTCGCGTGTTTGCCCGCGACATTTAATTCTAAAAATTAAAGCTTTTAAAAAATTAATTAAAAGCGGTTAAATAATTCTAAAAATTGCACATAGGTTCACATGTATTAAAATCAGACTTTAGCCAAATATAGTAGTTGAGCGACCGTGCTAGAACCACGGCACTCGGGAGTGCCTAACCCCTTCTCCCGGGTTAACAGAATTCCTTACCCGGATTTCTGGTTCGCGACTGTTAAACAGAGTCAAACCTTTTCCTCGATTCGGGATTCAAACCAGTGACTTGGGACACCATAAATCTCCCAAGTGGCGACTCTGAATCTCTTAATAAACGAATCCTATTTCGATTGTCCTTTAATTGAAAAAAACTCCCTTTATTATACCCCTTCCCGGGGTGTAGTAGCAAGAAAAGGAGGTGCGACACTTGTTTGCAGTGTTTGATCAAAAAGAGACAAGAAAGTCATAACCAGCTCATAAAGGAGTGAGACCTGCACAAGTTCAAAGCTGAATCAAAGGAGCTAACAGCGAAGAAATAGAGCGGACGCGGCGGTTCCACCGCTGAGGCGGTTTTAACTATGGTCTCAGCGGCAGTAAGGTTCAGAGAGTCACTTTTTGGGCTTAACAGTCACCGCTGTCCGCGGTAAAATTGCGCGGCAGCGGAATCATCGGACGCGGCCGCGGTTCAAAACTCGCCCTCAGCAGAATTGAGAATCAGAGGACTATAGATTGGAGCTCAAATTTAAAAGCGCGGTCCGTGAACATATTTCGCGACCGCGGTTGAAGATAGAGCTAAGGCGGTGGCTTTTTCGCTCCCAGCGGAATCAAATCCAAATCTAGCTCAGAAGAGAAGAACCGCGGTCCGCGCTTGCTTTTGCGCGGCCGCGGAAGTCCAAGCGCTGAAGCGATCAATTTTCCGCTGTCAGCAGAATCTCCGTAGGGGCAATTTTGTCCGAAAAATTTAGCTGTGTATAACTAGTTCTTTTTCAAATTTTTTGGGTATCTGTTATTTTGTGGAGCACGTGAACAGTCGTTTTTTGCTCTTTTGAGTAATTTTAGAGCTTTGTTAACCATTAATCTTACATTCTACTCTTGTAGTTACTTTTTATGGGTTATATTTCATCTCAATCTTTGATTTCTTCTTTGATTAGGAGTAGCTTAACCCATTATCTAGGGTTGTGACCCAACCCTGGTGTGGGTATTTAATGGGTCTTCAATTTTAGGGCTTAAATTTTTATGGGTTAATGATATTTAGCTTGATTCATGCTTTAATTGTTGAATTGGTGGTTGCAAACACTGATTTGTGCCTTTGACTTAGGATCTTCTTGAGAAAGAGAGACTAAGTCTAGGAAATTCAAGCTAACAAGGAATTGGGGTGCATTCAAGAGATTGATAGCTCCAATTAAAGGGTTAAACCTAGAGATAGTAATACCCGACTTGAGCCAATTTTGCTTGCATTGTTTGAACACCCAATTGGGCTTGAGAAAGCCAATTAGGGCAAAGTCACGCAAACTACCGAGAGGTATAGAGTTAGTAATTATGTGCAATGGTTATATCATGATCCCACTTATAACAAGTTTGCCGTAAATTTTAGACCCCGTTAGATACCCACCTAGGTATAAGTCACTTCCCTAGTGCCTTTTTACAAATTGAGAATACACCTTACAAAAATATCATACTTAGCTTATTTTCATTCTTCATTAGTGTTAAAAGTAGAATAGTAACCAAAACAAAGCATGATTGGAAGTGCAATCAAGAACATCGCACATAGCTAGATTAGATAGAAACCCAATTCCAAACCAATATTAGCTCTCTGTGGAAATCGATCCCGATCCCTCGGGTAAAAGTTGCATCGACCACTCTTGCCATTTTATAGTGGTATAAGGTTGGAACCGATCACTTGCGACTTGGTCAACCTTTATTTGTTCAGCTGATTTCAAGTGATGGCAGAATTTCCCAGCCATGTTAGCCTTTTTGCTGAGAAAGTAAGCTTTGAGAGCTGACTTACACCGCTTGAATCACCAACAAATCCAATTTGCCTGGTTGCAGCTGAGATACTCTTTGGTCTTATAACTATGCTAGTCTTAGTTTCAAAGTTAGGGATCTCAAAATCTGGTGATACATTGCTAGTTGGAAGCTGTCTTTGAACTGCAGGGGTTGACATAAACACAAAGTTGCTGCATTCACTAGCTTGACTGTTTTGACTTGGCTGGGGTGCTGATAAATGGAAGTCATCTTCTGTTGGGATATCTACAGCAGCTGGGGATATAGGTTGTTCATAATCAAGTTCATCAATCAAAGTTCGTTGCTTTTTTTTTTGCCTTCCCTTTGTTTTGCCACCCATTGGTTGTTTTTCTTTAGAGTGCTATTATCAACATACATAATTATATGTTAGATCAAGATAGAATAAAATAGAAGCATAAATTCATTGTTCAAAACAGTCAAGCTAGTAAATCCAGCAACTTTGTGTTTATGACAACCCCTGCAGTTCAAAGGCAACTTCCAACTAGCAATGAATCTCCAGATTTTGAGATCCCTAACTTTGAACCTGATCCTGACATAGCTATAAGACCAAAGAGTAACTCAGAGGCAAGGACAAAACTCCAGCTGAGACAACAAAGTGTACCAGCTACAACCAGGCAAATAATATTTGTTGATGATTCAAACGGTGTAAGTCAGCCATCAAAGCTTACTTTCTCAGCAAAAGGGATAACATGGCTGGGAAATTCTGTCATCACTGAAAATCAGTTGAACAAACAAAGGTTGTCCCAATTGCAAGCAAGAAAGGGTAGTGGTAAGGAGCAGAAGTGATTAAAATCTACCTCTAGTGAACTTCTTTTATGATATAAATTCTTGGAAGTGTTGTAATTACTGTCATGATAGTAAACTTTATATTTTGGTTGTGTTTCTTTGATTGTGACAGTTGGATACCATGTTATAATTAGGTGTTGACATCTTTTTGGGGTTATAATATGGTATTCACTTGTCTTATTAAACGCACATTATGAATATTTATAGTTGGTACATTATGAATCAAGGTGAATATTTGTTGATGAATGTTCAATTCATTATTGTCTATTTTGTTCTCTTTTCAATTTCAGTTTTCCAGTTATCTAGTTATATCTATTTTTACGACTGGAATGTAAGTTTTTTATTTTTATACTTGTTGTATTTTATGTCAAATGAATTGGATTGAATGTAATTAAATAACTTAGTTCAATATTCGACATGACATTTAGAACAATCAAATATGCAGAACATACACTACTAAGGGAAAATAATAAATACTACTACACCATCATCATACACTAAGGGAAAAAACCGACCAACAAATACTACTATACCAACATCATCGAATCTGCAGTACATGATTGGAAAGCAAATACTACTACAGCAAAAAATACTACTACACCATGGCTTAATTGACCTAAAAGTCAGCTACACATATATAACTCAAAATCAGCAACCTTGTCTTTGCAAAAAAGTCACTTCATCATCGAGGCTACAAAAAAACCAAGAAATAGTCCCCAAGAAATCATAAGCAACATCCTTGTATTTGCAAGTTTATTTTCCAAGTTGATGACTGCATTCACTTCATATTGGTGTATAGCCTTCATGGAAATTACTTCTTTCTTCAACTTGTCCATTTCCATTTTAACCTCATCCATCGACGATGTTACATCTTTAATATTAGTCCAATCACTTTGCGGAAAGATTTATCTTCCTATTCCCAAAACCCACATGAACTAGGCTGTCAAACATAATTAAAAGATCATTTAACCGATCATTACAAAACTCTAAACTTGTAATTTCATAATTACAATATACTTCAAAAAGAAAAAAAAGAGAAAACTGAAATTAAACAACCTTAGGCCTTAGACATTTGTAGAATTTTCTTCCAGGGTTATTTGGAGTCGATGAAGTGAAGTGGTTGGCTAAAATGCCACAACGATACCTAATCTGTGATGAACATCTACCTTGCAATATTTATAAACCAAAGATACGAGGAGAATGAAGAAAAGAGAAATTTTGGGAAGATTTCATTCGAATCCTAAGTTCTCAGCAATGGAGTGTCTTTTGGGGGAGAAGAAGAAGTCGTTGGATATGGGTTATTTTGGGAGTGAAATGGGTCAATATAATTTAGTGAAAGGGGTCATTACAAACTTGGCTAAGAATTAATGGAAAGCTGACTTGAATCCTATGTGGCAAAAAATTTACGGGGTCAGGTGCCACATTGGCAATCCGCTAGTGTTAGGGGCAGTTCCACTTACTATTTAACGGTAGGATGGGTTTTTGACGTAAAGTGAAACGGAGGACAAACGTGTACTATTTACAATAGTACAGGGGCAATAATGACATTTTTTCCTTTATTAAATAATAAAAGCGGTATTATCCCTGTCTACGAAGCTTAGCTTCTCCCCCTGTAGTCGTAATACTCGGCTTGTCGCCACTTTGATTTAAAAGGTAACCACTATCGCTACCAATTACCACTAGCTACTACCCAGAACCACCACCATCAACCAAAATTACAACCAACCACCGCCTCTAGTGGGCACTCACAAGCACCTTCCTTAGCCATCACATATATATAATATTAGACTAATTAGTATTTTAATTTAAGTTAAGTTTATTAATTTTTAAATAAAGATAAATTTTATATATTCAGATGTTTAAAAAACAAACAATCTTAATCATTTAGTATTCAGTTCTTAAAATACATCTTAATATTCATATATGCATTCAGATTCAGATGCCTTAATCTTAATACATATCTTGATATTCAGATATGTATTCAGATTTAGATGTCTTAATCTTTAAAAAAAAATGAGGCCATAGATTATTTCGGCTTATTTATACGGTTAAGAGGTGACCAGGAGTTATTCGTATCTATCTTGTGAAATTTAAAACTTAAAGAACTTAAAAAAAAAGGTCATATTTTTTGTTTTGGATCTTGATTTTTAGTTGTGATATTTTTTAATGTATTTTGAGTCCTTGGATAAGTTCTTATAGGATATACGAACTTATTGAAATGATTGAATGGGATCCCGGCGTTTCGGGTGAGCAAGTGTTAAAAGATTTGAAGTATTGAAACATAGTTTTTTGCACTTGAATTGTACAAAGAGAACCGACCCCAAATTATAAAAAATTTAGTAAGATGCCTTGATAATAGTTGTAGATCTTTGAATCTGGTTTTCAGAAATTCAAATCGTTTATCATTTCGATATCTCTACAAAAACTTACGACTATTTTAGTGAAGAAAGGACAATGCTATTATTTATGAAAAATTTGCAGTAAAAATTTCTGCACTTGTGTACACAACCGCATGTAGTGCGTGGACTTTATTTTATCATTTTAGGAACAATGGAGCTCAAATTGAGGCGACTTTTGAATTGATTTCTCTTAAGACGGTAGGATAAGTGGTTCTCATATAAATTTATGATTATAACATGAATCTATCATCGGGTTTACCTTAGAAGCAAGGATTCAAAAGAAGGAAAAGGAATTTTAGGCCGAAACTTAAGAAAGTAGATTTTGAGATTTTGAACACCGATTTGATTCAAATTTGAAAACTAATCATATATTTGGACTCGTGAGGTTATGATGTCAACATGATTCGATTTTATTTTGGAATTTGACTATGTAGGCCCAGGTTGACTTTTTGTTGACTTTTAATATTTTGTTAAAGATCGAAACTTTATAATTTTGAATTAAGTTCTATAGCTTTGTTTGACT
>NC_031994.1:67202108-67252174 GCF_001879085.1 Nicotiana attenuata
TCAAAGTAAATATTCTTGATCGAGAGTAAGCAGTGATGAAAATCTTTTTTATTTATTAAAAGAATTAAGCTTAATTTTAATATATATACTTTTTTGAACTTATACAAGAAATTTTGTCACCCAATGAAAGAGAGAAACAAAGAATAAAGAAAGAAAAAAAGAAATGATAAAAGGAAAAATAAAAGTTTAATTGATAGTTTATCATTTAAATTTTTTGATTTCCCATCCGATATTTGGTACTCGCATTGGGGCTCCAACTAATCCGAATTCGCATAGCATAAGGCACATTGATAAGAAAGCGCTCCCGATCAGATCTTTTTCTATTTTTAGAGCTCGAACTTAATTTAAGGATGAAGAGATTCTATCAATCACACCACAACTCTCGGCGGTAGGATTGGAAATATTAAAAGTGAGTTGCAACAAGTAGTTAAATGCAAAGAGTTAGTGACATGGACCAAAGTGAGCTGTCTGATCCAAAAAAATGGGTGGCCCCATGCATATGTAGACAAAGGTTTAATTGAACATGGTTGGCATGTGAAATTATAGACATATACCATGTGGATTAACCCTTTCAGTTTATCTGGCATTAGCTAAGCAAACCACCCAACTTCATTTTCATATTCATATTGATATTGTAAATAAATAAAAGGAAGAGTAATTTGCAATTCACACCTTCTTCAGCCTATTATATGGAAATTCTTTTATAACAACAACTCATATCTGCTACTTCCTCTGTTTCAGAAAATTGACACTGTTTCCTTATTAATCTATTTCAAAAAATTGATATGTTTCAGTATTTCTTTAATAAGAAGCATTTATGACCAGACGGATTTTATACCACAAGTTTCAAAATTTTTACAGTCACACAAATTCTACTAACTTTTTTTTCAGCGTAAAAGAATTAATGAAGGTGGTATTAAAGCTTGTGTATCCACAATATGTAATGTGTCCCTAAAAAGAATGAAAGGGTTGTATTAACATTATCTTCAATGTGCTGTAATTTCTAATCATAATGAAGCTTGGGAATTTTACATAAATAGTCAGTTGGATCTAGTGTTTTACTTTTTGTAGCCGATATAAATCACTCTCTCTCTCTCTATATATATATATATATATTATATGTTACATACAAAAATTATACAAAGTTTATACACTTTTTTAACTACCGAATGTAAATAGTTCTGACGCAGGCTAAAAGTGGTCATATCCCAAAGATTAACGAATGAGTCCAACGACATTTTCTTCATAAATAATTATATTATCTCATACCAAAATAAATTTACACCATACCAGTAAAACTATTAAATGCATGAGATCCTTTCACATTTTTCTTAGTCAATTATTGTTAGAATCGCCTCAATTAGGTGTATGATACAAGATTTGAGTTAAATTTTATTACTTGAGCTAGCTTTTTAGCGTTAAGTTAGAGTAAAAACTTAATTTCTAGACATAATATAAGCATCGATTTTTTTTATTAGCGTCAAGTGAGCAACCTTATGTTCAGTAAGATATGTTATGTTACTCACGCTCCAGATGACAAGTCCCGACTGGGAGACTCTTATAACTTGCATTAATTAAGTGTCGAGGTGTTGTTAATTATGTAATCTTTGACAATATTCAAACTTCACCTAGCGGTTAATTTTGAAGTTTATTTAGGTCTCATGTTCACAACAGACTTAAATTAGACTTGATTTCGTCTTTTCAATACATTCGTCCAAGTATTTCATCTATTGTAATTTTTTATTTTATTTGTATTTCATAAGGCAGAAGACCGCAAATCTCAATTCTAAGAGTACCAAATTACACAACTAATACAATTAAACAATAATAAATCAAATTCCCTGAGATATTAAGGAATATTAACGATTGGATTTAGTTTAATTTTGTTAACCGAAAAATTAGAATATGAAAATATTTTAAAACACAATTATGAGAAAATTTGTGTATTTCGATTAGTTTTCGAGAAATTCTTTTCTCCTTTTTTTTCTTGAAGAACTTTTGCATCAATTTTTTGAGAACTTTTTTATATAGTTTTTGAGAAAACCTACATTTTGATTGTTCTAATTCCCCGGAAAACATTTTCGTTCTGATTTCGCAAAAACCAGATTTAATTTTTAAAATAAATAACTTTTCTGTTTTTTGACAAACTTCTCTAAACCAAATCCTAGAAAAGTATATATACAACCTAATATCTAATTAAAGCACTAGCTAGGCTGGGGGTGTGAGTTGATTAGATAGATGATTAAACAATTATAGTGTGATTAGGAAGCTAGAGAAGCATGTGAAGAGATTTAATTGCAATCTAATTTTAGTTTTGTGAGACAAAGCTTTAATAACACACATGAAAAGATGTTGCTTAATATATTTAATAATCAAATCATGAAACTATTTAAACTTGCAAAAGTCATAATGTAATCCACATGCCTTTGTTTACAGCATTTACACATGCCTCCGACTAAAGAGAATATACTGTCAAACATTTAAATCAAGATTTAAGGAAAAGGTATTTCATTTATATTCCCTAATTATTTTCCCTTTCAGTAAAGGGATCATAATTAATGGAATTCGATTCTTAGAACAATCACAGATATTTTGTATATATGTTCAGTTTTCTTTTCTTTAATATCTAATCAGGAGTTTTTTTTTTGTACTTTTTAACAAATTCTATACTTATTTCAGGAGTATGATCAGGTAATTTGGGTGCAAATTATAAGGGAGTGGTTACAAATAAACAATAAATAAAATCATCAACTAATATGAAAATAGAGTATTGAATTGACGATCCCAAGAAAACACACACACACACAAAAAAAAAAAAAAGATTATCCTCAGAATGACATAATACATGTGGAAGATAAGGCATTAGCTATTTTGGACATAAAATAGTTCAATTCAGCTCAAGTGCAAGGATCTAAAACTTTAGTTTTACTTAATTTTTTTCTCAACTATTGTTAACATTTAGAATCTCCTAATGCATTAGGCAATGTATGATATTAGAATTCCTCATTAGTGACATATTGAAAAATGTTTATCGGACCAAAAAAATATCAGAAGTTAGAAAATGTTTATAAATTTTGAGCACTATGATCTTGATGGATTATATTCTATATAGCTTTTAGGGGAATTCCAAAAGACATCATATTTCCACGGGAAAAAGAATCATATAACGCCTTTCTCCATATTTATAAAAAAAAAAAAAAAAAAAAAAAAAAAAAAAAAAAAAGGACTATTGAAAAAAAATTATAGTCCTCATGTGGTTGTAATATATTCCCTTTATCAAGAAAACTAGAATCATGTTTTATTTTAACGAAACTCTCCCTCAACATTTCTCCTGATCCTTTTCCTTGTATTTTTTTTAACTGAATAGGCAGCGGGATGGAAAATGTCTTTGGCTGCTAGAAAGGCGTGGGAAAGTAGTTCGGTACATAAAGCATCTCGTATTCATGCAGGTCTGAAGAAGAATCGCATCCCAAGGATGTGCTGTAGGGAGCCTACTCTAATGCTAGTATTTAGTGGCTAATTCCTCGACTTGAACCTGGGAATAACTTTACTGTTACTCAAATTGAACCTGGGAACAACTTTACTGTTACTCAAAGACTAGTTTATAACCTGCAAAAGATAATGCAGTTTCAAGATTTCACTAGATAAGGGTGATCTTTTTTCGAAATGCTTAGGCACAAAAATAAATAGAAAAAGGAAATAAAGAATGAAAAAAAGGAAATCAATCCCCTTTGGCCAAAAAGGAGAAGGTGAAAAGCATAAATTAACAAGTGGGTAATAAGTTGAAAAGTAAGGCCCGTGAAAATGAAGGTGCATGTTAAATGTCACTATTACTGGGCCCATAAGAAATGGACCAAAAGAAAAGCACATGAAAAAGACCACATTTAGCAGCTGTGCGTAAAAGGGACGTTGCAAAAAGCTCATCTTGGCACAAACTGCAATGGGGAAAAAAGAAGAAGTATTAACGCAAATAACCGTTCACCTAATCTCTCAAATTAAAAATAGCTGGCGAGTGTATAATGTATATATAATTCACTTAAATATGTGTATAACTATATGTAATTAATATAGAATCTATGGATACCGGCTAGAGAAAGACAGTGAAGTTGGCCGGCTATTTGTGTGAAAAAGGAAAGGCTTTGTGGACATATGGCTAATGCAACTCTCACAGTCTCTCAAGTCCACTTCCTCTTATTTTATGTATCTGATTGTACTCATGTCCATTTCAATGTGATGTAAGAGAGGATAAACCCACAATTGGATTAGGTTTTTGTCTATAAGATATATTACTTTATGACTTTTATTTTGTTCGTTTGGTTTGCTCGTAAAAATTAAACTATTCGTCCTTCACCTGACAATTCAATAGTCAAGATGTCACGATTCAAATTGTAGCGCACAAATTCGTATCTTAGTGGTCTAATGACCACTACACCTCAGTTGGTATCTCTAGATTCCCCAATTCATTAATAGTAATGGCCTATGCAACGCCAAGTTTTGATGCATTTGTAGTGTGGATGAAGTACACAAATAGCCCTTAAAGTGGATGGCGTTGAATCTTTGTCCCCGCTTTAATGTTCTATCTTTCTCTTCAATGCTTTAAAATAAGCTAGAAGGCTTCTCTTAAAGCAGAAAAATAGGAGTTAGAGTTATAGTAGTTTCAGCTAGGGGTGTTCAAGCCAAACCGAAAAATCGCACCAAACCAATTTAAGAACCCGATTAGGTTTGGTTTGGTTTGATTTGGTATTGAGTAAAAAAATCGAAGCAAACTGACATATAAATATATAATTTGTATATATACTTTTATGACTTTATATGGAATTTTCTTTAAAAAAATATCTAAAAATATTTGGGATCCTCTCATGGGAATATTTAATAGAACTATGAAGTGCATTCATTTTTTTTTAATTTAAATAATGGGTTGTATCACTTTCTTAAGTGTTACTAAAATGCGTCAGTCATTTCTTTGTTCTTTCATATTCATATGTCAAAATTTCTTGTATCTTTTTCCAATTTGAAGTGGTATTTCAATCATTTAAAATTAAAGAGAATATATCATTATTTAGGTGTCATGTTGATTTTTATGTTTAATTATTAAATTTGATTAACCTTGAAAGCATATATCATCGAAAAATTATTGTGAGGCGACTAAGAAAATAACTATCATGTGTCACAAAAAAAATTCTTCCATAAAAATATTTTAATAGATCATATATTTGTTAATATTTTTAATTTTTAGCAAACATATATCCACTTATCAAAACATTATCTATAACTTTAACAAAGTAAGATTGAATAATATTCATGTAACAAAAAAACCCGAAAAAATTGAAAAACCTGACAAAAACGAACCAATCCAAACCGATATAGTTGGTTTGGTTTTGATAAAATTCGAGCCAACCCGATCAGTGTACACCCCTAGTTTCAGCTATTTAATTCGAATGAGTGCCCTCACTTCCTTTCCTTACTACGATATGCCCAAAAAAAAAGAGTAGAAAATGCAACATATTAAAGTGTGATGACACAAATTATCAGTAACCTCCTACACAACACATGCAAGCCTTACGTAGACGATTTAGTAGTCTTTAGACCTAACGTTCTATCCATAGGGCAAGCAAAAATTAAAAGTTAAAGTCCATCCCAAAAAAGGTCATATTTCTACAATTTTTTGGTTCAAACTCAGCGTCTGTGGAAAGATAGAAAATCCCCGTTCCTCTGAGCTAAAAGATGTATAAGATCCTCAGGTGGTTTGTATAAACTTCTAAACTTTCAGGCGAAAGCAAAGAAACAAATTTATTAAATTAAGAGTTAATACCTTCAAACGCCCTAAACTATATAATCTTTGTCAGTTTTCTACTTAAACTATTGTCTGTTCCCGAAAAATACCTTGTAACGATCCGACCGGTCGTTTTAGAATTCACGCCCCGATCCCCCATTAACTGTTTCCCCTAAGTTCATTTCTGCTATTTTGGTTTGCCGGGACGTTCGGTGTTGAGTTTTGGAGAGTTTTGGGACACTTAGTCCCCTAAATGAGAGCTTAAGTGTTGAAAAGTGGTCCATAGTCGGAACAGTGTGAAGACGACCTCGGAATGGAAATCCGATGGTTCTGTTAGCTCCGTTAGGTGATTTCGGGGTTGGGAGCGTGTTCGGAATGTATTTTGGAAGTCCGTAGCTCATTTAGGCTTGAAATGCCGAAGTTTGAATTTTTGAAGTTTCCGGGTCCGATAGTGAGTTTTTGATCCGAGGGTCGGATTGGAATTCCGGAAGTTACAGTAGTTCCGTCATGTCATTTGGGATGTGTGTGCAAAATTTCAGGTCATTCGGATGAGGTTCGGGTAGGTTTTTGATCGAAAGCGTGTTTGGTTGGAATTTGAAGTTCTTAGGCTTGAATCTTTGATTAATTCGGGTTTCCGGCGTTGTTTAGGTGTTTTCAAGATTGGTACAAGTCTGAATAAGATATTAGGTGGTATTGGTACTTTTGGTTGAGGTCCCGGGGGCCTCGGGATGATTTCGGGTGGTTAACGGAAGAGTTTTGGAAGTTGAGAAATAGCAGCACTGCTGCTTCTGGTATCTTTCCGCTTCTGCGGCTTGGGAACCGCATAAGCGGAGCCGCAGAAGCGGCCTTGGTCGTCGCAGAAGCGAGATTAGCCCTCCCTCTCAGGAACCGCAGAAGCGGTCGCTATTCCGCAGAAGCGGAACCGCATGAGCGTTATGTGTCCGCAGAAGCGGACTCTGGTCCATTAAGTGAAAACCGCAGAAGCGGTTGCTTTTCCGTGCGGTCCCTTGTCCGCAGAAGCGGAAATCCCTGGGCAGAAATAGAAATGTCGAGGGTTCGAGTTCATAAGTTACAAAATCAATTGAGAGCTCGGGAGAGGGCGATTTTGAGTCGGTTTTGAAGAGAAGATTTATTGGGTAACGTTTCTTAATCCCTTCTAGTTATATTTCATTATTTTGTAGTTAAATCCATCAATAAAATTCGAATTTGGGACTAAAATTGGAGGAATTTGGTTAGAACTTCTTAGGCCAAACTTTGGGATTTTGAGTGAGCATTTGACCTCCGATTTGGGAGATTTTTATATGGTTAGACTCGTGAGAATACGAGGGTTCTGAAAATGTAAAAATTATTTGATTCCGAGGCGTTGGCCTAAAGGGCATTTTGGTCATTTCACCTAATTTCACGTCGTAGCCTTGAATTAAATAGTAGAATCAGTTGCATGAGATGTTATTTACAATTTGTGATTTAATTGAATAGATTTGGGCAATTTGGAGTCGAGTACTCGTGGCAAGAACGTGGTTGCTAGTTAATTTTAGCCGGTTCGAGGTAAGTATCTTGCCTAACCTTGTGTGGTGGACTTCCCTTTGTTGATTGTATTCCTTGTACGCGAGGTGACGAGTGCGTGCTCGGATTTATTTGTGGAAAATTTCCCCCTTTTAGGCTCTTAGATCCTTATAATCACCGAATATGAAGTTGTTCTTGGTACGATTGAGCTCCCTGTTATTAGTTTCACCTCTACATGACTTACTTGGAATTATTTGCCCTTTTTAGTTATTCTTGTTGCCTAATTGACTTTTACTTGTTTAACTGTAGGCATTTACCCTTCTATAGTCACATTATCATTCCTAACTGCTTGTCTTTATCTAGAAAGCATTATTTCTATCTCTCGTGTAATTAATTGGCCTTAATTGGAAAGAAGTTAGATATCCTATGTTTAGTGGATACTTCCTTAATTGTAATTATTTGATTCATGTTAACTTCCTTGTTGTAGAACTGAGTATTATGGAAGCGTTGTTTCATATTATCTCTCCCTTGTTAAGTTGTTCTTATCGCGGTTAGTATTTCCCTGTTACAGTTATCCCTTGTACATTAGTTGTACCGTCTTTTGGTGAACGGAATCTCTTGAGTTGATTCTCTTGCTTTGTTCCTGTATATATATTGTCATTTGTTGATATTGTGAGGCACGAGGTTTCTGCCGTGCGGTTGTTGATATTGTGATGCACGAGGTTTCTGCCGTGCAGTTGTTGATATTGTGATACACGAGGTTTCTGCCGTGCAATTGTTGATATTGTGATGCACGAGGTTTCTGCCGTGCGGTTGTTGATATTGTGATGCACGAGGTTTCTGTCGTGCAGTTGTTGATATTGTGATGCACGAGGTTTCTGCCGTGCAGTTGTTGATATTGTGATGCACGAGGTTTCTGCGTGCGGTTGTTGATATTGTGATGCACGAGGTTTCTACCGTGCAGTTGTTGATACTGTGATGCACGAGGTCTTTGCCGTGTTATTGTTGTCATTGATGTTTTGCACATGCGGCGTAATAAGGCCGGATATGTTATATACTTATATGTGGGTTCGTATGTGGCGGAATAAGGTGGGAACATTGTGATGCACGTGTGGCGAAATAAGGCGGTGCTTATTATGTTACTAATTGCACACGTGGCGTAATAAGGTGGGCTATGTCAGGGGTTGATTGTAAAGAATTGTGACGGCCTGTAGAGGCATTCTTATTTGTTTAATATTGTGATTGTGGGTTGCTTACCTCTATGAGCTTTATCGCTTGAAAGTTGTGAGGTAATATCGTACGAGCGGTCCATTCTCCCTTGCATGCTTACTAGCTGGTAGAGTCTTGTTAGAAAACATCTGCACAGGCATACACGTAGCTAAATACTCCTATTAGAAGTGATTTCCTCCTGATTTATGCTAAAGGGTGGAGGTACGCCCCGTTTATCTATTATGTTTGTGAGAGCGGCCCTAGCTAGCCAGTTAGTTGTCAGCGTGACCATGAGATTGATGGGGCACGGGGTGCCAAGTGTTAGGTTTCAGATGCCGTGTCTTCGTGAGTTATGGTTTGTCTGAGGCTTGGTGAAATTGTGGAAATAGTTGAGTAAGACCTTTGTGAGCATCATTGTAGGATATGAGTTATTGACTTGTTTTCTCCTCGCTGTGCTATGACTTTAGGATTGGATTGTGATTTTACCGTCATTCATATCATCATTTATTATATTCTCGTTGTTACTTGTTATATTTTCCCCTTATTATGAGTGGTAGCATTTTTGGTCATTCTTGCAGTCTTTATCCAATTATATGTCGTTTTCCATTATTCCTATGATTATACTGTTTATTAACCGGTAGGTGCCTCGACTGTTCCTCGTCACTACTCCACCGGGGTTAGTCTTGGTACTTACTGGGTACCGCCGTGGTGTGTTCATGCTACTCTTCTGCACATTTTTGTTGTGCAGATACAGGTACTCCCGCTCAGTTTTGTCAGCCTTGGAAGGAGGCGTACCGGTAGAGACTTCAAGGTATATCTGCTACGTCTGCAGACCGAGGAGTCCCTTTCCAGCCTTCTGTAATAAGTATAGCTTTCTAGTATTTCTCATTGTATAGATATTCTTGAGTCAGAGCCTCTTATGTATCCCCTTAGCTTGTGATTTGTGAGTTTACGGGTTTTGGGAGTTTGTTAGCTTCGAGAATTGTTGTGATATGTGTCGAGCAGCACCTTAACACCTTTTTATTTTACCAGTTCAGTTTTGTTTATTTTCTTCCGCAATTATGTCTATCTTCCGCATTGTTAGGCTTACCTAGTCATAGGGACTAGGTGCCATCACGACATGTTCTTGGAGGGTGAACTGGGTCGTGACAAAGTCCTAATGCCCCGGGACTGATAGCTTGGGACGGGTAATAGCATGCAATAGGCAAACGATACCATTCCGCGCTCCAATACCTTAACGGCGTGGGAAAGGGTAGACATGGAGATGATGATTACACGATAACACTATGCGTACAATTGAGTACCAGTGTTGTGCGAATGATCCATGTAATATATAAACCTAGGACCCCCTTCCCTCTTTATTAGTTTAACAATTTTCTGAATCTTAAAAAGCTGTTGCACTTTCGACTTCTGTTTTTCACATAATTTTCAGATTGTTCGCACTAAGTACTTGACTTCTTCCTACTTGCACTTTTAACTAAACTGCTCCTTCCCTAAAATTCAGCACTTTTTTTAACCTTTTGTGCTCCTTATTTGTAATAATTTTCTCGTATTTGCAATGCTTGCTTGTTTACTTGTTTGTTTGCATTCAAAGTCACAATTGTAGCATGGCCGGGAACCACACTAGTAGATCTTGAGGGGTGCCTAACACCTTCCCCTCGAGATAATTTGTAGCCCTTACCCAAACTCTGGTTCTTCATTTCAAATTCTTCCTTAAAGTGTCCTAATGCACTATAATCATTAGGTGGCGACTCTTCAAACTAAAAAACCCAATTCTCGCAAGGGAATAGAGTTGTCCTCCCGAATGTCGTAAACCCGATTCCGAACTCCGTTTTGGAAGAAAAAGGGGGCATCGACAACCAGGTGTTGTCAATTTTTCCTCTTCTAAAACCTTTTTCTAAGAGAAACTTTGACAGTTTTTCATACCAAGCTCGAGGAGCTTGCTTCAACCCATACAATGCATTTTCCAATTTGAACACATATTCAGGATGTTCATGACATTCAAAGCCTGGAGGTTGCTTTACATAAACTTCTTCCTTGAGGAATCCATTCAGGAATGCACTTTTGACATCCATTTGGAAAAGAGTGAATTCCTTATGTGATGCAAAGGGAGGATTCTGATGGCTTCCATGCGAGCAACTAGAGCAAAAGTCTCATCATAATCAATTCCTTCCTCCTGATTGTAGCCTTGAACCACTAGCCTTGCCTTGTTCCTTGTAGTGTTTCCATGTTTATCAAGCTTATTCCTGAATACCCACCCGGTTCCTATGATATTTCGATCTGAAGGTCTAGGTACCAGGTGCCATACTTTGTTCCTTTCGAACTGATGTAACTCATCTTGCATGGCTGTGATCCAATATGCATCTTTTAAGGCTTCCTTGATATTTTTGGGTTCTATTTTGGAAAGAAAGGCTGAGAAAGCAAGTGAATTTCTGGCTTTTGATCTGGTTTGTACTCCTGAATCTAGAGGGGTAATTATGTTGTCAAGAGGGTGGGAGCTTTTATGTTTCCAGTTGGGCACTTGAGCCTCATTTGTAGAAGAGCTGGGTAAGCCTGACTGGTTCCCTTGCATTCTTCTCTCAGCTACCTGTGGAGTACTTTGAACTGCATCAAGCACTCTTTCTTCAGCTTCAGTAGTTGTAATTGTGGTACCTGGTTCCTCTCTAGCTGATGAGGAAGGGAATGCATTGTCTTCACTTGATTCCTTTACTTGACTCATCATGTCTGCCTTTCTGTTTGCCATATCAATTACTTCACCTAGAACTAGCAAGGGCTCTCCATCCTGATCACCCTTGTTGCTCTTCTCACAGGAAAGGTAGGACTCGTCAAAGATTACATGTACACTCTCCTCTATGCACTGAGTTCGCTTATTGTTGACCTTGTAGGCTTTACTTTGAGAAGAATATCCCAAGAAGATTCCTTCATCAGTCTTGGCATCGAATTTTCCAAGCTGATCGTTTCCATTGTTGAGAACATAACATTTGCACCCAAACGTTCTTAAGTGAGTCAGCTTGGGCTTCTTTCGATTTAGCAGCTCATAGGGAGTTTTGTTCAAGAGAGACCTGATCATGCACCTGTTCACCAAGTAGCAGGCAGTGTTGACAGCTTCAGCCCAGAAGTTCTTAGCAATCCCACTATCGATCAGCATTGTCCTTGCCATTTCTTCAAGAGTTCTGTTTTTCCTTTCCACAACTCCATTTTACTGTGGAGTTCTGGAGGCTGAGAAGTTATGGGTAACGCCATTCTCGTTGCAAAAATCATCAAACTTGGCATTGTCAAATTCTATTCCATGATCTGATCTTATGCAGGCTACTTTTGAATCCATCTTCACTTGAATTTTCTTCACAAAGGCTACAAAAACTTCAAAGGTCTCATATTTTTATCTAAGAAAAAGGGTCCAAGTGAATCTAGAATAGTCATCCACTATTACAAAAATGTATCTTTTTCCTCCCCTGCTTTGCACTCTCATAGGACCACAGAGATCCATATGAAGGAGATCAAGTGGTTTTGAGGTGCTGACATCCTTCTTAGGCTTAAATGAAGATTTCACATGCTTCCCTCTGGCGCATGCATCACAAACTTTGTGCTCCACGAACTTTGACTTCGGCAGACCACGCACCAGGTCCTTCTGAACTAGCTTATTCAGTAGTGAAAAGCTTGCATGCCCCAGTCTTCTGTGCCACAGCTCAGCATCATCATCAACTGCTTTCAAGCAACTCTGATCACCACTTTGTAGCGACTCAAAGTCAGCAACGTAGATGTTCTTGTACCTTTTGGCCACCAGTACCACTTCACCTGTTACTAGATTAGTAACTGTGCATATCTTTGACAAGAACTCCACCTTGTTTCCTTTATCACATATTTGAGAAACACTCAAGAGACTGTACTTGATGCCATTGACGTAGTACACATTCTCAATTGAGTGAGTGAGTGATTTCCCAATCTTTCCAACTCCAAGAATGTATCCTTTTTCCCATTGCCAAAGGATACACTCCCTCCTTGCAGGGATTTTAGTGAAAGGAAGTCCATGGTATTCCAGTCATGTGCTTTGAGCATCCACTATCCATGAACCATTATTGACTGCTTCCTTTTACTGTTCCCTGCACAAAGAAATCAAGGGTTAGATTTAGGAACCCAAGCAAGTTTGGGTCCCTTGTAATAAGCAAGAGGATGAATAAGTGCTCTTTTAGTCCAAGCAGGTAACGTGCGTTTTTTTATGAGTGGCACCTGGTCCCTTTTCAGTAGTTACTCTTTCAGAAAAACTTTATTTTTCTGAAGAGACTGAACCCTGGCTTGACAATTTTCTTTGGAATGCCCATTGTTCCCACAGTGGGTACACAGGAAATTATCGGGTACAATAACATACTTGCTATGGGGGTTGTAAGGAGTTCTCTCCCTTTGAAACCCTATTCTCTGCCTGTTTCCACCATTGTGAACATACATGGCAGTAATAACATTCGAGGACCAGGTCCACTTAAGAGACTTTTCAAGATCATTTTTTACTCTATCCAAATCTGCTTGGAGTTGTCTAGTTTTCTCAAGTTCAACACATAAACTGATTTTTACAGCACTTAATTCATTTTCTAGCCTGATATGTGCTTCACTAGCAACTCCTTTTCCTTTATCATTCTTCCCAGACCACTCTGCTTTGAGTTCCTCTATTGTTTCCCTCAAATCTATAATCACAACTAGGAGGTCATCTCTTTCTTGCTCTAAGGCATCAATTTTTTCCACTAAGTCATTTTTTTCTTTAGTTAGATTTTCCATGGTTTCTTTTAGGTCAATAACTACTACCATCAAGTCGTATCTTTCATGTTCTACACTAATAATTTTTTCAGTTAAAGCCACCTTTTCATTCTCCAGGTCACTTATTGTTTCCTTCAAATCAACCACGCACACTACCAAGTCATCTCTAGTTTGTTCAACATCTCCTAACTCTATGGTCAAGGCATCATTATCATCTACAAGACTATGATAGGCATCAATTAACACATTTGCTAATGACATGAGTTTCTTAGGAGAGTAGGATTTTAGAATTCTCTGAACATCCCTGAAGTTTACCTCATCATTGTCATCATCTTCATCATTGTATGATTGAGCCATCAAAGCAAATATTGAATCATATTCATTTGCTTCACTTTCAACTGCCATCAAAGAGCTATCACCTGTATCTTTTTCTTTTTCAGACCCACTGGAGGAATCTCCCCATGCTGCAAGAGCTTGCTTCACAACATTGTCAGCGACGTTCTTTCTTTTGAAGCGTTTGTCAGGAACCGGGTTCCTCTTTGCTGCTTTATCAGGGTTGTACTTGAAATGTTCTTGCTTCAGGAAAGGGCAATCCTTGATAAAATGCCCTGGCTTTCCACATTTATGTCAAAGGTCATAATTCTTCGGTCTGCTGGAACTACGTCTCTTTGGTATCCCTCCGTTTCTTCTGAGCATCTTCTGAAACCTTTTGGTTAAGTAAGCCATGTCACTATCCTCCTCACTTGAGTCATTGCTTTCAGCTTTGAGTACCAAGTTCTTTTCCTTCTTTGGTTCTCTTCTTTTATTGTCCTTCTTCTTCTTCATTTTGTAGGTTTTCAAATTTCTGACTAGCTCATCTATGGCCAGCTCTTGCAAATCCTTTGCTTAAGTAATGGCATTCACTTTACTCTCCCATGAACTGGGCAGGACACTGAGAATTTTCCTCACGAGCTTGTTCCTAGGAATGATTTCACCAAGCGAATGTAGCTCATTTATGATAGAAGTGAATCTTGTATGCATGTCTTGAATGGATTCGCTGTCCTTCATTTTGAAGAGTTCATACTCGGTGGTGAGCATGTCAATCTTAGATTGCTTTACTTGAGTGGTTCCCTCATGAGCTTTTTGCAAAGCTTCCCATATCTCCTTGGCAGATTGACAGGCTGAGATCCTGTTGTATTCATCAGGTCCTATGCCACACACCAAAATTTTCTTGGCACGAAATTTTTTCTCAATAGCTTTCCTATCTGCGTCGTTGTATTCTTTCCTGGTTTTTGGCATCGTCATTGGAGGGTCTCCAACCTTCTTCATTGGGACATAAGACCATCATAAATAACATCCCACAACTCATAATCTTCTGCCATGATAAAGTCATGCATTCTTATCTTCCACCACCCATAGTATTGCCCATTGAACCTGGGTGGTCTATACGTAGACTGACCTTCTTCAAAATTTGGTGGAGCAGCCATGTGTTGACACCCAATTTTTTCCTATATATTTTTCAATATGCAAAATACCTTAAAAATAGCATATGTATGTATATATAAGTATGCCCAAGTGTTTTATTATTTTTTCCATAATTTTTAAGGGTTTTAAATCAATTTATTTCCCTATTTTATCCATAAAAACCCAATAATAATTTCCAAAATTATTATATTTGGTAGCTCATTTATTGAAGTTTCACATTTATGCTAATATATAGCTAAGGTAATTTTTGCATATTTTTACAAATCTATTTAGTATTTTTAAAGCTAAATTGCATATAATTGCAATATTAGCCTCTTTTAAGATTTAACTGCGTTTATATTCATAAAATTAAGTCATGTATTTTTAAATTATTAATTATATATTATAAATCGTTTTAATGCTTTTAATTTGTTTTCAGAAATTGATTTATTATTTTTTATAAATCAAATAGGAAAAATGACTATTTAAAATCTAGCCAGATTTGGCTTGCAATTTCAGCCTAAAATTGGGCCCAAATCAGACCCAATTTCCCAACCCAATTGCAACCCAAACCCGACCCCTAACCCAACTAAACCTACCCAAACCCGGATCCTACCTAACCCCTTTAATCCCAGCCGTTGATCATTTAGATCAACGGCCACCAGCTTCGCTTTTCTTTTTAATTCCAAACGACCCCTTACCTTACTTCATTATTCACCTACCGCCGCCCTTGAATTCCCCCTTCTCTCTCAATTCTCTCTGAAGCTCTCATGAACCCTAGCCGCCGCCCTCTCACCCCACCCTAATACCTGCCTAATCTATGACCTTTTCATTTGAGGCCTGTACCAGTCTTCCATGGCTCCTATGTGTTGGGTTCTATGGTTTCGTGACCAGACCTCGAAGGAGTCTGGTCCAGCCCTTGATCGACTGCTGTTCATGGCTTTTCTCCGGTCATCCCTGACTTTTCTCCGGCCAGCCATGGCCGTTCGAGTCAGATCCTTGACTCTTCTGGTTAGATCGGTAACTTTCAAGGCCTTTCTCACCTTTTCTGGGTTTTTCGAAATCCTAACCTTTAAGACCTTTCGATTTCTTATAGATCTACTTTAGATCTGTACTTGCTATGAGTGTTTTAAGTGTTTTCTCGAAAGTTTTCAACTTTCTTTCAAAACGACCCTTCATCTTCTCCGATTAGGGTTTTCCTTTAAGTTTTTCTTTTCAAAGATCTCTGATATTAACGTGTTTGTGATTTTGCTAAGTTTTGCTCATATTGTTCTTCTATTTGCTTAAGCATGTTAAAAGCCTAGTTCCTTTTGTGGTCTCATTCGAGTTCTGAAACTGTTTGGTAGATGTGTACTTGTTTGATTTATTTGTTTATCATCTNTTACTCTTTCTTCGCACACGTTTTTTTGTGTGCAGATACAGGTACTCCGCTCAGTTCTGTTAGCCGTTGAAGGAGCGTACCGTAGAGACTTCAAGGTATATCTGCTACGTCCGCAGACCGAGGAGTCCCTTTCCAGCCTTCTGTAATAAGTATAGCTTTCCAGTATTTCTCATTTGTATAGATATTCTTGAGTCAGAGCCTCTTATGTATCCCCTTAGCTTGTGATTTGTGAGTTTCCGGATTTTGGGAATTTGTTAGCTTCGAGAATTGTTGTGATATGTGCCGAGCAGCACCTTAACACCGTTTTATTTTACCATTTCAGTTTTGTTTATTTTCTTCCGCAATTATGGTCTATCTTCCGCATTGTTAGGCTTACCTAGTCATAGGGACTAGGTGCCATCTCGACATGTTCATGGAGGGTGAACTGGGGTCGTGACACACCTGAACTATATCCCCTTCATAATAACCTCTCCCTACCCCCCCCCCCCCCCTCTCCCCCGTCGCTTATGTGACATATTGTGTGAAATAAATCGCCTAAAAGTGCGTGAAGGGTGATAATAACCATTAAAATGGGCCTATCTGTCAGCAACTAACGGCTAACTAGCCTCTTTTTTTAAAAACTTATATTTTCTCTCTTTTTCTTTATATTAGACCTTTCTTTTCCATTATTTTCACATTTCTTCTCTATTTTTTCATCTTAGACCATTTGAAATTCTCTCTTGTTCTCTTGTTATTGTTGAGTTTATTTCTTATCTTTCTTGTTTTATCCATCCTTCATTCTTACCCAAATTTATTTGAAAGAAGGAACACAAAATCCCCAACAAAGTAGCACCGAGAAAATAAATTACTAATAACAAGGCAAGAAGAGAGTTAGGACAAAGAATTCAATATTTGAATACTTACTCGTCTTCTCTGTTTCTGTTCTTCTCCTTCTCTATCTTTGTTTAGTGACAAAAATCACAAATCTCAACAAACAATCACAAAACCCTAGATATAATCCCCATTTCAAATAGCAGCAACAATAGACAGAGTAATCGATGGTAGAAACTGTGATTAAAGAAGAGAATCGCTGCTTAGAGCTCATCTCCAATGAGAGCAAATAGAGTAAATGACGGACTGGTGTAACAAAATTCCCTTCTTCTTTTTTCACGTAATTAGATTAACATATTAATTAAGCCTGTTTTTAAGATTAACATAATTAAATATCCACGTGGACTGCCACATGGCAGGTTTTAAAAATTATTTAGAGCGTGTATCATACGCACTAGTAAGAATGAGACTAGGGGATTTTATTATGAAGGGGGATATAGTTCGGGGGGGTTTAACTCTTAAATTAATGGCACAAAAGTAGCTTCATAAAACTTTGACACACTTCTACTGAGTACATTTCTTTTATTCTAAATGCTCAACATAGTGATAGTGAAAAAATGAAACTCAAAAATTGCGCAAATCCAAACCTACTGTTTGCTAACATATTGCACGTAAGATAGAACCTTCAATACCATCACTAGCTTTAAAAAGGATGCATCATTGCATGAACTGGATAATGAAACAAGAGAAACTGCAAGTAACTCCCCACTTTTCACCAAAATTTTCTGGCAAGAAAATACAGAAACTGAAGGGGCTTTTTAAAACACCATATTTCCCAAAGAGAAATACCTTGCTTTCCCATCATTATTATACTGATCTAGTGAAGACCAATTCCTTCTCCAAAAGATTATCTTAGATCAAAGCAGCTGAAGCTGACTTCTAAAAGTAAACAAAATTGGAAGCCATACAATACTATGGCCCTTGCTAATTTGGATAGAACGAAAACTTGTGCGATACACCTTGACATTAATTTGTCAAATCACCTATGGTCTTATGTGTCTCACAACTCGAATGAAGAGGCTTCCCCACTGTGCAGCTCGAGATATGGGATGGTAACTGGAAAACTTGAAATCACTAAACACAGGACATAAGACTGTCGTCCAACAGCCAATCATCGTACATCCTTGGTACTGTTAAACTCAACTCGTCCTAGAAACAGGAATAAGTTATAATGAGTTTGTGATTAAGGTTTCATTATCAGCAAAACTGAAATTAAAATGAGGCTTGTGACTATAGTTAAATTATCAGCCAAATGTCTCTCATCCAAGAAAAGAGTGTAAATTTACTTTACTACAACTGCACAAGCATTATGGAGGAAATACCTTGAGACTAGAAAATAGACCTATAATTTATCGATGTCTATGCTTTGAGAAGCTTGCTGGTCCAATATTTTGAGATCCTCTAAAATCTCTACCAGGAGAATCCATTGATCCTCTAAAAGAAGCATAAGCTGCTTTTGCTGATTCTGGGACAGAGTCTAGAGGAATTGACTCCACAAAGCATGCCGTATTGATTCGGGTCCTCTCAAGTTCAGATTGAAGTAGCTCAGAACTATACTGCTGCGCAAGAGCCTGTGAAATTTCCAACAATTCAAAGGTATGCAAGGAAGGGTGGCTAAACACTTTAATGATGATGTCTATACTAGTTAACTTTTGGTGCAAGGCAAATATCATGCCAACAGCAAATTTGCTGGCTGGACTGAACCATGTGATAGCATGTCTAATTATGTCTAAGCAGATTGCATGGAGAAAAGACATGTCCCAGAATCTGAAAAAAAAAGTCGATAAAGAGGAAGTATTTCATACAATCAGGTCATCAGGTGATACAGACGTCCCTTGCTGCCTTTCATCCTGAAGTACATCATCACTTCCACGTGTTGGCCGACGGCTATGACTTGGAGTCTCAATAGTCTCTGTCACACTCTCACTCGCTTTCTCTAAGAGGACCCCTTGTAAAGTTTTCAGAGACTCCCTTGCTTCATGTGTAAAATAAGGGTTCAATATGGTCTCGAAATAATCAAGCTGCAAGATTAAGCCATAAAGACTATCAGAGTCAACGCCAGCCACTTAGTCATGGGAGAGCATAACCTCTCCATTTCAGTTCCGCGTTTTATTCTATCAACTTTTGGTAGTCCATAAATATATCTAGAGAAACAAAAGCCTCTGCATTTTTGTTTTTAAGTATTTTTCTGCTTCCAATTGCCGCAAAGGGCAAAAACCCTTAAGCAATATAAAAGCAGTCAAAGAACCAAAAGTAAAGAACCAACTTGTATTTACACCATCCAAAGAGAAGCTGTCTAACAGCAGAAAGGTGATTCCTTGAAGCACTAGCAGTTTAACTGACCTCAAGCATAAGCTGACAAAAGCCATTCACGTCTAAAACCGTAAAATCTTTTTCTTGGTTTTCATGGAAAAGGCTTAGGAAAGTGTCTATTAGGCCTTCAACAAGAATACCAAGTGTCTTATCCAATAGAGGCTTACAACCGGCAAAGACCTGTAAGAGAAAATCCAAAGTTAGGAAGTTAGACTGAGCAATGCCGAAGAGCAGTTTTGCTAAGAAAGCCACCATGTACAGATAGAGATGTGAGGTTTAAACTTTTATCTCTGCACCAGATAAATCAATTGAATCCTCCATCCACCAAAAATAAATGAGCGGGCAACAATATCCCCAGAAAAGCGTAGGAGAACTAACCTCTGCATGTACAGCAACTAAAGTGTGTAGCAATTCCACAGCAGCATCTCGCACTCCCTGCAACACAGACAATTGTGCTATTATTCCAGGTGGAAAACGTTTTCTGTTATAGAAGGCTAGAATGAGAAAGAGTTATCACCTTAACTGTTGGTGCAGCACCCCATTGTATACCACCCTCCAACAAATAGTTTACACCAGCTGTTCTAATCAAATTTGTCTGACAATATTCCAAAAATAGTATAAATAGTGATCCTCCATTCAGGTATAAGACAAAGTTTAAGAGGCGATCGCCTGTTCTTTTAGAAAAATGTACTCAACCAATATCAAGCACAAAGTATACTGGGAGCTAATGTAGGCTGTCACACACGCCGTTTAAGAAAAAAGTGAAACAAAACAGAAGGATGTCTATTATAGATGAAATAGTGCAAACATTACACACATATGTATGGAACTTAGTACGTATATAACAGCTTTTGGCCTGCTGAAGATATGAATCACTCATACCTTCGCCAAAGTATACTGCTCAAGCACATTCTCTTCGAGCCCAGAGAAAGACGTAATCAGATCTTGCATATCACCATCCTCTTCATCCTTACCCCTAAAGGTAGCATAGCCCTTCAGTATCAGCTTCAGCAAAGGGAAAAAAACATAGAAAAACGCCAAGTGTCTGCTAAGGCTTTAAGTACAAAGCGAGAGCTAAAGTAAACAAAAAACATAATGGACAGCAAAACAAAAAATATAAATATGTAATGCAAGAAAAAATAACTAAGAATACAAACAATTCTATAAAATGATTAAAGAACCTTAATAAATTGGAACATATGAAGAAAACCATGTTAATCAAAGAAATTTTAAATTTCTAATAAAGATTTTCTAATTCAGATTAGAGACTACTTTTGTTTACTAATTATCTAATTTCCTATTCCTAACCACTAAAATAATCACCCACGATGCATCCTTAACAATCAGTACATTACTTTGTCTTTTCCATTTTATTGTTTACTGTTTTTATATTCAAGAAAATGCACACGAAGGTTAAGGTACGTGTGGCGCCTGTACTAAAGCATATATTAAGCAAGATGAAGTGCCCTGCATTGCACTAACCCTCACGACTGAAGCGATTTCAGGTGGGCCTTTAACAACACTAGATAGTATGATGATAATTTAAATGTTAGGTAGCTCGACAAAATATTATCTTGTGAAAGTCTCTAAATACAAGATGACTGCTGAAAAGAACTACTCAAGAGAAGATTTTAAGTCCTAATAGCACATAAATCCTTCTTTGTTCAAAGACAGCTTTCAAATTCCTGGGCAAAAACTTTTCCATTTAAAAAGTTAAGAGAGACAGGCCCTTAACTAGTCAATTTAGTTCCCATGGTTATCTTATAGAAAGTATGCAATTGCAGTTGTTGGGAAAACATAAAACATCCTGTTGCCCATTGAATTGCCACTCTTTATGCAACCAACTTGGGATGTAGTTCTGCAACACACTGATATACTGAAGTACCCTTAGTCCTGTCAACTCCTATTGAGTGTATTGTTTCCAATGCTTCTGACATTATATTCGACGGAACAAAATCAAACAAAATAGACAAGCCATACAGTACTAGAGAGCTACTTGTACTATTTTAACTTGATTTACAAGCTATAAAGTACTAGAGAGCCATTTTTGTACCTAGGCTGCTGCCAAGTTCGTCTGTACTTGCTGTACAATTCAAGAGCAAGTTCATCTTTGAGATACCCAATATTACTTACAACCATCAGCAACTGTCGATGTGGATCTACAATACTTCCAGGAAGAGGATCCGATGATTTTTCTTCTGGTTCAGCATGTCCGTTTTGAAAATGTAAACTTTCTCTATTATATTCTTCCAGAAGCTGATTGCCAGTGTGCCCCAGTTGGCCTAATCAGAATGCAAAAATTTGTATCATATTCCAATCATCCAATGACTATCAGCTACTGAAATGCTGCGGTATCAACTAAAAAAGAAAAGAAAAAGGTATCAACTGCTTTACACACCGGCAAAATTAAGCAAACAGTTCAAAAAGGCAAGTCTAACAGATTCCTGAATTTCTTGAAGCTGCATGAATATGTCCTCTGACTTCATAGCCTCATTCCTCAAAGACTGAATCATTCTGGACAGAACAAGATTGCAGAAATGAGAGCGTAACAACCGACCAAAAGTTCCAATATTTTTCAAATTTCATTCCAAGTAAAAATTTCAAGCCTGTTTCCCAAAGGCCTATATTACACTGCCCAAACAACTTAAGAAGACAAGACGCTACATCTTTGCTTACAAGAAATCATGTATGCACTCAATCAATTGTTTGTGACTTATAAACCTTCAAGGAGGAGTTGTCTTAATAGTTAATGGTATCAATAAGCACAACTCGTTATAGTAAGTATCACTAAACCACGGTATAATTCAAATCAAATAAATTCCCCCTATTTAGCAGGAACCTGGACGCGAGTGTGTGTCAACAGCACTGAGGAAACACAAGAATCTACTTTTAACGTATATTTTTCTGTTTGTACTGATGAGCGAGCCCATGCATACTTGAATCACTCTTGATAGCTTCGCAAACACATACATTTGGATGCACATATACCAATTATTAAATAATTTACGCTAAATTAAATTACTTCCTGACAAACATCAAAGGCAATTGAACAAGCATTTTGCATATTGAAAAGAAGCCAGCTAGGGAAGACCCTTCAGCTTACTGTGGTGTGTAGTTTGTGACATCTTTAACTTACAGATTGATCTGATCCATCGAAAATGTGATAATTGAACGGAAAGCCAGAGGCAAGGAAGAAATTGTATATGGAGATCTGTTCCTTTCTAAAATAGATACTGGGACCCAGGATTCATCTGTTGATATCTTCTCAGTTGTAGTCCGCATCCAAGAACAGAGCCTCAATATGTAAACTTTTGTGACCTCAGACTGAAGGTTGCGCAATGCTGTAACTGTTAATCACAGGAGAAATAACTCAGGAACATTTCACAAATAACAGCGTACATCAACCTGGAAAATTACGTACCAGCAACTGAAGGCGCTGATTCTTTGGCTTCAAAGGCTTGGCATGCTTTAGATATCTCTTTTATGGCATCGCTCATGTATGGGCGAAGAATATTTGATTCTTCAAGATCTCGAAATGTGTTTTGAACCTGTGAGATTAATTTCAACATTGTATTAGGAAGAAGCATGAATACACATTAAATCACAAAAACTTATATCCAATCTCCTAGAAAAAGCACCAAATCTATTTCAAAGCGAGTGACAGCTAAAACAGACTAAAAACTGGTGGACAAAAAGAACTATACAAGGTGGAATGGAAATTACAAGAGATGGTTAAGGTTGGTGTAAAAAAAAGTTAAGGTTGGTGCAACAAAAGACTAGTTTCAGCTTGCTACTCATTTGACAAAAATTGAAAACATAAGATATATAAGCTAGCCTCAGAGAGGTAGAAGAGAGGTAAAAGTTAAACCAAGAGTGTCTATGTCCTAACAAGTTTTGACATGACGGAAGCCTTAGCTACATTCAGATGATTATTATACGACCAGAACAGACGGAAGCCTAGCTAGATTCATATGATTATGCCTCTTTAAAAGAACGAATATGATGGTTAAAAGATTCTATGGTCTAGATGGTACCCCTGTAGAAGTATGGAAATGGCTAGGAAGAGGCGAAGAGCACAGTAGTGTGCCTAACCAAGTCATATTATGGAGTGAAAAAATGTCAAACGAGTGAAGAAAGAGCATCTTGATTTTATTAGATAAAAACAAAGGAGAAATTCAAGATTGCAACATACTATTGTGGTTAAAGTTATGAACCATAGGTTGAAATGTGGGAAAGAACTAAAGGGCATAGACAAGGGTGATAGAGACAAATGTGGCTTATGCCTAGTAAAACTACAGCTGAGGTTATATTTTTGCTACGAAGAACATATAACAAGAGCAAGAAGGATCTTCACATGATATTTATTGATCAAGAGAAAGCATGCAATAGAGCACCACGAAAGTTCTTTGATAGGTGCTTGGCATGAGAAGAAACCATATCAAATATATAAATATCATCACAGATAACTATGAATGAAAGGTCACAAATTTGAGAACAATGAGATAAGAATAGGTGCTTAGCATGAAAAAGAGTCCACATCAAATATAAATTCCATCAAAGATAAATATTAATTAAAGGTCACAAATATAAGAACAATGAGAGAGGAGATACAGAGACCGTGGGAGTAAACCAAGGAATTGCCTTAAGAATTTGCTTGTTTATCCTAGATGAGCTAATTAATAGTATTTGAGATGACGTTTTATGGTGCATACTATTTGTAAATGATATTATTTTAATTGACGAAACCAGTAGGGAAGTCAAAAAAAGCAGTATAGAAGGGTTTAGAAAGCAAAGACATAATCTATGCATTGCAAGTTCAACCTGCACAAGAACGAAGATGAAGTGAGATTGGATGGAATTATTGGAGCCTAAACAGAAACAATTCAGATCTAGAATCAATCTTCAAGGAGAATGGAAATGATAGATGAGGATGTAACATATAGAACTAAGAGCCCGTTTGGCCAAGCTGCCGAAAACTGCTTATTTTGAAAAGTGCTTTTTGAAAAAGTACTTTTGCAAAATAGCAGTATGTGTTTGGCCAATTCATTTGAGTAGTGTTTTTTGCAAGCTCATTGTGTTTGGCCAATCTTTTAAAAAGCACTTTTAAGTGTCAAATTACGAAAAAGGACATTAAAATTTGAAGGTTCAATTTACGATTAGTATTATTTAGAATAGAAAAATAATTTAATATTTACTAGAAAAGAATTCGATTAAAATATAAAACGTAAAGTAAAAATATAAATTAAAAATTCTAATCAATATAAAACGTAGTTATTCCAAATCAATAACATTGAGTGCTTGGTATTACTTATTGTTTAAATGATAATTTAAATATGCCAAAATACATCATTCAATACAAATTTAAAATCTACTTTTAGAAATAAGAGAAAGAGAATAAAAATTTGATTAAAATAAAAAAGAGAAGAAATGTACAGTAGAAATAAAAATAAAAAGGAAAAGGAAAAGAAAAATGCTAAATTAATGAGAGATAATTTAGAAAATATAAATTTATTGTAAGGTTATTTTGTCTTGAACAAATAAATTTTCTGCTTCTGCTTCTTGGAAGAAGCTAGAATATGTAGCTTCTGCCCAAAAGTAGAAAAATTGCTTCTATTGCTGCTCAAAAGTACTTTTTCATTTTGGCCAAACACCTTAAATTTTCCAAAAAGTACTTTTTTGACAAAAAAAAAATACTTTCTCGGCCAAACAAGCTCTAAGATAGAACAGTTGAAATGGAGTGTCGAATTCTATGCAATATGAAGATGCCTAAAAAGAGTAAAGCAAAAGACCAGCAATATACACTGAAGTGAATGTCCGGCCTCTAAGACCAAACTGTCCACTAGATGAGTGCTGTGAAAATGCAGTTCTTTTAGATAAGAATAAAATCATACAAGATTGGAGAAGATTAGAAATGATCACATCAAGTACAGAGGGGCCCAAATAGTGAGGGATGGATATAGAGATTCACATAAGACATGCTACATTCTGTTAAAAAAAAGTAAAAGAGCTAAAGTTGTCTATAAACTTATGCCATAGACCAGCGGATCTTTTTTCTCCTGAAATCATCTTGACGTTTCATATTTTGCGGGAAAGCCATTCCTAACTACCTGTTTGTCTTTATCTTTCAATGAGGTCTGAGCTAGTCCCTTTTAATCTGGATTATAATATCAGGAATCTGGATCAAGTGAGGTGCATCAAAGACGAGGACGGTAGAGTATTGATGGGGGAGGCTCAGATTAAGCGAAGATAGCAGACTTACTTTCATAGACTTCTGAATGAAGAGGGGGGACCGGGATATTGTGCTAGGTGAGTTGGGGCACTCGGAGAGGCACCGAGGATTTAGGTATTGTAGGCGCATTAAAGTTGAGGAGGTCGTGAGGGCTATGCGTAAGATGAGTTGGGGCAGAGCAACCGGGCCAGACGAAATTCCGGTAGAATTTTGGAGGTGTGTGGGTAGAGCAGGCTTGGAGTGGCTGACTGGGCTGTTTAATGTTATTTTCATTACTAAGTCATACCATGAAAGTTTGGGATAGGGTGGTGGAAGTGAGGGTGAGGAGGACGGTGTCTATATCCGACAACCAATTCGGGTTCATGTCGGGTCGTTCTACCACGGAAGCTATCCACCTTATTAGGAGGTTGGTGGAACAATACAGGGATAGGAAGAAGGATCTGCACATGGTGTTTATTGACTTGGAAAAAGCGTATGACAAGGTTCCTAGGGAGGTTCTCTGGAGATGCCTGGAGGCAAAAGGTGTGCCACTAGCTTACATTAGAGCAATCAAGGACATGTATGACGGAGCTAAGACTCTGTTTAGGACACTAGGACGCGACTCAGAGCATTTTCCAGTTGTTATGGGGTTACATCTAGGATCTGCGCTCAGCCCGTTCTTATTTGCCCTGGTGATGGACGTACTGACACGACATATTCAGGGGGAGGTGCCATGGTGTATGTTATTCACTGATGACATAGTTTTAATTGATGAGACGTGAGGCGGTGTTAACAAGAGGCTGGAGGTTTAGAGACAGGCCCGGATTTCAAGTTGAGCAGGACTAAGACAGAATACCTGGAGTACAAGTTCAGTGCCGAGTCGAGAGAAGCGGGCATGGACGTGAGGCTTGGATCACAGGTCATCCCCAAGAGAGGCAGTTTCAAGTACCTTGGTTCGGTTATCCAGGAGGACCGGGGAGATCGACGAGGACGTCACACACCGTATAGGAGTGGGATAGATGAAATGGAGGTTAGCACCTGGAGTCCTGTGTGACAAGAAAGTGCCATCGATACTCAAAGGTAAGCTTTATAGAGCGGTGGTTAGACCAGTCATGTTGTATGGGGTAGAGTGTTGGCCGGTTAAGAACTCACATATACTAATATACAGAACATGAGAGTGCAGAAATGAGAATGTTGAGGTAGATATGCGGGCACACTAGGATGGATAAGATTAGGAATGAAGATATCCGGGAGAAGGTGGGCGTGGCTCCTATAGATGACAAGATGCGGGAAGCGAGGCTCGGATGGTTCGGGCATGTGCGGAGGAGAAGCCCTGATGACCCGGTAAAAAGGTGTGAGCGGTTGGCTTTGGTGAGTACGAGAAGAGGTTAGGGGTGTGCATTCGATTTATCGATTCGATTTTGACCCTTATCGATAATTACTTATCGATTATCGATTTGTACATATGCTTATCGTTATCGTTTCAATAAGGTTTCGATTTTTTCGATTTCGATTTATCGATTTTGGGGGCTTATCGATTCGGTTATCGATTACACCAATAAGAAAATTTGCGGGATTCCACGGAAAGTATATCGCTATAAACGCGCCTAACTAATATGGACAAAAAGAAGCTAAAATAAGACGAACACCATTTATAATATAAAAATTGTGTCAACAAGCACATGCAACAGAACTAAAGTAAGGGATCAAATGTATGCCACCAACACTCCAACGGTATAAAAAAAATAAAACAAAACAAAACACATTATCACAGCTAATTCTGTTTTCCATTAATTTGAACTTCATTCCCTTGATCTTTAAATATGATCATTCCTTAAATGTGGTAGAGGAAATAATAGGGTAAGGGACTTAGGGTAAAGGAAAGGGTATAGATTAGGGAAAATAATATTGTATAGCCGCTTCCAAAATAGTAGCGGAATATATATACATTCTGTATGTTATATTAATCTACACAAATAGGTAATTACTCATTTAACAAGTGTCTACAGTCTAGGGGTGTGCATTTGATTTATCGATTCGATTTTGACCCTTATCGATAATTACTTATCGATTATCGATTTGTACATATGCTTATCGTTATCGTTTCAATAAGGTTTCGATTTTTTCGATTTCGATTTCGATAACAAATAATCGATTCGATTTATCGATAAACAGATTCGAATGCACACCCCTAGAAGAGGTAGAGGGCAGCCTAAGAAATATTGGGGAGAGGTGATCAGGCAGGACATGGCGCGGCTTCAGATTTTCGAGGACATGGCCCTTGATAGGAAGGTGTGGAGGTCGAGCAATAGGGTTGTAGGTTAGGAGGTAGTTGAGCATTTTTCTTCTTCGTACCGGGTGTAGCTAGTCTGATAGGGTTTGTCTTAGACTGCTAGGGGTTAATATTGTGTTCACTCTATTCGTCCGTTTTTCATAGCACCGGGCCTTATTTATTGGTTATGATTATTGTGTTTCATCCATTTTCTTGCTCTTATGATGTTGTTATTATTTCTATGGTTTCTGTTGATGGTACTGATATA
This sequence comes from Nicotiana attenuata, assembly GCF_001879085.1. Classification (NCBI taxonomy): domain Eukaryota; kingdom Viridiplantae; phylum Streptophyta; class Magnoliopsida; order Solanales; family Solanaceae; genus Nicotiana; species Nicotiana attenuata. Next base: position 67,230,095 of record NC_031994.1, read on the forward strand.
TTGTCTCTTTTTGTCTTGTTCGTTTTCTTGAGCCGAGGATCTATCAGAAAGAGCCTCTCTACTCTATCGGGTAGGGGCAAGGTATGCGTACACACTACCCTCCCCAAACCCCTCACCTGTGGAATTTTACTGGGTTATTGTTGTTGTTGTTGTTGATATCAGGAATCTGTTCTGAATTAGGCAGTGGTTAAATTTGTTCTGTGGCAAAAATTGTGCTGTCGTCTCACCAGAGAGTAATACAAAAGATAGAAGATAAAGACCAACACTAGATGGCCTCAAAATTGAAGAATAATAAACCAAAGTGGTAGTGTCAAAAACAACTTCCTCTATCAACAGCCAGAAAAGGGAAACAACTAGGTGCACCTGCGTCTAAAAGTAAGCATAACCCATGGCAACTTACTCTCCTGCCATCAAGAGGAAGCATTTACCTCGGATTCATAAGCTGATAAAGTACTCTGCAACATTCCAGCAACTTCATCAAGAGAATGACTTGAGTACTTTCCGTCTCCTACTTTTTCTTCAGTTCTCTTTGCAGAGACATTGACATTTGAATCAGAAGACACTTGGGAAGTCTATTTACAGGAAAAAGAACCATTAAAATCTAAAAGCTAGCAAATGGAAGCAAATAATAAATATTAATAGGAAAGACTGCAACATTGATGCACATCCCCAAAAAATTGGAGAAGCAACAAATTTCTCTAGTACTAGAAACAAATGGTAATCATCTTGACCTATTCCAAGAAATATACTACTTGAAGTTACCAAACGCTACAAAAACAATGACAGAGAAATTATAATCAAAAGGAACAGTTAGATGGCTGTCACAGCTGGACACAGCCAAAATTCAGTGTGGCAGTGGAGCATCAGATTTCAGCTATCTAATCATAGATGGTCGCGTCATAGTACAAAGCAACCCAGCATGTGACATCCAAACCTCCAAGTAAAAGAAAATAACCACAGTGTCTATCTTAAATGCCCACATCTAAGCTTAGAAAATTTACATTATAAAACCATTTAGACTTTTCAATCTTCAAAGATTGTGCATACTCTCGAGAATTAGAGTTCTCCTAGAAACTTGCAAATCAACCAATCTGATTTAAATTGGACAAGATGAAAGAATGAGAAATATGTCCAATTTAGCAAACTAGTCAGAGTAATGTGTAGACAAGCTAGTCAGAGTAATGTGATCCAAAATTGACGCTACTAATGGATTTTGAGAAAACAAATTTAAGGGGAAAATGAAAAGTGAGATCAACTATATATGGCGAGTACTAATTTAACAACTTTGTTCTAAAAGTGCATCAGTGCATCAAATTTACTCCACGAAGCTATCTGGTCCTCACTGACTTGGTAGATGACAGAGGATATCTTAATCTTATCCTTAGAATATTTGCACCAACCTGATGAATAGACTACAGGGGGTAGGGAGTCTCGTTACCTTTGCAAATTTCCCACTGAAAACTGAAACAGAAACTTTCCAGAAGGCAGGTACATGCTGAATAATAACAGCAGTCAACCTACGTATATATCTTCCTCTAAGAGCATCACCTTGTTCGCCGATCATCTCTAATGGTTGCAAATCACCAGGAGATACAGAGTAGTCAATGTCTAACTGATCATCATTTTGTAACATGTAATGAGAATCATTAATTTGAAGTTGAACTAATTATCAACAGCTTTCTGATAACAGGCAATCATACTTACAGAATGGTTCAGATCTTGCTGAATTTGCCTCCATTTTGCATCAGATAAAGCTCTTGCTCTCATCTCATTCTGTAAATTCTCCATCCTTGCTTCATGATCTAAAGAGCATTTCTCAAGCAAGCCTCGAATTCTGTGGTTCTGCGAAATACGGAAATAGCAGAATTATGTCCCCAGTTTTTAAGTCAGAATGAAGTACTATTCATAAAGGTAGACAATATTTACCACATCCATAAGGGGAGATACTATTAGGGAAATTTTCACATAAGAATAACTGGGATCCCTACTTTTCAATTTTATAGCCCATATTTCAATTTACAACCAACTAGCCCAAAAATAATAGGCTAAGATTCAACATCCAACTCCAATAGGTTCTCAAAATTACTATTTAATTTTTAAAAAAGATTGTTCAAGCTTTTAAGTTAATTTTCGAATCAGTAACTGTAACCCAAATATTAGTTCAACAAACAAAATCCATTTGGATGGTGAAAATTAGATTTTTAACAAGCTCAAATATGTGGGTTTAGATTCTGAATTTGATTTTGTGAGAAATTTGGAGTGGGTATTATCTAGAATTGTTAGAAATAGTATAAGGAGGTTGTATATAAAATTTGAAGTCATTTAATGGAGATTTGGACTGATTTTGAACAAGAATTGCAGCTGAAAATCGTGGAAGAAATTCGTCTACAGACACTTGTATAAATGTGTATAAAAGTGTATAATGGTGTATAAGATGTGTTTATACACTCGTATACACTATTATACAAGATTATACATAATTATACAAAAAACTGACTTCGTCTTCTTCCTTGCGTTTTTTCTGAAATTTTAACTCAAATCTTGCTCAAATCTACTCCAAATCACTTCAAATTTAATTTTTGAACTCCTTTTGATATTTTCAATCAATTGGAACAACACCCAATCCAAACACTAACAAACTCAAAAAATCTTATTTTGAAAGCCAAGCTTTGAATGGCCTTCAATGGTGGAATGTTGAATCTTCAATTTTCTTACATTGCAACCAGGTGACTCAGGGGAGANTGTTTAGTAAATATGGAAAAAATTGACAAACATATGATCTATTAAAATATTCTAATGGGAGAAATTTTTTAGTAACACATGATAGTTATTTTCTTAGTCGTCTAACAATAATTTTTTGTTAATTTACGCTTTCAAGGTTAATACATGAGAGGATCCCAAATATTTCTACATTTTCTAAAGAAAAATCACTACAAAGTCTTAAAAATATAAATAAAATTTATATATTTATATGTCGGTTTGGTTCGGGTTTTTTTACTCAATACCAAACCAAGTCAAACCAAACCTAGTCGGGTTTTTTAATCGGTTTGGTTTGGTTTTTCGGTTTGGTGCGGTTTTCCGGTTCGGTTTGAACACCCCTAATTATGAGACATATAGATATCTTGTTTGGCTTATTTTGAGAAGTACTTATTTTTTAAATTTTCTGTTTCGAAATTGATATGTGTTTTCTTTCGCATTCACCAATGCTAATTTTATTTCCCATCTATGTAAAATTTACATTTTCATAAAATTCTATTCCGCAAAAAGTGTATATATTTCGAATGAAGACTTGGGATATGTTTTTTTCTATTTCAGGACCTGGAGATTTGTTAGTACTATAAATGCGACTTTAATTTTGATGTTAGTTAGTTTAGGTAGTCGATATTATTTCTACCTAGTCATTGTTTATTTGTAGTTGGCAAACTTTGCCAATTGATTTCAAATGTAATTGACATGTCAAGGAAATAAAACTTTATTTTTTATTTGATCTTATTCTTGTGAAAGGATTTAGCTGATAATCAGAAATAATTCTTTAAATTAGAGTACTTTGGATCTACTCTTAATTCTTATCTATGCATTACCAACCAAGTTTGGAGCCGAACCGCGTTTCCTTAATTCTTCTATCCCTTTTTTTTTTTTTTTTTTTTTTGAGTTAGTATTATTTGAAACTAAAAATGACATGTTTTTTTTTCCAGTTCTTTTATTTCCTTATTGTCTTAAGTCCAGTCACATATTATATAGGCATTGTAGTAAAATTGGAATTTTTTTTGTCAGTATCTGATCCAGCACAACCGTCCAAAAGCACTTCTTGGTCAAATCAGGTAAACAATTTAAATAGTTTTTTTTTTTGGGAACTAAATCAACTAGACGAATAATAATAACAATAATAATAATGCCCTATACAGTTATTATTTTTTATTATTACATGATGAGTCTTTGTAGAGAATTAAAGAAATGAAGTGGGTTTGGTCAAGAGAACATTTAGAAGTTTGAATTACAAGTAGAAATAGTAATTAAACAAAATGATTCATATGATTATCTCAACTATAACACATGTTAATAATTAGATTTATAGTTTGGTATATCAGAAACCATAATTAGGTTGACTTATTTTCTTGCTAATAGTCGCTGTGAAGTCTAAATGCCATTTCCATGTGGTCTCATGTGTTGTTTCATTTTTTAATTCCTTTGTAAATCTTGGTCAAACTTTTCTTCATGTTCCAAAATAATTAAGCATTTTGATATAATATGTGGTTACCGTTATTATAGTTATCTTGTTAGTTATGCACTTTTTCCCTTTTGTGTTTTTTTCATTTTTTGTGGTAAGTTTTAGAATAAAAGGTTCGGTTCTCTCTCATGTAAGAATCAAAGAAAACTAATTAAGTTTGACTGCATTAATGATATGTAATCTTTTTTTATAAAAAATGATTTGGAATCTATTCGTCGGGGTTTAATTCATCGAAACAAATAGGATTAGGATTCAGTTATTTGTGAATCTGACGCACAAATTAATATCCACAGATTCAAATTAAAAAATTTCTTAAGAATTTACTTGTTTAATACTTATAAAGTTTCTCCAAGGTTTTATATGAAAATATTTATATTTGCATCATATCGAACACAATGTTAGTCTTTTTAACTTATTAGGTTTTATATGAAAATATTTATATTTGCATCATATCGAACACAATGTTAGTCTTTTTAACTTATTAGGTTTTAGAGTAACTGAAATCATATGATGAGAGTTATAGTGTGTCACTTAATCATATAGAAATATTTAAATTGTATTACTACAGAGAAATCAGCAGGTTTAGCTACTTTGAACAAAAATTATTCAATTTTTTTCTTTTTCTTTTTTCCTCTTAGATTAATTCTCTATATGTAACAAACCAAAGAGGAAATGTACCCTACTTCCTGACCCTTTTTTAATTATGATAGTGAATACCTATTCACCACTTGTCATAAAAGACTAGAACAAGGATTTGACTTTCTAAATTAAGAAAGTGATAGGGCCAAGACCCCATAACAAGGGTTCACATGGATATATAGACCTCTTAATTACTTCTTATCAAAGAAAAAAAATTAAAACCATCCACTGGAAATTAAAACTTATGGACGGTCCAAATCATATTAATTAAGCAAAAAAAAAAAAAAAAAAAAAAGAACATGCATATACACGTAAAATTTGTATTTGAATTGTAATTAACCAACGCCGCGATCGGCCACTGCCCCATGCATGTGCTCAGGGGCGGATGTAGTGCATCGTTGATGGGTTCAATTGAACCCATAACTTTTGACGCGGAGTAAAAATTTATATGTAAAAATTTAAAAATTGTAAAAATAATACATACGAACCCATGACTTTAAATATATAATGGGTTAACACTAAAAACTTCAAAAGTTGAACCCATAGGATTTAAATCGTGGATCCGCCTCTGCATGTGCTCGATCACCTGCTCTTAAAACTCTCCGTGTTAATTAACCACATAAAGAGACGATTCATTATATTTCCAACTATTGCATCGATGCCATGTGCTCACTTGCTTTTAAAACTCACTCCGCCATTAATTCTCCCGTTATAGTATTAGTTTTATATAATTTTCTTGTAAGTAGAGTAAACAATGAACCTAACATTTTCGAATTCTGCGTTGTTTAGTTTCGAAGAATAACAAAAACTAGTGTATAGTTTAATATAAATTAATTAAAGTCAATGGGTATGGTTGCATGCATTAATGTTATATCATCTTGATGGGATAAAAATTGAAGAGCATGCATGTATCTTTTGAGATTCCACGTAAAATGTTCTGCAGACTGCAAGTTGCAAATTAAAATTATGACGTGTACGATCATTTGCGGGTTGGACAAACCCAATAGCTTTTGTATTGACCTGTATTAGAAAATTCATTAAATATAAATAAATTTAATTGCAAACTCAGTAACTAAGACAACTTAGACAAGTTATAAGCTTGATGACAAATTACGAATCCATAAACTTCAAATTCTAGTACCGTCTCTAGATGTCTACCTCATTATCCTAATAAGGAGCCTACTTTAGGGGAATGAATTATTTTTGTGGTTGTTAGTTTCGATCGAGGATCCCTTAACGACCCCTTCTGTTTAAGTGACCCTTCTGCTATTATAAAAATGTATGTCACTCATTTTCTTTTTGTGGCCTTTTGACTTAATTAGGATATGCTTACACCCCCATTACATAATTTATATATCTATATTATACTATATTAAAAACACGAATGACTTAGTGAAATATTTTTTGCCTTTTTTACCATTAAAAGTAAAGTTCACATTGAACAAAATAGTAATTTAAATATTTTCCTAATATGTAGAACTTTCAAATCAAATAAAATACTATTTATTAATTTTTTCCTTATTTGAATTATGTAGGACTCATAACTAAAATTTTGGTTATGAAATCTTCCTTTTAAAATTAGTAGAAAGTTTAATATTTAGGATTTCAAAATAAATATTGTCGGGGAGAACTAGCGGTATGTAGAACTTTAATTCAAATAAAATACTATTTATTGAATCTTTCCTTATTTAAGGTGTGTAGGACTCATAACTAAAATTTTGGTTATGAAATCTACCCTTTTAAAATTAGTAAAAAAATTTAATATTTAGAATTAAATCTTTTATGGGAGAACTAGGAGTATGTTTTCTTTTCCTTCTATTTTCTTACGGCAATTTCCCTTTTAAATATGTTTAGGCATTCATTTTTCTTATAGGTAACTTAGAATTTTAAGGGATAGTGAGAGGTTTATACTTAATAAAAATTTTAATTATTAAATGTAGTTTTAAAATATAACATAAAATAATGAAAAGATAGGGAAATTTTCACACAAGAACAACTGGGATCCCTACTTTTCAATTTTATAACCCATATTTCAATTTACAACCAATTAGCCCAAAAATAATAGGCTAAGATTCAACATCCAACTCCAATAGGTTCTCAAAATTACTATTTAATTTTTAAAAAAGATTGTTCAAGCTTTTAAGTTAATTTTCGAATCAGTAACTGTAACCCAAATATTAGTTCAACAAACAAAATCCATTTGGATGGTGAAAATTAGATTTTTAACAAGCTTAAATATGTGGGTTTAGATTCTGAATTTGATTTTGTGAGAAATTTGGAGTGGGTATTATCTAGAATTGTTAGAAATAGTATAAGGAGGTTGTATATAAAATTTGAAGTCATTTAATGGAGATTTGAACTGATTTTGAACAAGAATTGCAGCTGAAAATCGTAGAAGAAGTTCGTCTACAGACGCTTGTATAAATGTGTATAAAAGTGTATAATGGTGTATAAGACGTGTTTATACACTCATATACACTATTCTACAAGATTATACATAATTATACAAAAAAACTGACTTCGTCTTCTTCCTTGCGTTTTTTCTGAAATTTAACTCAAATCTTGCTCAAATCTACTCCAAATCACTTAAAATTTAAATTTTGAACTCCTTTTGATATTTCAATCAATTGGAACAACACCCAATCCAAACAACTAACAAACTCAAAAAATCTTATTTTTGAAAGCCAAGCTTTGAATGGCCTTCAATGGTGGAATGTTGAATCTTCAATTTTCTTACATTGCAACCAGGTGACACAGGGGAGAAGCAGTAATGGCGGACGGCCCCTTGAAGCATATGTAGAAGATGTGAGAAGAAAAGAGAGTGAAAGCAATAGTTGCGAGAACATAGATTTAACTCCGTAGCTTTTAGAAACAATGGTTGTAAGAAAACAGATTTTGAATTTGCTAGTGCTTTCAAAATATGCACAATATGGGCTAGGTTGGGTAAAACTTAAAAATATGGGCCGTTTTTTTATGGTGTGAAGCCAAGTGTAGTTTCTTGTAATTCTTTCGAAAAGATAAGTATTGCTTGAATACGAAAGGAGTTCAAAAATAATCTTTATTTTCTCTATTATTATTAAAGTAAAAATCCCCAATAAAAAAGATAAATTATTTTTTTGAATGTTAGGAATAAATAATCAACTCTTTGAATTAATAAATTAGCAATAGAATCCAATTTAATTATTTTTTAAAATCTGTAAAGTTATTTTCAAATTGATCAAACTCTTAAGTTATACAAATTTGTTTCCACAAGAAGGGTACTAGCGGTGATATAAGTTAAAAAATTGAGAAAAATTAGTTATATTATAGTATTATTAGTTACTTATTTTGAGTATTAGGTAACAACATTAATTATAATTTTCATAATATATTCCCAAAGTTCTCATAAATCAGAATATGACACAACAGACTTTTATTCGACAAGATTTCTTTATTTAGTTGGATCAACATTTATTATTAAGAATAAGAGCTAACATTTTTTTAATTTTTGTTTAATAACTCACACATATTATTTAATTATAGTCACGTTATTTTTTAAAACTATATACTCACTGAAATAGGGTACACGCGCAAAGCGCGTTCCCTAAGACTAGCTAATAATATATATTCACTAAGATTGTTATTTTTGCTATTCATTGTGATGACGCGATAGGTCACTTTGAGTTTTAGCCTTCATTTCTGTGTTTCAAGAACTTAGATAGCTCTGTTTAGCCTTTTTCGATTTGCTTGCACAGTCCGTGTTTTTTTCCGAAAAAGTTTTATGTGAATTGTTTTTTGAAGAAAAAGTGAAATTTGGCCTTAAAACTCATTTGAGTTGACTACTTTTGTGTAAACGGACCCGAATCAGTGTTTTAACGGTCCCGGTGGGTTCGTATCGTTATTTGGGACTTGGGCATGTGCCCAGAATCAAATTCGGAAGTCCCTAACTTGATTTATCATGATTTGAAAACTAGTAATTTTAAGGTTTAAAGAATTCCTAAGTGTGACCGTAGGCTAACTTTGTTGCTACCGGGTTCGAATTTCAGTTCCGGAACTTGAAATAGGTTCGTTTCACTATTTGTGACTTGTCTGCAAATTTGGTGCAAAACGGAGTTGATTTGACGCGATTTGGACGTCCGGTTGTAGATCTACATGTTCTTGAGTTTCTTTGGAAACGTCATTCATTTTTGATGTCTGATTCATGGTTTAAGTGTTATTTTGGTGTTCTAATCGCATTAGCAAGTCCATATGATGTTATTACACTTGTGTGCATATTTGGTTTGGAGCCCGAGGGGCTCGGGTGAGTTTCGGATAGGCTACGAAGTGATTTTTGGACTTAGGCAATTGCTGGTTATAAGTTTTCGGATATCTGGTGCATCCTTCTTTGCAATCGCGAAGAGTAACATGGGCTGGGGTGGAATTTCCTCTATGCGAACGCGAGGCTTAGGTCTGGAACGCGAAGCAATGGTGGGATCACCCTTCGCGAACGTGTCCAAAGCTACGCGAACGCGATGGGTATGGGCCTGGATGGGGGATCAACTGTGTGTTCTAAGCGAACGCGATTGGAGGGTCGCGAACGCGAAGCCCAGGTGGGCATAGCCATCGCGAACGCATAGGGCATTTCGCGAACGCGAAGGGCAATAGGGCTACTGTGCTTCGCGAACGCGTCTGGTCCTTCCTGAACACGATGAAGACCTGATGCTAGTTATCTAAAATGTTCCAAAGACGGGATTTTCATCATTTTTCACCATCTTCACATTAGAGCTCGGCCTAGAGGCGATTTTGAAGAGAAATTTCATCCCCACTTCGTACGTTATTATATTTTAACTCGTTTCTTTCATTTCCATCAACACCCATTGATTTCTAACCTTAATCTATGCTCTTTCATGGTAGAAAATTAGGAATTTGGATAGAATTGGGGGGCTTTTTGTAAAATTGAGATTTAGACCTCAAATTCAGGTCGGATTTCGAAACTAATCACATAATCAGGCTCGGGGGTGAATGGGTAATTAAATTTTGGTCTGAATCTCGGGTTTTGACCAAGCAAGCTCGGGGTTGACTTTTGTTGACTTTTTGGAAAAAGTATAGAGATCCTTGCTTTATCTGTTGTAATTATTTTCCTTAGCATTGTTTGATGATATTAAGTCAATTTTGGTTAGATTCGATTGGTTTGGAGGCGAATGTTAGAGGAAAGGCCCCGGTTGTGCTTTGAGTTGATTATGGAGCGAGGTAAGTGCTGGGTCAAACTTTGATTTGAGGGAATTAGGAACTCTTGAACTATATGTTATGTGAGTTATGTGTGTAACGACGTATATGCGAGGTGACGAGTGTATATATGCGTCAAAAAAATTATTTCCATGCTTTCTCATATTTCATGAATTATTTTATTCCATGTCTTAACTGTTACATGTTTTAATTGCTTTCTATGCCGTATTTGTCATTAATTATTCTTGTATTGAAATATTCGTTCCTTCCATGACTCCATGATTAATTGCTACTTGCCTTAATTGTCTTACTTGTACACTTTAACTGCTACATACTTGGTTTGTTTTGTTGCTCTTGTATTATTTGTAGCCTTTCTTTGATTAGTACGTGATTCCTTTATTGTTTTGCTTTCATATTCATCGATCGTACAAATTCTTGTGAATTGAGTTATCGGGTTGATTTTATTTATTGAATTTATTTATGGATCGGATTGCACGCCACAACGGTTGGGATATGGTAGAATAAGGGAGAATTTTGATATTGATACAGTAGGATCAGGTTGCGCGCCGCAATAATTGTGTACGTATACTTGATATCGATAAACTGTGATATGGTGAAATAAGGGAGGATTATGATATTGATTCTGATTATATGGTGGGATCGGGTTGCACACCGCAATGGATTTTATATGTGATTCTTGATATTGATATGGTAAGATAAGGGAGGCCGTGTGTTGTACGGTGGGATCAGGTTGCGCTTCGCAATGGATTATGTGTGTTGTATTCGTTGTTGCTTTTGTGTTGAATTCTAGTGTTGTTACATGAAGATGTGATGGATATAAATAAATTATTCTTATATTTTAATAAAGAAATATAATATTTTAGATATAAAACATGACCAATTTATATCCTATTCTCGCACTTTTCTAACAATTCTTGCAGGAAAAAGAATACATGGAAAAAGAGAAAAAGAAAGAAACTACAGCTCAAGGGAAGAATGATGCATCCGTGACAATTTCATCTAAGACTAGACAAAGTCAAGAGATACAAAGTTATAGCAAATTCTCACCAATCTATCAAGACAAATTGCCATATCAATTTCTCATCAAGGCCATATGATATATTAATATTATATTGCAATTTCTCACCAAGGCCTTGTAGGAATTTTCCTATAAATAGCCATATGTTTGTAGATGAAAAAGCATCCTCTTGTATCCAATTTTCTATCTAGTTTTTTCTAAGTTTCTAAAGAGAAAGAGAAGAGTAATCTTGGTCTCTTCCTCTAATATTTCTCTTTGTAGTAAAAATATTCTTAGTCTTTTGAAAGTATTTTTAGCTTTTCTTACTTCATAATGGAGTAATTTTTTTTGTTGGGATAGTTGATGAAGCTTGATATAATTATAATACTATCTCAGTTTCAATACATTCTTGGCCTGAAACTCTATATACATTTCATATTGTGATGGAATGATAATTTTTTAATCATTATTTATCACATCTACATATTTTATATCTAAGTTATTCTTATATAAATTTTGTAATTCTCACGGAGCAAAATTAATATATAATAACTGATGAATAGAATATTAGAGTAAAAGTAATTTTTAATAAGATTATTATTTCAAGTCTATAATCTTGCTTTCCTCAGTTTTAATTCTCACGGAGGAATTGTTGAAGGCAAGATTATTGATTTTCTAGTAAAAATATTCTCACGAAGTTTTTACTATACTTGAGCACAAAATATTAGAGTTAAAATAATTTTTAGTAAGATTATTGTTTCAAGCCTGTAATCTTGCTTTCCTCAGTTTAATTCTCACGGAGAAATTGTTGAAGGTAAGATTATTGATTTTCTAGTAAAAATATTCTCACGAAGTTTTTACTACGCTCGAGCACAATTCAGGTAAGATATTTCAGTTTAATCGTCACTAGTTTTAAATCAAATGATNATTCTACAATCTTCATTTTTTTATTTTGTTCATTTTTTAAGTTATATTTTATTTATTTTTATTATTATATAATTGTAAATACTTGTTTTTACTATTCTAGTTCTAAGAGTATCCTTTGTACTATTCTATATTACTATTATAACTATTACTTTTACTATATCTTTATAAAATAATATTTTATTCAACTTTTTTTAATTGATAGTACTTTAATCCTTCAACATACTTGATTTATTATTGGTTTTTTTCCATATAACGTAATTAGTATTATATTATTTCTTTTGATGGTTAGTTACAACTTACTGTTTTAGTTAACTATAATATTACCGTACTAATTTTTTTTAATTCATTTTTAAAACTATCTATTACTATTTTAGGAACTGTCTTTATTTTACTTTAATTTCAGATAGTTTATGACCCGCTCTTCTGCAAAAGAGTTGGCCAATTACGATCCTGAAATTGAAAAAACTTTGCGATTGTGCAGGAAAGGACAAATATCGTCTCAAAACATAACTTGTAACAGAATGGAGCACCAATTAGAAGATGATAACAATCCACTACAAATTCCACCACCAGCTCATGTAGAGGAGCAGTTTGATGAAGTGGCGCCAAGACCAGCAAACAGAATCCTAAGGGATTATGCTAGACCTGATCACTTTAACTGGGAATCTAGTGTCAGGAAACCTCCAGTAGCAGCCAATAACTTTGAAATCAGGACAGGCCTGATTCAAACAATTCAACAATCTTGCATTTTCACTGGTGATCTAAGTGAAGATCCACATAGTCATTTAATTGACTTTTTAGAATTAGTTGAAACTGCAAAGTATAATGGAGTACCTCCTGAAGCAATTAAGTTAAGGCTATTTCCTTTTTCTTTAAAAGGAGAGGCCAAAACTTGGTTACGAAGTTTGCCGCAAGGGTCTATTACCACATGGAACCAAATGACTCAGAAATTTTTAAATAAATATTTTTCCCCTGCTAAAACAACAAAGTTAAGACAGGATATATCTAACTTCTTGCAGACTGACACTGAGTCAGTTTATCAATCTTGGGAAAGATTGAAAACAATGTTAAGGAAATGTCCACATCATGACGTTCCTGAACATATGCAGTTGTACATTTTTTATCATGGTTTGAAACCATCTTCTAGAAATGTAATAGATGCAGCTGCAGGAGGTTCCATAATGGGAAAAACCACAGAAGAAGCATTGCAATCGCTTAATGAAATTTCTGAAAATGCCATACAGTGGCCATCTGAGCGTGTAATCATTAAGAAAGCTGCTACAGTAAATCAGGTGGATGCTTTAAATACACTAACACAACAGATTGTCTCTTTGGCACAAAAATTTGAATCTTTTCAGGTAAATACACAACAACCAAGCCAGTCTGAGGCTTGTGACTTGTGTGGAGGAAACCATCTAAACCACGAATGTCAAGCAACCAATCAAAATGATGAACAGGTCAATGTCATCGGATACAAGCAGTATCCTTTTGGAAGTCCATTAGCACAAAAACATCCAGGATTTCAATGGAGCAATGCAAATGGTGCTGAAAACTCTTAAAATTACCAAAAGCAACAGGTACAGAGTCTACCCGGATATCAAAATCAAAATCGTGGACAACAAAATTTCAGGCCTTATCAGCAAACAACTCCATATCAGCAAAAGCCTCAACAAGGCCATCCAAGCCTTGATGACCTTTTGTACAAGTACATTTAGGTTACTGATGAAAAAATGGAAAGCCAAAATTCAGCTCTAAAAAATCTTGAAATTCAGTTAAGCCAATTGGCAACTCTTGTGTCTGAAAAGATTCACGGTCCTTTACCGAGTAATACAGAGAAAAATCCAAAAGAACACCTTAAGGCCATTGCCTTACGGTCAGGTACGACTCTTGATGAACCCCATGCAAACAGACTAGAAAAGAATCAATCAGAACAACAGGTAGACAAGGGCGAAAATGTTGAGATACCCTCTCAACCATCAGAAGAGAAAGAAGCCAAGAAAAAAGAAGAAAAAAATACTAAAAATTTGACTTCTTTCCCTGTTACAATTCCTTTCCCACAAAAGATGAAAAGAGAAAAGTTTGATAATCAATTTGCAAAGTTTTTGGAGATTTTAAAACAAATTCACATTAACATTCCTTTTACTGTTAAAAAAGTCTTGTTCAGGTAGTACCAAAAAAAGGAGGTATGACAGTGATAAAAAATAAAAATAATGAACTAATACCTACCAGGACCGTCACAGGATGGAGAGTCTGTATAGATTATAGACGTCTTAATGATGCCACTAGAAAAGATCACTTTCCTTTGCCATTTATTGATCAAATGTTAGACAGAATTGCAAGATATGAGTTTTATTGTTTTCTTGATGGCTATTCAGGGTATAACCAAATACCAATCGCACCAGAAGATCAAGATAAGTCAACTTTCACATGTCCTCATGGAACATATGCATAAAGGAGAATGCCATTTGGTTTGTGCAACGCTCCTGCTACATTTCAGCGTTGCATGTCAGCAATTTTTTCTGACACGACTGAAAATTTTCTTGAAATTTTCATGGATGATTTTACACTCTTCGGCAAGGATTTTGAGGATTGTCTTCACCACTTAACCTTAGTTCTTAAGAGATGTGAAGAGACAAACTTAATTCTTAATTGGGAAAATGTCATTTTATGGTTACTGAGGGAATTGTTTTAGGACATAAAATCACTGCTAAAGGGATAGAAGTTGATGTCACGACCCAAAATCCACTAAGGGTCGTGATGGCGCCGGACACTGCTGTCAGGCAAGCCAACCAATTTACTTAATCAAATTCTCGTTTTAATAGTTCTGCAATCTATGATTTTCCTTCAAATTTAGCAATTTTAAAGAATATAATCTCAAATCAAATTTAAATGATACGTAGTCAATACCATATTCAAACCATCCCAAAACCCGGTGTCACAAGTGCATGAGCATCTACTGATAAGGAAATAAAATACAACATCCGTCCGGAATACAATGGACAGGAAATAAATACAATGTACTGATGAGGGCTATACTAGCTGCGGGCCGCCTCGAATAGTGCAACTCACCTAGCCCCAAATCATCCGCGCTGCTATGCCCGGTGGCTGCTAGAAATAAATATACCTGTGTAACAAAAATGCACAGAAGTGTAGTATGAGTACGTAAACAACGTGTACTCAATGAGTATCCCGCATAATCTCGAAGAAGTAGAGACGAGATGGTCAACTTCGTCACTCACTAGAGGTCAATTGACAATATACTAAAAATGTGAGGAAATCATGGATTTATATAGCAGTTCTAATTCACGAAGCCAGAAAACAGATAAACGACTTCAACAAATAATCAAGGACTTTCAAGGTTTACTCTTTATTATCTTCTCAATTTATATCAAGCCACGAAGGGCAATTTTCACATTTACAGTTCTCAAGTAACAATATAACATGCACAATCACACCGAGGCGACGACCCGATCCAACAGAAATAAACTGTGCACTTGCCAAGGGTCGACGACGCGCCTATAGATGCATCTATTTAATCTGCCGAGGCGTTCGGCCCGTTCCAAAATAAATACATAGTGACATTCAATCAAGAAGCCAACATGGGGCAATTATTCAAGGAAAAGCTAATTCTCTTTCAACAATTTACGAAAATGAGGTTTAGATCTTGTTAGAAATTCATTTACTATTTGGATGTGGATTAAGCGATTCAACTATCCATAAGATTACAATTATTCAAAGTATAGCATGCTTTTGGGTCCTAGACTACCCGGACAATAGCATAATAGTAGCTACGCACGGACTCTCGTCACCTCGTGCATACGTAGCCCCCACAAACAGGAGCACATAATCAATTATTTCACCTATGGGGACAATTCCCTCTTACAAGGTTAGAAAGGAGACTCACCTCGCTCCGAAGATCCATAATCGGCAATCCATGCCCTTCCGAGGACCCCAATTGATGCACCATGCTCCAAAACTAGCTAACGGTTACGCAAATCCATTAATTTATGCTCAAATATTCATTACAAACTAATTTATAGCAATTCCTAACTCCGATCGAAAAGTTGACCAAAACGCCCTCGGGCCCACGTGCCCGGAATCCGAAATTTTTTGAAGATAAAGATTACCCATGACCTTGGGAACTCAAATATATAATTTTCTCTAAATTCCATACTCAATATCGTGGCCAAATTCCAAGAAATGCCAATTTCTAGGTTTTCCACCAAAACCTAAATTTTCCATAATTTCCTTGCCTAAATCCATGTATAAACTTGATATTTAACTCAAAGCTAGCATAAATTACTTACCTCACAATGAGTGACGAAAATGGCACCTCAAAGCTGCTCCCCATCGACTCTAATGGAAGAAAAATGGGGTTGAAATGAACTCAACCCCGAACTTAAAAGACCTCACTGCTCCAGCTGTTTCCGCACCTGCGGTTCCTTCGCCGCTTCTGCGGTTCCGCAGGTGCGGTTAAAATGCCGCATCTGCGGTCTTTCCTGAGCCACCCCTTTCTCGCTTCTACGACTTGCCACCCACAGATGCGGTCCCGCTTCTGCGGAACTTTGACCGCATCTGCGGTCCTTTCCAAGATACTCCCATCCGCTTCTGCGACCCATTCTCCGCAGATGCGGTTCCGCTTCAGCGGTACCTTGACCGCATCTGCGGTCCTCAGTTCCGATGTTTAAACCTATCAAATCACGTTCGATTGACCTCAACTTTTGCACACAAGTCATATTCGACATTACGGACCTATTGCAACTTCCGGAATCGGATTCCGACCCCGATATCAAAAAGTTCACTTCCGGTCAAACTCCTCAAAACCTTCAAATTTCTATCTTTAGCCAAATGACTCCAAAATAACCTACGGACCTCCGAATTCACTTCCGATCGAGCTCCCAACTCTAGAGTCACCATACGAAGCTATTCACAGTCTCGGAATCCCAAATGGACAACGATAACACTGAAATGCACTTCAAGCCAAACTTATGAAATTTCTTCTAAAATGCTAACTTCCACAGTAGGCGCCAAAACGCTCCTGGGTCATCCAAAACCCGATCCGGGCATACGCCCAAGTCCGAAATCATCATACGAACCCGCTGGAACCTTCAGATCCCGATTTCGAGGCCGTTTACTGAAAATTCCAATCCTAGTTCATTCTTTCAACTTTAAGCTTCCGAAATGAGAATTCTCTTTCCAAATCAACTTTGGACCTCCCGAAATTCAATTCCAACCACGCGCACAAGTCACAATGCCTGAAATGAAGCTGCTCACGACCTTAGGCTGCTGAACGGAGCGCTAGAACTCAAAACGACCGGTCGGGTCGTTACATTCTCTCCCACTTAAATATACGTTCGTCCTCGAACATGCTGAGAACTACACTGAAGTAGTTCGAAATCACTGGTTAACTTCTCATGCGCCTTCCCGTGCTACCACAACTCAGTTGAGCACATTAGCTCGATCAATTCTGAAGATACTCTCTTTTATTCAAGCAGATACGCCTTAAAGCCCAATTCCAACATCCGGAATTATATGCCCGACCTGTTTCCACCATAAGGTCACCATTTTAATCACCACACGCTGCTCAAACATAGCTGCATAACTTTGCCGAATTCACACCTAGCATCTTACTCACCGGACCATAATAACCTTTTTCTGATCAACTTAGTCTAAATCCTACTAATCTGATGCTCCCATTGCACCCCATGACATACACAGGCCTTACTCTAACTCTTACAATGTGCCACAACGGAAGAGATGTGCAGAAATTCATAATCAACTGCCGAATCAACCAATCATTTGGGTCTATACTCCTGACAATAACCATCACCTCATTCTGAACCAAATAATGGTCTTAGCTCCTTAATGTACTTCATATAGTCAGATTGCACTGATCCTGAATCCAATGATCTCATCTTACCCAGTACGAACTGCTCAATCAATAAGCCACCCCGGACATAATCAAAGTCACATATGACGCCACAATGTGCCAATAGGCCATCAATTCGAACGCGATACCCAAGGAACACGAACTCTGGAAGGAATTACCTAACTCCCGCACTAATATGGACTTTCCTTAGAAAAATAGGAAGCGAGACGCACGAAAATAGCATATAGAAAACTATACTCAATATCACACTGTTGCGGCGCGCAACCCGATCCAAACATAGATCTCACATAAGGAGATTGCACATCGAGCACAATTTGCCCATTACAATAAAATATCAAATTTCGGTCACAAGCAGGCTAAGTGCATAATAACATCCCTGAGGGAACATCTAGCGCTATAAGCTAAGAAACCCAAGCACAACTTAGGTGCAATATACAATCTGAATCTCAAGAGCCCTTTGGCTCATATAACATCCTTTCTGCGCGGATCCTCAGCACGTAAGCAATTTCTCAAGCCGTCTCACAACCCACACGGCGCAACGTATCACTACACGAAATATCCGACAGCGAAATAACACCCTGACTACTCCTCCACAAGGAGCACATTACTGAAATGAACACAACTGGCCTGACATAGAGCCCATATTCACATTTAAATTCATCCACCGACCTCAAGTCGATCCCGATCATATCAACTAAACCAATAACCTTTCAAAGGTCCATATTAATCTCCCTCTTCTCATAACACACAAGAACAACCATCATAACCGGAGTACTCATCCACAGTCCACAACTCAGTAACTGGGTGCCCTCCAGGCACATATTCTCAACTTATCGATATCATCACAAATCTTCATACTCGGTTTAAGTTCTTCAATCAATCAAGTGACCATCTGCCACACTTATACAATCCTCCTAGGGGAAACACTCCCACAACCTTCCATAACAAGTAGTTGGGTCGTACCTCCAAACCACAGACCGCACTAACACTGAAAAGCAATCAAGAATCATTAACTAGGACGCAAAGACCCTTTCCACAAACACCGATCTCAGGTGACGCTGAAGACAATACCAACTTACCTTAAACATCGAAACTCCTTTCCTGCTCATCTGAGCTCGTGACATCCTTGCTCACGCCGAGCTGCTACCTTGATCTTCACTTCAAATTCCATACCATTCACTGCACTTAACATGCCAGCATACGATAGAACTTGTCCTTTCATCATAGCTTCGGAATCACTAATAGGTTAGCACTTCATCATATAAAAACATTCACTTAACTCACTTCAGGAGAGCCATAATGTCACACTAGTGAATTCTCATAACCGTAGAATATGCAAATCTCTAAGTATTGGTCTAAGCCACCATAACCCTTCCGGAAATTCTGCTTCCACATAACAAGCCATAATAGTAGTATGCTTCTGAACAACATCAATTGCGGCGGCTGACAAGCCTGATACGCACCATCACAACTCACTTGCATAACTCGATCACGCTGAGGAAACTGATCACTAACACCAATATGCCAAATTCAATTATGGCCAATCAATCTATCTTCTTCCAATTTATCCTTCATTACCTTAGAGATAATACTAACTCCGTCCACACATCACATACTCTATTTGCACTCATCTAGAGTTACCTTGAATCACGAAACCATGCTGTCTCAAATCCCGCGAACCACTTCATACCTTCCTTGCGCGCATATTCGCACCCTCAACTGACATGACCATTCTGCTAATCCTATTACAAATCCGAAATCTCTTCTCATTCTCCTCTCAAGTGCTATACTGCAGGCCAAAACATCACATAACATTCTGAGCCTCCACTCATAAGCTGCTGCACAACTTGATTCTTGACTGTACTTATAGGCTCGAAATCATTAGGCACCATACTTTACCTCCTTTGAATCCGTTAGGACCGTTACTGAGAGCCACCCGCTCTGACTTGGTCCCAAATATAATCAACTTCATAAATCTTATAACACATGAATACCCTTTCGACGAGGCACCCGACGGAATTACTTCCTTTGAAACCTGCATTTATACAAGGCATAAATCCTGAATCTTTCCCCAAGTCAGAACATGAGCCAATAAGGCCAACCATAGCATGCATTTCGACAATTCATTAGCTCGAATTACCACTTATGTTCCTTTCCGTAGCTGAAACAGCTCAGCAATATGCTAATAACCAGAAACCTCGCAAATAGCTAACTATGCAACCCCATCATAGGCGGTGGAACTCTCCCACTTAGCCCGAAGCCACTATTACACAACTTTGGATTTTACCAGGATTCTTAATCTCCTATTGACACAATCCTTTCGCAACCAACTGCCAACATGCTCGATATTTTACTATAGAAACCCCCTTTTTACACCAAGAATTATCAACAACATTCGCACGATCGATCCCTTCGCTGTATAACCATTAGAATTCTTTGCAGAAGCTCGCCAACCATGCGATCGCTAACCTGCTCACAGGGATGAACTACCTATAGAAATCACTCCCGACATCTTCCAGCGCTGCTACACGGGGTACAATCATTACGACATCAACAACCCGTCCTGAGTCTGAGCTCACTCTCCAGCTGCACAGGTCCATTTACCCCTCGTGGACATCATTTAAATGCGCGACAATATTCCTCCAATCCCAAGTTATGTTGTATCCTTCTCCATTCATGAATCTTCGTCCTATTATATCAAATCTCTTGCCGCATGATAGCCCATACCTCTAATTAATCCGTAGGCTTCAATCGCCGGCCACTATAATCCCCAAATCACTCCAGACTTTCCTTAAGGTGCGTAACCATCCTACCACCAAGCCCATATGCAGCATCCGCCGCTCTCCCACTTTGGGCAAACTCACTTCTTTAATCAGCTACCTGACCTTTGCTTCATACACCCGACCTTTTAGAAGTTCAAAACTCCGCCTGACACTTCCCGCACGCATTTCTCATCCTTTGCTGCTCGGTTGTTGCCTTAACAAAATCTATCTTCATAGCACTTAAGTCCACAAATCGCTACTAACTTTAAACCTCTCCGAAGGTCATCTTTCTCGAATCGCCAACATTGGAAATACTGATCCAAATCCTAAACCACCGCACCCTACGGTATCTGACAGTTGCATCTCCGATACTATTTCACAATATCTTGCCCCAAGGTGAATTGTAGAAGATTATAACACCGACACACTTAATACGTTCAATTTGGACAACAACACCCCAACATAGAAGGAAAATCCACTACGCTTGCAAATACCAAATCTCATTACTTCCACCAGCCCACATCTGACCATCCTTAGTCCGCTTGCCTTTCGCCTTCCGGGAATAAAATACTAAATCCCTTGCTTAAGCACTGTGTCGACCTCTCTTCAAGTCATTCACAGCCCCGACACGTGGGCAACATCCTACCATCATATCACTACTGCAGAACAATCGTTTTAAGCATCATGGCAACTGGTGCCTAGCCTCAAAGCCCTCAGAAGTATCGTTACTGAGTTGGAATAATAAAATATTCTTCCATAAGGCGACGATAATAATCCCATCAACTATACCGGGAGAAACATTCCGCACCGCATTCGTAGTACCATTGTGCTTTTTGGATTATCGATTTATAACAAGCGCTTCGCGCCGCGTAGGATTGAGTAGGAATGAATTAAAGGCATACGCCTCCAAGTATCAGATCACACGATAAGGAATCAAGAAAGGGAGGTACTCCTAACAGTCCTGCAGCCCCCCGAGGATAAGTACAGACGTCTCCGTACCGATCCGCGAGGCTCTACTAGACTTGCACATGACTCGTGAGACCCTAGGAACCTAGTGCTCTGATACCATGTTGTCACGACCCAAAATGCACTAAGGGTCGTGATGGCGCCGGACACTGCTGTCAGGCAAGCTAACAAATTTACTTAATCAAATTCTCGTTTTAATACTTCTGCAATCTATGATTTTCCTTCAAATTTAGCAATTTTAAAGAATATAATCTCAAATCAAATTTAAATGATGCGTAGTCAATACCATATTCAAACCATCCCAGAACCCGGTGTCACAAGTGCATGAGCATCTACTGATAAGGAAATAAAATACAACATCCGTCCGGAATATAATGGACAGGAAATAAATACAATGTACTGATGAGGGCTATACTAGCTGCGGCCGCCTCGAAATAGTGCAAACTCACCTAGCCCCAAAATCATC
>NC_031994.1:67252199-67264537 GCF_001879085.1 Nicotiana attenuata
GCTGCTAGAAATAAATATACCTGTGCAACAAAAATGCACAGAAGTGTAGTATGAGTACGTAAACAACGTGTACTCAATGAGTATCCCGCCTAATCTCGAAGAAGTAGAGACGAGATGGTCAACTTCGTCACTCACTAGAGGTCAATTGACAATATACCAAAAATGTGAGGAAATCATGGATTTATATAGCAGTTCTAATTCACGAAGCCAGAAAACAGATAAACGACTTCAACAAATAATCAAGGACTTTCAAGGTTTACTCTTTATTATCTTCTCAATTTATATCAAGCCACGAAGGGCAATTTTCACATTTACAGTTCTCAAGTAACAATATAACATGCGCAATCACACCGAGGCGACGGCCCGATCCAACAGAAATAAACTGTGCACTTGCCGAGGGTCGACGACGCGCCTATAGATGCATCTATTTAATCTGCCGAGGCGTTCGGTCGGTTCCAAAATAAGCACATAGAGACATTCAATCAAGAAGCCAACATGGGGCAATTATTCAAGGAAAAGCTAATTCTCTTTCAACAATTTACGAAAATGAGGGTTAGATCTTGTTATAAATTCATTTACTATTTGGATGTGGTTTAAGCGATTCAACTATCCATAAGATTACAATTATTCAAAGTATAACATGCTTTTGGGTCCTAGACTACCCGGACAATAGCATAATAGTAGCTATGCACGGACTCTCGTCACCTCGTGCGTACGTAGCCCCCACAAACAGGATCACATAATCAATTATTTCACCTATGGGGACAATTCCCTCTTACAAGGTTAGAAAGGAGACTCACCTCGCTCCGAAGATCCATAACCGACAATCCATGCCCTTCTGGGGACCCCAATTGATGCACAATGCTCCAAAACTAGCCAACGGTTACGCAAATCCATTAATTTATGCTCAAATATTCAATACAAACTAATTTATAGCAATTCCTAGCTCCGATCGAAAAGTTGACCAAAACGCCCTCAGGTCCACGTGCCCGGAATCCGAATTTTTTTGAAGATAAGGATTACCCATGACCTTGGGAACTCAAATATATAATTTTCTCTAAATTCCATACTCAATATCGTGACCAAATTCCAAGAAATGCCAATTTCTAGGTTTTCCACCAAAACCTAAATTTTCCATAATTTCCTTGCCTAAATCCATGTATAAACTTGATATTTAACTCAAAGCTAGCATAAATTACTTACCTCATGATGAGTGACGAAAATGGCACCTCAAAGCTGCTCCCCATCGACCCCAATGGAAGAAAAATGGGGTTGAAATGAACTCAACCCCAAACTTAAAAGACCTCACTGCTCCAGTTGTTTTCGCACCTGCGGTTCCTTGGCCGCTTCTGCGGTTTCGCAGGTGCGGTTAAAATGCCGCATCTGCGGTCTTTCCTGAGCCACCTTTTCTCGCTTCTGCGACTTGCCACCTGCAGATGCGGTCCCGCTTCTGCGGAACTTTGACCGCATCTGCGGTCCTTTCCAGGATACTCCCATCCGCTTCTGCGACCCATTCTCCGCAGATGCGGTTCCGCTTCTGCGGTACCTTGACCGCATCTGCAGTCCTCAAGCCTTGGACCAAAGCTTGCCTATGCGGCTCCCTGTCTGCTTCTGCGGTGCCGCTTCTGTGGTCAACCCACCGCAGAAGCGAAAATACGAGCAACCAGATTCCTTCAGCAGTCCAAAAATCCAAATTTCGATCCGTTAACCACCCGGAATCCACCCGGGGCCCCCGGGACCCCAACCAAACATACCAACCAATCCTAAAACACATTACGGACTTGCTCGAGGCCTCAAATCACATCAAACAACGCTAAAATCATGAATTACACCCCGATTCAAACTTTATGAACTTCGAAATTTCAAGCTTCTACTTCCGATGTTTAAACCTGTCAAATCACGTTCGATTGACCTCAAATTTTGCACACAAGTCATATTGGACATTACGGACCTATTGCAACTTCCGGAATCGGATTCCGGCCCCGATATCAAAAAGTCCACTTCCGGTCAAACTCCTCAAAACCCTTAAATTTCTATCTTTAGCCAAATGACTCCAAAATAACCTACGGACCTCCGAATTCACTTCCGATCGCGCTCCCAACTCCAGAATCACCATACGGAGCTATTCACAGTCTCGGAATCCCAAACGGACATCGATAACAGTGAAATGCACTTCAAGCCAAACTTATGAAATTTCTTCTAAAATGCTAACTTCCACAATAGGCGCCAAAACGCTCCCAGGTCATCCAAAACCCTATCCGGGCATACGCCTAAGTCCGAAATCATCATACGAACCCGCTGGAACCTTCAGATCCAAATTCCGAGGCCGTTTACTCAAAATTCCAATCCTAGTTCATTCTTTCAACTTTAAGCTTTCGAAATGAGAATTCTCTTTTCAAATCAACTCTGGACCTCCCGAAATTCAATTCCAACCACGCGCACAAGTCACAATGCCTGAAATGAAGCTGCTCACTACCTCAGGCTACTGAACGGAGCGCTAGAACTCAAAACGACCGGTCGGGTTGTTACATTCTCTCCCACTTAAACATACGTTCGTCCTCGAACGTGCTGAGAACTACACTGAAGTAGTCCGAAATCACTGGTTAACTTCTCATGCGCCTTCCCGTGCTACCACAACTCAGTTGAGCACATTAGCTCGATCAATTCTGAAGATACTCTCTTTTATTCAAGCAGATACGCCTTAAAGCCCAATTCCAACATCCGGAATTATATGCCCGACCTGTTTCCACCATAAGGTCACCATTTTAATCAGCTACCTGACCTTTGCTTCATAAACCTGGCCTTTGAGAAGTTCAAAACTCCGCCTGACACTTCCCGCACGCATTTCTCATCCTTTGCTGCTCGGTTGTTGCCTTAACAAAATCTATCTTCATAGCACTTGAGTCCACAAATCGCTACTAACTTTAAACCTCTCCGAAGGTCATCTTTCTCGAATCACCAACATTAGAAATACTGATCCAAATCCTAAACCACCGCACCCTACGGTATCTGACAGTTGCATCTCCGATACTATTTCACAATATCTTGCCCCAAGGTGAATTGTAGAAGATTATAACACCGACACACTTAATACGTTCAATTTGGACAACAGCACCCCAACATAGAAGGAAACTCCATTACGCTTGCAAATACCAAATCTCATTACTTCCACCAGCCCACATCTGACCATCCTTAGTCCGCTTGCCTTTCGCCTGCCGGGAATAAAATACTGAATCCCTTGCTTAAGCACCGAGTCGACCTCTCTTCAAGTCATTCACTTCCCCGACACGTGGGCAACATCCTACCATCATATCACTACTGCAGAACAATCATTCATAAGCATCATGGCAACTGGTGCCCTCAGAAGTATCGTTACTGAGTTGAAATAATAAAATATTCTTCCATAAGGCGACGATAATAATCCCATCAACTATACCGGGAGAAACATTCCGCACCGCATTCGTAGTACCATTGTGCTTCTTGGATTCTCGATTTATAACAAACGCTTCGCGCCGCGAAGGATTGAGTAGGAATGAATTAAAGGCATACGCCTCCAAGGATCAGATCGCACGATAAGGAATCAAGAAAGGGAGGTACTCCTAACAGTCCTGCAGCCTCCCGAGGATAAGTACAGACGTCTCCGTACTGATCCGCGAGGCTCTACTAGACTTGCTCATGACTCGTGAGACCGTAGGAACCTAGTGGTCTGATACCATGTTGTCACGACCCAAAATCTACTAAGGGTCGTGATGGCGCCGGACACTGCTGTCAGGCAAGCCAACCAATTTACTTAATCAAATTCTCGTTTTAATACTTCTGCAATCTATGATTTTCCTTCAAATTTAGCAATTTTAAAGAATATAATCTCAAATCAAATTTAAATGATACGTAGTCAATACCATATTCAAACCATCCCAGAACCCGGTGTCACAAGTGCATGAGCATCTACTAATAAGGAAATAAAATACAACATCCGTCCGGAATACAATGGACATGAAATAAATACAATGTACTGATGAGGGCTATACTAGCTGCGGGCCGCCTCGAATAGTGCAACTCACCTAGCCCCAAATCATCCGCGCTGCTATGCCCGGTGGCTGCTAGAAATAAATATACCTGTGTAACAAAAATGCACAGAAGTGTAGTATGAGTACGTAAACAACGTGTACTCAATGAGTATCCCGCATAATCTCGAAGAAGTAGAGACGAGATGGTCAACTTCGTCACTCACTAGAGGTCAATTGACAATATACTAAAAATGTGAGGAAATCATGGATTTATATAGCAGTTCTAATTCACGAAGCCAGAAAACAGATAAACGACTTCAACAAATAATCAAGGACTTTCAAGGTTTACTCTTTATTATCTTCTCAATTTATATCAAGCCACGAAGGGCAATTTTCACATTTACAGTTCTCAAGTAACAATATAACATGCGCAATCACACCGAGGCGACGGCCCGATCCAACAGAAATAAACTGTGCACTGTGCACTTGCCAAGGGTCGACGACGCGCACTATAGATGCATCTTATTTAATCTGCCGAGGCGTTCGGCCCGTTCCAAAATAAATACATAGTGACATTCAATCAAGAAGCCAACATGGGGCAATTAATTCAAGGAAAAGCTAATTCTCTTTACAACAATTTACGAAAATGAGGTTTTCTTGTTATAAATTCATTTTACATTTGGATGTGGTTTAAGCGATTAACTATCCATAAGATTACAATTATTCAAAGTATAGCATGTTTTTGGGTCCTAGACTACCCGGACAATAGCAT
Organism: Nicotiana attenuata; assembly: GCF_001879085.1. NCBI lineage: Eukaryota > Viridiplantae > Streptophyta > Magnoliopsida > Solanales > Solanaceae > Nicotiana > Nicotiana attenuata. The sequence goes on from NC_031994.1 coordinate 67,256,979, forward strand.
AATAGTAGCTACGCACGGACTCTCGTCACCTCGTGCATACGTAGCCCCCACAAACAGGAGCACATAATCAATTATTTCACCTATGGGGACAATTCCCTCTTACAAGGTTAGAAAGGAGACTCACCTCGCTCCGAAGATCCATAGCCGGCAATCCATGCCCTTTACGGGGACCCCAATTGATGCACCATGCTCCAAAACTAGCCAACGGTTACGCAAATCCATTAATTTATGCTCAAATATTCATTACAAACTAATTTATAGCAATTCCTAACTCCGATCGAAAAGTTGACCAAAACGCCCTCGGGCCCACGTGCCCGGAATCCGAAATTTTTTGAAGATAAAGATTACCCATGACCTTGGGAACTCAAATATATAATTTTCTCTAAATTCCATACTCAATATCTTGGCCAAATTCCAAGAAATGCCAATTTCTAGGTTTTCCACCAAAACCTAAATTTTCCATAATTTCCTTGCCTAAATCCATGTATAAACTTGATATTTAACTCAAAGCTAGCATAAATTACTTACCTCACAATGAGTGACGAAAATGGCACCTCAAAGCTGCTCCCCATCGACTCTAATGGAAGAAAAATGGGGTTGAAATGAACTCAACCCCGAACTTAAAAGACCTCACTGCTCCAGCTGTTTCCGCACCTGCGGTTCCTTGGCCGCTTCTACGGTTCCGCAGGTGCGGTTAAAATGCCGCATCTGCAGTCTTTCCTGAGCCACCCCTTTCTCGCTTCTGCGACTTGCCACACGCAGATGCGGTCCCGCTTCTGCGGAACTTTGACCGCATCTGCGGTCCTTTCCAAGATACTCCCATCCGCTTCTGCGACCCATTCTCCGCAGATGCGGTTCCGCTTCTGCGGTACCTTGACCGCATCTGCGATCCTCAAGCCTTGGACCAAAACTCGCCTCTGCGGCTCCTTGTCCGCTTCTGCGGTGCCGTTTCTGCGGTCAACCCACCGCAGAAGCGAAAACACCAGCAACTAGATTCCTTCAGCTGTCCAAAAATCCAAATTTCGATCCGTTAACCACCCGGAATCGACCCGGGGCCCCCGGGACCCCAACCAAACATACCAACAAATCCTAAAAAACATTACGGACTTGCTCGAGGCCTCAAATCACATCAAACAACGCTAAAATCATGAATTACACCCCGATTCATGCTTTATGAACTTCGAAATTTTAAGCTTCTACTTCCGATGTTTAAACCTATCAAATCACGTCCGATTGACCTCAAATTTTGCACACAAGTCATATTCGACATTACGGACCTATTGCAACTTCCGGAATCGGATTCCGACCCCGATATCAAAAAGTCCACTTCCGGTCAAACTCTTCAAAACCTTCAAATTTCTATCTTTAGCTAAATGACTCCAAAATAACCTACGGACCTCCGAATTCACTTTCGATCGCGCTCCCAACTCCAGAATTACCATACGGAGCTATTCACAGTCTCGGAATCCCAAACGGACATCGATAACACTGAAATGCACTTCAAGCCAAACTTATGAAATTTCTTCTAAAATGCTAACTTCCACAATAGGCGCCAAAACGCTCCCGGGTCATCCAAAACCCGATCCGGGCATACGCCCACGTCCGAAATCATCATACGAACCCGCTGGAACCTTCAGATCCCGATTCCGAGGCCGTTTACTCAAAATTCCAATCCTAGTTCATTCTTTCAACTTTAAGCTTCCGAAATGAGAATTCTCTTTCCAAATTAACTCTGGACCTCCCGCAATTCAATTCCAACCACGCGCACAAGTCACAATGCCTGAAATGAAGCTGCTCACGACCTCAGGCTGCTGAACGGAGCACTAGAACTCAAAACGACCCGGTCGGGTCGTTGCAGTTGATAAGGCTAAAATTAATCTTATAGCAGGATTACCCCCTCCCACAACTGTTAAAGGCATTAGAAGCTTTCTAGGTCATGCAGGTTTTCACAGATGGTTCATAAAAGATTTTTCAAAGATTTCAAAACCACTGACTAACCTTTTAATGAAAGATGTTAAGTTTGAATTTTCAAGTGATTGTATGAAAGCCTTTGACACCCTTAAAGAAAAATTATCAACTGCCCCTATAGTTGTGTCCCCTGATTGGAACCAACCTTTTGAGGTCATGTGTGATGCTAGTGATACAGCAGTTGGAGCTGTTTTAGGCCAGAGAAAAGATAAGATTTTTCGTCCAATTTACTATGCCAGCAGGACAATAAATGAGGCTCAACTAAATTATGCCACGACTGAAAAAGAACTACTAGCAGTGGTATTTGCATTTGATAAGTTTCATTCCTTTCTGATAGGAACCAAGGTCACTGTTTTTACTGATCATGCGGCTCTAAAATACCTCTTAGCAAGAAAAGATGCGCGACCTAGATTGTTTAGATGGAATTTACTTCTCCAAGAATTTGAGCTCAAAATAAAAGATAAAAAGGGAACAGAGAATCAGGTAGCTGACCATTTGTCTAGATTAGAGAACCCCCCACTTGAGTTATGTGATATAAAAGAAGAGTTTCTTGATGAACATATTTTTTCTATCAACTCAGTTGTGACTCAACCACCCTGGTTTGCAGATATTGCAAATTACTTGGTTGGAAAATGGATACCCCAAAATCTCACTTACCAACAGAGGAAAAAGTTGATATCTGATGCTAAATATTATTTGTGGAATGACCCTTACTTGTTTAAAATTTGTGCAGATAATATTATCAGAAGATGTGTACCAGAAGAAGAAATGACCAAAATTTTGTATCATTGCCACGATGGAGCAGTTGGAGAACATTATGCAGCAAATCGAACTGCCTTTGAAGTTCTAGAGGTTGGATTTTTCTGGCCAACACTTTTTAAGGACGCTCGTGCCTACGTTGCACAGTGTGACAGGTGTCAATGAACAGGCAATATCACTAAGAGAGATGAGATGCCATTGCAATCTATACAGGTATGTGAAATATTTGATGTTTGGGGAATAGATTTCATGGGTCCTTTTCCTTCATCTCATTCTTTTGAATATATCCTTGTGGCTGAGGATTATGTTTCGAGATGGGTTGAAGCCATCCTAACAAAGAAAAATGACGCTCAAACTGTGTGCAATTTTCTCAAGAAAAATATTTTTACCAGGTTTGGTACACCACGAGTCATCATTAGTGACCAAGGTTCTCATTTTATGAATAGACAATTTTCAGCATTATTGTCAAAATATGGTGTGACTCACAAAACAGGAACACCAACCATGCTCAAACACAAGGGCAAGTTGAGGTTTCTAACCGTGAATTAAAAAGAATACTTGAAAAAACGGTTGGAATCTCCAGAAAAGACTGGGCTTCAAAATTAGATGACACACTGTGGGCATATCGAACGACGTTTAAAACGCCAATTGGTACGTCTCCATATCGATTAGTCTTTGGAAAAGCTTGTCATCTCTTAGTTGAATTAGAACACAAAGCCTTTTGGGCATTGAAAGCATTGAACTTTGATTAACCCCTGCTGGTAAAAATAGATATTCTCAGGTGAATGAATTGGAAGAACTCAGATTAGAAGCCTACGAAAATGCCAAAATTTTAAAGAAAAAACAAAAAAATGGCACGACAATTTAATCCGACAGAAAACTTTTAAATTGGAGATCATGTACTTCTATACAACAGTAGACTCAGGTTATTTCCAGGAAAATTAAAATCCAGGTGGACGGGTCCTTACAATGTTACAGATGTTACTCCATACGGAGCATTGAAATTCAACAAACCAATGGCGGAGACAAATTTAAGGTAAATGGTCACAGGTTAAAATTATATTTTGGAGGGCATTTTGAGCAACAACCATCTATCACTTTAATAGATTGATGAAGTCTACAATTAATAAGTCGAGCTGGCGACATTAAACTCAGAACTATGGTTCCTTACCCGTAGCCATTGAGGGTGAAGCAATGGAGCCTCATAAGTCCAACATAGATTTAAATAGTTAAATGCTTAATCAATTGATCTGGTTAATATCCAGGTTATTGTACAACCAGAACATCTCATGAAGGCCTCTACAAAAACAGAGTCACCTATACAGGAGTAACTCCATGGTGATCGGTATGCCTAAGTAACTGGTTGGTTAACCATTTAATAATGTAATTCATATGTTGGCACAGGTAATTTTCTAGTTTATATACAAACTAGACTTGTTATTTATACGCAAAAGGTGTGTGGCTGCAGTTTCTTTCAAGCTTTCTTCTGCAGTTGTATATTTGAAAGCCAAAAAGATATATATATATATTAGATTTTTTTAATAATTATGCCTCTTGTAAAGTGTTAATTTATCAAAATAAAACTCTTATCATTCTATGTCAAATATATATTTTTTATATTTATCACATAACTTTCTTGTTTTTAAGTTTATTTTTATGAAGGCAAGAATAAATATCTTCAATACTTGGCAAGACATTCTGAGATTGAGAAGCATTATGATCAAAAAGCAAGTAGAACTTATAATCTATATGCTAGAACTTGCCCCAAATGTCTTTCGAGGCGAAATCCTAGACAACACTGATTTTTGAAATATGAATTTATGCTTTCTTTGTTTACCTCAGTCTTTTCTAGATATTGCACAAAAATTTACTACAAAAAAAATCCCTAGCACCTATTTTGAAGCTTGAAGACCTATTTTTTTCTTTTTATACCTCAATATGCCCAAATTTAAATATCACATTCATGCTTATGATTTGAAAAGTCCTTTTTCAGAAAATAAATTTGGAGCTCATTTTGAAAAAGAATCAGAAATAAAGAAGAAAAAAAAAAGAAAGGAGAGATTGATCTTATGTTCCAGCATTATAAGTACAGAAAAAAAAAAATCAAAATCAATAGCAAATATTTGGAAAGTCTGATCTTAGAAATATTCTACACCAAAACTGAAAAAGGCAAGTCACTACAAATATAACCTTTAACCTATCAGCCTGAAGCCAACATTACAAGCCAGAAAAGTCCTAAAAGATTTTAGAAATCAGTGTTTAGTCTATATTAGTGGAGATAGACATAAAGGGCAAGCCTATGGACAAAAGATGAAGAATACTCAATGCAAATGATCATAAAGTTATCAATTTCAGAGAAGTCTCAAAAAGAAAGAAAGTACAATTTTTGTTGAATAAAAATAAAAGTAAAACAAGGTAAAGAATTGATGAATATAGAAAATTTATAAAGTTTGAAAGCATGATAGATTTTATTTGATTACATTTTCATTTTACAAGAGTAGCCATAATTTAAAAAAAACAAAACAAATATAGTAATATATCTTTTTCAAAATTCTTTTCCTCGAGGACGAGCAAAAATTCAAGTGTGGGGGTATTTGATGGATATAAATTATTCTTATATTTTAATAAAGAAATATAATATTTTAGATATAAAACATGACCAATTTATATCCTATTCTCGCACTTTTCTAACAATTCTTGTAGGAAAAAGAATACATGGAAAAAGAGAAAAAGAAAGAAACTACAGTTCAAGGGAAGAATGATGCATCCGTGACAATTTCATCTAAGACTAGACAAAGTCAAGAGATACAAACTGGCACACCTCCTTTTCCTACACCCGCAAGGGTGTAAAGGAGTTTTTCCAATTAAAGGACAATCGAAACGGGATTCGTTTTATTAAGAATCAGAGTCGCCACTTGGGAGATTTATGGTTTCCCAAGTCACCGGTTTAGAATCCCGAATCGAGGAAATTATTGACTCTGTTTAACAGTCCGCGAACCAGAAATCCGAGTAAGGAATTCTGTTAACCCGGGAGAAGGTGTTAGGCATTCCCGGGTTCCGTGGTTCTAGCACGGTCGCTCAACTGTCATATTTGGCTTATTTATTTGATTATAGTACATGTTTTAATCTATGTGCTTTTTAACTTTGAACCGCTTTTGTTTCTAATTTTAAAGGGAATTGCAACGTCGTTAAAAAACGTCTCGAACCACGTCACATAAATGCACCCGTGATTTTTGACACATTTCAACTTCGTTGGGATTTGGATTTGGGTCACATAAATGTGCACCCGAGTTTAGGAAGGTAATATTATTAAATTCCGGGCCTAAAGCAACTAGCGTATTATTAACTTTGCGGGAGGCCATGAAATTCTCTAAATGGCACGCCCCGAGGTCTAAATATTTTTATAGAAGCAGTTAAGAGGGCCACGCTATTTATGCATTTTATTTGGCGCGGCGCACCTCGTTTTTAGTTTAAAGGCCAATCTAAAGAGGAACTATGATTTTCTATTAAGTATCGTCTCTAAAAGCCTAATTAATTAGTTAACAAATCAATTATTATTTAAAAGTATTCAAAGAGGCTCAGGCCTCAAGTCCACAATTTAAACAAGTAAAGTGGGGTTTTCAGCACGTTGGGCCTCAAAGCAGTCCCTGGGTATGAAATATTATTTCAGCTTTGCTTAAACAAGCTGTTCAGGGCTTTGGGTCCCAAATGAACCCGATACAAAGGTAAAACAAACTAGGATCTGGGCCAAGTCTGCACAGGCCCTCAGCCCAGCGAAATTGAATGGCTTAAGGCGGGCCTGTGTATATTCAAAGCAGTGATTATATAACTGGGCCAGATTAGGCCCAAACCTATGGCTTGGACAATCTAGGCATGGTTTCTAACCGGATTGAGATTTGATTTATTAAGTCAACCAATTTTGATGTCAATAGCGATTCAATCTATAGACTAACCTCAAGACCTAATTCCTGATGCATATGAAACATGAACTTGAACCTAAGAGAATGATTAACAATGGACGCTTGAAATATGATTTCTCATACAAATAGAACTAATGCGTCTTATTCACGTGACCCCATAGACTAACGAACACACAAGAAGGATTGAAATTCAATAGTCAATGATGTTAAATGAGAATGGATCACCTGTAGTTAAGCTTAATGAATCACATATACTCAACTTCTTCAATTGATCTCTAACATTAAAATCATGAATAAAATCGTCACTAATTTCTGATTTCAAATTAAACCCCTACTTTCAAATCTCTGATTTCGAATTAACACATGGTAATGCAAACTCTAGATTTTAAACTAATTCATGCTAACCCTACTAGATACAAAACTCATATGATCATGAGAGGAAATCAAATTGGTTTAACAGTCCTCTACAGTCCAAATAGTCCTGTTCAATTACATATGAAAATCTATCCTAAAACTACATGGAATACAATAGGAAAATAACGGAGAATCAGTCATCACTTCATTTCATGTCTGTAAACTGGGAAATTACAGGATGTGTACCTAGAAGTTAAAATATAATAAGAAGAAGGAGAGATCAGCAGCAGTAGTGAACAAATAACAGTGTCAAACAACTGAGAATCGAGTAACAGCAGGAGCAGTTTATAACCAACACAGCATCAAAAACAACCCAGAAGTGAAGCCAGCAACTACCACATTCAGTACACAACCAAGCGACTACTCGAATAGATCAGATTTAACTCGAAATTGACTTCAGCAAACTTTAAAACTCAATTACTGATAACCAGGAAATCTCAGACCATTTTGGATCTTAGATAGGCTAGAAATCTGAATTAAATGTTGAAATTCGAAACT
>NC_031994.1:67269679-67289617 GCF_001879085.1 Nicotiana attenuata
CATTTTTCTGCTTGGACCGGAGTGTTGTCCGTAGCATAAATCACCTCTTCTTGCTCGACTTGGCATTCCCCGAAGACTGATCAGAAGGTCTTTCTTTGGACCATAATGCAGGCTTTTGGGCAGGGTTAGAAAGAAAGGGTATCAAAGGCTCAAAAACAATTCGACGTGGGTTCAAAACTACAACTGTCGGAATCAAATCTCTTGCACAACGACAACTTCTGCCCTAGTTTCTTCCTTGGGGACTTTTGGACTTTTATTTCGGTGTGGCTGAACCTCAGAGGGAGGCTGCCTACGTACCCTTTCGGGATCAAGTCAAACATAGTTCATGTCATAGAAATTACTTTGTTGTTGTGATTTTTCTTTCTCTTCTCTTTATTTTGTTTTTCTGTTCTTCTTTTCTTTCCCTTTTCATATTTCCTTTTCTTTTATTTTCTTTTTCTTTCTTTTCTTCTTTTTTCTTTTTTCTTCTATTTTTCTTCTTCTTTTTCTTTTCTTTTTTTCCTTTTTTCCTCTACTTACTTATCCTCCGCACTTGCATTTCTGAATTGTGCCATTGATTCCGAAAGAGGGATATGAAAGAAAATAAACAAGGCTCAAAGGGGTAACAAAGGAGTAAAGTATTTATATAGCAGAACAAAACGCCTTCGTCATTTCAATCTTCAAAATATGCCAAATACAAACAAATACAATTAAACCAAGAAATCATACATAGTATCTCTTGACCGCATCGGAATTGATAGCCATTTCTACACATTTTCCTTCCACATATGTTAAATATAGTGCACCATTGGACAACACTCTGGTTACAACAAATGGCCCCTGCCAGTTTGGGGCGAACTTTCCTTTTGCTTCAGCCCAATGAGGCAAAATACGTCTCAGCACTAACTGTCCCACTTCAAACTTCCTCGCACGCACTTTCTTGTTGTACGCTCTTGCCATTCTTTGTTGGTACAATTGGCCATGACACACTGATGCCAATCTTTTCTCATCGATCAAACTCAACTGTTCCAAGCGGGTTTTCACCCATTCATCATCATCGATCTCAGCCTTCGCGATAATTCGAAGGGACGGGATTTCCACTTCTGCGGGTATCACTGCTTCGGTGCCATACACCAATGAATAAGGAGTCGCCCATACTGAAGTACGAACAGTGGTGCGGTACCCCAACAATGCAAAAGGCAGCTTTTCATGCCACTGTCTAGAATCCTCTACCATTTTCCGAAGTATTTTCTTTATATTCTTGTTGGCCGCTTCAATTGCTCCATTTGCCTTAGGGCGGTATGGGGTAGAATTGCGATGGGTAATCTTGAACTGCTCACATGTCTCTTTCATCAAATGACTATTGAGATTAGCTCCATTGTCCGTAATGATCACCTTTGGTATCCCAAACCGACAGATAATGTTTGCATGCACAAAATCCACCACAGCTTTCTTGGTTACGGACTTGAACGTTTTAGCCTCTACCCACTTGGTGAAATAATCTATAGCCACCAAAATGAACCTGTGCCCATTTGACGCTGCTGGCTCAATTGGCCCAATGACATCCATGCCCCATGCAACAAAAGTCCACGGTGCAGATATCGCATGTAATTCTGATGGTGGAGAATGAATCAAATCTCCATGCACTTGGCACTGATGACATTTGCGTACGTAACTGATGCAATCCCGCTCCATAGTAAGCCAATAATACCCTTCTCGGAGAATTTTCTTTGCCAGAACGTACCCACTCATATGCTGTCCACAAACTATGGAATGTACCTCAGTCATGATAGTTGTGGCCTGCCTCGCATCAATGCATCTTAACAACCCGAGATCTGGAGTTCTTTTGTACAACACTCGTCTACTAAAGAAAAACTCGCTTGCCAACCGTCGAATCGTTCTTTTCTGGTCTCCTGTGGCCTGTACCGGATACAGCCCCATCCTGATATATTCCTTGATGTCATGAAACCACGGCTCACCGTCAAGTTCCTCTTCCACCACATTACAATAAGCATGCTGATCGCGGACCTGAATCTGCAAAGGGTCCACGTAAGCCTTATCCGGATGATGCAACATTGATGCCAAAGTAGCCAAAGCATCGGCGACCTCATTATGAATCCTTGGAATGTGCCTGAACTCTATTGACTGAAACCGTTGACAAAGATCATGCAAGCATTGTCGGTACGGTATAAGCTTCAAGTCCCGTGTTTCCCATTCTCCTTGAATTTGGTGTACCAGTAGGTCCGAGTCACCCATGACCAAGACTTCTCGGACACCCATATCTACAGCTAACCTCAGACCCAAGATACATGCCTCATATTCTGCCATGTTATTAGTACAATAGAAACGAAGCTGAGCTGTAACAGGGTAGTGCTGCCCTGTTTCAGAAATAAGTACTGCTCCTATCCCCACGCCTTTCATGTTGGCAGCCCCATCAAAGAAAAGTTTCCATCCCGGCTTCTCAACTTGTTCCAACTCATCAATGTGCATCACCTCTTCATCAGGGAAATAAGTCTTCAAAGGTTCATAATCCTCATCAACTGGATTCTCGGCCAAATGATCCACCAAGGCCTGTGCTTTCATTGCGGTCCGAGTCACGTAGACAATGTCAAATTCTGTAAGCAGGATCTGCCACTTTGCAAGCCTCCCTGTGGGCATGGGCTTCTGAAAAATGTACTTCAACGGGTCCAACCGAGAGATGAGATAGGTGGTGTATGATGACAAGTAATGTTTCAATTTCTGCGCTACCCAGGTTAAGGCACAACACGTCCTCTCAAGTTGATTGTACTTCACCTCGTAAGATGTGAACTTCTTGCTGAGGTAATAAATTGCTTGCTCTTTCTTTCCCGTGATGTCGTGTTACCCCAGTACACAGCCAAAAGTAATCCAAAGCTGTCAGATAAAGAATCAAGGGTCTTCCCGGCTCCGGCGGGACCAACACAGGTGGACTGGCCAAATACCCTTTTATCTTATCAAAAGCCTCCTGACATTCATCCGTCCACTTGACTGCAGCATCTTTCTTTAACAGTTTGAAGATTGGCTCACAAGTTGTCGTGAGCTGAGCAATGAACCTGCTGATATAATTCAATCTCCCCAACAAACTCATCACCTCGGTCTTATTCCTCGGAGGTGGCAATTCCTGAATAGCCTTGATCTTTGATGGGTCTAGTTCAATACCCCGGCGGCTGACTATAAACCCCAACAACTTTCCAGATGGCACTCCGAAAGCGCACTTTGTAGGATTGAGCTTAAGATTGTACCTGCGAAGCCTTTGGAAGAACTTCCTCAGATCCTTGACATGGTCAGACTGCTTTCTAGACTTCACTATCACATCATCCACGTACACCTCAATTTCCTTGTGTATCATATCATGGAATATTGTTGTCATTGCCCTCATATAGGTTGCCCCAGCATTTTTCAAACCAAACGGCATGACCCGATAACAGTATGTTCCCCACGGCGTGATGAATGTCGTCTTTTCTGCATCCTCCTCATCCATTAAGATCTGGTGGTACCCCGCGTAACAATCCACAAAAGAACCAATCTCATGTTTGGCACAATTATCAATCAATATGTGGATGTTCGGCAGTGGGAAATTGTCTTTTGGACTTGCCTTGTTAAGATCCCGATAATCAACACACACCCTGGTCTTACCATCCTTTTTTGGCACAGGCACAACGTTGGCTAACCAGGTGGGATACCGCGTGACCCGAATGACTTTCGCATTGAACTGCTTGGTGATCTCTTCTTTGATCTTTACACTTATATCCGTTTTGAACTTTCTCAGCTTCTGCTTGATAGGAGGGAGTGCTGGGTTAGTGGGCAATTTATGAACCACTATGTCAGTGCTTAGACCCGGCATATCATCATATGACCATGCAAAAATATCTTTGTACTCAAGCAGTGCTTTAATTATCTCTTCTCTGAGCTGTGGTTCCAAATGGACACTTATTTTAGTTTCACGGACATTATCTTGGTCCCCTAGATCAACTGCTTCCATGTCATTTAGGTTAGGTTTGGGTTTTTCCTCAAAATGGCTTAATTCTTTACTGATTTTCTCAAAGGCTTCCTCATCATCGTATTCTATTTCGTCATCACACTCAATTTCTTGTATTACTATTTTGGAGTTAGATTGGCATTTAAGACTGGGCCGAAGACTCCTCATGCATGACATGTCACTGAAACCAGCATAAAAGGGACTGTACAAGAAGAAAAAGAAAAAACAAAAATAAAAACTATCAGGAATTAAGAGAAAAGAAATTGCATTTCATTAAAATTTAAGATAACAAGGTTTAATTCGTCCAAACGGACGGAACATAGCATCCGAATTACAACCTTGGACATAATCCAGATTAAACTGAAAGGAAATCAAAACTAACTACCAAGACTCCCTCCGGGTAGGAAGGGAAGTTGCTTCCCAATTGTTAAGCTTTGCCTGGGGCCCCACGAACTACACATCTGCCTTGCTTGGACCTTCTCCTGCCTCCAACATATTCACCTCATCAAACAACTTTTCAAACCTCTCGATCAGCTCCTTGTCGGGATCAATCACACAACTGGGCATTGTTGTTGCTAGGCGCTTCTTAGTGCCAGGCCTGACAAAGGAACGGGAAAGGCAGGGAATAGGTTTTGGAAGGGTCCATGCTTTCTTTTTCATCTTTCTAGCTCGCCTTATGTCCGCAGCAGTGGGGTGGAAGCCCAAACCAAAAGTATCCAGGTTTCCAGGAAGAGATACCGGCTGTATGATGCCTTGCAAAGAAACACCCAAGCCTTTTCCAGGTACAAATCCGTTCTTTAACATTTCCGAAGCCACCATGACGGATGCAGCAGCTACCTTTGGCACAGGAATACACTCTCCTTCCGGGATCTTTTCAACTGATACCGTGTCCAAGATTTGATAAACCCATGGACCTTTGTCGTCCTCATCTTCTATGAAAGGCACAGAGCGCACGAACTATCTTCCCCCTGCACCACAATCTCTTGCCTGTCCCACTCGAATTTGACCATCTGATGCAGGGTCGATGGCACTGCTTTTGCTGCATGGATCCAGGGTCGGCCTAACAAAAGATTGTAAGAAACGGCCACATCGAGCACCTGGAACTCCATAGTAAATTCGACCGGTCCTATCGTCAGTTCCAACACTATATCCCCAACTGAGTCCTTCCCCCCTCCATCAAATCCTCGCACGCAAATGCTATTCTTGTGGATTCTCTCATTGTCCACCTTTAATTTATCCAGGGTGGAGAGAGGGCAGATATTTGCACTGGACCCGTTGTCAATCAGCACCGGGGTGACCACAGAGTCTTCACATTTCACCGTGAGGTAGAGTGCCCTATTATGCTTAGTTCCTTCCAAAGGCAGCTCATCATCAGAGAATGTAACCTTGTTCACTTCGAAAATCTTGTTTGCTATTTTCTCTAGGTGGTTCACAGAGATCTTATCCGGAACATGGGCTTCATTCAAAATTCTCATCAATTCCCGGCGGTGCTCGTCCGAGTGGATCAATAATGATAGCAGTGAGATCTGTGCCGGGGTCTTTCTCAGCTGTTCTATAATGGAGTAATCTTGTGCCTTCATCTTCTTCAAGAATTCTTCTGCCTCTTCTTCAGTCACGGCTTTCTTTACTCGTACTGGATTATCTTTGGCAGTTTTAGCTCTTCTCAGCTCCTCAGGGGCAAAGCATCTTCCTGAACGAGTCATCCCATGGGTTTCACAAACTTCTTCTTTGACTTCCTTCCCCTTATATGTCACTTTCACTCGGCCGTAATTCCAAGGAACGGCCTTTTCACTGATTACTGGTAACTGAGTCACTAGCTTGATAATAACCGGCTCTGTTCGAGCCCCTTTTACGATCACAACGGGCTTGGTAGCTTCCCCCGGCACCACCACTTTAGCTGGCTCTTGCTTTACTATAACACTGCTCGAAGGCTCTTTTTCCACCACAACTAGTTCCTGTTTTATCACCACAACTGGTTCACTAACTGTTTCCTCCACCTTGATCAATGTCCTTCCGCTAGTTGGTTTCTCATTTGGCCTGTCCTCACTAGCCCTGATCATCATTATGGTTTGCGAAGGCTTTTTATGCTCTCCCTTTTGTACTAACTCAATCATATAGGTCTCATGATGGGTTGGCAGTGGATTCTGATTGATGTTAGGCGTCTCTGGGGCCTGCACCTCAATTCGGCGGGTATCAATGAGCTCCTGGATGGCCGTTTTCAATTTCCAACACTTCTCCGTGTCGTGCCCCGGTGCCCCCTGACAATACTCACAACTCAATGAATGATCAAGATTTCTTGGAAGGGGATTTGGTAACTTAGCTTCAAGTGGACTCAACATTCCCAATTGCCTTAGCCTATGGAATAAACTAGTGTATGACTCTCCCAAAGGGGTGAAAGTCTTCTGTTTCTGTATCCTCTCTTGCTTGAAAGTTTGGTTAGCTCGAAAACCTGTTCCAGGGGGGTTTTTGTAGGCTCTTGGAGGTGGGTAAGTGTTTTGGGGAGTTGGGTAAGTATTTTGTGGGGTGGATGCGCGCCATTGCGCGTGGGTAGGAGGTTTGGGGTATGTTTGGGCATGTTGGACAGAGAAGTGAGGATCGGGAGGTGGGTAATAGTGCTGTGGTGGGCCATATGGAGTGTGTGGGTAGGTTTGGGGATGGGGTCGTGGTTGGTTGTAATATGGTGATGGGCCCTTGGACCAAGCTCTTGATTCAACTACAGCAACATCTTCTTTCTTTTTCTTTCCTAATACACCTCCGGTGCCACTTTGGATAGCCTGGGTAGTTGCCTTGATTGCCGAATAGCTCACGATTTTGTTGGACTTAAGTCCTTCCTCCACCATACTTCCCATTTTTACCACTTCGTTGAAAGATTTTCCCACCGCTGATACTAAGTGACCATAGTAGGTGGGCTCCAAAGCCTGCAAGAAGTAATCAACCATCTCGCTTTCTTTCATTGGAGGATCGACTCTTGCCGCTTGCTCCCTCCACTGGAAACCGTACTCTCTGAAGCTTTCCCCGGGCTTTTTCTCAATTTTTGTCAGCGACAGACGATCTGGGACAATTTTGACATTATACTGAAAATGACATGCGAATGCCTGGGACAGATCGTCCCAAGTATAGCATCGAGCATGGTCCTGTCGAGTGTACCATTCCAAAGCCGCACCACTTAGACTTTGACTAAAGTATGCCATCAATAACTCGTCTCTTCCCCCAGCTCCTCTCATTTTGCTGCAGAACCCCCTTAGATGTGCCACCGGATCACCGTTTCCGTCATATAAGTCAAACTTGGGTAACTTGAATCCTGCTGGTAACTGGACATCGGGAAACAAGCACAAATCCTTGTATGCCACACTTACTTGACCCCCGAGACCCTGCATATTTCTGAATGACTGCTCCAAGCTCTTGACCTTTCGTATCATCTCCTCCTGCTCAGGGTTCTTGGGAGGCTTCTCTACTTCAGCTGAGAAATCAAAACGGGGAGTGTAGGAACATGGTTCTGGTGGTTTGAAGGTGGGTTCGGGTGGGTAATATTGGTTATCATGGGTTTGGAACAAAGGTTCACTAGAGGATCTGTGTAGGGCGGCGGGTGGAGCGGCCACAAACACAGGAGTAGTTGGTGGTGGAGGGCATGGGATTTGTTTGGGTGGTGGAGGTGGTGGTGTTTGGGAGGTGGTTCCGTAGTATTGCTGGTAAGTAGGGAAGGTTGGTGATGAGTTCACTGTGGGAGGATCTTGAGGCTGAGCTAACGGTGGGATGTAAGCAGGGTTAGCAGGGTAAGCTAGTGGTGGGTGTCCCTTTGACCAGGCCTGGTACATCTCGGCCATTTGCTGCTTCAGTTTATACATCTCCTCCTTCATTGCATTGACATCCAACTCTTCCTCCTCCCTAGTCGGATCGACGATGCTTGCCTCTAACTCCTGGTTGACCATGTTTGACTTGTCCTTAGAGCGGGTGTTGTAGGAATGGGTTGCCAGAATGCCAGTCAACTAACCACCTGCCTGGACTCATCATCAACGACAACTTTGTTAGCGGTTAGAGCATTAATAGATAAGTAACCGCACATTTGGGAATGAATGCACCTAAGCAGTTAACCATTTCTATTATGCCTTTGCTTGGTTACATGCATCATCCCGGCTTTCCTTTTCTGTATTTGCCATGCCTTTTCTCTCATTCCTCCCTCTTGTTTTTCCATTGTTTGTTTCTAGCCTTTCCCTCTTTTATTTTGCATTTTCTCTCTTATTTTCCCCTCTTTTTTCGTTTCTCTTTTTCTATTTCTTTTATTTGGTTACGGTCGAATCCTATGTAGATTGCCTACGTATCATGACCCCGCATGAATCATACCAAGCATAGTTCTTGCAAAATAAAGGTAAAATAGAAGCAAAATGTTTTGGGATTTTCAATTTTATTGATAGCAAATACTTCGATTTCAAAGACTCAAAACTGACAGATTAAAACAAACAGACTCTAATGAAGAGAAGAACTACAGACTCCACCATCCCTATTCTATTTCAAACGAAAATACAGACTCAATCAACTGACTGACTTTTAATGAAAAGAAAATACAGACTCGGACAACTGACAGACTCTAGTAGAAAAGGAAATACAGACTCAAATGACAGTCATGAATACATTAAAGCTCCTGGTGCCCGCGGGACATCGTTCAGTCTCGCTGCGGGCCTATATGCAAGTTCCCCTTGAAGTCTGTCTAGGTCACTCATTATCTGCTTCACAAATATCATTACCGATGCAAAGAAGGTGGTGCGAGTCATGTTCTCGCACACTTGGCATTTCCTAGTAATGTAGTGAGCAACGGTTAAGATTCTCTCTCTGATTCTGCCCTTTTCTTGAAGCAACCGCCCTATCTGTTGGGCCTTGGCCTCCAAAGTCTGCTCGGCTACCTGGTTTTGTTCCTGGAGTTGTTGCAAGTCCATTTCTAATTGTGCCAACGCCGTGTAGCAGTGCTCTCTTTCAACCTTGAATTCTTTCGCCTGTTTGATCATTTTTTTCTCTGTGGCAATGACCCTTTTCTTTAATCCCGTGAACTCATTATCGTATTCTTCTTTCAACTGCTTAACCATGCGGGCCCGTTCTTCCGCATTTTTAGCCAATTGTTTTCGAACCCCGGCTAATTCCCTTTCTGCTTTGTTGAGGTCAAAATAGTAGTCGTTCACGTTTTGCCTTAGATTATCTATAAGCTTTGCATCCTTGGCACTCCTAACGGGATTTTCGGCCGCTACTTTCATCTTTTGAATTTGGGCTCGTAAGGCTTCATTCTCTTTGGCCAATTTCTTCTTCTCACCCTCATCGGCTGCGGCTTGCACACTGTTTTCAAACAAAAGGTCGCGGACCTACCTTTCCAATTCTCCTATTTTGGCTCTGTATTCATTTTCTTTAGCTAACCAGGCCCACTGTTCTTGTGATGATTTGACAAAATCCTGGAGGTGAGGTCTTTTGGCCGGCCTCCCAAATGCAACTTCCCTTCTATACCAGGCGTGATACTCAGGTGACACTTCTCCTTTAGATCGATCCCGTACACAGATATTCGCCGCTAAGTATTGACATTCGCTCCAGACCTGGCGGACCTTTGCTTCAGGAAACTGGCCATCAGGACCAATCTCAACCACTTGGATACTAAGATCGTTGTCTTTTGGCACTACTTGGCATCTCCCGAGTTGCCTTATAACCCGATACGGAGCATAAGGTTGAATGCTCTTAAGACCCATCAAGAGGAAGTGCGGCCCCGCTGCTGGCATATATATGATTTCATTGACAGGTAACCATGTAAACGTCCACTCTATTTGACTGGCAGTGAGGGATCGAAAGTATAATGTCCAACCCGTGACTCCTTCAGGCAGGCTGACCCCCTTAATCCTCGTATAAAACTCCTCTATACAGGTTTTCTCTGTAGACCCATAACTCAGGAACTGAGGACGATGGTACAGGTATTCGGTCATCCACATTTGCAACAATAGATTGCACCCCTCAAAGAAGTCTCCTCCGGCTTTGCAGGCTGTAAGAGCGCGAAAGATTTCAGCTAATATCATGGGCGCAAGAGTGCTTTTGGCTTGAGTGAGTAGAGTGCTAACGACCCCGGCTATTTTTATGTCAATATTTCCATCTTTCCTCGGGAATACCAAATGCCCCAAAAAGACCACCATAAAAGCAAAACGTCTATGTTCTTCCCATTTTTGGCGGTTTCCTTTGCTACATATCTTGTTTTCCGGGTTGTTGAACCCTCCTATATGGCCATATCTGTGGTATATGAAGTGTGGAGTACAAAAGCCATTCGCCAGATCTGTGCACAGCTACGATTCTCGGGGCAACCAAGTACTTGTGTCTTAAAGGAACCTCAGCATTTCCGATGTATCCAGCTATTTCTTCTAAGG
Organism: Nicotiana attenuata; assembly: GCF_001879085.1. Lineage (NCBI taxonomy): Eukaryota > Viridiplantae > Streptophyta > Magnoliopsida > Solanales > Solanaceae > Nicotiana > Nicotiana attenuata. Next base: position 67,280,042 of record NC_031994.1, read on the forward strand.
TCGGGGTGAGATCAAAGTCTGAAAAATGGAACACGTGTGTGCCGGGTCCCAGCATGTGACCAATGCTCTTATGATGTCTCCCCGAGGCACAATCTCCAACAAACCGGTAAGCCCTTTCAAATATTTTTTGACTTCATCTTGCCCTTCTCCTCCTAGATCGTTCTACCACAGACGCAACTCCAAAGGGATTTTATGCATGATTGAGAAAGGTTCATTTTGAATCGTGCTCATCCTGCACATTTATTAAGGTGATTTAATCACTTATTTTGACCTAAAAGGAAAAAATGACACTATCTTTTTTTCAAATTTCTAATTTAAAATAGACAACCAGTTTTGCGGATACGGCCTTGTAGCACTTCGAGAAGAAGATTTTAAGGCTGTGCCCGCTAACCGTTGAAAATGACCCAAGGTGGCTGTTCTCGCAAAATCAGCCTTCCGGCGCCCTTTTAGGGACATTCGACTTGTTTTAGACAAGAATGGCCTCACCTGACTTATTCATGACAAAATTAAAATTTTGTTGTTTTGGGCTATTTTGCAAAAAGGGAAGTTGGACCCGATGGGGGTTGCCTACGTATCCCACACCCTGTGGGAATCAAACTGGCGTAGTTCGGGCAAATAAAACAAACTATTTTTGGAAACAAGACCTTTTTTTATATTTTCTTCTCTCTTCTTCTTTTTTTTTTCAATGGCAAATAAAACAAACTATTTTGAAAATAAAACTCTTTTTGTTTTTCTTTTATTTTTTCAAAAATCCGGCAGAGTTTTGGCACTATTTGGACATTGGTTTTTCTAAAATAGGTAATTAACTCTCTACACTGCTATTTCTCTCTTTTTCTTTCTTTTCTCAATTTTTCAACATTCAAAAAGTCGGTCAGCATGCGAGTCCGAGACAAATAAATGTACACGCAACACGTAAGATGCATCAGGATGGTCTTTTCATTTCAGGTTACCTGTCCTAGACGGACCCAACCCCTGTGTTGAGTCCCCTAAGTCATATGCACATGATGCAAATAAGCGTTCCTACTAGGGATCCGGCCTGAGGTCAAGTTATTCTAGGTTCAAAACCTGGGTATATGTTCTAGACTGTGCACCCGAGCGGACAACTCGAGTCGAGGAGGGGGCTACGTACCGGGAACCAAAAGGCCATCCGGCATAGTAACTTGTCCGGCCTCTTTCTTACTTTAAGGTATGACAATAACAGAATAAGGAGTCTCGACCAGCGAGCACATCCCCAGAGATGAGAAGAGAAGGGTTTCGTAGCAGTTTTATATATAAAGTTCAAATAATATCAAAGCGGTAAAAAGCAACATTTTGCACATTAGGTCCAAACATGTAATAAAATCAGATAAACAAATCCAAATACAACAATTATTCCAAGCTCGAATTCTGAACCCTGAACCGAAGTTCTGGGTTCTTATCCTCAGCAGAGTCGCCAAAGCTATCACACCTCCTTTTTACCTACACCCCGCAGGGGCGTAAAGGATTTTTTCCAATTAAAGGACAATCGAAACGGAATTTGTTTATTAAGATTCAGAGTCGCCACATGAGAGATTTATGGTGTCCCAAGTCACCGGTGGAATCCCGAATCGAGGAAAATATGACTCTGTTTAACAGACCGCGAACCAGAAATCCGAGTAGGGAATTCTGTTAACCTGGGAGAAGGTGTTAGGCATTCCCGAGTTCCGTGGTTCTAGCACGGTCGCTTAAACTGTTATAAATGGCTAAATATCTGATTTTAATACATGTCTTAATCTATGTGCTTTTTGACTTTAAACCGCTTTATTATTAATTTTTAAACAGAATTGCAACATCGTGAAAACACGTCTCGAACCACGTCACATAAATGCACTCGTGGCTTTTGACACATTTCAACTCCGTTGGGATTTGGATTTGGGTCACATAAATGTGCATCCGAGTTTAGGAAGGTAATATTATTAAATGTCGAACCTAAAGCAACTAGCGCATTATTAACTTTGCGGGAAGCCATGGAATTTGCTAAATGGCGCATCCCGAGATCTACATATTTTTAGAATTAACAGGGCCACGCTATTTGTGATTTTATTTGGCACGGCGCACCTCATTTTTATTTTAAAGGTCAACCTGAAGAACTATGATTCTATTAAGTATTGTCTCTAAAGCCTAGTTAATTGGTATTATTTAAGGACTACTATACTTCAGGTCCATGACTTTCATGCAATCCAAGTCCTCAGCAGTTTTTGGGCCTTGAAATCAGCCCAGGAAGCAGGTAAATGTTGCTGTTATTTTATTTAGAACTTGCCCAGCTTTGGGCTTCTGACATTGCCGTTGGGCCCAGGCCTCATATTAATTGAATTAAAAGGGAAATGGGTCTGGCTATTTTTCAGCTGGGTCTGCGTTGAGCCCAATCCTTACAGTCCAACTAACGTGAGCCAAAGCTCAGTCAATACTAACAATGAAACGAAAATAGATAATCTGACGATCTATTTTGAGCAAAACGTGATATCAACTAATGGCGATCTACCTACAAACTTAATCAAATTTGTTAACAATTAAACAGGGATTATCATGTTTATTGGAATAACAACGAACACGACGATGCTCAGTTTACAGCCTAGCACCTAATCCAGCATTTTTAAGCAGCCTTTTAGCCTTAGTTCACACGTTCTAAACAGTTCCATGACAGGAAATTAACTACAACTAACATGAAATTATTCTATCAACCTACCATGAAATTAACTACTACTAATGTTTAACTCATAATGTTCACATAAATCTAAGATATAGCAGCTCATACAGTCCAATTAGTACAATATAAACAATGACCTAAATAACATTATTGAACTAAATGTCTGAGTACACGAATCAGGAAATAAACTAAATCAAAACTCATGCTTCAATTCTTCACATAAATGCGTTCTTCACATTTTTAGCTCACAATTATCAGAGTTACAACTGTGTACCTGGAATTGATGTGAAATGAGAAGAAGGAGATAGAGTCAGCAGCAATAAACACGCACTGCAATCACAACCAGCAGTGGTTCAACCCAGAAATAATCTCAAATGAACCCAGTAGATGTTTTCACACCAAATCAGACAGAAAACCAATCAAAATAGCTTGAATAACACCAAACGGATTTGAAAATGCGCCCAAAACACACTCTGAAACTTCAGCAGCTGATCACAAGGAATTTCATGCCATTTTTCATATTTATCTAGGTTTCGAATCTGTAGCTAGCACTTGAAATTAATCTAAGAAAACTCAATGTAACAGTCTTTTTTTTGGAATTTTCTATTGTTTTTGTTTATTTTTTGGTTTTTGAAGAATTAGATCTAGAGTTTTTGATTTGAAATTCAAATCTTCAGCTTGTGAAGACTTGTGGAAATCTGGGGGGGGGGGGGGGAATTTTCAGATTCTGAAACTCTTTTCATAAAGCACTAGGCATGCCTTTTTATAGGCAAAGCCTAAGGCTGCCTTCAGATTCCTATTTACACTCTTAGTCCCTCTTTTATTTTTACTTTTTAGCTAATTTGTCCCTTATTTGTTGGCTTGTCACTCAAGTTAAACCATTAACTTCCTGAAAATCTATTTTGAGTCCTATCTAGAATGTTCTAGGGACTTCTATTCATGTATTTGCAGTATTCTCTTCTATTGAGTTACCTATACTACCCCTTTACTTAATCTGAAATTACCACTATATGTCAAGACTAACCTAGCCCTTTTACCCAGTTAAGGTCAACTATGGTTAACTACTCAAAGGAAATGAAAGTTCAGCTAAGTCCAAACTAATCTAATAAGCTCATCCTAACTAATTAATTCTAATTACTACCTAGGTAATCAATGAACTAATAACATTCATGGATCAATTAATTGAAACCAAACACAAAAAATCAAAACAGAACAGAATCGAAAATAATGACTAAAACAATCAGCATCAATTGGTCAAGAAGAAAATTTAATCAGATGAGAGGAGAATCGAATATCCAAAACTTAAACTAAAACCTAGGGCAATCGATTATCAACAAAACTCTACTTAAATTAACAACAGAATTAGATGACTTAATTCAAGTTGTCATTTATTAGAACTCAAAATAAATCAAACAAATAAGAATAGAGAAAGAAAAACCTAATTAGTGACCCCAAACAGATAGAACAAGACTCAAATAAATTAAAAATAATTAGGGATGTGAAGTTAATTCAAAAAAATAATAAGAACAACTAAGGGACTCACTGGATGTCATTATCTTATACCCAAAAAACCAGCGGAAAATGCCCACGAACTCAGAACAGGGCTTATTTGTATGAATCTCTTTTGAACACCCTAGGCTCGATCTCTGATTTGAAATTTGAGGCGTTGCAAGGATGTTTGAAAGATTGTGAGTGGGGATTTGGAATGAGAGTGAGACAAGGATCCCAGGGTGTTATTCCGGTGACATTTGGAGTGAGAGCCGCGCCGGACACGGCGGAGAAGTCAGTGGCGGCGCTAGGGTTTCATTGATTGTAGGATTTTGGGTGGGATTTGAAGGGGAAACGTTACAGAATCAGGACGAGGAGAAAGAGACGAAGTTGTGGTCCTAATCTGGGCGGGTTTAGACGATTTAGGGTTTTGAACGAAATCTTTGATTCATGATTCGAAGACTTCGGCGGGGATTTGAGGGAAAAGGTTTAGGGGTCTAGAAAGAGGAGGGTGAGGGGATGCTGTGGTGTGATTTTGGGACCGTTTGGTGACCGGCCGCCTCCGTGAGGCGATTTCCGGCGGCGGTCGAAGGTGGTAGACGGTGGCGTTGGGTTTCTCTGTGTGTGAGGTGAATTGAGACGGAAAGGGAGAGGGGGGGCATGTGTTTGGACAGTTATATATCTAAATAATCCCCACTTGAGAGCCGTTGGATTTTTTTACCTCGACGGCCAGGATCAAATGTCGTGAAAACGACATCGTTTCACTTAACGGGGGGGGGGAGGGCAGGCCGGGTTTTCAGAGGTGGGTTGGGCCATGGACTGGGTGTATTTCCTTTGGGCTGGTGCTTTTTTTGTTAATTAAAAATGGCCTAAATCACAAACGGCCCTTAAAAATCTTTTTAGACTTCTCTTTTCCCTCTTTTTTTTATTACCTTTATTTATTTTTCTGATTTTTGTTAAATGCAAAATTAAAAATAAAAGACCCAAATTGACTCTAAAATTATACTACTTAGTTGTCAAATAAACTAATTCCTAATTTAAAATAAAACTAAAACAAATTGAAAGTAGAAATGCGAAAAAACCATTTTTGTTATTTTTCTTCATTTGAAAGTAACTTAATTACTAATTAATCCTAAAATGTGAAATTAAAACCCTAAGCGCAGCGGCCAAATATTTTTGTACTTTTATGAATTAAAATGTGCAAACAAAACGCCAACAATTAACCTAAAATGCCACAATAGTTCACGAAATTGCAAATAATAAAAGAAATTATTTTGTTTTGAAACTATGGGAATGATTCATATAGGGCAAAAATCACGTGCTCACAGGAGTGAACTCCCATTCTCGCTGAAGGAGCAAAATTTCAATCAATTTAAGGTATAAATGTTCTTTTAAGCAGTATAATTATTTATATTTATGATATTTCCATATAATACTTAACTTTTGTAATACAGAGCAAGTGTGTATGGGAACACCGCTATAGCGCGGAAGTGGCTGCAACCTTTCATCTCAAAGCTCGCAAGCGGTTGTCGCATTTTTTCTCCAAAGCTAGAAAGTTGAACCAGAAGCCTGACTGGTTGCTTCAGAATTTATGGGAGGATTTGCAAAGGCAATGGCTTACCGCAAAGTTCTTAGAGAAGAGCGAAAAAGGAAAGAAAGCTCGCGGATCTGACAAGGGAGGATCCTTGCACACTGGAGGTGCGATCAGCCTAGGGACAATAAAAAGAAGAATGGTACGTAATTGCTAATTTATTTTAATTTTCAAAGTATATCTATTCTGTTTATTAACTAAAATTTATGAGTTTTCAGGAAAAGAAGTTGGGGCGTTCGATGAACCAAGATGAGTGTTGGCCCAAGTTCAGATGAAGTTTTGAAGATTGATAAAATGAACTCAGTCATGAACCAGGTCCATCATGTGAGACATAGTGTTGATATGCTTACACATGTGACATACGCGTGAAGAAGATAAGTCTCAAGGATCAGCAACAATATCTTCTGAATCGATCGAAAAGATTGCATATAGGATAAGGAGTTGAAGTCTCCTTATGAAAAGAGAATTATATCCGGATCAAGAATATGGATTAGGAGTTAGAGTTGTTCTTGGACTCGAATTGTCAAAGGATCCACAATTCGAGTTCTTATCAAACTCTGATTACTAACTCTATAAATATAACGATTGTTCTCTTTTACAGGTGTTGCACATAAGCAGAAGTTAAGCATATTTGAGAGCAAAAAGATCAAGTCTGATTTGCAAGCAACATATGCGAGATACAAGTGTGCACGTCTGAAGCTACATGAACTAAGATAGAAGAACCAGTTTCATCATTGTGTTTGTTTTAAGTTTAGTTCAATTGTAGTAGGTTTTCATATTGTACCTTTCAGTTTTACCTAGAAGCAATTGTAATAGGTATATTGAGTATTCAAGTTAGAGTTAACTTGAAAATGTCGCAATAGTTAAGGCTGTGTGCTACACTGGGATTAGAGTTAATCCTTAGGTTTACAAAGAGTTTTGTAAATGCAGTTTTTGGCTCAGTGATTTTAGTGGAGTTTGGGAAAATCCTACCGAGTAGTAGGTCGTGGTTTTTTCACCTTTTGAGCCAGGTGTTTTCCACGTAAAAATCTCTGTGCACTTTACTTTCAGTATTTATTATTCCGCAAACTGCTGTAGTTAGAACACTTAGAAGAACCAGGTTCTTCTAACGCGAAAATCAGGTACCACACAAATCACCCCCCCCCCCCTCTTGTGTGGCATTGACGTTTATAACTTCAATTGGTATCAGAGCAGGTTATCCTTGAAGAGGTTAACACCTTAGGAAAAGATCAACATGAGTGCACCACCTGGGAACTGGGAAGGGCAATCCACTGCCAGGCCTCCTCTCTTCAATGGCCTCTACTACTCCTGGTGGAAAAACAGAATGAGGGACCATATAATGGGAGAAGACTATGAGCTTTGGGATATCATCACTGATAGTCCTTTAGCCACAACCAAGAAGAATGCTGAAGGAGTGGATGTTCCAAAGACAAGAGTAGATTGTACTGCTGAAGAACTAAGGAAATGGGAGAAAAATGCAAAAGCCAAGAAATGGTTAGTGTGTGGACTTGGTCCTGATGAGTACAGCAGGATTCAAGGCTGTACTACTGCGAAGGAAATCTGGGACACTTTACAAGTGGCTCATGAAGGAACACCTCAGGTGAAGATGTCAAGAGGAACACTGCTGTATTCTCAATATGAGAATTTTACTATGAAGGATGGAGAAACTATCCAAGAAATGTATACCAGGTTCACTACACTGACAAATGAACTTGAGTCTCTTGGAAGGATTATCCTGGAAGAAGACAAGGTGGAGAAGATTCTAACTAGAGTTTTGCCAATCTCCTGGGAAAGCAAAATCACTGCCATTCAGGAATCCAAGAACATTGCTACTTTGAAGTTGCATGAACTGATTGGAAATCTCACTGCCTATGAATTGAGAAGGCAAACAATGAAGATGGATGCTCCAAAGAAAGAAAGAAGTCTGGCTCTCAGAATTTCAGAAGGATCAGATCTTGAAGATGATGAAATGGCTATGATAACCAGAGATTTCAAGAAATATCTTATGAGAGGAAAGGGTGCTTCAAAAGGAACAACATTCAGCAAACCGAGGGCTCCTGAGAAACAAACCAATGAGGGGTGTTACAAGTGTGGGAAGACTGATCACCATATCAGAAACTGCCCTCAATGGGAGATTGAATGGAAGAAAGAAAGAGCTGAAAGAAGAAATAGGAAGAAGGAACAGGTTCAACCAAAAAGAAACAAAAGTTCAACTAAGGCTATGGTTGCTGCTTGGGGAGAAACATCAGATGAGGACTCTGAAGATGAAGCTGAGGAGGATCAAGCTCTAATGGCCATCGGAGAATCAGAAGATGAACAGGAGGTAAGTATTCTACACCTTAAAGAAAAGATTAAGTTCTTGTCTAAAGAAAAACTGGCCGATCTGCTGATGGACTTCATAGATAAGTCTGAAATAATAAACAGTGAGAAGGATGTTCTGTCTAAGGAATGTGTTATCCTAGAAGAAAAATGTAAAAGGTTAGAGTATAGGGCTGATGAGAGCGACAACACAAATACTGAGTTGAAGAACCAGGTTCATCAACTTGAAAATAAGATTCTAGAACTTAGATCTGAAAATATTAAACTGAAATTAGGGACAGGAAAGAAAAGGGCTGATCAATCATTTCTCACCCTAGAGGAAAATCTAGGAAAAATGAAAGATGAACTGTACAAGAAAGATGAATTGATTAAAGTCCTAAAAGAAGATTTAGGAAAGGTAAAGCATGAACTAGACAGAACATGCAAATGGAACAAGGCTTCCGATGCACTCTCCTGGCTGCAAGAACATCATAGTAGCAACAAGAGAGGACTTGGATTTGGGACACAAGCTCCAAAATGGGATCCCAAAAACAAGTATCTCACACTTCCTGAGAATAAGATCTGCACACACTGTGGTAATACTGGCCATTACAAAAATGAATGTAATGCAAGAGAAAAGGCCAGTCAAAAGAACAAAGCCTTTGTTCAAGAAAAGCACAAACTGCCTGGTTGGGCAAAGAAAAATTTAATTCATCCTTTTGCCCATAAAAAGGGACCCAAACTAGTTTGGGTTCCTAAGACTAACCCATGATTTCTTTTTGCAGGACCAAGTGAAGGGAAGTAGCCAAATATGGTACATGGATAGTGGCTGCTCAAAACATATGACTGGTAACAAGAACCAGTTCCTTTCACTTGAGAACCTAAAAGGAGGTAATGTCTCCTTTGGAAATGGAAAGAAAGGTGAGATCATTGGTGTTGGAAAGGTAGGAAAGACAGACTCTCATTCCATTGAGAATGTCTATTTGATAGATGGCTTAAAATATAGCCTGATAAGTGTGTCACAACTGTGTGACAGAGGTAACCTTGTGGCTTTCACTTCCACAAAATGTTTTGTGATTAGCCTTACTACTGACAAGATTGTTTTGCAGGGAAGGAGAGTTAACAATATTTACATTGTAGATCTGTCAACTCTCTCTGAAAATGAACTAACTTGCTTGAGTGTGTTAATTAATGATCCCCTCCTTTGGCACAAAAGACTTGGCCATGCCAGTCTAAATCAATTGAACAAATTAGTCTCCAAGGACTTGGTGATAGGGTTACCTAATATCAAGTTCAAGGAAGACAAAGTTTGTGAGGCATGTGCAAGGGGGAAGCAGGTAAGGTCATCCTTCAAACCTAAGAAAATGGTAAGTACGTCCAAGACGTTGGAACTGGTTCATATGGATCTTTGTGGTCCAATGAGAACCATGAGCAGAGGTGGTAAAAAGATATGTAATGGTGCTTGTTGATGATTATTCTAGATTTACCTGGGTATTGTTTCTAACTTCTAAAGATGAAGCATTTGAAATGTTCA
>NC_031994.1:67292555-67479903 GCF_001879085.1 Nicotiana attenuata
TTTTGTGATGAAAATGGAATAGATCATAATTTTTCTGCCCCTAGGACTCCTCAACAAAATGGGGTAGTTGAAAGGAAGAACAGGACCCTTGAGGATATGGCAAGGACCATGCTACTTTCCAGTAAACTACCTCATAGCTTCTGGGCAGAGGCTATAAACACTGCTTGTTATATAATAAATAGATGCATGACTAGACCTCATGTAGAGAAAACTCCCTATGAGTTACTTAAAGGGAGAAAACCAAACATATCCCATCTTAGGGCTTTTGGGTGTAAGTGCTATGTGCACAATAATGGCAAAGACTCCCTAGGTAAGTTTGATCCCAGAAGTGATGAGGGAGTATTCTTGGGATATTCTTCACATAGCAAAGCATACAAAGTGTTTAATAAAAGAACTCTATGTGTTGAAGAGAGTGTACATGTTGTGTTTGATGAATCTAACACTCTTTCTGAGAGACAGGAACATGAAGATGAAGCCATTGGACTGGTGAGACAATTGACTGAAGCCACAGCACAAGTAAAAGTGGCATCAAAGGAAAGAGCAGGTGATGGAACAGGTCCTCTCACCCAGGGCAACCTGACAGGGGGAACCAATCTGAAGGAACTTATACCTGAACCTGTTCCTCTGCAGCATAACTATGAAGGAGAATCTAGCAGGAACCAGATGGTGGGGAAATCTTACAAGTACCTGAGTTCTCACCCCATTGAGAACATCATCAATGATCCAACATCTGGGGTCAAGACAAGATCACAATTGAAGAACCTGTGTGCATTTGATGCTTTTCTGTCCCTCATTGAACCTAAAAATGTGAGTGAAGCTCTACAAGATGCAGATTGGGTCAATGCTATGCAAGATGAGCTCAATCAGTTTGAAAGAAGCCAAGTCTGGCACTTAGTTCCAAAACCAAAAGATAGGTCAGTCATTGGGACAAAATGGGTCTTCAGGAACAAACTAGATAAAGATGGAACAATTACAAAAAATAAGGCAAGGTTGGTGGTTCAAGGCTATAGTCAAGAGGAAGGCATTGATTATGATGAGACTTTTGATCCAGTAGCTAGATTTGAAGCAATTAGACTCCTCATAGCCTTTGCAGCACATATGGAATTCACTCTTCATCAAATGGATGTCAAAAGTGCCTTCCTAAATGGCTATCTCAAAGAAGAAGTGTTTGTGAGACAACCTCCAGGATTCGAAAGTAAAGAATGTCCTGATCATGTATACAAGCTAGATAAAGCTCTCTATGGTCTCAAGCAGGCCCCAAGAGCTTGGTATGAAAGATTGTCAAAATTCCTTCTGGAGCATGGGTACAAAAGAGGTAAAATTGACAGCACTTTGTTCCTAAGGGAAAAAGGTAAAGATCTTCTTGTTGTACAAATTTATGTTGATGATATAATATTTGGGGCCACTACAGATAGGTTGAGTAAGGACTTTGCAAAATTAATGGGAAGTGAGTTTGAAATGAGTATGATGGGCGAACTAAATTTCTTCCTAGGCTTGCAGATCAAACAAAGTCCAAATGGAACCATGATTCAGCAGCAGAAGTATACAAAAGAACTAATCAAGAAGTTCAAAATGGAAGACTCTAAAGAAATAGATACACCTATTGCAACTGCCACTAAATTAGATATTGATGAACCTGGTTCATCAGTTGATCAAAAGTTGTATAGGGGTATGATTGGTTCACTCTTGTATCTTACTGCCAGCAGACCTGCCATTGTTTTCAGTGTAGGACTTTGTGCTCGTTTTCAAGCTAATCCTAAAGAGTCTCACTTGACTGCTGTCAAGAGGATACTGAGATATCTGAAGGGGACTACTGAATTGTGCCTATGGTACCCTAAAGGTAGTAATTTCGATCTAGTAGGTTATGCTGATGCTGACTATGCAGGTTTCCTAGTGGATAGAAAAAGCACCTCAGGTATGGCTCACTTTCTTGGTTCATGTCTTATATCATGGGCTACCAAGAAACAAAATTCAGTAGCCCTATCTACTGCTGAAGCTGAGTATGTGGCTGCAGCTTCTTGTTGTGCTCAACTACTGTGAATCAAACAACAATTAGTAGACTTTGGTATAGAAGTGAGATGCATACCAATATTCTGTGATAGCACTAGTGCTATAAGTATGACAAAGAACCCTGTTTATCATAAAAGGACCAAGCACATAGATGTTAGACACCACTTCTTGAGAGATAATTATGAGAAAGGATTAATCTCAATAGAATTCTGTGCTACTGATAAACAAATAGCTGACATCTTCACCAAAGCACTGAATAGGGAAAACTTTGAAAGGAACAGGTTGGAATTAGGGATGATTAAGATCACCTAAAAGGAACCAGTTCAGAATGCAATGAAAAAAAAAACAACAACTTTTTTTGGTTAGAAGTTCTGATTTTATGTAAACTAATTCTTACTCAGTCTCATACTCTAATCAGTATACTCCTGTGACGTGTGTTTATATTAATTCATTGATCTCTTACAAAGTCTTTTTTCTATTCTGATATATGAGGCATAATCAAGAGGAGTTCTACTTGAAGAACCTGGTTCATCAATATATGCTCATGAGAAAAGGTCAGGTATGTTTCTATACTTTGCACAATTAAAAAAATAAATACTCCAATTATGAGCAGAAGTCCTATCCTAACCAAACTCCTAAAAATCTAACCGTTGTGCATTGAACCAGTTTCATTCTCTTCGAATTCTAAATAAAACGGGATTATCTCCTTAAAACTAGCGTCGATCAATTACCTCTTAAAACCGGAGTCCTAATAAGATTAGACCCCTGATTGACCACTTCAAAAGACTGTCATCACTGCACCTAATCATACTCTACTTTAAATACACTACTTTAAATACACTCCACATATTCCTACTACACTCCATAACCATCTTTAAGTGTTAAACCCCTGAGCATCCTCCATCTCTCCAAAATTCTTCAAAATTCCCAAAAATCCTCCAGAAATTCTCTGCCATGACTAACTCTCAAGAAAATCCTTTAACTCCCCCACCAGTATCTCCTAATACATCTTCATCTGTACCTCCTAGCGACAACCCTAAACCAAGATTCCGCAGGCAAAAAATATTGGCTAGAAAGACTGTTGCTACTGGTGTTTTGAGAACAGCTCTCAACGAAAAATTGAAAGCAAGTCAAAGAGGGGGAAGCTCTGAAAAAGAATCATCTGACTCAAGTTCTGAGTCTGAAGCTTTTGTTTCTGCAAGCGATGGAGAAAAACGTGGTTCTTCTGAATCGGACAAAAATCAAGAAACTCCTAAAGAGGTAAATACATGCTATGTTTTTTCTGATGTAGTGGAGAAAGTAGATGATAGGTTTGTGTTAGTGGGATCTGTGAGAGATGTAAGTGAGGGAGAATCGAAGAGGAAGGGAAAGAAAAAGAAAGGTGAAATTCTTGCAATTTGTGGAGGAGTTGAGGAGAGTGGCAACAAGCCAGGGGGAAGTGAATCTGGAGAAGCTGCTGAAGGTCTTGTGAACTTGAGTGAACATTAAGATGGACCTAGTTCATCTGTGGAAGAAACCTTGGCTGAAATTCTAATGAAAGTTGGAGAAAGCTATGATCCCAAGAAGCGCAAAGCTTCTTCTCAAAAGGCTCCAACTGCCTCTAAGCCAAGAAGAGCAAGGTGTCATCTCCTAAGTCTACTGTTCCTTCAGCACCAAAGGTGAAAGCTACCAGAAGCAGGGTAAGGCAAAGCGAGGCTGAGTTGCAGAAAGCCTTAGAGGCAAGCAAGAAAAAGAACAAAGAAAAAGGAAAAGCTAAAGTTCTGGAAAGTTCTGTGGCTGCAGAAGAAGAGGAGGAAGAGATGGAACTGGTCCATCAGGAGAGAGGTACAACTGAGGAGGTTCCCACTCCTAAACCTAAGAAATCCAAGACTTCTACCAAGAAGTCTTCAGAATCTATCTCTGCTGAACCCTCCCTGGCAAAAAGAACCAGGTCTGCAGTTAAAGGAAAACAAGTGAAAGTTCCTGAAGAAGAAGAAGCTTGGAGTGGAGAAGAAGAAGAAGAAGAGGAATCTGAGAAAGAGCAGGACAGGTTTATCCTTTTTGGAAAAAGAAAAATATTGAAAGGAAGAATTCTGAAAGACCTGGAGGAGCCAGGCATGAAAAGATTGGTTGATGCACTGGAAGCACAGGGTTGGAAGGACATGGTTCTTCAACTGGATGGCAGGCTTGCAAGAAAAGAACTGATAGAGTTTATGGCGAATGCCACAGTGGTGAATGGGGTTGTTACAAGCCTGGTGAGAGGAGTAGAGGTGCAGTTTGATGCACCTAAGTTGGGAAGAATTCTAGACATACCCTGTGAGGGATATGATGATTATACTAGGCAAAGGTGGCCTTGTCTAGATTCTCTCCCTTCTGCTCTCCAAATCACCCGGAATTTCTGTGATACCAAGTCTGCTGAAGAAGTGCCTGAGGCTAGGTTTGTGCAAAAGAGTGAGATGAAGCCTGAGCACAAGGTGCTATTTGAATTTGTGAACAAGTGTCTGCTGCCCAGACAGGAGAGAAGGCACACTGCAAATTATATGGACCTGGTCCTTCTGGAGTGTCTTGTGACAGGAAAGCAGATTAACTGGCCTAGTTTCATTGTCAAGCTGCTGGATAGAGTGATAAATGGCTCCAAGGCCCATGCCACTCCTTATGGGTTTATACTGACAACTGTCTTGGCCAAGTTAGATGTGCCATTGAAGAAGTGGGAGATGGCCTCCAGCAAAGAGCACTTTGGGATCAAAACTCTGCAGGCTTGTGATTATCTGCTAAGTGTAACCCCAGTTGAACCTGGTTCATCCGTGAAGACTCCTGTGAACAGCAAAGTTAGGGCATTGGTTCTAGAATGTGGAACAAAAGATGCAGAAATTGCTAGGCTCCAGGCTCGCATTGCTGAACTGGAAAGTGAAAGAAATGGCCTCAAAGATGAGCTAGCAAAGGAAAAAGAAAAGAGTGAAGGGATGCTCCAAACAATGCTTAATCTTCTTCAATCCCAACCCTCTAGTTCCTCCAAGCCCTAGAACCAGTTTAGAAACTCCTTCAGTGACCCAGATTCGGGACTTTTCTTTTTTTTTTTTGCTCATGGTTGGATGTTTGTTTTTCTTTTTGTGGTCTGTTTTGTAGAAACATCTCCTAATCAATGACAATGTGCTTTGTTTTCTCTTGTTCTATGAAACTTCTGATCTTAATAGTTAAATTTCTGTGAAGCTGATTATTGATTAACTAAATCATGTTTTCACTTGCAGTTGCCCCAGTGGCCATGAGTAATAATTAACATCTGGGATTCTAATAAAATGCAACTTTTCGATGATGCCAAAAGGGGGAAGAGATATTGTGCTTTACTTTGTATTCTGAAAAATGTGATGTTTATAACCTGATTAAACCTGGTCCTTAATGATAAGTTAAATTAAAGTGTGAAAATTAAGCTGAGTTCCACAGGGTCTCTGATCAATAAAAGCACAGAGTTTGTCATCATCAAAAAGGGGGAATTTGTTGGCCCAAGTTCAGATGAAGTTTTGAAGATTGACAAAATGAACTCAGTCATGAACCAGGTCCATCATGTGAGACACAGTGTTGATATGCTTACACATGTGACATACGCGTGAAGAAGATAAGTCTCAAGGATCAGCAACAATATCTTCTGAATTGATCGAAAAGATTGCATATAGGATAAGGAGTTGAAGTCTCCTTATGAAAAGAGAATTATATCCGGATCAAGGATATGGATTAGGAGTTAGAGTTGTTCTTGGACTCGAATTGTCAAAGGATCCACAATTCGAGTTCTTATCAAACTCTGATTACTAACTCTATAAATATAACGATTGTTCTCTTTTACAGGTGATTGCACATAAGCAGAAGTTAAGCATATTTGAGAGCAAAAAGATCAAGTCTGATTTGCAAGCAACATATGCGAGATACAAGTGTGCACGTCTGAAGCTACATGAACTAAGATAGAAGAACCAGTTTCATCATTGTGTTTATTCTAAGTTTAGTTCAATTGTAGTAGGTTTTCATATTGTACCTTTCAGCTTTATCTAGAAGCAATTGTAATAGGTATATTGAGTATTCAAGTTAGAGTTAACTTGAAAGTGTCGCAACAGTTGAGGCTGTGTGCTACACTGGGATTAGAGTTAATCCTTAGGTTTACAAAGAGTTTTGTAAATGCAGTTTTTGGCTCAGTGATTTTAGTGGAGTTTGGGAAAATCCTACTGAGTAGTAGGTCGTGGTTTTTTCACCTTTTGAGCCAGGTGTTTTCCACGTAAAAATCTCTATGCACTTTACTTTCAGTATTTATTATTCCGCAAACTGCTGTATTTAGAACACTTAGAAGAACCAGGTTCTTCTAACGCGAAAATTAGGTACCACACAAATCACCCCCCCCCTCTTGTGTGGCATTGACGTTTATAACTTCAGTGAGCTATTCAAGGAGACTCATATTGTAAAGAAGAAGAAAGAGACGGATCAAGAAAGGTGGGTCGAGGGCCGAGCCTCGACTGTACATGTAAGTTTTCACTTTTCATTAAGTATTTTGATTTACTTTTATATAAATTTAGAAATACTAATTCAATGTAATTTTTCTTATAGGGTCGCTTCACAGCTGAAGTGCAGGAATTCATACGCAGTCAGCCACCTAATGAGTCGGGCGAGCCAATCCAACCTTTGGACGAGGATGCTGAAAGAATGTGGACGCAGGCTGCTGGCGGTCCAAAATGGGGGAAGGTATACGGGCTTCCTACTAAGAAATTCCATCGCTATAAGTGTGGAATGCAAGGAATAGGGACTTCCTCGCAAGCCGAGCTACTTGATAGGGATAGCCTCTCCGCTATGCGGGAGACTGTGACAAAGCTCACATCCGAGCTAGAGCGGCCAAGGAAAGAGAAAAGCTTAGAGATGCTCAGTTCACTGGCATGCAAGAGCAGATCAAATCTCTCCTAGCTTCTGGCTCTTTTCTGATTCCCCGGTCTCGTGAGTCATCACCAGAGGCTCGCCTTCCCCGTGCTCATTCCTCCCGTCATCCAAGTGCTCGTTCCTCCCGTCCTCCCCGTGATCGTTCTTCCCGTCCTCGACAAGTACATCCTTCTGGATACCGTCTTGGTGATGAAAGTTCATCAGACGATGATGATAATGATGTACAAAACAATCCTTGACTTTTATACACTTTGAACTAAACAAATACAATCGGTTTTCGAATGGGCTTGTAATAACAGTTAACTTAGTTTGGTTAGCTTAATGTGTTAGTTTTATTGAACTTATATTTTGCTGTTGTTAATGTTGTTGTTGTGTTGTTGTTGTTGTGTTGTTGTTGTTGTTGTTGCTGTTTATTGTTGTTGTTGTTGTTGTTGGCATAAAATGCCTGTTTAGGAATTTTGGTATGCTGACAGGTAGTGTAACTGCCAAAACAGGCTGTTTCTGCCAAAATTATACCAAGAAAAGCGACCAACATTGGTCGCTAGTTGGTCGCTTTTTTCTTTAAAAAAATAATTTTCTGGGCAATAGCGACCAAGGTTGGTCGCTAATTAACCCAGATTTCTCAAAAAGCGACCAACTTTGGTCGCCAGCCTACGAAAAGATATATATTTTCTGGAGAATAGTGACCAACTTTGGTCGCTTATTTATAAAAAATAATTAAATTCTTAAAATTAGCGACCAATGTTGGTCGCGTAAGTTTAAAAAAAATTAAAAAAATTAAAACAATAGCGACCAACTTTGGTCTTCATTTTTCAGATTTTAAAATATAATATTTTTTTACAGACCAAAGTTGGTCGCTTTATATTGATTAATAATAAATAAAAAAAACGTAATTTAAGATTAGAGACCAACTTTGGTCGCTAAGTTTATATTATTAAAAATAATAAAGCGACCAAAGTTGGTCGGTATATTGTTTATCCGGAATATTT
The DNA here is from genome assembly GCF_001879085.1 of Nicotiana attenuata. Classification (NCBI taxonomy): domain Eukaryota; kingdom Viridiplantae; phylum Streptophyta; class Magnoliopsida; order Solanales; family Solanaceae; genus Nicotiana; species Nicotiana attenuata. The sequence goes on from NC_031994.1 coordinate 67,300,445, forward strand.
GGTCCTTTAACCTTAGAGACCAAAGTTGGTCGCTAATTAGCGACCAACTTTGGTCCCTAAGGTAAAGGGACCAGCATAATATTGACCAGGCCTGTTTGGTCGCTTTTTGGTCGCTTTTGGACCTGTAAGCGACCAACTTTGGTCGCTTTTTGTGGTCGCTTTTTTCCGGATTTCTAGTAGTGTCACTGGAAAATGATGGACATTGGTTTATGAAGGTAAAGTTTTTTTTTCATGGAAAATATTTGTTCCATATCAAATTTACCTAAGTGTATTCTGTCTTATTTCTTAAACCGGAGTGCTGATACTGCCTAAGATTAATTTTTCCTTTCCTATTATTCACTTAGGGAAAATGATGGCCATATATTTGGTTTTCATGGAAAACAATTTTTCCATATCAAATGCACCCAAATATATTCTGCTTTATTTTCTTGAAATGGAGTGTTGTTATTGTCTAAGAGTACTCTAGTAGTGTCAAGAACAAAGAAAGCATGAGAGAAATTGAAGAATGACTATCTCCATTACTTGATTCAAATACATCAGATACATTGGTATTTATACACAAGAGAAAATATCCTACACTAAATGTAAATCCTACAAAATATTCTTCATATATTCTACAACTAATGCTACATAATATTCTGCATTTATAATGTAGAATATCCCTAAAAATATCCCATATATTCACCATATCGAGAATATATTAATGAAGATATTCTACAATTTGTCCATTATGCTAACATCCCCCCTCAAATTGATGTTGGTGGATCGAAAAGCATCAATATGCCTACTAGAAACTGATGACGCTGTCATGCCATTGATTTTGTAAACACATAACTATTTGAAGATCACTGGATACATGTGGAAGAATAATAACTCTTCTATCTACAGCTTCTCTTATAGAATGACAATCCACTTCAATATGCTTGGTTCTTTCGTCATAAACTGGATTGATTGGTTGCAATCTGAATGGCGCTTGTGTTATCAGCATGGAGAGGAGTAGGATTAGATTGAGGAAATCCAATTTCTGCAAGTAAACCACGAAGCCAAATAATTTCGGAGCAAGCAATCGACATTGCTCGATATTCGGACTCCGTTGAAGATTTTGAAACACGATCTTGCTTCTTGCTCTTCCAAGATATCAAAGAATCTCCGAGAAACATGCACCATCCCGTGACGGAGCGGCGAGTATCAAGACATCCAGCCCAATCAGAATCACTAAATGCATTAAGCTGAATAGGAAAACCACTAGGAAAGAATAATCCACGAGTTGATGTTCCTGAGAGATATCGCATGATGCGACGAACTGCCACCAAATGCAGATGACGGGGAGTCTGCATAAATTGACTGGCTTTTTGAACTGCAAAAGAGATATCAGGCCGAGTAATAGTAAGATTGTTTAACCAAAAAATGGAATTTCGATTAAAGGTTATAATTTAGAAGAACGCGGGTTACTGATAATCGAAAGAATGTATAAAAGAAAGCAATTTGGATAGCAAGAATATAATCAATAGAGAAACAAGTAAACCAAAGTATATTCAGATAGTGTTTCGTGTCCCTACAATTGATCAGTTATCTCCCTTTTATAGGTACCTTGGAGATATGCGTTTTGCCTATATCATAATAAAGCTATTATGGGCAATTAAAGACATTAAAGACATTAAATGCTACGTTACATAATCATTATATTTAATACAAATTCTCTAACATTTTTGGTATTTAAGACTCATCAAATACTATATCTGGACTCTCGTATGCTGTCAGATTCATTCTCTTTGACTCGTGGGCTTAAATGACTTGAACAGGTACGAGCTTTGCCTCTTCTTGAATAACCGCTCGTGCCTCTTCTTTTGCTTTCTACTCGTATCTATTGCAACTCGTGCCTCTTTGCCAGTTGTAATTCTTTGACCAGTCTATGTGTCACGACATGTCATCTTCATACCTCTTTAATATGTAAACTCAATTTTTCCAATACAGATAGTCCCCCCACTTGCCATTTATTCATCAATTGAATATTTGGGAAGTGGATCTCATTAAAACGAGAATTTTGTCACCATTAATGCTATGACAGAATCGACGCTTCAATTGTCACTTCCATTTAATGCGTTTCACACGTGTCACCTTCATATTAGTTCTGCAGTTTTGCAGCACTTTTTTAGGCTTTGTTCATGACTTCCCTGCTTACGAAGCGTCAGTTTTCATTATTATGGTCCTTCCATCATTGCACTTTTTTCCTTGACGGTTGCTTATCAATATAAATATAACTTCCTTCTTTGTCTTTACCACATAAAGTTTATCGAATATTCAATTTTCCAAATCTTTGTTTGCTCCTTCTTTACTATGTCTTCATCAAACCCTAACCCTAGGAGAGTTCCCATAGTTGATACCTTCCCTAATGCCCCGGTCAGGAGCAGAAGGGGAGGCAGACTTCGTAATTTAGGGTCTGTTCGTGGTGGTTCTTCTGTCCCTTCATCTAGTTCCGACCCTTCTTCTAGAACTAGAGGTTCACTTTCACAAAGATCTTCTTCAAGAGGTAAAGAACCTTCTGAACCTCTTCGTGAGCCTACAGTAGAGGAGATAGTTCCTACGGAACTATCTTTTTATCATGATAGAGAATCTCTTAGGAATCAAGTCTCTGTTTTATATCGTGCTGATACCTATCCCACTCAAATTACAGAAGTTTTGATTCCTGTAGTTCGTGTAGACTGCCATTGGAGTAGTGGTTTTCCTATTATCATCCCTAATCCAAATCAAAGAATTACCTCTTATTTAGCTAGATTTTCTTTTGTTTATACATATCCTTTCACCTTAGGGTTTAAACCAGCTATGACCCGGTCATTCTTGAGTTTTCCCGGTCATTCTTGAGTTTTGTCGCTTCTTTGATGTCTGTTTGGGTCAAATTGGCCCAATCGTATGGAGGGCTGTTGCCTGTTTGAGGCACTTGTCCAACACAACTGGTGTTCCCTTTACGTTCCCTCATTTGATTCACCTTTATTCCCCTAGGCTTTTCCGCAATGGTGTTTTCACACTAGTAGCCAGGAGTAAGAGAGTTTTGGTGAGCCCTGAGGATGACAAAGACCGTCGCTGGTATGCCAGGTTTGTTGCTGCCCCCACTGTTGGTTTAGTGGGTGAAGATAATGTTCCCTTCCCTGAGAAGTGGAATTTTGCACATAAGTCTTTAACTTTCTCGTGCCTTTTTTCTTCAAGTTTGTTAACTTTTCTAATTTTGCCCCCTCTTTTTTTAGCAACCATGGGAGTTGTGAAAAGTTTTCCCGATTTTCATGAATGGGTAGACAAATTACTAAAGACTGCACCAATGGATGGTAGGTCTTGGAAGACACTTTCTAACCGATTTGGCTGGAAAGTAAAAACTCTTGGTAAGAGTTTTTATTTCATTTTTCGTATAATGTTTTTTTCCACACTAATTTCAATCCTTCGTTTTATCAGGATTTGCTATTCGGGAGTTACTGCCGAGGTGGTTGTGGCTTCCCGCATCTCTTCAGGAACCCATATCTCCTTAGAGAGGGCTCAAGAAATAGTCTTGGGTTCTTCATCAAAGAGAAAAGCTGCTGAAGAAGAAGATTCTGAAGAAGAGGAAGACGGGGGCTCTTTGGTGAGAAGGCCTCGAGCTCGAAGACACATCATTTTTGATGGTGAAGCTGAAGCATCCCCCCGCCGTTCTATTCCTTTTACCGAGCATGTTGAGGCCCCGGTGGTGATTCCCGTATCTGATGATGATGTTGCTCCCCTAGATACTCATGAGTCCATTGAACAGCTTTTTATTAGCGGGTTTGGCAGTGAAGGTTTAGGGCCTGTTTTAAATGAAACACCCTTAGCTTCTTTTTCAACTCCCGTGTTTGTGACTCCTTCCTTGCCAACCTCCGCTGTTCCTGTTCCTGTTCCTTCTCAAACTGTTTTCACTTCTTCTACTACCCCTCCTTCGACAATTCCTCCTTCAATCATTCATCATACTGGAGTTGGCTCTTCAAGTAGGAGCGCTGCTATGAGGAGGGTAGTCACTGAAGTTCCTGCTGAGAGCAGTCTCTTGAGGAAATCAGGTAAATCGGATGCATGGTTAGAGCCTTTAATTGGACCAATCGAAAAAGCCAAACTTCAAAGCCACAGTTCATTGACGTTGATGAATGATATTGTGCATGCCACTTTGAAGGTATTCATCTTCTCTCTCTTTTTTCTTTACTTTATGGTTTTTCTATCTTTGGGATTCTTATTTCCCCTTTTTTTAGGCCAATCTTATCGGCACAGAGATGATGAAAAGAGTTACCTCCTCAGAGCAGATTGCACGTGATTCTCAGCTAGAGGCTTTTAATTGGAAGGAACAGTATGAAAGCTTGCAAATTGATATGGAATATTTGGAAGAGAGTAAGAGTACCTTGGAGCAGCAGGTGCGGGCCTTGACTTCGGAATTGGGGATTGTAAAGGCTTCTTTGAGTCAAGCAGATAAAGAAAGAGCTCGTCTTGAAACTTCCTTCTCAGAGCAGCTATCCAAGGCTAGTGAAGAGAACAGAGAGTTAAAGGCACTATTAAGTGAAAAAGAAGCTTACGCCGGGGAGCTCGTGCAAAATTTGACATAAACACAAGAAGACCTCCAAGTTTCCTCTGATAAGGTTTGTGCTTTGGAAAACTCTCATGCCTCTCTTCAAGCCTCTTACACATCTGCCTTAGCTGAAAATGAGAAGTTGAAGAGCGAGATTGCTGACTGGGAAATGGATTACGAGATCCTTGAGGATAAATCTGATATGGAAGTAAGTGGGGCATTTTTGAATTCACGCCGTGATACCCTAATTGAAGCTGGCCAAGAAAATTTCAACTTAGAGTCCGAGTTGGCTAAGATCAATGAAATTATTGAGAAAGCTCAGCAAACTCAAGATTTTCCTTCTCCCGTGGCCGAAGCTCCCGTGAATGTTGAAGTTGATACGGGTATCTCAACTCTTTCAAGCCCAATCGAGCATGTTGCTGCAAGCCAAGCTGATCCCATTGCTGTAAGCCAAGTTGATCTCGTTGCCGTTGATGCACCTTTTTCAGTTCCCTCATCTTCTTAGTGATAAGTTTAAGCTGTTTGAATTCTCTCTTCTTCTTTTTTAGGTACCTTTTTGGAAGGTTATGTTTAAAACCCTTTGTTTCATTTGAGGGTTTGCTTTTGAAAACTTAAGTCCCCAGACCTTTTATGGGGCAGTATGTATAAACAATTTGCAGTTCCTATGACTAAGTTCTTACTTAGTCTTAAGCTTTTTAATATTTTAGAAGTTTTCTCGTTATTATCTTAAACTTCTATTTAATTTATTCTTGCCTTTATTTCTAAGGACTTATAGAATAATCTACATTTTTATTCTTAGAAAATGCTTCTGTTAACTTCATGAATAAAATAATCATGAGTTTATAAAAGAGGGCCCTTTTATATTCGACACTTAATGAAGAAGACGTCTCAACTTCATAATGGTGTTAACATACGATAAAAGAAATAGGAATACACATGTTTCTTTAAAATAACTTTGACAAGTTTTTATTTGAACCTTGTCTAGTTTTGAGTAATACTTTACACGTATTTGAATTACATCTATAACTTTCCCGTAACTGTTTTTCTTGTAACAGATTTTTGAAAAAGAAAAAAAACAAACACGAGATTTTTATTTATAACCCGTTTCAGTACATAGCCTTTACCCTAACTATAGTAAGGTTTTCTTTGGCCATTAGCTCGTGACTTTTATTCTGCACTCGATTTATTCAATGAGTGGACTTTCAGGCTTGATCTTTGATTTTTCTCAATCTACTTTGCCTTCTTTATACACATGCTCATGTATATTATGTAGTTCCCCAAGTGTTTGAGCGTTGAAGTATGAAGCCTCGAGCATTTGAGTGTTCCTCTCATTTGGTCCTTTCCCTGAAAAGGAAAAACATACGAGACTCGGAGGTGCGATTATAGATATAGACTACTTAACCCATTTGTATTTCTATCAGAATAATTGTAACCCTAGGCCGGGAAATTTGATTTATTCCTCGTGCCTTGCAGGTCGTGACTCATCATTTAGCACGGGTTAGTTTTTTCCTATCATCTAAAATCGTTAGTAAAATTTCAACAATTCAAAATTAAACTTTAAAGTATGGATACCTGACCGTGGGTATTCCTTAGAAGTAGTATCTCTTCAGGTGAACAACATTCCAATGCGAAGGTAGTACCTTGCCTTCCGTTGTTTCTAACTCATATGCTCCTTTGCCTGCAATACCACAAATCCTATAGGGTCCTTCCCATGTTGGACTTAATTTTCCTGCGTTAGCTGCCTTCGTAGATTGAAAAATCTTTTTAAGCACGAAGTCCCCAATTTTGAAGAATCTGAGGCGTGCTTTCCGGTTGTAGTACCGTTCTATGACCTGCTTCTGTGCTGCCACTCTTATTAGTGCTGCTTCTCTCCTTCCTTCAAGTAAATCAAGATTTACACGCATTTCCTCGTCATTAGACTCTTCTGTTGCCTGCATAAACCTTGTGCTTGGCTCTTCGATCTCAACAGGAATTAAAGTTTCTGCTCCATAAACCAATGAAAATGGTGTTTCTCCTGTACTTGTTTTTGTTGTTGTCCGATATGCCCATAAAACACCAGGTAGCACTTCTGGCCAATTTCCTTTTGATTCTTCTAAATGCTTCTTTAAATTATTAATAATGACTTTATTTTTTGATTCTGCTTGCCCATTACCCACCGGATGATAAGGTGTAGACGTAATCCTTTTAATCTGCCAACTTTGAAAAAATTCCGTGATTTGAGCTCCAATAAACTGAGGGACATTATCACATACGATCTCCTTTGGTACACCAAATCGGCATATGATATTCCGCCAAATGAAATCTTAAACTTCCTTTTCTCGCACCTGTTTGAATGCTCCTGCCTCTACCCATTTAGTAAAATAATCAGTGAGTACGAGCAAAAACTTTACCTGTCCTTTTGCTTGTGGTAATGGACCTACGATATCCATTCCTCATTTCATAAATGGCCACGGTGCGATGACTAGATGTAATAATTCCGCCGGTCTATGCATATTATTACCGTACCTTTGACATTTATCGCATTTAGCCACGAAACATTCTGCTTCTTCTTCCATTTTAGGCCAATAATACCCTACCCTAATTAGGGTTCTTACCAATGATCTTCCTCCAGCGTGATTCCCACAGTTCCCCTCGTGTATTTCTCTCATTACGTACTCCGTTTGAGATGGTCCGAGGCATCTGGCTAAGGGACCACCGAACATTTTACGATATAGATTGCCTTGCTTTAAGCAGTACCGAGCAGCCTTTTTTCGAAGGGCATGAGCTTTTTTCTTATCATCAGGGACGGTACTATACTGCAAAAAACCAACAATCTCGTTTCTCCAATCCCAAGTTAAGTTATTAAAATTTACCTCATTCTTATCAGGGTCAAGAACTGAATGAAATAAATGAATAACTGAAGCATTTGCATCACTCGCCACATCTGCTGTAGACGCGAGATTAGCTAGGGCATCCGCTTCAACATTTTCATCCCTTGGTATTTGCGTAACTTTCCAAGTGTGGAATTGCTTTACAAGCTCCCGTACCTTCTCTAAATATTGTTGCATTCGTGCGTCCCTAGCTGTGTAAGTCCCCAACATCTGGTTAACCACGAGCTGCGAATCACTTTTGATTATAATTTGATTAATGCTGAGTTCTCGTGCCAGTTCTAAACCTGCAACCATAGCTTCATACTCTGCTTCATTGTTAGTTATAGAATGGCATTTAATGGCTTGTCTAATGATTTCACCCGTAGGTGGTACCAAAATGACTCCTAAACCCGCACCCTTTACATTAGATGAACCATCAGTAAATAAGGTCCAAGTTCCTGGATTAGCCCCGTTGAACACTTGCAATTCTTTTTCTGCTTCTAATTGCATCCCTTGGCTAAAATCAGCCACGAAATCAGCTAATACTTGAGATTTTATAGCAGTTCTAGGTTGATATGTGATATCATATTCGCTTAATTCTATAGCCCACTTGGCTAACCTTCCTGATAATTCAAGCTTATGTAATATATTGCGTAATGGATAAGCAGTTACGACAACAATATGATGACATTGAAAATAAGGCCTAGTTTCCTAGATGCCATGATTAATGCAAGTGCAAGCTTTTCTAGTTGTGGATATCGCGTTTCCGCATCCAATAAAGATTTACTAACATAATAAATCGGAGATTGTTACCTTGATCTTCGCGGACTAAAACAGCACTTACCGCTACTTCTGAGATAGCAAGGTAGATGAGTAATCTCTCACCATCCTTTGATTTTACGAGCAACGGCGGATTTGATAAATATGTCTTCAAATTTTTGAGTGCCTGTTGACATTCCTCATTTCATTCAAAATGATCGTGCTTTTTAAGAGTTGAAAAGAATTTAGAACACTTTTCCGATGATTTAGAAATAAATCTCCCCAAGGCTGCAATTCTTCTCGTTAGCCTCTGCACTTCTTTTTTACTTGTAAGTATGTCAGGAATTTCTTCTATGGCCTTAATCTGCGCGGGATTTACTTCAATACCACGATTAGAAACAAGAAAACCCAAAAACTTACCTGATGCAATACCGAATGCACATTTTTCAGTTCAATTTCATATTAAATTTTCGCAAAATTTTAAACGTTTCAGACAGATGTGATATATGATCTCTTGAATGCTGAGTTTTAACTATATAGACCTCCATAGTTTTTCCCAAATGTTCTTAGAACATCTTGGTTACCAGTCTTTGATATGTTGCACCTGCATTTTTAAGACCAAAAGGCATTACTTTGTAACAGTAAGTCCCCTTGTCTGTTATAAACGAACTTTTTTCTTCATCTGCGGGATCCATCTTGATTTGGTTGTATCTTGAGTATGCATCTAAAAAACTTAACAACTCATGCCCTGCAGTAGCATCAATTAGTTGATCTATATGAGGTAATGGGAAAGAGTCTTTAGGACAGGCTTTGTTAAGATCTGTATAGTCTACACAAACTCGCCATTTACCGTTCTTTTTAGGTACCACAACAGTGTTGGCTCCAATTAGGATACTTTACCTCGCGAATAGATCCATTCTTTAATAATTTTTGCACCTCATCTTGGATCACCTGGTTTTTGAAAGTTCCTTGTTTTCTTTTCTTTTGTTTGATGGGTGGATGAGATGGGTCTTCATTTAACTTGTGAGTCATTACCTCCGGTGGTATACCTGTCATATCAGAATGGGACCAAGCAAAACAATCTGCGTTAGCTTTTAAAATTCAATCAACTTACGCTTCATATCCGGGCTGAGATTGGCTCCTATGTAAACTTTTCTGCCTGGCCAGTGTATAAACAATACTACAGCCTCCAGCTCTTCTATCGTTGTTTTGATGTTTTCATTTTCTTCCGGTTCTTGAATGGAATCGGGCCTTGAATCCATATCTGTTCGCCCTGGTTCAGTTGAGGTTGATGTTATGATTTCCTCAACTGGATTCTGTAATTGCTATTTTTCTTCATTTCTCGCACTTGAACCTGCCACGGAGTTGATGCTCCTGGACGTCTGTTGGTCTCCACGGATTTGACATATTCCCCATGGCGCAGGAAATTTAATGACTTGATGTAAGGTTGATGGAACAGCATCCATATCGTGGATCCATGGCCTCCCGAGAATTATGTTGTAAGCCATTTCCATCTCTACTACTTGAAACTTTGTATCTTTGACAACGCCTTCTGCGAATGTAGTAAGCATCACTTCTCCTTTCGTCACAACACTAGAATTGTCAAATCCTGACAAAGTATGCGCTTTTGGTACCAATTTATCCTCTGCTTGCATCTCGTGTAGTACTCGTAACAAAATAATGTTCACGGAACTTCCTGGATCAATCAAAACGCGTTTCACATTAGTGTCATGTATAAGTAAAGATATTACCAGTGCGTCGTTATGTGGAGTTAATAAGCCATCTGCATCATCGAATGTAATATTTTCTTCTTCTAAAACATGTCGCAACCGCTTCCCGTGGGCAATCGTTACTTTGGAAATCTTATTAGCTGCGATATACGTCACACCATTGATTTCTTCTCCTCTGCTGATAACATTAACGGTTCTTTCGGGTGAAGGTGGATTGGGGGGCTCCTGCCTATTCTTCATGTATGCTTGTTTACCTTTCTCACTGAACAGCTCAGTGAGATACCCCTGCTTTAATAAATGATCAACTTCACTTTGCAAGAACCTACAATCTGCTGTTTTATGCCCATGATCATTATGAAATTCGCACCAATGATCAGGGTTTCGCCTATTTGGATTCGATCTCATCACCTTTGGCCATCGCACCTTGTCTCCCATGCTTCTCAAGACAGCCACGAGTTCGGAAGTGCTCACATTGAAATTATAACCTCCAAACCTCGCCTTTAAGTTTCTATCATCATCTCGTGACTCACGTGTGCTTCGATCATTCCCAAATCTTGAAGATGAGCCCGACTCTCTATTCCTCGATCTGTGATCGTACCTCTGATTATCATGCTTTGACCGTGAGTCTTTTCCCGCAGGTCCCATGTATGGCTCGTACCTGTTTTTACCGGACCTTTTTTCGATTTTTGCCCGTCTCGAACTTACCTTTTCTTCTTTTTGATGTCGTGAAATAGTATCTTCTTCATCCTCAGCTTTGTGCTATACCTGTTATAAACGTCATTCCACGTTGTTGTTGGGAATTCACGAAGACTCTCCTTGAGTCGCCTCGTAGCCTCTGAGCTTTTTTCATTCAAGTTACTTGTGAATGCTATAGCTGCCCAATTGTCAGGTACGCGTGGAAATGTCATTCTTCCCCGTTGGAATCTGTCTACAAACTCTCTAAGCAATTCTGAATCCCCTTGCTTGATTTTGGAAATATCCTCCATTCTTTTTTCAACTTTCTAAGCTCCCGAGTGTGCTTTGACAAAAGAATCTGCAAGCTCAGCAAAAGAATTTATTGAATTTTCGGGTAAAAGAGAATACCATGTTAATGCACCCTTAGTGAGTGTTTCACCGAATCTCTTGACCAATACAGATTCAATCTCCTATTTGGTCAAGTCATTGCCTTTGACGCCTGTTGTGAATGCAGTCACGTGGTCTCGTGGATCAGTTGTTCCATCATATTTTGGAATATCAGGCATTTTAAATTTCTTTGGAATTGGGAGGGGAGCAGCACTTGGCTTCCAGGGTTGTTGCGAATATTTGTCCACATCTATCCTTTTGATCACGGGGGGCACCCCAGGTATTTGCTCGATGCGGTCACTTTGCTCGTTAAGCTGTTTCTGCAATGTTAGAACTAAACTTTGTAAATCGGAATTAACTATGTTACCTGGTTCTCCCTCTCGTGATTCACTGGGGATTCCACCACTGCCAGAATTAACAAGCCCAGAACGAGGGTTTTCCAAAGTGCTGGTATTTAGAACTGGTGTTGATGGTGCAGCAGGTAATTGGCTGGCGAAAGCTTCAAGAACTTTATTGACCTGTTGAGCAATCAACTTCTGCAAGGCTTCATTGATAGTTTCATCATTGTTAAATTGAGTATTTGCATTTGAATGAGATCTATTAGGAGTTCCTTCTCGAGACCGCTGAGGCGAGCTTTGTGGAGAAGGGATCGGAGAGTGAACATCTTGTGGGTCCCCTTGGAGTTGATGGTTTCATTGGTTTCCCTGGGCGTTATCGTTAACATTTGACATGATCGTTGATGTAACAAAATAGACAAGGTTAAGAAAAAATAGATAGATTATCAGATTCCCGATAACGGAACCAATTTGTTTAACCAAAAAATGGAATTTCGATTAAAGCTTATAATTTAGAAGAACGCAGGTTACTGATAATCGAAAGAATGTATAAAAGAAAGCAATTTGGATAGCAAGAATATAATCAATAGAGAAACAAGTAAACCAAAGTATAGTCAGATAGTGTTTCGTGTCCCTACAATTGATCAGTTATCTCCCTTTTATAGGTACCTTGGAGATATGCATTTTGCCTATATCATAATAAAGCTATTATGGGTAATTAAAGACATTAAATGCTACGTTACATAATCATTATTTTTAATACAAATTCTCTAACATTTTTGGTATTTAAGACTCATCAAATGCTGTATCTGGACTCTCGTGTGCTGTTAGATTCATTCTCTTTGACTCGTGGGCTTAAATGACTTGAACAGGTACGAGCATTGCCTCTTCTTGAATAACCGCTTGTGCCTCTTCTTTTGCTTTCTGCTCGTATCAATTGCAACTCGTGCCTCTTTGCCAATTGTAATTCTTTGACCAGTCTATGTGTCACGACACGTCATCTTCATACCTCTTTAATATGTAAACTCAATTTTTCCAATACAAAGATAATTTAGGCTCCCAACTAATTATCGAAACAAAGTTGGATCAGGAAGAAGATCCCCTTCATCGCGACGCGACGATACTTTACATTCAATTCCAATGGAGTATCAACAGAGGAAGATTCTTGAAGACCAGCCAAAGCAATCAAATCCTGAGTATATTTGTGCTGGTTTAAGAACACACCTAAAGAATTATAATGAACTTCCAACCCCAAGAAATATGTTAGAGTACCAAGATCTTTCATATGAAAAGAATCCTTAAGCTGTTGTTGGAGGCTAGTGATTAATGAAGAATCAGTTCCTGTTATAATGATGCCATCCACATATACCAGAAGAAGAACACAACCTGTAGATGTTTTTCGAAGAAACAAAGATGAGTCATATTTACTTTGTTCAAAAGAGAAGTGAAGCAAAGTAGATCGAAACTTGTCAAACCAAGCTCTGGGAGCTTGTTTTAATCCATACAAAGACCGCTTCAACTTGCAAACATCTGATGTAGGTGATGAAAACAAACCAGGTGAGGGTTTCATATAAATATCTTCTTTCAGATCACCATGGAGAAAAGCATTTTTTACATCCATTTGATGAAGAGGCCAATTCTGTGAGGCAGCAATGGCAATAATAGTTCGCATCGTAGTCATTTTTGATACTGGTGCAAAAGTCTCCTCATAATCCACACCATACTCCTGTTTGTTACCAAGAACAAACAAGCGAGCTTTGTACCGATCTAGAGTTCCATCAGAATGAAGTTTAATTGAATAAACCCATTTACATCCAATTGGGCAGACATTTGAAGGACATGAAACAATGTCCCATGTGTTATTTTCTTTAAGAGCCAAAAGTTCTTCCTCCATTGCTTTCTGCCAACATTCATGCTTGCAAGCTTGTGAGTAACAAGTTGGAACAGAAAGAGTGGATAAAGTAGAGGAAAAACCATACCAATTAGGAGTATTTCATTCTCCGGTAGATCGCCGAGTAGGCTCAAGAGGAGCAGGCCTTGAAGATATCTCATATTCTGGTTGTGGAGCAGTCTCAGGTGGCGGATTAGTTTCGCAATAGAGTAAAGTTGGGCGACGTCGTTCATACACATATTCGGGTTTGAACCACTTAGAAGAAGATGACAAATCCTCAAAAGTAGGAAGAGGAGGAGAAACAGAAGTTGACTCAACATGAGTGGGAAAGAAATATTGATTCTCAAAGAAAATAATATTTCTAGAAATACGAAATTTGTCGGAACTTGGATCATAGCAAATAAACTCTTTCTGCGAAGTACTATAACCCATAAAAGCACATTTAGCAGACTGAGCAGAAAGTTTATTGCGTTGAAAAGGAGGCAGATGCACAAAACAAACACACCCAAATGTATGAAAATTATGATAGCTAGGATTATGGTGATAAAGACGATAATATGGAGACTCAAGATTTAACATTTTAGATGACAGTCTATTAATTAAATAGACAGCAGTAGACAAATCTTCCACCCAGTATTCAGATGGGACAGAGGACTCAATCAATAAAGTACGAGTTATATATAAAAGATGACAAATTTTACGCTCAGCAACCCCATTTTGTTGTGGTGTATATGGGCAAGAGCGTTGTGAGACGATTCCTTTCTCAAGCAAGAAATTATTGAATTCATGAGACATATATTCTCCACCAGAATCAGATCTTAATATTTTGATGCATGTAGAAAATTGAGTCTCAATGTAAGCCAAAAATGTCTTGAATATGGAAAATACCTCAGATTTGGAACGAAGAAAATACACCCATGTAAACCGACTATAATCATCTATGAATGTCACAAAGTACTTGAAATGAGCATGAGAAATAATTGGTGAAATGCCCCAAACATCACTGTGAATGACATCAAAATACTTTTTAGCACGACTACCAAAATTAGGAAAAGGAAGAGTTTTACTTTTGCCTAATTTACAAGTAGAACAATCAAATGAAGCAGCTAAAAACTGATTTTTATTTCCCAATAAACCATAATTTGATAAATGAGACAACACTATAGAATTTGGATGTCCTAGACGCCTATGCCAAACCTCCGTTTTACTAGTTGTAGAAGTACAAGCAAAAGACAAAACACGAGGAATGGAAAAACGTATAGGAAACAATCTTCCAACTTTAGGCCCCTTCGCGATTATCGTCCCCGACACCTGATCCTGCACAAGGCAACCATTACGAGAAAAATTCACATCACAATTATTATCTACTAATTGGCCAACTGAAATAAGACTAGTTGAGAGCTTTGGTGATACAAAAACATTCTTGAAAGTTTGAGTAATATCCCTAACCTTGGTAATGGGTAAATTACTACCATTCGCAATCTGAATTTGTGATGGACCATGATAGTCACGTACATTTTTTATCATGCTAGTTGAGTTTGTTATATGATTGGAAGCGCCAGAATCAACAAGCCAAAAATTAGATGTAATATCGTTACCTTGTAGCCCCAAAGCTGAAAAGGCTGACACAATCATTTATTGTACCATTTTAGGAGTAAGAACTTGTCCAACTGTTGGAGTAGCAAATTGGTTGCTAGTTCCAGTTGAAGATGAGTGATCATCCGTCGAACCATTTATCCCAGCTTGAAAAGCATTGATCTTATGGTTTTGAGGACGTGTGGGACACTCTTTGATAATATGCTCGTGCTGCTTATAATAATTGCAGAACTTCTTACTACAATTGCTAGCAATACGACCATATTCTTTGCAACTGTAGCATTGCGTGGTGCTCATATCCCTGCCCTTTCTTTTTCCTTGAGCCGCAAATGCAACAGTATGAACACTTTCTTGCTTGAAAGCATTTTGTGTGAAAAGACACTGCTCTTCACGAAGTAATTCCCTAAAACAAACATCCAAGGAGGGAGGCGGGTCACGATTTATTAAGTTAGAGCAAACACTCTCAAAATCAGATCGCAATTTCATCAAAAATTGGTATCGCTTGCTTTGCTCATGAATTGCTTGAATTATAGATAGAGATTCAGCAGGTATTTTAGCATAAACAATATCAGTAAATTCTGCCCATAAGTTTTGAAATCCAGAAAAATAATCCTGAACAGAGAGACCTCCTTGAGAGTAATTAGCGATTTCGTGCTCTAGCTGAAATCGTCTTGCGCTATTGTCTTGGTTGTAAACCTTTTATAAATAATCCCACATGGCCTTTGCAGTCTTGTACGGCCTGAGATTAAGAACAATAAGAGGGTCAATTGACCCTAAAATCCATGTCATCACCCGAGCATCTTTGACCTTCCGCTGACCTAACTTTGTAAGATCTGTAGGAGCAGGATCAATTCCATCTATATGGCCCCATAATTCTTTTCCCGTGACAAATAATTGAAACTGAAATTCCCAAGCAGAATAATTTTTCCCAGTGAAACGAAAACTGAAGGATTCGAACTGATGTGAAGTCATGACTTTTTTATTTCTGATTTAAATTTGAGAGGTAGACGTTCAAGCCTTTACCAGGATTTTCTAAGCTATTTCGTTGACAACTGATTCAATTCGGCTATTGAATAGAGAAAATCAAAAACACAATGATACGGAAAAAAAATAGCTAGAATAACCAAGATCAAGATCAAGACCAAGACCAAAAGCCCTAGATGCTTAGGACTGCTTGTTGACGAAAAATCAAGAGAACTAAACTTTCAAAAAAATTTTTTTTTTTTTTTGAAAGGAACCAGAAATGAAAGACACTAAGAATCAAAACTATGAAAAGAAGGTTCTAATACCATGTCAAGAACAAAGAAAGCATGAGAGAAATTGAAGAATGACTATCTCCATTATATTACTTGATTCAAATACATTAGATACATTGGTATTTATATATAAGAGAAAATATCCTACACTAAATGTAAATCCTACAAAATATTCTTCATATATTCTACAATTAATGCTACACAATATTCTACACTAAATGTAGAATATCCCTAATAATATCCCATATATTCACCATATCGAGAATATATTAATGTAGATATTCTACAATCTGTCCATTATGCTAACAAGTAGTAGTTCTTTTCTTTTCCTATTACTCACTTGAGGTTTTTGCTGAAGCAGCAATTACTTAAGTGAAATGGCTGTCTTAGGGAAACGAATTTGATATGAGGTGTTCCCATCTTGCATATCCTGAGGGATCTATAGGTTGTATGTCACAAACAACGTCGTACATTGCTTTCTATTTATTGCAACAATGAACATAACTGAACAAATAATGGAGAGTGAGAGTTTACCAATGCAGCAAATATCGTCACCAGGTATTGGTGGACAAGGATCCACTTCTCTGCCTGCCCCTTAGTTCTCATGCAGAGTAGATATTTAACCCCACATTGGCGGTAGAAGCTATTAATGATACATTAGAGGCCAGTTTAATATTGTCTTTAATTTAGCGTTAGTCTTAATATTGTCTTTAATTTAGCGTTAGTCTATTGCTAGATATAGTAGTCATTATTCAATATGATGTATGATTTTATAAAAGCCTGATGATATAGTTTTGTTATTATACAGAAGGGACGTATCTTTAAAGCATCGATTCGTGTCAATGCACATAACAGACTTGAGGCATTTTCTACTAACACTCTCCTCTTCCTCTTAGCTGCTCTTTTTCTTTTTTATGTTTCTTATATCAAAATCATCCAAGGAAATTGATATTCATATAATCCCTCTACTTGTCAGGCCTATTACACTATTGAGGGTGTTCAAACAGATGCTCTCATTAGTGGAGTAGCAGCTCAAATAGAGCTGTAAGTCTTATGTATACTTCTCTTTACATTGACTACTAATTTCTAAAGTGTTGGTGCATTCAACTATAGGAGTATTATTTTTGTGCTGGATTAGTGGTGGCAAAATGAGTTGGATAATAAATGTTTTAAAAACGGGTCAAATATGGATAAAAATCATATTATCCACTTAGAAAATGAATAATCAATGGATAATTAATGGGTTTAACTTTTACATTTGTAAAGTCTCAAATTGGGAGTTCCTAAAGTTTGGGAGACTAGGAATTCTCCCAAAAGTGATAAGCTATCAATAATATAGATATCCATATTATCCGCTGGATAACTCATTTTTTGTCCGTATTAAATATGGGTCAGGTCGGATAATTTATCTGTTTTGCATTACTCGTTTTTCGACCCGTTCCATATCCAACCCGGCTCGCCCGTTTGCCAACCCTACGCAGGACTATATTATCTTCTTTTACATTTTTTTTGTAGGTTGAGGGAGATATTGTTGCTATTGAAGTGATCCTCCATCCATTTGGACTATGAATATGAAATGGAAGAATATGTTAGACACAGATTATGGGTTAAGTAATTGTGAAAATTGATGCGGCTTTTGTGGCAGAAATGGCCATCCCTGTGGGCAGAATATTAATCCAGAACAAAGTAATGAAGCTATGCATGCAGCAGAGAGACTTTTTGCCACTGTGAATTCATTCCCATCTAAACGGCCAACAGGCAGGGTTGTGGCTATCCTTGAGGAATCTCCTCGGCGGGACACTGTCTTTGGATTTCTCAGTGTCAAACAGTGTATGAACAGTCAAACAAAAACGGCTCGCAGAAGAATGGACAATCCTGGTCAATTTTGAACTCGCAGCATCTCCTGTTAACTCCGACTGATCAAAGGTTTCCAAAAATGATGGTCCCATTTAGAAGTCTTCCAGATGTTATTAAGAAATGATGATGTAACAGGGGAAATAGACCTAATAGAAGCACGGATTGCTGACTGGGTAGAAGAACATGATATTCCAGAAGCTCATATAATTGACATATTTGGAAAAGCTGGAGAACTGGCGACACATATTGCTGCAATTTTGTTTGAAAATGCAATGAGTGCTTCAGAGTTTTCTCAATAGACCTTATCATGCCTTCCAAGTGTTCGTAAGAGAGGAGGCTGAAAATAGAAGAGACGTCCTAAATCTCTGTGTGTTCTCACAATTGACCCTGCCACTGCTACAGATCTTGATGATGCACTATCAATTGAAAAGTTGCCTATTGGTGCTTTTAGAGTTCGGGTCCATATTGCAGATGTTTCATACTTTGCGAACAAAGAGACAAAAGAAAGAGCATGGCCTTGTCAAATGGAGATATTTCAAGATTTGGAAACTTTTCTGATGTAAAAAAGGTTGAACCTTCTGTTTTCCAATAACACCACGGCTACTTTCAACTGTACGGGTCAAACTCCGACCGAGAAAATTCAGCACGAGGAGGTGATTATCGTAAGAATTGTAACTTATCATGGGCAGTTCGGCGAGGTCGATCAGTGATGAATAGAACGAGCTGTTGAGTGGCTCATCAGGGCCGAGGTCGATCAGTGGTGAACAGAAGTAAAGCTAGTACAACTTTGGAATTTACGAATGGAATATTCTATTGAATATTCCTTCTGTTGTACCTTTTAGGGTTTTTTTGGGATTATCCCATATTAGTAGGAGAGATAAGGAAAATGGTATGTAATATTCCATTTGATAAGAACACTTTTGAAAAGTAAGCTCTCTAGATAAATACAAAGAACAACTTTCAGAGAGAGATTCGATCCTTATATTTAATACATTGTCACTTCCACTAGATTCAAAAAAGTGTATAATATATTCTCATATTCTTGTCATTCATCATTGTCAGAAGAAGGAATCATTCACCTCTTTCATTGTTGGGTGAATCTTCCTCCTTATTTACATTTAGTGTCATTTATTGTCATTTATTACTTGCTCTCATCACAATAATAACAACAACATTTATTATATATTGCATTAAATCCACTTCAACGTGGCCCCACGTTACCCACATAAACCGGTTTTAGATCTAGCGTTATTATCTTTAACTAGGATTAACCCCTTATCCTTTTATTAAATTAGTTTAACAAAGAGTTTCATACTTTTTGGTCAAACAATTTGGCGCCGTCTGTGGGGATTTTCTAGCACAGACTTTTAATTTCCACTAGATCTACAACAAAAAAACAACGCCAAAAAAAAAATACAACACTTTCTTGTGCACACCAATCTAACATGGCAGGTAATGGAGAGGAAAAGAAGAAGGTGATAGCCAACCTCACTACTAATCTCCTTAACACCATCAACGAAGTCGATGAAACGAAGGCTGAGGATGTAACACCAAATGCATTTCCTCGGAGAAATAGCTCGCCCCCTCCTCATGGCAGCATCACAACCTCACACGGTAAAGAGGCATCTACGTCCGCAACGGAAGAGGCACCACCGGCAGTGAAGAAGCTGCTCGAGGCATGGTTGACAAACACGCTGACCAGCATTCTTGACAAGCCCGCTCAAAGGCCGATTAGAGAAGATGCAAGAGTTTTCCTTGCGTCAGCGACAGACGAGCAACGCGCCTCCCTTGTAACAGGTATTACTCAGAATGTTAGTGATGCAGGTAACAACACCCTCACAGCCATTCTGAGGAAAATGGAGGATATGGAGAACGAGAACAAAATGCTCCACGACCAAATGAAAGAACATCAAGAAAGGGTGGACAAAATACCGGGCGCCCCAAAACTCCTACCAAAAAGGGACGTCGGTTGGTTTGTTGAGCAGCCATACAGCGACGAAGCTGCACCACAAGCAATACCCAAAACCTTCAAAATACCGCCATACCTGAAAATATACGACGGCACAACAGACCCTGAAGATCATGTGACTTATTACGTCACCGTAGTAAAAGGCAATGACCTCACCAAAGAGCAAGTATCCTCCATCTTATTGAAGAAGTACGGCGAAACCCTCACCGGGGACGCATTGAATTGGTATTCACAACTGCCCGCACGCTCGATTAAAACATTTGAGGAGGTGGATGGCAAGTTCATAACAGCCCATGCCGGAGCAAAAAAAGGCGGAGGCAAGACTAAATGACATATTTGCCATCAAACAATCACTTGGAGAGGGACTAAGGGACTTCCTAGCTCGATTTAACCGAGTAAGGATGACCTTACCAAACATATATGAAGGAATGGCCGTGGATGCTTTCCAAAATGGGCTGAACAGAAGCGGTCTAAGGGCAACCAGAAAGCTACTGAGCCGCCTCATGAAATATCCCCCGACCACTTGGGACGAAATACACAATGCTTATTGTGCTGAAGTTCAAGCTGACGAAGATAATCTAAATGGGCCGACCCAACTGCTAACTTTGATACAAGCCGATTCCAGAAAGGATAGGAGAAACGACAACATGAGAGATCTAGCAGGACCCCGACCTAATCGGGAAAGACATCAACCTTACATCAGAGTCACCCTCATGCCGCCTCCCCACCATGACGAAGTCCCATCTAGGCCACGAACTAGAGCTCACCGAAGTGAGAGAGGTATGCCCCCTTATTATTTGCTCATAATTTCTGTGTTTCCCCCTCAGAAATAGTCTACCCGCTGGAGAAACTCGGCCCAAAGTGAAGTGGCCGCAGAAGATGAGGTCCGACCCGAGCACCTGAAAGTCGAATGTCCTCTTCAAGTTCTACCAGGAGCGGGGTCACAAAACCGAGGATTGTATCGCCCTAAGACAAGAGGTCGTGAACATGCTTCACCAAGGGCACTTGAAAGAATCGATGAGCGGCCGAGGGAGAGCCAACTTCGCTCGAGGACGTGAACAGCACCATGGACCACCCAAACCACCTTCCCCGGCTCGAACCATTCAAATGATCATCGGAGGGCCACGCATCAATCAACAGCATGAAGTTCACCACTACCCACAAACTCAAATGGTCGATCACTCATGAACGGTACGACAA
This sequence comes from Nicotiana attenuata, assembly GCF_001879085.1. Lineage (NCBI taxonomy): Eukaryota > Viridiplantae > Streptophyta > Magnoliopsida > Solanales > Solanaceae > Nicotiana > Nicotiana attenuata. Next base: position 67,321,501 of record NC_031994.1, read on the forward strand.
CTCGAAGAAAGTATCATCTTTGATAAGTCAGATACCCAAGGTTTGGTCTTTCCTCACTATGACGCCCTTGTCATTACTTTACTCAGCTTAGATACTGATGTGAAACATATTATGGTTGATGGTGGGAGCGGCGGGTGCATCATCCACCATCGAGTTCTCGCACAAATAAAGATCGAGGATAAGATAGTGCCACGCTGTATCACACTGACGGGTTTTAACAATGCAGTTGAGCGGACATCTGGAGAAATCACGCTGCCCGTCCTAGCCGGCGGTGTCACTTTGGAGACCACGTTCCACATCATGGACCAGGATACGATGTACAACTCCATCATAGGTTGACCTTGGATCAACCGTAGAAGACCTCGATCCCGTCGAACTCGACGATAATGACCACAACAAGAAAGCTTTCATCGGCCACAAGCTCCAAGAACCAGGTAAATTCCGTCAATTCTTAAAAAGTAACGTAGACCTATTTGCTTTTTCCCATGTAGACATACCAGGTATCCCAAAGGAGATAGAAACACATAAGTTGAACGTCGACCCATTCCACCCCTCGGTGAGACAAATCAGGCGCAAATTCAATGCCGCCATAAATGACGTAGTCTGCGAAGAGGTAGAGAAGTTGTTGGAAAACAGCTCCATCAGGGAGTCGAGATATCCTCAATGGGTCGCCAGTGTGGTCATGGTGGAAAAGAAGAACAGAAAGTGGCGGATATGCGTGGATTTTACAGACCTAAACAAAGCCTACCCGAAAGATTCATTTCCACTTCCTCATATCGACCAACTCATTGACTCAATGGACGGGTACGAGCTGCTCAGCTTCCTAGATGCATACTCGAGCTATAACCAGATCCTCATGGAAGGAAGATCAGGAAAAGACCACATTCATCACTCATCAGGGAACGTATTGCTACAGAGTGATGCCTTTCGGACTGAAAAATGCGGGGGCGACATTTCAGAGGCTGGTGACAAGAATGTTCAAAGACCATCTCGGCAAAATAATGGAAGTCTACATCGACGATATGTTGGTCAAGTCGAAAAGGAAAGAGGATCGAATCGACCACTTGAAAGAGGCCTTCGACATACTCAGACGATACGGTATGAAATTAAACCCCGAAAAGTGCGCCTTCGGAGTAACCTCGAGAAAGTTCCTCAGTTTCTTGGTATCACAATGAGGCATCGAGGTCAACCCCGACCAAATCAAAGCTATAGAAGGAATACCGGAGAACCTAACTAGTAAGAAACAAGTACAAAAGCTGATCGGCCGCATAGCCGCCTTGTCGAGGTTCATCTCACGATCCTCCGATAGATGCCATATATTTTTCGGCGTACTCAAGAAAGACAATGGACTCCAATGGAACTCCGAGTGCATCAAAGCCTTGAAAGAATTAAAGGCGTACCTCTCTTCTCCTCCACTACTCACCAAGGAGGAACCTGGTAAGCGTCTCCTCGTCTATTTGGCCGTGTCTGATGTGGCCGTGAGTGCGGTCCTGGTCCGAGGAAACAAAGGTACGCAATCTCCCATTTACTATATTAGTAAAATTGTGGTTGATTCCGAGACGAGATATCCACACCTCGAGAAGCTGGCCCTAGCTTTGGTCGTAGTCTCACGAAAGCTTAGACCCTATTTCCAGTGCCACCCCATCTCGGTAGTAACAACCTTTCCCCTGAGGAGTATTCTGCATAAACCCGAGCTGTCGGGCAGATTGGCCAAATGGTCCATAGAATTGAGTAAGCACGATATAACTTATCAGTCGCGAACAACGATAAAGTCGCAAGTTCTCACCGACTTCAACATAAAAATAATGCCTGAAGTTGAAAAAGAAGATGCCCATACTTCCCCCAAACTACATGACCTACGGATGTTGTATACAGATGGCGCCTCTAACGCATCGGGATCGGGACTCGAACTCGTGCTCGAGGTCCCAACAGGCGAAGTAATTCGCCAGTCCGTAAGATGCCCAGATATGACTAACAACGAAGCCGATTATGAGACCGTGATTGCAGGGCTAAAGTTAGCACTCAAGTACGGAGCGAAGCGAGTCGTCCTACGGTGCGACTCTCAGCTCGTCGTCAATCAAGTCACAAGGACTTTCCAAATCAAGGAACAAAGACTACAAAATTACCAGGCCGAGATCTGCAAGCTGTTACCCAAGTTCGACGAATGCTAGCTCGACCAAATCCCACGAGCATAAAATATCGAAGTAGATGGCCTTGCCAAACTGGTAGCGGCCACTAAAAGCATAATCGGAGAAGGGAACGTGGTCACTCCCCTCCATTGATCGATCGATCAAATCGAGGTACGAATTATAAACCTAACTTGGGACTGGCGCAATCGTATTGTCACATATTTGCAGGACGTAGTGCTTCCCGATGATAAAACAGAAGCCAAAAAGCTGCGAATGCAGACGGCCAGGTACAACGTCATCAACAATGACTTGTACAAAAGAATGTATGGCAGCCCCCTAGCAAAATGCTTAGGCCCAAACCAGACACGGTGCGTCCTCGAGGAAGTTCACGAAGGTCATTGCGGAGCTCATATCGGCAACCGAGCTCTTGTTAGATGCCTCGTATGAGTAGGCTACTACTGGCCCACAATGAAAAAAGAGGGTTGCCGACTTCGTGAGAAAATGCGAGCAATGCCAAAAATACGCCCCCATGATCCACCAAGCGGGCGAGCACCTCCACTCAGTCACCTCGCCCTAGCCCTTCATCAAATGGGGAATGGACATCGTCGGACCCCTCCCAGCGGGACGAGGTAATGTACGATTTCTTTTTGGTTTTAACTGACTATTTTTCCAAGTGGGTAGAAGTAGGTCAATTCGCCCAAATACGTGAGCAAGAAGTGATCACCTTCATATAGAGGAATATCGTGAGCCATTTCGGCCTCCCCAAAGAAATCAGTTGTGACAAGGAGCCTCAATTCACTGGGAAAAAGATTGTCGAGTTCTTTGAGAAATAGCATATCAAAAGAATACTCTCCACACCATATCATCCCGCGGGCAATGGGAAAGCGGAGTCCTCCAACAAGTCAATATTGATTGTCATGAAAAAGAAGATCGAGAACGCCAAGGGACTATGGCCGAAATTATTGCCGGAAGTGCTGTGGACATACCGCACAACACCAAAAACAAGCACAGGTGAAACACCATACTCACTAGTCTTAGGACTGATGCCGTCATACCAATCTAGGTCAGAGAACCAAGTCTAAGGTACTCACACGAGAGCAGGTCGAGAAATGATGAAAGCAGGAAGCAAGACCTCGACGAGGGTGAAGAACGAAGAGATATGGCTTACATAAAAATGATCGCTCAGAAACAACAGGCAGAACGATACTACAACAAAAAGGCCAAGATCAGACTGCTCAAAGTCGGAGACTACGTACTCAAAGCCAAAACACAGGCGAGCAAGGACCCACGAGAAGGTAAGCTAGGAACTAATTGGGACGGCCCATACAAAATCACGGTGGCAGCAAGCAAAGGTCGTTCCAACTAGAAACAATGGAGGGGAAACTATTACCAAACAATTGGAACATCACCCACCTCAAATATTTCAACTTCTAAGGAAAGATGTTCTCTGAGCCGTACTCTTTTCCCTCACCTGAGTTTTGTCCCAATTAGGTTTTATCGGCGAGGTTTTTAATGAGGCGACAAGGAGGACATTTCGAAGTTAAGGCACGAGCAGGTGAAATTACAAGTTGGCAAGTTCATTGCTTGACCCCTCAAATACTTCTCCGGGCCGAACAATAAAGGGACTAGATAGACTGGGATTGGAATACCAGCCCGAAAAACGTGTAAACTTCTCCAATGTATATATATAAGCAAAGCATACAAACACATGATGTTCGCCTATGTCTCCACCAAGTTTTAACTCCTCACTAATCAATGCACTTACATTTGACCTCGTTTGAATCAACTACGAGTTAACATTCGACCTCGTTTGAATCAAATACGAGTCAACATTCGACCTCGCTCGAATTAATCAAGAGTAACATTCGGCCTCGCTTGAATAAACTCACATTCGACCTCGCTCGAATTAATCAAGAGTAACATTGTACCTCGCTCGAATCAACTCACATTCGACCTCGCTCGAATTAATCAAGAATAACATTCGACCTAGCTCGAATTAATCAAGAGTAACATTCGACCTTGCTCGAATTAATCAAGAGTAACATTTGACCTCACTCGAATCAACTCGCATTTGACCTCGCTCGAATTAATCAAGAGTAACATTCGACCTCGCTCGAATCAACTCGCATTCGACCTCGCTCGAATTAATCAAGAGTAACATTCGACCTCGCTCGAATCAACTCGCATTTGACCTCGCTCGAATTAATCAAGAGTAACATTCGACCTCGCTTGAATCAACTCATATTCGACCTCGCTCGAATTAATCAAGAGTAACATTTGACCTTGCTCGAATCAACTCACATTTGGCCTCGTTCGAATTAATTAAGACACTCACATTCGACCTAGTTTGAATTAGTTGTGATGTTCGATCTCGCTCGAATCCAACTTACATTCGGCCTGAGTCAAGTTTGAGTTAATTATGGCAACGTTCGACTTCGCTCGAAATAATCAAGGACACTCGATCACATTCGAGCTAACGCCTACCAACACAACTCTTTTAAGCAAGGTAATCAATTGAGGAAAATATTCAAGAAAAATCAGGAGACTCAGAAATAAACAACAAATGTAGCATTCCAAATCAAAGGGTATCTTACAAGGGCCAAACAGACGCCCACAAAAACAAAGGCAAAAGATTACAATGCATTACTCACCAGCATCACCCCCACCATCACCTCCATCGCCGTCCTAGCCCTCAGAGTATTCATCATCGGTCCAAGTCATCTTCACCATCACCAGCCCTCGGCGTAGCAGGATCATAACCACATGCAACTCGAGCTACTCGTGCCTTTGCACGAGCATCCTCGAACTCAACCTCAGAAACCCTCCTTGTCATCATCAAACCCCTGAATATGTCTAGTTAAGCTTCGGCATGAAACCACTTCTCGTACAAATCCCGTAGAATGTCGGGATAAGTAGAAGCACGAGATAAAGATGGTTGAGCCAATAGCTACGCCTTTTCGGCCTCAAGAATGGCGACTTGATCATTTAGGTCCGAAATATCTTTCTCGAGACCACCAATTCGTTCGTCAAACCTTGCCTCCCTGAGTGTGGCCGTCTCCACATCATTCACCTGCTCAGATTTGAGGACACAGATAGTCTCCTCTAATGCCTCCACCTTCGCCAAAACTGCCGTCCTGGCCTCCTCAGCCCCCTCCAACTCTGCCACTTTTTTGATCAACTCATCATTTAAGTCGTTAGCTCTGATCGAGCTCTGTTTAAGCTCGGCCCGCAGGGATACCAGTTAAGCTTGAAGTTCGACACATTCAGCCACGACCCCCTTGCTCACTCTGAACTCGTCCTCCTTGACTCTAAGCACTCCCTCGAGCTCACTGCATCTGCCGATGACCCTCACGAGCTCATTGTCCTTCTACCCCAACTCATCTCTAAGGGACTGAAATTATCGTTCGTCTGCATTGAAACGGGTGCGCATTTCACGGTACTTGTCACGGTACCTGCGATAATTTAAAACCATTTTCTTGAAAAAAACCTTCCGCTTTTCCTCTTGGCGGGCGCTCTTGATCTCCAAAATGAGAGTCTAAGGGAAAAAGGAAGAGCCGAAAAGAGTCAGTAGAAACAAAAAGGAGAAAGGATGTAAGGTACAAGAACAACCAAAACAAATACAAACTTACCCTCAAAGCCATTCCAGATATGCATAACAACAGACCAGAATCCTTAAACGACCGTAAAGTCCTGTTCTCGGCGCTAGAGGAAAGAGGGACCAAAAAAGGGACTATGCTCTCTGTGTTCGTCAACAAGTCGCAGTCCAAGGGAATGACTATAGAACGAGTTGATCCCTTCGTCCTCACCTCTACCCGGGTAAACCCCTCATCGAACATCCTTTCCTCTTCGGGGTCGACGTCGGAACTAGACTCATAGCCCTCCACAGCCACACCTTTTGCCCTCTCCTTGGTAGAGGAAGGAATGTCGGCCCGCTCTGACATCGATGGATCACACCTCGGAACGACCTCCTCTGCCTTTGATCGCCCTCCTCCTTCCATAGCAACCTCTCACAAGGGAGAAATCTCCACATCTGAAGTGGACGTAGTCTCTGCGTCCAAAACCATGCCACCCTCGGGTGCGACCGCGGCCGTCTCAGGATCGCCCCTCGTTGGCTCTTCGGTCCTCACCGCCTCGCTGGCGACCATTACTCTCGGCCTTTTTAGCTGAATTGCTTCCTCCTTGCTCGGCGATGATTCATCCACCAAATGCAGAATAGGAGAAGACATAGTCTCCACTGATGGGGCAGCCGCACGACGACCAGGCCTACGTAGGTGATGGGCTTAAGGTCTTTTAATCTATGTTTTGATGATCTAACAAAGTTTCTGTATAGAACCAGATAAAGGACCTGAAGCATGCCTGGTACAATCATTCAAGTTAATCGACTCAAGATAATCTGGGCAGTGTGCCATTAGATTCACAAGAACCAGATTAGGGACCTGATCCCTTGGTGTTCCCCTAACAGAAGTAAAAGTCAACTATACAGCTGGAAAGCAACTGCAGAAAGTGACTGCCTGCAACTGTACACGCGACAGTATAGCAGACAGTGAGCAGTCAATTCCCATTGGGAAGAGGCATGTACTAACCAAGAATTGACATCACCATTGTGAATTGACATCACCATGGTGATGTCTTTTGTAGTATAACAACCTGGTGCAAGGAACAAGACAACACTTGTGCATTTAGTGATATTCTCTCAAGCATTAAAGTGTTCATCCGACATTGAAGTCACTAGTGTGTCAAGAACAAGAAGCCAACTCCACTAAAGGATCAGTTTCACAATGGCCTATGTGTATCCGTAGTTGAGTTGTAATCTTGTTATTTGTTCTTCATTGTAACTCTTATCTTGCTTTCTTAGAAGCTGTTTTTAGGAAACCTAAAATCTGTAAACTCTCCGAGTTTATGTTGTGACTAGGTTTAGTCATAAGTTAAAGTCTTTGTAACTAGAGAGTGACAAAATGGCTTGTGGTAAGAGTATCACAAGTTAGTTAAGTTAAAGTCTTTGTAACTAGAGAGTGACAAAGTGGCTTGTGGTAAGAGTATCACAAGTTAGTTAAGTGAAAGTCTTTGTAACTAGAAAGTGACAAAGTAGCTTGTGGTAAGAGTATTACAAGTTAGTTAAGTTGAAGTCTTTGTAATAGAGTCATTACAAAGTGGCTTGTAATAGCGAGATTACAAGTTAGTTAAGTTGAAAGCCTAAAAGTGTAGGTCGTGGTTTTTGTCCCCTTGAGTGGGATTTTTCCACGTAAAAAATCATGTGTCTCATTTACATACTGGTTCTGCAGTTAGCACTGTGGGAACTGATATAGGACTAGGTCTCTATACAGTTGGTGGATCCATATAAACTAACAATTGGTATCAGAGCAGGTTCTTTCTAAAAGGTTAACACCCAGAAAGGATCTCAATGGCTGCTCCACCTAACTTTGAGGAAGGAAAATCAACCTAAAGACCCCCTAGATTCAATGGTCAGTATTATGACTGGTGGAAGACTCGTATGTATGATTTCATAATGGTAGAAGATTCAGAGCTGTGGAACGTCATTTGTGATGGTCCACATGTTCCTATGAAGAAGCTTGGAGAAACTAGACAAATGGTGCCGAAAAATAGAAAAGAATACAGTGATATTGACAGAAAAGCTGTAGAAAAGAACTTTCGTGCCAAGAAAATCTTGGTATGTGGTATAGGACCTGGTGAGTACAATAGAATCTTAGCATGTGATTCTGCCAAGGAAATATGGGAAGCATTGCAAACGGCACATGAAGGAACTACTCAGGTTAAACAGTTTAAGATTAACATGCTCACCACCGAGTATGAGCTCTTCAGGATGAAGGATGATAAGTCTATACAAGATATGCACACTAGATTCACATCTATCATAAATGAGGTTCATTCACTTGGAGAAGTTATTTCCAGAAACAAGCTTGTAAGGAAAGTTCTTAGTGTTCTACCTGGCTCTAGGGAGAGTAAGGTGAATGCTATCACCGAAGCTAAAGATTTAAAAACTCTAACCATGGATGAGCTGATTGGAAATCTGAAGACATACGAGATGAAATGAAAGAGAGACAGTGAAAGAAGAGAGCCGAAGAAGGAGAAGAACCTGGTGCTCAAGGCTGAAAACAATGACTCAAGTGAAGATGATGGTGATATGGCCTATCTCACTAAAAGATTTCAAAAGATGGTTCGAAGAAATGGTGGTATACCTAATAGAGGTAGTACAAGCAAACCAAGAAACTATGATCTCTGTCACAAGTGCGGAAAGCCAGGGCATTTCATCAAATACTTCCCACTTCTGAAACAGGAGCATTACAAACAAAACTCTGACAAAGCAGCAAAAAGGAACCTGGTTCCTGACAAACGATTCAGCCGAAAAAGTGTAGCTGACAATGTTGTGAAGCAAGCTCTTGCTGCTTGGGGAGACTCCTCCAGTGAATCAGAAGGGGAACCAGATGCAGAAAATAGTTCCATGATGGCAGTGGAACATGAAGCAAAGGAATATGATTCACTGTTTGCATTAATGGCTCAGTCCGATGATGATGAAGAGGATGATAATGATGAGGTAAATTTCAAGGATGTTCAGAGAAATCTGAAGTCCTACTCTTCTAAGAAATTGATGTCATAAGAAAATGTTCTAATTGATGCATATTATAGTCTTGTTAATGATAAGGATGTCCTGACCATAGAGCTAGGAGATGTTGAACAATCTAGAGATGATCTGGTGGTCTGTGTAGTCGATTTAAATGAGACCATAGCTAATCTTGAAAAAGAAAATGAAGCTCTAACTGAAAAAATAAATAGTGTAGAAAATGAGAGAGATGACTTGATGGTAGTGGTTGTTGACTTGAAGGAAACCACAGAAAACCTAAGCAAAGAAAAGAATGCCCTAGAAGAGAAAATTGCTAATACTGAGCAAGCAAGGGATGAATTTTTGATGGTTATCATAGATCTAGAGGAAACCATTGAGGGACTCAAATCTGAACATAGGCATGTAAGTATTGAAAAAGGGAAGGGAGTAGCTAGTGAGACACACATCAAACTTGAAAAAGAATTAAATGATGTGAGAACTAGTCTATGTGGTGAACTCGAGAAAAATAGGAAGCTTCAAGCTGAATTGAAGAAAGTAAAAATTGATCTTGAGAAATCTCTCAAGTGGACCTGGTCCTCAGATGCTGTCACTGTCATGTACTTCAACAATAGTGGAAACAGGCAGGGAATCGAGTTCCAAAAGGAGAAAACTCCTTACAACCCTCACAGCAAGTACGTCACAGTTCCTGATAACTGGTTTTGTACCCACTGTGGAAACAATGGGCATTTCAAAGAAAATTGCCAAGCCAGAGTTCAATCTGTACAGGAAAACAAAGTGTTTGCTGAAAAATTGACTACTAAAGAGGGACCAGGTACCCCTCGCAAAAAACGAATACTGCCTGCATGGACTAGAAAAGCTCTTATTCATCCTTTTTCTCATTACAAGGGACCCAAACTAGTTTGGGTTCCTAAATCTAACCCATAATTTACATGTGCAGGGAACAGTAAGAGGAAGCGGACTGCAATGGACCATGGACAGTGGATGCTCAAAGCACATGACTGGAAGCATCATGGATTTTCTCTCACTGAAAGCCCTGCAGGAAGGGTATGTATCCTTTGGAAAAAAAGGGGGGGTACATTCTCGGTGTTGAAAAAGTTGGAAAGTCTCTTCGACACTAAATTGAGAACGTGTACTATGTGGACGGCCTGAAGTACAGTCTCCTGAGTGTTTCTCAAATCTGTGATAAAGGGAACAAAGTAGAGTTCTTATCAAAAGTGTGCACAGTTACCAATCTGGTAACTGGCGAAGTGGTCTTAGTAGCCAAAAGATACAAGAACATCTACGTTGTTGACTTTGAATCTCTACAAGCTGGTGATATGAGATGCTTGAAGTCAGCTGATGATGATGCAGAACTTTGGCATAGAAGATTGGGGCATGCAAGCTTCTCACTTCTGAATAAATTGATTCAGAAGGACCTGGTTCATGGTCTGCCAAATTCAAGATTCACCTGGACACTATTTCTTAGAACAAAGGATGAGACTTTCGAGGTATTTGTGGCCTTTGTCAAGAAGATCCAAGTGAAGATGGAATTGAAGGTAGCATGCATCAGATCTGACCACGGGACAGAATTTGACAACGCCAAATTTGATGAGTTTGTAACGAAAATGGGATCACTCACAACTTCCCAGCACCAAGGACTCCACAGCAAAATGGTGTTGTTGAAAGAAAGAACAGAACTCTGGAAGACATGGCACGGACAATGCTCATTGACAGTGGAATCGCCAAAAATTTCTGGGCAGAAGCAATAAACACTGCTTGCTCCTTGGTGAACAGGTGTATGATCAGGTCCCTCCTAAACAAAACCCCCTATGAGCTGCTTAATGGAAGAAAACCAAAGATAACACATCTAAGAACCTTTGAATGAAAATGCCATGTTCTCAACAATGGGAAGGACCAGCTTGGGAAGTTTGATGCAAAAAGCGATGAAGGAATCCTTCAAGGATACTCCCCTCAAAGCAAAGCCCACAAAGTCTACAACAAAAGGGCACACTGTGTGGAAGAAAGTGTTCATGTGCTATTCAACGAGACACCCTCCTCTAACAAAGGAGGAAACAGTGATGATCAAGATAATGAACCACTTTTGGTCCCTGGGAAATATCTGATGTTTCAAATGGGAAGGCTAATATGATGAGTCAGATGAAGGAGACAGGTGAAGACAATGCAACATCCGCTTCCACTTCTCAAGAGGAACCTGGTACTTCAATTACTACCACTGGAGCTGAAGAAAGAGTTGGAGATGCAGTGCAAGACACTCCACAAGTAACAGAACAAGGAGTGCAGGGAAATCCATTTAACTTACCCAGTTCCTCTACCAATCCAACTTCAGTCCCAAATTGGAAACACAAAAGCTCCCATCCACTTGATAATTTAATCACCCCCACACCCTTGATTCTGGAGTTCAGACAAGATAAAAAAATGAGAAATTCCCTAGCCTTCTCAGCATTTCTATCCCAAATAGAACCCAAATATATCAAGGAAGTCTTGACGGATGCAGACTGGATTACTGCAATGCAAGAAGAACTACATCAATTTGAAAGAAACAAGGTATGGCACCTGGTACCTAGACCCTCGGATAGAACCATCATAGGGACCAGGTAGGTATTCAGGAATAAGCTGGATGAACATGGAAATACTGCAAGGAACAAAGCAAGGCGTGTTGTCCAGGGATAAAATCAGGAGGAAGGGATCGATTATGATGAGACTTTTGCCCCAGTAGCTCACATGGAAGCTATTAGGATCCTCATTGCCTTTGCTTCACATATGGAATTCACCCTATTCCAAATGGATGTGAAGAGTGTCTTCCTGAATGGTTTTTCTCAAGGAAGAAGTCTATATCAAACTACCTCCAGGTTTTGAACGTCATGTACATCCTAAACATGTATTCAAATTGGATAAGGCACTGTACGGATTGAAGCAGGCCCCTAGAGCCTGGTACGAGAGACTATCCAACTTTCTCATGGAAAATGGCTTCACAAGAGGAAAGATTGACAATACACTGTCTTTGAAGAAACAGGGAAGGAACCTGCTCATTGTTCAGATTTATGTGGATGACATCATATTTGGGCTACAGCTGACTCAATATGTGAAGAATTTGCTAAACTCATGGGAAGTGAGTTTGAAATGAGTATGATGGGGGAACTGAATGTCTTCCTGGGTCTTCAAGTGAAGCAATCCATAAAGGGAACGTGTATCAGTCAGCAAAAATACATCAAAGAACTCTTGAAAATGTTTGATATGGAAGCATCAAAGGTGAACGATACCCCTGTTGCTACTGCTACTAAGCTAGACATGGATGATTCTAGATAACCTATAAATCAAACAATGTATAGGGGAATCATTGGATCTCTACTCTACCTTACTGCCAGCAGGCCAGACATTGTATTTAGTGTGGGATTATGTGCAAGGTTCCAATCATATTCTAAGGAATCTCATCTGAAGACTGCTAAGAGAATTCTGAGATATTTTAAGGGCATGCAGAACCTGGTTCTGTACTATCCTTCAGGTGACAATTTCAACCTTATTGGTTATGCTGACGCTGATTATGCAGGCTATCTGGTGGACAGGAAAAGCACATCTGGAATGGCTCATTTTCTTGGATCATGTTTTATCTCATGGGGTACAAGGAAACAAAACTCAGTAGCTCTCTCAACAGCTGAAGCAGAATATGTTGCAGCTGCCTCGTGCTGTGCTCATTCACTATGGATCAAGCAACAATTGGAAGATTTTTGTGTATACATTGATTGTGTACCGCTTCTATGTGACAACACCAGTGCTCTCAACATGGCAAAGAACCCGGTTCAACACAAGAGAACCAAGCACATTGATGTCAGACACCATTTTCTCAGGGACAATGTGGAAAAGGGTCTTATTTGTATAAGATTTTGTTGCACAAAAGATCAAATTGCAGATATCTTCACCAAAGCTCTGAGAAGGGAACACTTTGAGAAACAGGATGGCACTGGGTTACTTAAACCTAATTGAGAACCTGGTTATGCTGACATGACTATGATAGTCACTAAGGTAAAATTGGCTAAAGTGTTTTCTGACTAGGCCTAACTCACATCTATACCGCTGCAGGTAAACACGCATGATGATCATAGAAGCTAAAGGTACAATGTTGAACTTCGGAGGAGAGCTGCAAAAACCTTTCACAAAAACAGGTCAGGAACCTGGTTCCTGTACCACAAGTTAGTAGTAATGTGTTTTTCGCATGCTTATTCAAAAGGATAGAAAAATTAATTCAACTGCCATATCATCCAACTTCTCAGAGTCTACATAACACGTCTTGTATCTCAAATCCTTTCACTTCCTCTGCACGTTACGTATTCCCACAAACCTACCGTCATTTCAAAACTCTTCAGAACCCGTTCCTGTAAGACCCCGTAAAAAAATTTTGTGCTCAAAACCTAGTAGCTCGTAGGGTCAGGTTTCGAATATGTGTTGGGAATGCGGTCGCAAATCAAGTATGCGGACCGCATTTCTGCCGCATAATGAGTCAGTGGTTTGGTTAAAATTAAGGTCAAAATGTTGTCCGTTATGCGACCGCATAACTGATATGCGGACCGCATTTCTATCGCAGAGTGAGTCAATATGTCAGTCAAATTTAAGGTCAAAAATACGGTGCATTATGCGACCGCAAATTGGGTATGCGGACTGCATTTCCGCCGTAGACCCAAACAGTAGGATTGGATTTTTGGAGCACTTTTGCGGTCCATTCTACGGACCGCATTTCATCTCTACGGTCGCAAAGTGCGACCGCATATCTGACTCGGGTACCTATTTTTCTAAATTTTAAACCCGACCCCCTTTTTAATAAAATACCCCAACCCCTCATTTTAACGAGTTTTCTGAACAAAATAAGAGAGAGGAAGAGAGGGTTCTTGAGAGAGAAAGTCATCTTCATCAAATTTGATTCTTCAAAACTATCCGGGCCGGGGAATTTCAAAGTGATTATCTTCATCCCCATTCTTGCAGGTAAAACCCCTAACCTTTTTTCATTGATTTTCAGGTTTAAACTAAGGGGGGAGTCTCATGCATTGATTCTTGAAAATAATGGTTGAAAACACACATGCATGACTTTTAAAACCAAGAATCTAGTAAGAGGAATTGGGTAGGAGTAAAGGATTGTACAAGAAGCGTTGATGACCTAAATAAGTTTGAGTAGCAATTGTGAACTTCAATTCTAAGTCATATGTGTTAACTTGTGCACTAGATTGACGTTGCTAGACTATTTGGTGAATTGAAAATAGAAGTTAAAGAGGGAATTCGGCTCCAGGTATGTATGGCTAACTTTGACCTTTGTAAAATAACCTTGTTTGGCGTACGAATTTGGTATGTGATATCTACGTGGATTATGTGTGAAGTTCTTGTAATTGGTATGATTTGATTGTTCATGGTTAAGTCTCCCGATATAATGGTGTAAGTAATTGGCAATAAACCAAATGTGTGATTGTGAAAGTGTTATGTGGTAAGAGCTGAGCAACAAGTGATGGAAGGAAATCGTAAATAATACAATTGGAACAACTGTGGTAATAACATATATGGCTTGTCGTGGGCAATTATTGTTGTGACATAAAATGCATATGAGTTGTTAAATATGATGGAAACGGTATCGATGGTTATGGAAATTCTTTGTGAATTGTTGTTGTAATTCTTGAGAATTGTTGTTGTTGTTCTTTGTGAAGTGTTGTTGTTGTTGTGTTGTTTGTGAATTGTGATTGTTCGGTGGGATTGGGTTGCGCGCCGCAACACAAAGTAATAAGGTGTGGGTTGTGGTGATAAGGGTGGCCGAGGTAATAAGAGTGGCCGAGGTAATAAGGGTGGAAAGTGATCGAAATCACTATCGAAATGAAATTATGAGAAAGTTGTGAAATCATTGATGTGAAAATGTTGAAGGGGAACTGGAGAGATTGTAAACTTGTTTGGCTTGATTGTTTCCTTTCATGTGTATTTGATTGTTGATTCCGTTACTACTTGTTACTTGTGTATGGTTTGAGTTTGCTTAGAGCAAAGTTTGTTCATACATACCAGTACAATTCAAATGTACTGACGTCCCTTTTGCCGGGGGCGCTACATTCGTGTTATGATTGTAGGTGGATCCATAACAGGTACTCTAGTCCACCGACCGTAGCTCCCCTTTACTTCCCGTCAGCTGAATTGGTGAGCCCCTTTCCTCTCGGGGCCCTGCGTGGCTCATGCCGCTTTTCTTTCGGAGTCATGTCTTAATATTTGTGTAAGGTATAGCCGGGGCCTCGTTACCGGCAAGTATTGTATTATCCTTTTGTATCCTTAGAGGCTCCGTAGACAGTAAATGTGGGTTACGAACTTATGTAAATATGTATTTTGTATGTTGGGCGATGTAAGTTGTAAACCTCATTAAGTAACCATGTATGTTATGTATGTTTTGTGAAAAGGCGTTTTAAGTATAAATGGCTAATTCCTTGATTTATGAGTAATGAAAGTACGGGGTAACACGTGGGATAGGAAAGGCACCCAGGTCCGCTTGACTGGGGCTACCCGGTCGGGCGCCGGTCATGTCCCTCGGTTTGGGGCGTGACAGTTCCTCTCCCCTCTCATCATTAGCTCTTTCTTCCATAAAAGCCTCACACTCCCAGCAGTTTTGAACAATTATCTCCCTTTGCATCTCTTTAATTTTTCCTTCAGAACTCTCTACCACTTCTCTCACCATGGCCAACAAACAATCGTCTCCTTCTCCTGCCATCAACATCACTCCCACATCTCCACCTCCCTTAACACCACCACCAGAAACCCACTTCTTCACTATCCCTGATACTACTGTACCCATCAGTACTTGAACTCCTCTGTTCTAGGCTCAGTGGCTCCCACGGAATCACCAGAAAAGGAAGCCGCACTAAATATCATGGCTATCGCTGCTAAGAGTCTTATGAATGGAGGAGCCTCCCCTCTGCCTGAATCTCAGGGGGAAGAACCTCCATTCTTAGGGGATGAAAGAACTCTGGTGCTTTTCGAGTCTCCGGTTCATGATACCGTCACAGAAGAACCTATTGAAGAACTTGATTCTCTTTCAGCTGAAACAAACTAGGAGGTTGCAGAAGGAAGAGGCTTTTGAGTCTGCCTTGCAGCAGAGTAAGCAGAGTATTATTAAAAAAAAAAAAAAGAGGTTGATGAAATAGGGGGAAGTTGTGGCTGACAAACACATTCCAGTGGTTGAGGTTGATAAAGATGATGTGGAGGAACCTAGTTCCTTAGTGAAAAGATCTATAAAAGTCCAAAAGTTTATGGTTGAGAAAGATTTGTTTGAAGGTGACATTGTGGCTGTTGCAAGCAGGAACGGGAAGTTTGTTGAAATGTCTAGAAAACAAAAGTGGGAAACTGTGGGAGGACCTGGTTCAATGAAGACCATTCCAAGTGACAGTGGCCTTGGGCAGGAGAGTTTGAGAACTCAGAAAAGTCTTGTGGGGTCGCACGTTTGACCCGGCAATCTTGGAGATGGCGGGTATGAGACAAGTTCTGGACTTAGGCAACAAGTGGAGAACCTGCGGGAGAAACTGCTTGACTAATAGTTGTCTGCAAATGCCCGCATGGACCTGGTTCTCAAAACCATTGCTGCCTCCTCTTCCAAGCCTCCCTCTTCTAGTGCCCCCTAGGATCCTCTCGGTGGCCAGTTATCTTTTGCTCTGATATTCTGTGGCTGTTGTTTTCTTTTTGTTTGTCATTTTGTGATGGCATGTTAGATTTCACCGTTGTTGCTCCTGTTGAAACAGTCTAATTTCTTATCAATGAAACAACTTTTCATTTGCTTGTACAATGCTTGTTTTCCTTTTTGCTTCTCTTTTCTATCATGTTGTGTGCACATATGTGGCATGAGTTAGCTTTGTTAGACTTCTTTATGCTATTTTGTCTGACTGTGTCTTTTTGTTGATGTCAAAAGGGGGAAGAATCGATTAAACTGAAATTGTAGCAATTAGTTTGGGGGGGGAAGCATAGATTCAGAGGGAACATATGCGGTTGCCGGTACCTTATCTGGTTAAGTCAAATAGTCATCGATGTTAAAACTTTGTCATCGTCAAAAAGGGGAAAATTGATGGGCTTAAGGTCTTTTAATCTATGTTTTGATGATCTAACAACTTTCTGTATAGAACCAGATAAAGGACCTGAAGCATGCCTAGTACAATCATTCAAGTTAATCGACTCAAGATAATCTGGGCAGTGTGCCTTTAGATTCACAAGAACCAGATTAGGGACCCGATCCCTTGGTGTTCCCCTGATAGAAGTAAAAGTCAACTAGACAGCTGGAAAGCAACTGCAGAAAGTGATTGCCTGCAACTGTACACGCGACAGTGCAGCAGACAGTGCAGCAGTCACTTCCCATTGGGAAGAGGCATGTACTAACCAAGAATTGACATCACCATTGTGAATTGACATCACCATGGTGATGTCTTTTACAGTATAACAACCTGGTGCAAGGCACAAGACAACACTTGTGCATTTAGTGATATTCTCTCAAGCATTAAAATGTTTATCCGACATTAAAGTCACTGGTATGTCAAGAACAAGAAGACAACTCCACTAAAGGATCAGTTTCACAATGGCCTATGTGTATCTGTAGTTGAGTTGTAATCTTGTTATTTGTTCTTTATTGTAACTCCTATCTTGCTTTCTTAGGAAACCCAAAATCCGTAAACTCTCCGAGTTTATGTTGTGACTAGGTTTAGTTATAAGTTAAAGTCTTTGTAACTAGAGAGTGACAAAGTGGCTTGTGGTAAGAGTATCACAAGTTAGTTAAGTTAAAGTCTTTGTAACTAGAGAGTGACAAAGTGGCTTGTGGTAAGAGTATCACAAGTTAGTTAAGTGAAAGTCTTTGTAACTAGAAAGTGACAAAGTGGCTTATGGTAAGAGTATCACAAGTTAGTTAAGTTGAAGTCTTTGTAATAGAGTCATTACAAAGTGGCTTGTAATAGCGAGATTACAAGTTAGTGAAGTTGAAAATCTACAAGTGTAGGTCGTGGTTTTTGTCCCCTTGAGTGGGATTTTTCCACGTAAAAAATCTTGTGTCTCATTTACATACTGGTTCTGTAGTTAGCACTGTGGGAACTGATATAGGACCAGGTCTCTATACAGTTGGTGGATCCATATAAACTAACAGTAGGGCCGGGGCCTGAGAAGAAGCAACAGTTTGTTCGGACTCGCCTACAGTCACAGCGAGTAGATTCCTGGTCGAGGTACCCGATTGACGAAAAGCAGGGGTGGGAGCCTTCGCTTTTCTCGGAACCCTCCGACCTAACAACAAAGAAAAGCTACATAAGTGAAGAAGAAGACGGCAATAAGGTCGAAGTGACTGTTGATCGAAACTTGACTTACAGGTAGAAGAAGGTTTACGTCCAAACTTCTTGTTGAACGATGACCATTCACGGATTCCCACCGTGTAGGGAAATATTAGAGCTACCCAGTCGCGAATATCGGGGACCAACGTAGGAGGATCCTTCTCGGCTACATAAAAAGAAAGAACGATCATGTCACCGAAGAGAGAACAAACAATCAGTTAACAAAATTACTTACCGGCGAAGTTCCACTCCTTAGAGAATCCACTAAGGTTCGCCACCACGTGCTCGGTTTTGTTGTAGAAAAAGTTGACCCAAAATTGACGATTCGTCTTGTAGTCCACTTTCACCACTAGTCCCTTGGTTCCACGGTGGCGGAGATGTATCATCGTACCCCTGTGGAAGGTTTGCGCAAAAAGATGCAGCAAATGGCGGATGAAAATCCCACGGTCAGCTAGCTCTGCGTACTTTATCAACATAAGATAGAGTTTGTAAATATAGGGGGAGAGCTGGGCCATACAGATGCCGTAATAGCGGCAAAATTCCTCCGCCAACGGGGGAAGAGGGAGAGAATAGCCCACTTGGAACGGGTACGCGTAAAATGTGCAATACCCAAGACGATGAATCTGGATCACGAACCAGATCAACGTGAGCGGGAATGTTGTACTTGGTTCTAAGCACGGCAAGGTGGGCTGCTTCCATCTCGAATTTTGCAGGCTCGGGTTCGTCCGCAGGTGACTTCGAGAAGTCCGATCCGGAGCATGAATTACGAGGAACGATTTTCTCCACGGTAGGGAAGCTTTCATCCTCTACAATAATGGATTCCCCTTCATCATGAGAGGGCATGACCACTAACAACGAAACTGGGTCGGAGGTCCCTTTAGGGTTGGAAGATGCACTAGCCATCTTTTGTTATATATGTGTGAAGAAATTGAAAGTGCAGAAGTGATAATGGCAAGAATTGCTGAAATTGGGAATATAGAAAGAAGAAGAAGAGAAGAAGATATGCAGGTTCAAAAGATTGGAAAGTGTAAAGTTCCGTTCAAAGGGTTTCCCCCCTTTATTTATAGAGAACATGGGCACACGGATCGAGAAATATAACCGTCAAATGCACTGTGATTGAAACGACAAGGACACAGGAAATGATGCAACGTATCGGGAAGATGCCTAATGATGACGCATGGGGCTGTGACATCATTTCTGACCCAACGTCATTAAACGTGGCTCTCAAAATGCCACATCATCAGCTCGGCCGCGATTCTTACTACTCGACCTCCCCATCCGAATCTCTCAAACTGTGACTAACGAAGTCCGCTCATTGAGGTCGACCAAAAGACGACCTCGATAAGCGGAGGGACTAACTGTATGGGTCAAAATTCGATCGAGGAAATCCAGCACGAGGAGGTGATTATCGTGAGAATTGTAACTTATCATGGGCAGTTCGGCCGAGGTCGATCAATGGTGAACAGAACGGGTCGTTGAGTGGCTCATCAGGGCCGAGGTCGAGCAGCAAGGGACAGAAGTAATGGCTAGTACAACTTTGGAACATACGAATGGAATATTCTATTGAATATTCCTTATGTTGTACCTTTTAGGGTTTTTTCAGGAATATCCCATATAAATAGTAGGAGAGATAAGGAAAAGGGTAGGTAATATTCCATTTGATAAGAACACTTTTGAAAAGTAAGCTCTCTAGATAAATACAAAGAATAATTTTCTGAGAGAGATTCGACCTTATATCCAATCCATTGTCACTTCCACCAGATTCGAGAAAGTGTATAATATATTCTCATATTCTTGTCATTCATCATTGTCAGAAGAAGGAATAATTCACCTCTTTTATTATTGGGTGAATCCTCCTCCTTATTTTACATTTAGTGTCATTCATTGTCATTTATTACTTGCTCTCATCACATTAATAACAGCAACATTTATTATATATTGCATTAAATCCACTTCAGTGTGGTCCCACGTTACCCACATAAACCGATTTTAGATCTAGGGTTATTATCTTTAACTAGGATTAATAACCTATTATCCTTTTATTAAATTAGTTTAACAAAGAGTTTCATATTTTTTTGTCAAACATCAACCATACTCCAGTTGCTGTATATGCAAATGGAGTTGGGGATGGACCTTTTGAAATTAGGGTAAGGTGGTTTGTAATTGGATAATTGAATACGATCTTATAGGACTTAATAATAGTTTAATATTGGTTGTTGTTGTATACTGTGTCTTACTTCTAAGAGAGCCAGACGATAATATATGGGTCTTCTTATTTTTATCGTGTTTTCTGCTTTGAGGTGTCACATTACTCTTACTTTTTTCCAAAAGATTCCTCAGATATTAATTCATAGTATTTGGGTATGGATCTTATGAGGGTACAAAATACGTGCATTACTTGAGTCGATTTGAGCAACACTGTGCAGTAGTTGTAGTAAAGGTCTTTTTCTTTTTCATTTCTTGCTTTATTTGATGTTTGGAGTGAACTCGCTCGTTCTTTTAAATAGGTCAAATTGTTGGCTTGACTAATTTTTCAATTCTTGGCAGCTATTTATTGTTGCTCCTTTTCTCGCTAATGAAAGAAAAAAAGAAGGAATAATGTCATTTCACACTAGATTAATGTTTATACAATCTTAAGGTTTCTCGCCCAAAAAAATAAAAAGTAAAAAGTTAGAATATTGTCTCCTGTAACAAGGGGCTGAAAATTCAACAAGTTTGAAAATATTTTATTGCAAATTGAAACAGTGTAACATGTGGCTCATATATTATCAATTCCATTATGCATCATACAATTTCATTACTTTGATTCTTGTAAATTGTTTGTTTTTAGTGTCTATTTAGACGTGAAACTTCAGTCAGGTATTGCAATATAGTAATAGCAGCATCTTCCATTTCTTCTCCTTTTAGTGAATGTATAAGTCCTACAAAAGAGTAAACTTAAAACATACACATACAATTTTTTTCGGTTCCAATGTGGTACCGGACACCGGGTGAAAACCAAAAAAGAAAAAAAATTCCTAGAAGTAGTTTAGTTAAGAAAACACTAAAATAACACAAGTATAAATATGTAAATTTTTGCAAACTAACTGTGTAATAATCATTACTAGAACAGATGGGGAGGAGGAATGTCTTAAAACTAGAAAAGCGAAGATACTTAAGTACATTGGTTGTGGCACGTACAAAATAAAGAGAGAAAACTAGATGCCAATGCCACGACCAAATCTTTCCGTCAAAGTCGGGAACTTGCACAAAGAAAACCACGAGCGCCTAGAAATATTTTCCTCTAAATCCATCCGTCCGAATATAGATCTACGGCTGAAATTAAATCAAGGTGGCTCCACAATTCACATAAAACCCGCTCCACTTTCACCTCTCCCTATTCTTCTCTCTCTCTAATTACACATACACACACACACACACTCTCTCTCTCTCTCTAGAGACAGACGCTCTCTTTTTCTCGTTTTTTTCTACTTCAAAAAACCTGCTTAACCTGCGCACTAGGAACTGCTTAACCTGCGCCCACCGCCGCTGAGAGATGAAGCAGTTATTCGAGTTTGTTATAAGAAGAATATCAAGATACAGGATGGAACAGTGAAGATCCAACGGCTGAGATTACAGATAATCATCGGGACCCACTAACAATGGAGCCGCAGAAAAGCCAGTCGAAGCTGACGAGGACCAAGTCTTCACTTCTCCGGTCGTCTCCTACTCTCCGGTCCTCGTCCCTCCACAGCATATCTGATGATGAACCGGACATTGAAGAGCAGAAGCCCCATAAAACCGGCTCAAATCCGGTTCGACCGGTTTCATATTCCGGTCCGGCCAGGGCAGCTCCTGTTATAACAATTTCCTTGCTCTCTATATACACACTGTTCTATTTCTTCAACAGGGATGGCATGTCCACGTCGGAAAATCTCCTCATCGCACTGATTTTCATTGCCGTTTTGCTGTTCTTCGCCGGAAAAAATAAGAGTTCAATTCATCAATGTCATAACGGTTTAAAAATCATGTGTAATGAGTACGGGAAGAAACTCGGTTTAATATCTAGTAGTAATAATAAGAGTAAAGTGCAATGGTTCATTGGGGAGCGAAAATTAGACGGGAAAGAGAAGCAAATAGTGAGAGAAGGAGTGGAAGTTTACAGCAATGGCGACATGTATGAAGGGGAGTTTCATAAGGGGAAGTGTAACGGGAGTGGTGTCTACACGTTTTTTGTGAAAGGGAGATATGAAGGGGAGTGGATTGATGGAAGGTATGATGGGTATGGGATAGAGAGCTGGGCTAGAGGTAGCAAATATAGAGGGCAGTATAGGCAAGGATTGAGGCATGGCTATGGAGTGTATAAGTTCTATACTGGTGATACTTATGCTGGGGAATGGTGTAATGGGCAGAGTCATGGCATTGGCGTTCAGAGTTGCTCCGATGGGAGCTGTTACATTGGTGAATTTAAACGCGGTGTAAAGCACGGCCTTGGCTGTTACCATTTCAGGTAAACATTATGTACTAATTTCTTTATGGATTTTAATTATATACACCAATGATATAAATGTTAATTGTAACCTGTGATAGTAGGTTAGTTACCATTTTATCATATTATCAAGATAGTTACATGTAATTTACCTAATAATTGATCTGATTATGTAGATTGATTTTTACACTGCATAGAGCTTAAACTCTTTCTTTATTTGGACTTTGTTTGTTATGAAGTATTTTTCTTCAGATCTGGAAATTTCCAGTTGTTATATGACTGGAATCTTTATTTGTTTGTGATAGCTTAGGTACAGTTCATTTTGTCAGATTCCTTTTTAATTGTGAGATTTACAGATAGGATCAGTGATAATTCTTGTGATATGTAGCTCAAGCTTGGTTGCATTCTTGTAGATGTTATATTGACTTTTCTTTTTGGACTGTGGTTTCTTCTTGCATAATGATGGATTTAGGACAGAGTTCTGTAGCAATATTAATGCTTACAATTTTACTGTTTGATGGCATTTTGTGAATTTATTAGCATCAAAATCAAGTCCTGAGTAATTATATAAATTGGATTTTTCTAACATTTCTTTCCATTTAGAGTGAAGTTCTTGTCGCTGTCTGGTTCTTGATTGTTTTAGTATTAAAATGAGTGGGAGTAGGTCATAAGCAACTGGGACAGCTGCTACTAAAATAATTTTTTTAGCAATCTCTTTCTTCATTTGGGATTGACTATGAGCTGTGTATCACTAATTTGGCGCAGGAACGGGGATCGATATGCGGGGGAATATTTTGGAGACAAGATTCATGGTTTTGGTGTGTATCACTTTGCCAATGGGCATTGCTATGAAGGGTCATGGCATGAGGGTCGTAAGCAAGGTTACGGAATGTACACATTTAGAAATGGTGACTCGAGGTGTGGAGAGTGGGCCTCTGGGAATCTCAATACTCCATTGCCCCAACTTACTGATGCCGTCCTCCGAGCCGTTCAGGTAAAATTTATGTTCTGGTCTAAGACGGTCAGTGAGGATTCATATAGTCGACTCCAATTTGCTTTGTGATTGAGACTTGTAGTTGTTGTTGACTTCTCATTTAATACCCTCACCCTCCTCCTCCTTGCAGTTAAGTCTCTCTAGTTATGCAACTGCTCAAACATTGACTTGTTATCATCTTTCTGATTTTTTCTCATGTGGTCTCTGGTTATTGTTGCAGGCAGCTAGAAAGGCAGCAGAGAATGCAATTAACATACGTAGGGTGGATGGCCAAGTGAACAAGGCAGTGATGGCAGCAAACAGAGCTGCCACTGCTGCCAGAGTTGCTGCTATTAAAGCAGTTCAAAACCAAATGCATGGAAAATTCTGTGACACTAACAATTACTACTGAGTCTTTACTGGCGCATTAAAGTTTGGTAAATGTAAATTTACTACTAGTATGCAAAGTATGAATGAATATTCCAAAGCCACCCTGGCTGGCAAAATGCCCGCTGGAGGTTGAGTTTAATGCCTTAACGTTTGGTTGACCACAATTGTAACTTGTATATACACCCTCTCAACCTACATTACATCAAAGAAGATGATTTTTTTCCAATTTTGCACTTCCGTTTTCCTTGCAAGAGTTAACATACTATTTCGCCTTCGCATCCTGTGTTCACACCAAATAATACAATTTAATCTTAGCACTTTAAAATCAAAGTGAGAATAATGGTTTAAGTGATAAATGCGCATATGAAAGACATATGTCTTGCATTTATTAGTTTGATTTAAACGCTGATTTCTTTTGTTTCTGGTTTGTTTAAGAAAAGCTATAAATTTGTTCGACTGCTTTTTGCTAAAAAAAAGGTGAAATTCCAAACCAGCTTAGATTTACATGCGATAATTGAAAAATATTTACAATTTCAAAAGTAATCGAAATTGGCCACTTTTCATGTAAAGATATATTTGAGCAAAAACACAATTCAAAATTTAAAAAATATTCCAGCATAATATACTGGAGTTCAAATTTTTTATATGTGAACTTCCAGTATATGCTGGAAATTCATATACAAGTGCTTCAATCTCCAGTATATTATGCTAGAACTTCCCGTGTTGCAGCAAAATAGTGGTTATTTTTCAGTGACTTCGCAAATGCTGACTATTTTTCAATTATCAGTCCGAAAACTGTTAAAATATCATGGTATAGCCTGTTTTCACACTGGTCAATGAAAAATAGCCAGCGTTTATCAAGTCAATGAAAAATAGCCACTATTTTGCTGCAACAGGGACCGGTCCAGTATAATATACGGGAGTTCTGGTGCATTTGTGTGCGAACTCCAGCATATTATGCTGGACTGGTATACTTTGCTAACTCCTGTAAAATTTGCGGGAGACTGGAGCACCAGTGGTCCAAACTCCAGTATATTATACTTGACAATTATACTTGCTGGAACTCCTGTAAAATTTGCGGGAGACTGGAGCACCAGTGGTCCAAAATAAGTGATTTTTTCAGATTTCAAGAATGAATTAATTGTTTTTTGCCTACACTGTCCTTGGAGTAAATAGTGTTGGAATATGTGTTAGGAGTGTTTATGTGAGATAGTAAAGGTTAATATGGTCAATTTCATTGTTAATTAATGCTAAAAGGTGGATTTCTTAATTTGTGTGAAAACATCCAAAAAATCAATTATTTTGCCGGAGGGAGTATCGTTCTTTCAATAATAGATTCTTGGGACTCTGCATTCTTTAGAGCTGCTTCATTGGATCAGCCTTTTCCAAAAATTTAAGAAAGTGAAAATGTCAGTTTCCTTTTATCACATTCTATATGTTATTTGGAAGTCAAATGTGAGTAAATTTTCCTGAGCATGTCTTTTCTCAAACTGAGGAAATGGCCCATTTACAATATTAAAATTAAGAAAGTCTCCCTTTAAGATGCTTTGTGTGTAAAAAATAAATTTCTTATGTGTAGAGTAAATCTTCCATATATATATAAAAAAATATGATCATAAAATTAAAAGCGCGTCTGCAAAGACCCACAGAACCATTTGTAAAATTGTTGATATGTGCAAATCAAATCAAGATCAATAAGTGATCAGTCCTAATAATGTACTTAGAACACTTTTCTTCTTAATTGTAACAGTAATATCTTTGACTTTCTTTTTATAACGCCAGAGGTTCAGATATGATTTGGAGAAGGTAAGAATTAGGTAGAAATTGAACGACATAGCAGCAATTTCACTAGTATTAAACTACAAATTTTTGACTTTAATGGGATAATTATTTTGCCTGACCATCTTATTTCACATTTTTTTAATTGTATAGTTTGAAATTTGGACATATCAAAAGCTAAAAATTGAACCATACAATATCAGCTAAAATAAAATATCTTTACATAATCAAAAGAGTAATAATAAAGAGTGGAAGCCTCGTGTTAGATCATAATGCATGTTCTCTGGTGGGTAATAAATATGAAAGATTCATTATTGTGCTTTGAATTGCAATTATAAAAGCCTCACTTGTTTTTCACGATACCATCATCACTCAGAACTCGTAATTGCTATTTAGTAAAATAATAATAGTATCTTTGATTTGAATAATTATTCTCAAGTCAAGATTCAAGAAGACTAGACCTCCGTTTGGCCATAGACTTTGGCAAGTTTTTTCAAAAAAAAAAAAATTGGGAAAAGCTGTTTGTCTATCGATTTTATCCATATTCTGAAATTTTTTGAAAACATTCCCAACTCCCAAAACCAGTTCTAGATCCGTTTTTGGTTTATAATTTTATCGTTGGATTTTTTAACAATTTCAAAAATTACCCATTTTTTTTATCTTATAATAAGCCCACCGTCTATTATGACCCAACTAATCCACCAGCTAGTTACTATTATTTTTTTGGGAGTGATGAATTTTATAATATTATTGCAGAATATGGCGCGACTTAGGATTACTGAGGACATGGCCCTTGACAGGGAATTGTGGAGGTCGAGCATTAAAGTTGTAGGTTAGGGGGAAGTTGAGGATATTTCTACAGCGCACTAGAGTGAGACTAGCCAGTTAGGAGTTAATCTTAGGATGCTACTGATCAGCTACTGATGCAGGGCTTTATCTGTTGGATATTAATATACCTCCCATCTTTTTCGTATTTCCTATATTTCTTATATTGATGTTATTTTGTTATTTTATGATATGGTATGTATTTTATGTTATTTTGTGTTATTTTAGTATGAGTCTATTGATAGTACTAATATATCGTCTCTTGTTGCTTTCTTGAGCCGAGGGTCTCCTTGAAACAGCCTCCCTGTCCCTCGGGGTAGGGGTAAGGTCTGCGTACATATTACCCTCCCCAGACCCTACTTGTGGGATTATACTGGGTTGTTGCTGTTGTTGTTGTTGTATTGCAGTTTGACGAATTGTAGTGGTTAGTAATTGTGTTATAGCAGTTGATATTAAAATATTAGGTTTTGATTTTAGGTAAGTGTATTATGTAGTTCATTATAAAAATGATAATTTTGTGCCAAACTTATCTATGTTTAGGACTATGGCCTGGTTTGGGGTAAATTTTGAAAATAGCCAGATTTACAACTGGTCGTTCAAAAATAGCCCAATTTCAAAAGTAATCGAAATTTAGCCACTTTTTATATAAAGATAAATCTGAGCGAAAATACTGTTCAAAACCCGGAAAATACTCCAGTATATTATGCTGGAGTTCCAGCATAAGTATACTTGAACTCCAGCATATTATGCTGGAGTTCTAGCATAAGTACACTAGTACTCCAGCATAATATACTGGAGTTCCAGCAGGTATATTGGTCCAGTATAATATACTGGAGTTTGGAGCACCGGTGCTCCAGTCTCCAGTATATTATACTGGAGCCAGCAAAGTATACCGGTCCAGCATAATATGCTGGAGTTCATACACAAGTGCACCGAACTCCAGTATATTATGCTGGACCGGTCTCTATTGCAGCAAAATAGTGGCTATTTTTCATTGACTTGGTAAACGCTGGCTATTTTTGATTGACCAGTCCGAAAACTGGCTATACCGTGCTATTTTTAACCTGGTTTGCGGTAATGATAATGAATGTCATTGATGCATATACAGGATTAGCAAGTTTGTTTGTTGAATATTGTCAAGTATTTTTTATAGTTTTTAGAACTTATGGGTATAAGTCACGTACTCACGTTTCATGTTTTCTCAACCAAAAAAAAGTGAAATATATTTTGAAAGATTGTTTAACGCAAATTTGAAAATTTATGACCAAACGCTAGCTAGAATGCCATCAAATCAAGGAATTTATAGTAATTCTGGAATTGTTCCACTTATAAATCTTAGCCGTCCTTTAAATAACAAAAGAAATTATTAAAAAAAGATTGTCAAAATGATGTAACTTTTTCAGACTATGATATAAATTTGCAAGAAGAATTTGGTAGTTGAAAAAGGGCATTCTTCAATGAGATCAAATCTTGTAACATAAACAAAAAATTACTTAGTTTAACACAATAATGCTGCAAAACTTTATTTCAATAAAAATTAAGAATAAGAGGGAAATAGTGTAGCGAGAAATACCCCGCACAAATGTACAAGAACACACACTAGGCTGATGTGTTAACACATGTATACCCGAAATTTAAATGATTCATGTATTTTTTCTTTTTTCTTTTTGCCCAACAATTGTATAGTATTATCATATAGCAAACTATAAACAAATTCTAGACAGAATATAGCAGGATATAATATGCATGTATAAGTGTAGCAAGATTATTTCATACTCATCAATTCCCATGCCCATGTTACACACATGCTAGAGATGGCCTATGTTAGAAAATGTGATCGGTAAAATCCGATCTGAATAAAATCAATGTTTACACTAAATTAATGAATATAAATAAAGTATTCGTGCATAAATTTACCACTTAACTCAGTTAATCGTGGTTGAATAATATATATTTGATATTAATAATTAGCTGTTAACATTAAATTATTTGGTTAAATATAAACTTTAGGTACGAATAAATATTTATAAAGGTTCCCATCTGTACATGAAATTATTTTCTTGCTTCTTTATAGTAAAAATAGCACCGGCTAGCTAGTTTTTGGACTGATCATTCAAAAATAGTCAGTGTTTGCAAAGTCATGAAAAAATAGTCACTATTTTGCTACAATACGGAAAGTTCCAGCATAATATACTGGAGATCGATGCACATGTGTATGAACTTCCAGCATATTATGTTGGATCTCTAACACGTGAAAAGTTCCAGCATTATATACTGGAGATTGGAGCACCTGTGTATGAACTTCCAGCATCTTATGCTGGACTGGTATATTATACTGGAACTCCAGTATATTATGTTGGAAGTCCAGTATATTATATACTGGAGTATTTTCCGGATTTTGAACAGTGTTTTCGTTCAGATTTATCTTTACATGAAAAGTGGCTAAACTTCGATTACTTTTAAAACTGTGGCTGATTTTGAATG
The DNA here is from genome assembly GCF_001879085.1 of Nicotiana attenuata. Lineage (NCBI taxonomy): Eukaryota > Viridiplantae > Streptophyta > Magnoliopsida > Solanales > Solanaceae > Nicotiana > Nicotiana attenuata. Next base: position 67,350,434 of record NC_031994.1, read on the forward strand.
ACCACTTGTAAATCAGGCTATTTTTAAATTTCTCCCTTCTTTATACGACGTTGCAATTTCAATTGGAGATACCAATTGATATTATACGTTATATTTAATCGTTCATTTCAGTAATAAAAACACAATCTGACTAATATTCAGATCAAGATCGAATCACTTACTGTTTGTTTTGTGAAAACCCCTTAATTAAGGATGGACAATCTTATTTTTTAAATTTTATTTTATCATATATTTAGATGTAAGGAAAGAGAATTACAAGATAGAAAATCGAATCCTGATCAATAAGGTCAAAGTTTAGATAGTGAACCAACTACACTACTAAAATCCTGATGGACAATCTATTCTAGTAGTATGTAGGAGAGAAATGGCATCGACTTGAGTCTAAGAGAGTGTTTGGATTGGCTTTTAAGTCGGACAAATCAGCTTTTACGCTCTCTTTTTTAAATCCTTTTACAGTGTTTGCTAAAGTCAAAATAAATAAATTAAAAACTGGTTAAAAGAAGCCAAAAACAAGTAGTTGGGTATGGGCAACCCTAACTTACCAAACGGGCTCTAAGTTATAATAAGTAAACGAAGTTGGAATTATTCTTGAGGAAGCACATGTTAGGGCGGTAGGATGGTGGGGTTCTTTACTGAATTTTTTTTTAACTTTTCATGCATGCTCGATCCACAATCTCTGTTTCTCCTATTTTTTTAAAGACTAAAGTGTTAACAACTTTGTTGTTCTTTTCTAACTTTTACTATTCTTCTCTATGTTGTATACATTTTCCTTTTACTTAAACAAACCATAAGCTCCCTTCACCTTCCTTTTTTTGCCCCTACTTTTCTAGATTTTTCAATCCAATACCCCTTTTTCCTCATGCATCGCACCAAATATCAAATGTGATGAGATGGATGCGATCGCTTAACTCTTAAAGAAATATCTCGGGTTCGAATTTTGAAAAACGAGAAAATTTTAGTAGAGAGAGTGCTAACTATGTGCAGCGTAAATTCAAATTAGTCGGACCAATAGATTTCAGACAGTGAATGCATAAAGCTATAAAAAAAAAAAAAAAAAGGAAAAGAAACTTTTCCAGTTGACGAACCACCCATTCGTACAGTTCCGTAATTGGAAAGTTGCCTACTTCTTATGCAAGAACAACTTAATAAAACCAAAAACTGGTAAGATTGCTAAATAATGCAGTAATACAATGTGATCCGACCAAAAAGAATGAAGCCAAATGCATGAAAACTTGTTAATTTTTATTTAATATGGAATTCATGACTTTCATTGATTAAGCAAAAGTTGTGCTCATTTACTGTTTACGGGTCAATTTGTCTTTACATTAATTTAATAATTATACCTATTTAAGATAAACATTAATCTTTATATCAATACTTGTGCCTAGTTAAATAAGACATGCGATGTTCTCGCGGAACAACTTGCTAAGGGTTACAATTCAAATTGTCCTTATAATTTAAGAGTACAATCTAGTAATCTTTTATGGCTGCAGCTTTCAATTGGATTTCTCTGTCCCTTTGTTAATTATAGTAGTAAAAAAAAAAAAAAAGATATTTACAACATAAATATCATCACTTTTATTAGTGATTGTTATCAAGGGAACGTTATAACAATTTATTGCAAGTGTTATCGTTTGCATATTTAGTGTTACTCTATATATCTCCATGATTTGACTAATCCTTGACAATTGTTTTGGTGGTTTCCATAACATGATTAATCCTTGAAAATAGATTGCTTAAATTATAATCGTCCATAACCCATCCATGTTACTATTTTTTTAGCCAGTTAATTAAACAGACCCTAGCTCCAAGAAAGACATGGAAATACTAATTATGATATATCATTATCAAATGCATAGGACAGAGTAGTCATGCACTAAACGTGTATTCTTGTGCATGTTGATTTTATTTTGAGTGATTATCCATTGTTGATAAGGTACAATTTTTCTTTAAAACGTGTCTAATATTTGTGAGACACACCTGTTCATGAGTAAATAAAAAATGTGTTCAATCTTTATGGAAGACACATGGTATGATATATTATTTTTTTCATTCTCAATATAGAAACCAACCAGAAAATGATGTATTGAGTATCTATAACTTCGTCTGTGGGCTCTTTATTTTTTGATCTGTGGGGGCATATTATGTTGCTATATTAGTTGAATTAAAAGAAAGTAAAAATATGAGAGATATCAAAGGGGCGAAAAACTCCCACCACAAGTAAAAATACTTGAAAGAAACATGAATTTCTCTATAAAATCTCATATGTTATTCCTCTACTGACAACAGGAAGAATGGTTTTGAGTATTTAATACAAGGAGCAAATTGCTCTTTGACAAAACCGCGCTCACTTGAATGGGATAATTGTATCGCTTTTCATAGGACACGTTAAAATGAAGGGCAAAAGTGTGTTTTATGGACGTTTTGCTTGATGGCGAATGCCGGCTTGAAAACCTTCAGAATACGCAGTGTTCTTGAACATCGTCTGCACAAACAAAGCTATGGTGAAAAGAAAATACCATACTCAACCTACTTAGAGGAACTTAACTTTCTCTTTTTACTTCTCCCAGAAAATAGTGGCGAGCTGGAACCTTTTTTTTCTTCAAAAAACCAGCCAACAATTATTCTGATAGTTTTGGCTTCAGAAAGTAAAGCTCAAAATCCCAGTTTGGAAACTGTCCAAAAACTAAAACCATACTGACTACTTCCATTAATATTATGATTTTTGTTTGACTAATATATCTGTCAGAAGTGAAATAAATTCTGTCTAAGTTGGGATAGACTTGCCTACCATTTCATGTGAGATATATTTGCTTTGTTGATGCTCAAGTATAAAGATTTTTGACAACTGCATGAATGTAAAATCATACAAGAAGATTTCATCAAAGTGATTCAGGAAGAGGAAATAGGTACTCACAGCCATGCTCTTGAACTCTGTTGCAAGCTTATTCCTAATTTTATTTGATATGGCTTCACCAAGTTTCTCGCCGTGTTGCTTTACATTCTCCTCTGTTATCTGGATTTTTTTTAAATGAGATAAGTTTTAACTGGATGTTACATTTCCCATATCATCACAATAAATATGTACTTATGAGATAAAAGTGCATCATTTCCTTACCTCTGAAAGAACTAGAGATGATGTCTTCTCTAGAAAGTCTTCAACAAATTTTTCAGGATCAGCAAAGGAGTTCGGTGAGCTAACTCCATTTGATAGTTTCTCCTTCCACATATCAGTTGATGGCTTAACAGCTTTAGCTATTTGAGCAAAAGGAATTATTGAGGTCAGTTTCCTTCATGTCTTCACAACCATATCAAATTCCAAAAAGAAATCCAAAAAGATAAGTTGAAGGTATAATAAAAATAATTGTATGGATTGGCACCAATTCATGGTTGAAGTTATACTAAGCCCCACTTCAAATGATCCTTTAGTTTCTCAGAAATTTTTCGGTATACAACCGAAGACACTATCAAGAACCGACCACTGTCATGTAAAAAAGGAAAGAAATTGAACTCCTATGGAAGGAGACTGTTAAATGGATACCTGAATGCTCTTATCAGCTGGGAAAGTAGAATTAAGGGCCACATTTTGAAATTAACCTTGAACTGAAAAGCTCCTGAATGCTCTTATCAGCTGGGAAAGTAGAATTAAGGGCCACATTTTGAAATTAACCTTGAACTGAAAAGCTCCAAATTTCAAATCTGACATCCACTAACAGCTGAGAATACCAGCCTAATGTTACTAATCGTTCTCCAATAAATTAGGCTGTAGATTCAGTAAATTATTCTGAAAAATTAGGGATCGGATTTTTTGTCTGATCTTATTATAATCGGAAAAGGTCCATTTATGCCAGTAAACTATACGAAATTGTACACATTTGCCCGTCGTTAAAAGGTGGACTCAATCCATATATGCCTTTTTTTTCAACAGACCTCACTAGTAAAATATTTAGCACCAGATTTTGACACGCGTCACAATCTGGTACATTCCATCTATGCCCTGATTTAAATAATAAACCAACCCGGCCCATCACCCTTACTTTATTACACTGACGTGACCTGGTATTCTATTTTAATAAACCCCAATCTTATTTTATTATCCCACTCTCTCACCTCACTTACTTCTCCCAATTTCTTCTCTCACCATTTTCTTTAGTGCAGACTGCCAGAATTTTTTGATTTTATAGGGTTTAAGCCAAAACCCTAAAACAAGCTGAGATGGAGTCTTCTTCTCCGACTGCAGGGGAAAGGAAGCAACCGGAGGAGGAGAACTCCGATATGGACTCAGAAGCTAAATTCATCCTCCTCAAAGAGGGTCACTTTAGCACGAACCTGCTTCTACGAGGTAGCAGTTCCAACTAACTAGACTTCAACCAACGACGAAACAATCCATGGAACCCTCTCAAACCCTTCGTATAACGGCGAAATGGCAAAAACCTACCCCTTCAAGCTCGACCCATTTCAGGTAGTATCTGTTGCGTGCTTGGAACGTAAAGAATCAGTTCTTGTATCGGCACATACCTCCCCTGGAAAAACAGCAGTCGCTGAATACGTAATCGCAATGGCATTTAGGGATAAGCAAAGGGTTATTTACACTTCACCTTTAAAAGCATTGAGCAATCAGAAGTACAGGGAATTAAGCCACGAGTTTTCTGATGTTGGGAAAAAAACCGTAATGGAGCAGCTATGGTGAGAGGAGAAATTGGGGGAAGAAAGCGAGGTGAGAAAGTGGGGTAATAAAATAAGATTGGGGTTTATTAAAATAGAATACCGGGTCGGGTCGGTTTAATAAAATAAGGATGATGGGGTTGGTTTATTATTTAAATCAGGGTATAGATGGAATGCACCAGATTGTGACACGTGTCAAAATCTGGTGTTAAATATTTTATTAGCGAGGTTTGTTAAAAAAAAAAAGGCATATGTGACCCACCTTATACACGGCAAGGGCAGGATTGAGTCCACCTTTTAACGACGGGCAAATGTGTACAATTTCGTATAGTTTACTGGTATAAATGGACCTTTTCCGTATTATAATTTGTTCCCACCTCCCAAGAAAAAATTTAATGGAGAAATCCCCAGTGACGTACGATTCCAAACTCCGTGGATACAAGTCATTTTGAAAGAAATTAAGTTTTCTTTCTTTAAAGCTTAATAAAAAGTTTTTGGTAATTAAAGGAATTATTTCTTATACGATGTTTTAATAATGAAGTTGAGGGGGCTATGCGTAAGATGAGCAGGGGCAAAGCGACCGGGCCGGATGAAATCCCGGTGGAGTTTTGGAAGAGTGCGGGCAAGGCAGGCTTGGAGTGGCTCACTAGGTTATTTAATGTCATTTTTAGAACGAAGAAGATGTTCGAAGAGTGGAGGTGGAGCACGATGGTTCCTGTATACAAGAACAAGGGTGATATCTAAAATAGCAATAACTATCGAGGTATCAAGCTGCTTAGCCATACTATGAAAGTCTGGGAGCGAGTGGTAGAGCTAAGGGTGAGGAGCAGGGTGTCTATTTCCGAGAACCAGTTTGGGTTTATGCCCGGGTGTTCGACTACAGAAACCATCCCCCTTGTTAAGAGATTGATGGAGCAGTATAGGGAGAGGAAGGACTTGCATATGGTGTTCATCGACTTAGAAAGGGCGTACGATAAAGTTCCGAGGGAGGTTTTGTGGAGATGTTTGGAGGCTAGAGGTGTACTTGTTGCCTATGTTAGGTTGATTAAGGACATGTATGATGGAGTAAAGACCCGACTGAGGACGGTGGGTGGGGACTCAGACCATTTTCCGGTTATGATGGGGCTGCATCAGGGGTCGACACTCAGCCCTTTTTTGTTTGCTCTGGTGATGGACGTGCTGACGCGCCACATCCAAGGGGAGGTGCCGTGGTGCATGCTATTTGCAGATGATATTGTATTAATTGACGAGACGTGAGACGGTGTGAACGCATAATTAGAGGTATGGAGGCAGACCCTGGAATCTAAAGGTTTCAAGTTGAGCAGGACCAAGACAGAATACTTGGGGTGTAAGTTCAGTGGCGAGACTCAAGGGGCGGAAGGGGAGGTGAGGCTGGACTCGCAGGTCATCCCTAGGAGAGGGAGTTTTAAGTACCTTGGGTCTATTATTCAGGGGATGGGGAGATTGATGAAGATGTCACACATCGTATTGGGGCGGGATGGATGAAATGGAGACTCGCTTACGATGTTTTGTGTGATAAGAAGGTGCCACCAAAACTCAAGGGTAAGTTCTACAGAGTGGTGGTCAGACCAACGATGTTGTATGGGGCAGAGCATTGGCCAGACAAAATCGCTCATGTCCAGAAGGTGAAGGTAGCAGAGATGAGGATGTTGAGATGGATGTGCGGGCACACCAAGTTAGATAGGATCAGAAATGAGGTTATTCGCGACAAGGTGGGTGTGGCACCTATTGAGGATAAGATGCGGGAAGCGCAGCTTAGGTGCTTTGGTCATGTGAGGAACAGGAGCACAGACGCCCCGGTGAAGAGGTGTGAGAGGTTGACAATGGAGGGCCTACGGAGAGGTAGAGGTAGGCCAAAGAAGAGGTGGGGAAAGGTGATTAGGCAAGACATGACGCAACTTCAGCTTACCGAGGACATGACCCTTGATAGGAAGGTATGGAGGTCAAGAATTAGGGTAGTAGAGTAGGTAGTCTAGAGTGTTCATAACAGTAGTATTGGCACGCAATCTCGCTTTCTGTGGGTAGTAGGTTTTTATGACTAACCGTTGTTTTCTTTCATTATTGATTACCTTACTATCTTGTTGTTTTTATTCTGCTTTTATATGGCTTTTGGTACTGTCCCTTCTTGTCTATATTTTCATTAATGTGGTGCTTATACTTTCTTGAGCCGAGGGACTATTGGAAACAGCCTCTCTATCCTCCCAATGTAAGGGTAAGGTCTGCGTACACACTACCCTTCCCAGACCCCACGATGTGGGATAATACTGGGTATGTTGTTGTTGTTGTAATGTTTTAATAATGTTTGCAGTCAATGACTGACCAACAGTTATGCTCAAAAAGAAGTAATGAAAAAGAATAAAGAAATGGATAGTTTTTTTTACAAGGTAGCTGAAATGTCATTAAAGGCATCAAGAAGATGCAAAGAAGAATAAAGAAATGGATAGTAGTAGTTTTGGTTAAATTAAAAGATCAAAATATTGGATTAGCATTATATATAACGGGAACAATGTCAGTTACCACACATTTCTTATGTCAACTTGCTTCACTAATATTGACAATCAAATAGTATCATGTTTGTACGTAATGGAATCTTAGAGTGCTTATTTGCAGTGTCATTATGTATTCATTACAGCACAAGCATTTTGATTATTGTACCTTACATCTTTGGTAACATACACAGATGGATGTGGAAACTCCGGTGAATCTAATTTGTGGAGATTGGATTCCCACAAGGTAGGGTACACAAAGGACAAATAGTTTGCTGACCTTCAACGTATTATAATATGCACAACTCATGTTGAATGCAACAGCATAATCAGTAAAGTATTAACATTGCCAAAAGTGTACCTGACACTCCAGTTGACTTGTTACTGACAGGGGCATGATTCGTGTCAGAAACTTGCACAGGAGTTGTTTTGTCTGGTTGTCCTGGTAGGACAATTGTATCAGACGGAACAAGAGAGGCTAGATCAGGAGGTTGATCCTTTCCTACTGGAGGATTAGCCTTAGAAGTGAGACAAAAAAGGTTATGTAAGAAACAGGAGCATAATCAATTTTCAGACAATTCATTGATCAAGCATATGAATTCAGCCAAGCAACTAGATATGAGATCACCTCCAGGTCAACATAGAACGGTTGCTTTCCTATGGAACTCAGGAATTTGTCGAGATCACGAGCATTAAGAGCTGCAAGAAGTATCTCAGCCACATAATCACAACCAGACACTCAAGAATATAAATGCAGAATTCTGTATTAAGCTTGAACTGGTAATCCCCAATATTGTAGTTCTGGAAAAACTCAAATCTATGTCTCTCATTAAATACCACTTGCACTTTTTTTTTTTTTTTTTGAGAATGGTTACCACATGCACTAATTTCCTAATCTCCGGTTGATTTTCATCAACACTTATGCAGCAACATGGAAAGGTATCATTCTCCAAGTAAATGTGAAAAGAAAATTGAAGGATACACTACCTTGCACAAAATGAACTAGGACGTGGAGAGTATTAAAGGGCAATATACATCAACTGTTGGTTAAAAAATTTAACAATAAAATGCACTTGGTGATCAAAGGTAAAAGCTACCCTTCGATATTTGAGATTAAAGTGCAATACTATAAAAGTTCTAAGATTTAATACCCACTTGTGACTTCTGAGCATAATTTATTAGCCAGACTAGACAAAATAACATATAGTGACAACTTAGAAAATCACCCCCACTAAAGTTCAAAAATTATGTGTGAAATAAGATAAACCGGAGAAAAGCTTGAGAAAATGCATCAAGACAAATGTCTTAGCCTGCGCTGTCTGTATTCAAACTTTTTAATGTATATTAGTACATGTGGACATCTATATACACTTCTACACAATCTAACATCCCTCTTAAGCTGGTGCATACAAAGTTATGTGCCGAGCTTGTTAAATACATAACTAACTTGGGGACCAACCAGAGACTTGGTGTGTGTGTGTGTAAATTGGCCATCTTTTACAATTTTTATGAAATTATCGCCTGAGATTATCTTTCCGCTTGGTCCTCTCATGAAAAACTGGATTTGATGCAATGTGAAGTACGACTTGACTATCACACACAAGTTTCATCTGATTAAACTCTTCAAACCTCATTTTTTGAATAGTTGTTATAAGTTCCCAAGTAGCAATCACCGCGGCACTTGCTGATTCCATTTCCTAGTTTCTATTTATTTTAATAATCGGTAATGGTGTTCTTAAGGTGAAGGTATTTTTGCAAGACGAAAACAATTTTGGGATTAAATAGTAACTAACGAAACTTAAGATGAGTGAAGAAGTACTTTTTTCAGATTTTTTTAAAGTGTAATGACACCTACTGCGCTGACATAGGTCCGTGTCATGCACTTTAAAGTTTAAAAGTGGATCAAGGTGAAATTTGGGGGGGGGGGGGGTAGGGGGGGAGTATGTATTAAGCCTTTACTAAATGTCAAAGATCTGCTCTACCATTAGGGAAAGAGGGAATAAATTATTGTTTAGCTAAGAAGTCATGGAAGAATATATGAGGACAATGAAAGTAAAATCTACACAAATCGGACTGTCTTACCAATTGTAGTATCATTAGAGAGTGGGTGGAAGAAGCAGCATTCCTGACTTTTAAATCCCTGATCTAACAACAAGGAAACATGCCTTGGAAAAGGAATAGCAGGTTATCACCTTAAGAATCATTGACACATAGGATCAATGAAAACATCAGAAATTTCACTATAGCTTAATAAAAGAGTGAAATGAGTACCTTGCTGAATCATTTACAAGTGCAAAAGGAGTGACACAACCTAGCGGCACCTTACATAGCAATGAAGAAGAAAATATTAGAGGAGTTGCCAGCAAATTAAAGTCATCAACAAAAGATGTAAGAAAGATGATTCGGATCTCTCTACAGCATACATTTTAGTCAAGCCAACATTCTATAAGTCACTCATTAAAAAAAAGAGATCTATAAATTTGATGTAGAAGAGCATCACCAGATTTAAAAATTTCCTCAACATATCTCAGCATCAAACTAGCTATCAAAAAGCAAGGAACTATCTCTTGTGAAGGAGGTTCTTATCATCAATGGTTTCAAGAACGACCACAAGAAAATTTCAAGTAGGAAATTACATTTATAAGAAATATGTGTTAAATATAAAGGTTAAGCCAGAGAAATTCAAGCTCTGTCGAAAGAGGAGTTGAGCTTATTACTAGCCAGCTGATCTTTTCATTGACCGGCCAACAAGTTATCATGAGATAGCTCATGGTCAACTTCTCTTTTGAAAGAGCAATACTATTTCCAACAGAAAAAATAGAAATCCCTAAAAGGATAATCAGCTCATTTCACTTTGCACACCTTCAAGCACTTGGCGAGGAGGATTTTTGGAAAATCACAGATCTAGCATGCCATGTTCAATTACACCACCTATGTCATAGGGACTTGGTATCACAATGAATAATAAAGGTGTCATGTTAGTCTAAGTCTAGATTATAATATGAAAGGTTTAAAGATAGAAAAGTTTTATCCTCCCTTCTTCAAAATTTATTTGTACTATTTTCTCTTTTTTTCTGTTCCAGTTCGACTCCTTTAAAATGACAAAATATTCCATCTTCAGAAAGTAACCTAATATAGACTAATAGTGCTTTGTTTCTGATGGCATGTTACAGTTGTACAAAAGGCTCTTTAGGGCTTAACAACTAACAGCAAAACACAGGGAGGGGGAAGAAACAGCAAAGTAGGGATACCATCATCTTAATCAACACAATATGGAAAAGAAAAGGAAAGGATAACACATTATAAATTGACAAACCTGAAGTACTTCCGCAAGTGCTTCTTCAGGAGCCATTCTTAACCCTCCTTTTCCCAAACCAAGCCTCTGAGACAAAACTGCTCAGTTTCAACAGAATGCATAGTATCCATTAAAATCAAAATACTTCACATTTACAAAAAAGGGAGACAAGGCATGTAGTACAACAGCAGTCTCTACTGGTATGTAAAATGTGATCATAGATATTTTCTTCCCATACACCACTCTATACACGATCAATTTTATGCCTTTATCCCAAAGTAATGGAAACTAAAGAATGAATACCTTTCAAATCTACATTGGTTTTCGCCATTGCAGAAACAACGTAGAACCTATGTTTCTTATCCTGCATCAGAAGTAAGGTGTGCCCATTATATTAAGTACATGAGCTTGAATGGATTTAAGTTGGACTTACTAACTTCTACTGAAGAAAGGTAAAACAAGCTAACATACAAATATTACCACAAGAAGTCTGTCATACCTTCAAGAATAAGTTTTTACTCAATGCACCCTTCAGATGCCCAACATGTTTTGCCTGATGAAAATGAGAACGTAAAAAACGTCATCATAAATGGAAGACCAATTATACAGGATTCGACAAGTTTACTTACCTGTGCTTCAACTGTCAAAACCACAGGGTGTTCTTGTTTGGTGAAATCAATTTGAAGTTCCTGAAAGAACCCAGAATATTGATTAATTACAGTAATATTCTTGCTAGCATGACATCTCATCCTCAAAGATGTTATGAATGATAGAAACATATTCAATTTCACTGATAAACAAGACAAGATAAGCTATTGATTTGCAGCAACTTTAACATTATTTTGAATGAGACCCTCTTGGTCTGGAATTAAGAGTTTTCCAATACATATATCAAAGCAACCGAGAGATCTGTGGATGTAGAAGGAACCTGTAAACGGGTAAGCAATTGCTCCTTTGTGCAACCCATTTTGTCTTTTGTAGAAATCTTCTGTGCAGGTCCACTCTCTGCAAATAACACAAGAATTATTGGATACATCAGTTTCCAATAACCTTAAGGACACCCGGGATTCCCTTTAAGTCAGAGATTCTTTGAACGCCTTTCGCTAACATTACAGCAGAATCAATGGCATCAGCTTCATTAGCTGCGGATGCATCGGAATTCATTCTTCATGTAGCCACACAGCGAGAAAATGCAACTTTGGGGATATTGAGATCGGCGGTATAAATGCTTCTTAGCCAGGTGCTGACAACTCATAGTGATAATACTTAATTTTTTATAGTCTTATTCTCTTTATCCTTTTCTCTGGTAAAATACAATGTTTTAGATTTTTCAAAATTAGATTTGTACACCTCTCAATTTTGTCGCAAACAAGAGTGTTTACTCTCACCAAAGATGAAAATATCTGTACAGTATAAGTTTCTAGGAAACAAACAGCAAAACTCAGAGGCAGAGTAGTACACAACTTCGGAGCTATTATTACATGGAAGCAAATAAAAAAACGCATATTCTCATAAAATACGAATACAAATCGGAGCTGAATTTTGGCAAAGCATTTCCTTCGATTCACATTTGGTAGTTTACCATAACAAAATAATTAGAACAAGGGTTAGAGTTATCGTCGGGAATGTAGAGATAGGGAGGGGGAGTGCGTGGCAAAAGAAGGTGGAACTTACAACTGGATTTCGCCGCAGAAAGAGATGGAAGGAGGCGGACCGCGGCTGAGAAGACTTCCTTTGTCTTTGGATTGCTGTTTCTTATTCATTTTGACCCAAATAGTTCCTGAAGTTCCAGTTTTGCTCTAACCTGGTCCTGTAAGTATAACACCGAGCAAAAAATATTCTCTAAGTTTATAGTTTTGGTGTACTTTTGGTCCTCAAATGACGGATAGACGGGGTTAGTATATCTTAATGGAATTTCTTGCAAAATATGACCCGTATAGGGTGTGTTTGGTACGACGAAAAATGTTTTCCGTGGAAAATATTTTTCAAGAAAATATTTTCTTGAAAAACAAGTAGTAATTTTATTCACTTTCCGGTGTTTGGTACGCAAATTAAGGAAAATGACTTTTCAAAAGTATTCATAAATAATTTAGATATAATAAACATGAAGCCATAAACTTTCAAACACCATCCGAACCCACATTTTTCATAAACTTCGAACCGTTAAACTTTCAAAACCGCGAAATTTCTAACCCGTAAACTTTATAATTTCTAAACCCGTAAACTTCCAAACACATAAACCTCCGAACTCAGAACTTTGGAACTTGTAAAATCTTGAACCTTTAAACCGCTAAATAAAAAAACTAAAACTAAAAAATATATTAAAAAATATTTTTTTTCGGGGGGAGGTGCAGGGACGGGGGGAAGCAGTTTTGGGGGATGCAGAAAACGAAAAGATAGAAATTTGAAATTGCAATAAAAAAATATTTTTTGCGGGAGGGAGTGGGGGTGGGGGTGTGTGGGGTGGAGGGGTAGTAGGGTGGGTGGTAACGGAAAAACTGAAATTTAGAAAAAAAAAAACCTTTTTTGGAGAGAGGGGGTGGGTGGGTTTGGTGAGGGTATGGAAGGTTGAGAAGGAGTTTTGGAAAATGTTTTCCCTTCTCTTGATAAGGAAAATATTTTCCTCCAATTGGAGGAAAATGAGTTCATAAGGAAAATGTTTTCCAAAACATTTAAGCCAACCAAACATGAGAAAATTAGAAAATATTTTCCGAAAAATATTTCCTTCATACCGAACACACCCATAGTCTTTTTAAGTTTAACAATTGGTTCAATTTTGATATTTGAACTTGACGATTCAATAAATTAGTGGCTCAAAGCAAAACTTTAGTTAGAGATCTTAAATATATTTTATAAAGTTAATTTATATTTTTATTTGAAGTAAGAGTTTGTGATAAAATTAAGGAAGGATAAAAAAGAGTACACAATTTAACCTATTCAATATCCTTGTTGTTTGGCATGATGGACATATGATTATGATGAAAGGGGTAAAAGAGAACTTGCTTTTTATAGCGTTCAAAGATTGAATAATTGAATGTTGCAAATTTTGCCTATTTGCATAACTCACATACTTGAATTTCTCCCAATTAATATGAAATTAAATTGCTTAGTCTGTTAATAATAATAATAAATTGTAAAAATTTGATTTTACTACATATAACATTACTAATAAGGCCTCAATTTTATTGCGGCCTAAAGTAACTACTTGATTTGCTTGGGATTGAGCTAACTATCACGCTAGAATATCTTAATTTGTATATGTAATACAAGTGAACCATGTGAAAATTTTATTCTTCAATTGAGGAAACCAAGGGGAATCTGATAAGTTAATAGAATTTGCAAGTAACCAACACAAAAGAGAAACCCCTTTACTTTTGTGTTGGTCATCTACAGATTATGTTAACTTGCCAAATTCCACCTAATTTAGTGGCTAAAAATGCATGAAAATGGTAGACTTCCAACATATCTTTTGCTCAATTTTTTATATTTAGAAGACAAAGTTAAACCAATCCTTAAACATAAAGGAGGATTTGGGTAAAAATTTCGCCTTTTACGTCCTAACTTAGAGTTCTACCCTTACAAATCCGATTTGAATTGGTCATTCTTTAAATCGAAAAAAAGAAAAAAAACAGCGTGGCGCCAAGCTCAATCTCCCTCGGCAACGCACCCTTCAATATCCACCCGCGTAAACGAGCGTGCTGAAACATCTTTCCTCCAAAACCAATCACGAAGCGCGTACACAAACCACAGTCTCCTTGCATAAAGAATGCATGTCTCACCTAAATTCAAACTACTCAGAATACTGTTCTTACCAAACGTGAAGATTCTGCAAATCCGGCTTACTTAAATATACACGATTATCCTGTAGTCCGAGAGGTTTTTTTTTTTGTATGTGATTACACAGAAATAAGGGGAGTGAAAAAGTGGGAAGGATGAAGTTGGCGGAGGTATTAAAAGTACTTCTGGTGGCGGCTATGGTGATGACGACGGCGAAAGCGATATGGCTAGAAATGCCGGCTACAGGGATTAAGTGTGTGTATGAGGAAATCCATAATAACGTCGTTGTTTTGGCTGATTACGCTGTCATCGGTGACGAGGAGCATGCCCAAGCTAATATTCTTCCCACTATTTCCGTTAAGGTAATCAAACGCATATCTGGTTTTGCAAACCTTGATTCAGTATCTACTGTATTTTTTATGAATTACAGATATTGGTTAACATGTTGAAGCTATTGAATTTACAGTCATAAGGAGTACTAAATCCAGTAATTTAGCAGAAGAAATTTTGCATTCTTCTATAAAGTATCGCAAATCATAGGAGTGGGTTCAGAGCATATAATTGAAACTAATTCAACAAAGGAAAAAAATCCTACTACTCTGGTTAGGACTTTTTAGGAAATGACATTTATGAGGGAAGAGTTAGTGAAGGATTTTCTTCCTTCAGTAAGGTAATAGATTGTATAAAAGCAGCTTCAGTCACAGTAATAACCCCCTCCCTTATCTGGTGTTTAGTCTTTTAGAGAGTAGTAATAAGTTTTCAGAATTTGATGTTAAACCAATTTCCGCCACACATAACTGAGACCACACTGTCATTAGATATCACTGGGGTTTCCCTCACGGATTATCCTGTTTGACCAAAAAGTATTAGGCCTTTTTGTTAAACTAATTAAATAAGAAGATAGAGGGTAAATCGTAGTTAAAGATAATTAATTCTAGATTTGAGATGGATAACTTGAATAAAAAAATATAGTTGAGTACAAATGTTGGCAGTAGTTATGGCCGAAAGACCATGCAGTAAATAACATTAAATGGCAATAAAATGTAAATAAAGGAGAAGATTCACCCAAAGTTAAGTGAGGCGGATCCTCTTTCATTTGATAAAGATGAATGATATACAAATACAAGAATCTTAGGACCCTTTTCGGATCTAATGGGGAGTGTGGGATAATAGATCATTTAATATGTTTAGAGAGATGTGTTTTTATTTTGTCGAGAGATAGAGGGTCTGCTTTTTTTAGAGAAGTCCCCCCTCTTTTCTTTCCTCATTCTTCCTATTTATAAAGATATCCCTATAAAACCCTAAAAAAGTATAATTACAGGGAATATTTAGTAGAATATTCCCTTTGAAGATTCCAAAGCAAAACTAGCCGTTACTTCTATCTGTATTGCTCGATCTCGGCCTTGTTGATGATCACTGCTCGACCTCGGCCTTATTGATCACTGCTCGACCTCGGCCAGACAGCTCAATTCGATTCGCAGGTTACTCATGACAATTGTCTCCGCATGTCGAATTTCTCTGATTTGATTTTGACCCATACATATACCATGTTTCATATCCCGATAGAATAATCCTATTAGGAGTAGTACTTTTCTCCTTATAGGACATGTGTACATAAAAAAAAATTAACTTAGCGAAGGGGGAAACTGGAGAGTTCAATTCAAGAATGCAAGGGTTGAAATTACGGGACTAGTTCTAGTCTTCCTTTATGCGAGAGAATAATTGATTATGATATCAATTCATGGTGCAAATATGGGGCAAACGTATCTGCAAAGATCAAGTTTTTAGACAACGTGTAGGTGTTGTAAACACAATTGGAGCATTTTAAATCAAATTGCATTGCATGAATTACTCTTAAGCTTGTTGATTTTATTGATCGTGAATTCAGATGAGAAAATAACTTCTGATTTTACACCTTTTCTATTCATGAGTTACATAAACATTATCTGAACATTATTTTCAGGTTACATCACCATTTGGAAACAATCTCCATCATGAAGAAAACGTCACGTATGGTCAATTTGCTTTTACAACCACCGAGGCTGGAAACTACATGGCGTGCTTTCGGATGAATAGCCATGCCCCAGGTAGTAAAGGTGTAACAATTGGTATTGACTGGAAAACTGGTATTGCTGCCAAGGATTGGGATTCAATTGCACGGAAAGAAAAGATCAAAGTAAGTTTATGATTATATCACTTTACTCCTGGTGCCAGTCTGGATTGGGATTCAGTTGCACGGAAGAGGAGAGCACTCTGTTCTTTCTTTTATTTTTAATTTTGTATTCTTTTACTCTTCCTTTCCCTTTCAGGACGTTGAACTTGTGCTGATGATATTGCAAGATAGGGTGCAAGCCATACATGAAAAGTTAGTCAATCTGAAAAAGAGGTAATTTCCAGGTTTGAATTTGCTGAAGTTTGCTTCTTTTTAACCCCAGATTATATGCTTTTGCTATTCCTTTTAATGCCACCATCTTCTCTTGCTTCATGTTTCATTTTGAGTGGCCAAAAGTGTAGAAGAGTTTGAACATCTAAACAAAAAAATTTAAGGCTATGGGTAAAGTAGCCCCAAAAATCATAAATTCCTTTGGAATTCTTTACAGAACTAATGTTGTGCAGGTTTATCTTTTTAGCACACTCCTCACATGCATAGTTCTAAGTTTTCAATGTGGAAGAGACATCCTTTTCTGGTTTTTTCTTTGAAAAGACTGCAGTAACTGAAAAATGGGCCTGGAGTATTCCAGGAGCAGAGTTAATGGCTTGGTGGCTGAATTGAGAGAGAGAAGTCCAGAAAGGATCAATGAGATGAGTTGAAAGATAGAAAACTCCGAGTGATAGAATAGGTAGTGAGAAAAAGATTGTAAAAACAGGTTCACTAAAATTTGGTACTGATACCATGTGAAAATATTGGAGCATCCAACCTAAACTTTAAGGTTATGGAGGCAGTAGCCCAAGGTATCATAAACCCCTTTGATTAGTTTACACAACCAATGTGAGATAGGTTTATTCTTTAACATAAAGAGGTTATGTATATTGTCAAACAATATCTTCTGTATAAGATATTACTTTCTTCATTCTTCTTGTTGTGTTTTTACAGTTTTTACCTAAATCTTGTTTCATGTAAAGGAAAAAAGTTCCATAAATCCAGGAAGGATTCTACACATAATTGGAAACAAAGATGGTGAAATTTTAAGGAACAAGTAGAGGGTCCATAGTAACTTATCATGGTATAGCAATGGCTTATGGATTTGGAGTACTTGGCAGAAAATGCCATGTTTTGATTGGTATAATAGTGGCTTATGAATTTGGAATACTTGACAGAGAATGTCATGCTGTTTACTGCCACTTCACATAACCATGAACATTTAAAACTTGATTTAATTCAAACACGCATATTATCCAACAATGTTTAGTTTTTATAAAATTATGGATACTACATTATAACTAATGTATTTCTCATCGTTTAACCATGCAGGGAAGAAGAAATGAGAGAAGTGAGTGAGAAAACTAATGCCGAAGTGGCATGGTTCAGTATATTGTCCCTTAGCGTCTGCATATTGGCTGCAGCTATGCAAGTATGGTATTTGAAGCGCTTCTTTAGGAAGAAAAAACTCATATAATTTTATGAGTATGATAGCTTTTCCTCTTGTGGGGAACCATAGCTCACAGAAAATTAGCAACGACGAAATTCTTTCCCTTTGTACCATGAGAGCATCTTCCATTCTTTTCTCTAGGCTTATATTGTTGTGTAGTTCTGAGATTTGACTGGAGTTGGAATCTAAGTTAGCAATAGTGACAGATATCATCTCTTATGGCAATGTAAGTTGTAACTAGGTAAGTTGAGGAAACAGTTTTGCACTTAAATGTGCTTGTCTTCTGTTAATGGAATGTGTCCGAAACTACATATCCACATCCCAGTTGCTCGCAGCAGCAAAATTAGAATTGGCTAAGACATTTGAGAACTGGCTTTCCACGGTGATCCTCTTCAATAGGGTCAGCCTGGAGGACATAGATTCAGTATAATTCTTGAGCTATCAAGGGCTACTCGAATGTCTTCCAAGTTCTCTGTATATGTCAATGTGCAGAGAAATTGTTACTTTGTGCATTGTCTGAACTGGCATAACACAAGAAATACGACCAACTCGGTCGAGTATCTTCTGCCGATGTGTTGAGACTCAATCTTGATCACTTGGTCCTTATCTAATGATTGTTGTAAATGTGGTGCGGTCTAGTAAATACAGAAGTGATTTCCTATAGATATATTTCTTGAAAAATGATTTTGGCTGAAACGAATTTCTCCCTTATTCATATAACTAGTCTTAGGGTACCCCATGTCATGAATATATAAACTTTTAAGTGGAAGTTTTTGAAAAAGGTAAATGTTGATTCCATTTAGTTATCTCAATAAAGGAAGAAATCTTTTTCCACATAAATCCTCAAATGCCTTATTATGATTTCTAAAGACTTCTGGGAATATCTTATGAAATTTATTGTTATTTTTGTGACTAATACTGAACGATATGTGCTTTGACGTATTTCCCAAGTCAATGAGTAAATAATTTTAAAAAATAAGTCAAAATGTGGACTGCACTTTTAATGACAGAGGCATATTTTACAGGAAAACAGTTATAAAATATTGATGTATATATAATAGTTTATATATCTAAATAGTTATACATGAGATTTTCCTTTGAAAAAGGATTCATGCAATGAAGTAAATATAATTAATTACCTCTGGCAAGATTAATATCCCTCTATGCGGCAATAGTTGATCAACCCAATCATTAAAGAATTAAATGAGGCAACAAAAATACTTATATAGAAGTAATTGGTCAAAATATTTAAGTCTTTGTGGGATTGGTACGTGTACGTCTTTGGAACTTTAAGAATAAATAGAATATTTGAGTATTTGACGCTTTTTTATTTTTCAAATATACTGTTAAGCCTTTAGTGTTCACTAAATTTTAACTTGGACACTCCAATTGCTTAGTATTTGTTCTAAATCAAAACCTAAATAAATTATCGAACAAATCACAAAAATAAATATGCACCAACTAATAAACAAACCAAACCTAAACAAATTACAAACAAAATTAATTGTGATAAATTTTTTACGCTAAATAAAAAATATTTTTGAAGGAAAAAATTCGGTCCACATTCCGTTCTGGAGTTTCTCATTTTTACAATAGTATAGATAATATAGATAGATCATGTAAATAAAAAATTGTTATGCGAAATCAAAAGTGAATCATATCACTCAATAGCAATCAAACAACAAGTATAGCAATTCGGAAGATGAATTTGTAGGCGACTATTGAAAAGTTAAAATCATTAGTGGAAGAAACTCATACAAACCTGCTCCTTTATTGCCCCTACTCACAGCACATATGGATATGGAAGGCCCTATTACACTGGTTGGATTTTAACAGATAAATTGAAAAATGAAATGTTGAGATCACATGGTTATCAGCTCAGGTGAGAAACAGCAGACCAAGAAGAGCTATATTATTATGTACCACATCCGATTAGAAAGGAATAGCAAATTCAGTCAGAAAGCACAAAATTACAAGATGAAATAGTCTTGCAGTTGCATATTGTAGGACCAAAAAAGTATAAATGGTCTAAAAATCTTGATAGACTCAAGAGTTATCCAATTGTGTAGGAGTAGTTTCTAACAAAATATGTTCTTCATTTTGTTAGAGTTTTTTATGGGTCTGTTTGATGATCTAGCTCAGGAGTTGTACATATGGTTAAATATAATTTTTCGTTTGACGAAAAACCAATACTAGGCGAAAGTTTAATAATGAAGAACATGGAATAATGACTTCTTTTATCTATACTATATTAAAGTCTTTTCTTATAACCAATACTAATATAATTATTAGTTAAAGTCTTTTCTTATTGGTATTATATACCTCAACTATAGGAAAAAAAGAAAAGAAGAAGCCGGCATTATTTATAGTTTTATTTTTTATGCTCTAATTCAGTAACAAACTTTATTTGTTGTTGCTTACTATTTTAAAATAAAATAACTAAACTATGAACATAACACAGAAACTCCTAAAATTTAGAGCAACAATTCTCAATGACGGTAGATTGAAATTAATATCTCAGATTTCGTTTAAAGAATTTTTGTGGGTCCTTCTTTCATAATAATTGTTAAGTTATAAGTTTAAATGAAAATAATTTATATAAGGTCAAATTTGAATTTATTTAAGGGAAATAATTTAATTACTATTCCTAAATAGTAGGATATTAATTAAAAGAATATTCCTAAATAGTAGTAAATTGTTATAAATAGAATTTCATTTATGGTGAATGTCTATATTTTGAGAGATTCTAGGGTTCATTGCTTGGTGGCTAAGTCACCCTCTCCCTATAAATAGAGGGTTCTATTCTATTGTAATTCATCCCAAATCAATAAGAATTCCCTCTCTCTACTTTTCTCTGCATATTCTTCTTCTTCTTTTATTGTTCATAACACATTATCAGCACGAGACTCTAACCAATTGAGTAGAAGATTTGGGATTGAGCATAATGATTGTCAATTATTCCATGAACTTCCTTCATGATTAAATTCTGAATTTAAGGTAAGTATTTTACTGTATTTTTCTCTTTTATTCTATACTTTGATTTTAAATAAAAGCAAAGACAACAAAGTTTGATTATAACCCTAATGGAGTTTGTAAGAAATTATAACCACCTGAAGTGGTAAAAATTTCTATGTCTTGCCATGATCAAATTCATGTATGATTATGGGCACAAAAAGTGGAAACCCGTCCCATTGAATTTGCTCCATTCTCATTCCTCTAAGAGAATGTGATAGCAGTATGTGATAAGTCTGAAAGAAGACAAAATTATGACTATGAATGTATCAATGGATGTGGACGTGGCAATAGACGAAATTATAATCGTCATCATTGTGATAATGAGAATAATAAGGATTCTCAAAATAATCCCCCACTTTGTGAAAATATTTGTCATCGATTTGACATGAGATTTTATAAAGCACATATAGATGATTATGGTCAATTCATGATGTGAATGTGACAACATGTGATTTATGAATACATATTCATTCTTCAAAGAATATGAACGTGCTAGTGGTAGTGAATATACCGCACTCACCTCTAAAATGAGGTTTGAGATGATATAAGAAATAATGTCATTATTATGGCATGAATGGTCATTGGTCACGTACCTATTGTACGCCAAAATATTTTGGCATTGTGATTATTAAAAGACAACGGTAATGCAAGAAACAGATCTTGCATATAATTTTGACCATAACCATAATGGTATAACTTTCTCTTTAAAAGAGATATTCACCATATGGGTGTTGATGAATATGTGGTACTACAAAATTAATTGAGAACTCTGCAACAGCCAATTATACTATTTTGGAGAAACACAATTAATTACCCATAAGGTATTGTGTTGTAGTAAGTCTCAAAGAAACTTATTCAGTTTCCAAAGTATTCGCGAAAGCGGTTGGTCATACTGAGACTATAAATAAAGGAAAGATTTAATATCTTCTATTACTACAACTTGTAGCGGGGTAATATGTATGTGAAAAGCTACCCGCTTTATTCTCCAATTTGTACTGCATAAACAAAAGAATACCACAATGAAGTGGATATTTATTGATATAAAAACCCATATCTATAACAAACATCATAATAAACTTGGAGTTTATTCATAATTGCACATCATGGGTAAACCTGAAGTTTATCAATGTTGATAATTTATCCAGTTGGCATAATTGGTTTAGCCATGTTAATTCAAGTATGATGTGCAAAAATAAAAGAGAATTCACATGGGTAAATATTAAAGAACTAGAAAGTTCTTTATGGATTCTCTTACATTGCTTGTTCTCATTAATTAATAGACCAATTAAAATTGGGATTGAATCCCATGAATGCTGGAAATATCAAAGGTGAATATGGGCTCATTCACCTGCCATGTATACCACATAAGATGCATTTATGAGATGGTTACATGTGCGATTATTATTAACCTGCAACATGGTGTTTGCGAGGTAACTTGCTCAATAATTTAATTTAGAGCATATTCCAGATTTTCTATTCAAGAAGTTCATCTTGATAAGTTGGTCTACATCACAGCTGGTTTAGCAAAATGATTTATTGAGTGTCTCCACTTAATAGCTAAACAATTGCTTATGAGAACAAAGTTTTATATACTAGTTTGATATACGTTATATACGAAAGTATATTAATTTCTCCCCTCATAGGTGGTTCATGATCAGGAACCAAATAATTCCACCTTATTATTATTGATGTGCGGTGTATATTTTGATTAACACCATAACGCACAAAGATGAGTTCTCAAAGTTGAGAAACAAGTTAGTTTTTCTAACATGAGGGGGAGACATGATAAACAGTTGAGAAAATGTTACGTGGAATGAATTATCATTTATACATCTAGATCCTCGAACTAAGATAATATGAACTTGAAGTTCATAAAAAGATAATTCATGTGCAATATATTGCAAAGCATGCCAGACGCATTTGCTGACCCAAAGAAAGTAACTATATTCTCATTGCAAATGCTCTTATTAAGTCCTAGAAGGACAAAGTCTATGGTACGCTTAAAGCGTATAGACAAATCGGTTTCAAATAAACTTCTTGATAAAGAAGATGAGCAAATGATCAAAATGATCATAATAAAGGAGGCAAGTGATCTAGAAGATCACATGACATAACACTTCATAAAATCTCATGAGAGATTCAGGTACCTGAAATATGACTGAAGAGATCTCTATGTTATGTCTTTATAAAAATAAGGAGGTTGGAACCGATATAAAATATTCGTCGACGACATCTATGATACCGCTAAATATATATGAGGATCTTAAGTCTGGTGAAACAATTCGAATAGAATTGGTTTCATATGAAAGACATGTAGTTTTGAACATTGTAGTTCAAACACTTGAAAGTATAAAGTCAATGGTATGTGCAATCAGTTTTCGATATCTTATATGTCTAGCATGACATGAAAACTTGATATGCATCTAATTAAAGTCTATTATATGACTTATATGACTTAACTAATACAATCCTTGAAGGATTTAAATTGCTTGAAGCATATACAATTCTTGATCTTGAAGTACTACTTCCTCAGTGCAATTTGTGCACAAATGTATCTTGCTATAACTATAGGCATGATAATATGATACCAAGAGTTTTCACCTCTATGTGAAGATATTGAACTGACGATTCCAACAAGATCATATGAAGACAATTCATCTCTATCAAGAATGATGATTTCAAGGTGCAATATATTCATTCAAGTTAATATGCCTGATTTGTTTATCAAATATCTACCAAAGATCTTTTGAAGATGGTGCACAAGATTGGAATGCAAATGCTTAAGAATGTGAAGTGATGCTCTCATGAGGGGGAGTTAATATGCGTTGTACTCTTTTTCCCTTACAAGGTTTTGTCTCACTGGGTTTTCCTTGCAAGGTTTTTAACGAGGCAACCAAAAGGCGTATTGTAGATATGTGTACTCTTTTTCCTTCTCTAGAATTTTTTTCCCACTGGGTTTTATTTTAGTTAAGGTTTTAACGTGGCACATTATCTGTTGAATAGACATTCAAGGGGGAGTGTTATAAATAGAATTTTATTTATGGTGAATGTCTATATTTTGAAAGATTCTAGGGTTCATTGCTTGGTGGCTAAGTCACCCTCTCCCTATAAATAGAGGGTTTTATTCTATTGTAATTCATCCCAAATCAATAAGAATTCTCTTTTCTCTGCATATTCTTCTTCTTCTTTTATTGTTCATAGCAGAAATTAATTAAATGACTATTCCTAAATATTAGAAAACTAATCAAATGACTAGTTTGTCTAGTGTGAACTCTATTTTTAAAGGGTAAAAAAGACGAACGACATTTCGCTAAGGGCCTTCGTGCTTTTAATATAGTATAGATAGATAATTATGTATTTCAAAAAATAACTGGTCATAGTGCTATTTTTACTCAAAGTTTGCTACTTCAGGTATTTTAACCGAAATACACCAAGCTGTAATTATTAGTACTTACTCTTTAAAATTTATCTCCTATAGCAAACTATTACACCCTATTTTATATAAATCAAAACAATTTCAAAATATTATTTATAGCTACCTTTTTTATTATATAACAAAATAGGCATTTGTTTATACCTACCACCGAGGCATGAAATATGCCAATTATTTTCTTTCTCTCTCTCTCTCTTTCTTCTCTCTATCAGCAAGATTCTCAATCCTCTCTCTTCTCTATCAAATCAGCAGAATCGTCGGCGTCAGAATCGTCGTTGGTGTCAGAATCGTCGTTGGTGTCAGAATCGTCGTTGGTGTCAGAATCGTCGGTATCATCATCCACTATTGGCTCATCCTCTTAGGCGAACAGATCTGGACATGGCTACATCGGAGAAGGTTTGAGGGTCGGGTTTTTGTTCGTCTCCATTTTTAGTTTTAATACAATGTATATAGTATTTTGCTTGGCCGAAAAACGCCATCTCCGACGAACTTTCTTCTCTTCTTTGCTATTTTAATCACATACAATGATACAAGTATATTATATTCTGTATAAATACACTCAAATATATTGTATTTTTTATATAAATATATTATTTTTTTGCCTGTACTTATATATTTCGAAGGTTTGTATTTTTTTTAATACAACCGAATATCACTGTATTTTGTGATTTTTTATTGTTTGAGTATAGTCGAATTGAATACAATGTATAATAGTGAATAACGAATATTTGTGAATTGAATACAGTGTATACAATCGAATTGAATAGAACTGTATAACCCTATTTTTTGATTACCTCACTGTATTTATAAATACAGTCGCGCGAATACATGGAATACATCACAATATCAACAAAATTTATGTAGAATTAATTTTGTTGAGTTAAATTAAGAGTGATACAAGCTAATTTATATATTCATGAATACAGTAGCGCGAGTACAATCACACAACTGGACTCCCCTTTTTTTAGGAGAATTCCGCTACTGTATTCATGAATACAGTAGCGTGAATACAACCGCGTAGCAACGTAATTTATGTAGAATTGATTTTGTTGAGTTAAATTAGGAGTGCTACACGTTAATTGGCACAACTGGACTCCCCTATTTTTTAGACGAATTCCGCTACTGTGTTCATGAATACAGTAATACAGCCGCGTAACAACCAAATAGTAACTATAGGAAGTAATTATGTACTGTATATGGTAGCTATAGGAAGTAGGGTTGCTTATCGGGCGGATCGTGTGGATATTTATGCTTAACGATTCAGCTTATCGGTTATCGGTTTTTAGATGTACTAATCCGTTAGCCAACCGATAAGATATCGGGCGATTCGATATAGAATTAGCAACTATTGGGCGGTTTATCGGCCAAATTAAAGACACAATGAGAATAAAATCAATATACTCTACTTATAATCAAACAATGCAATTACTTCCTTCCCAAATATAAGATGACAACATTGAAATACTTCTGGCCATCGCTTAGTGTGGATGTCTGGAGAACATGGCTGCAAGAAATGTGAAGAAAAGTACTAGCTAACAGATCATTGTTCTTTTCTTACTTTGATAGTTTTGGATACTCCAAATGTTAGTGAAATTCAATCACAATGATACTAATTGGTAATTGTGAAAAAAAAAAAAATCATTCAAGGAAAGGAGGAAGAATAGCCCAATAGTAAGTTGATTTTGGAGATCACCAGTACAGTATCCAGTGAAGTAGAAATATCGAGGAGTGGGCTATGGAGGTCTGCTTCTGTACGTCTTTGAACTGAGTTCTCGTTTTATTTCCTAAGAAGTGAATGGTGCTTTAGCCTTTAGGGTTTCTAAATTCTAATAGATACTTAATATACATAGAGATAGAAATATAAATATAGTAATTCTTAACGGTTTATCTGATAAGATTAACCCGCTCCCACACCATTAAAGCGATAATTATAAAATTTCAGTCCATTCACCAACCGTTAATCCTATAGCCCGATGCCAATAAGCCGATAAGTCAATTTTGCGGTTGGCTTATCGGTTACGGTTCAGTTTTAAACAACCCTAGCAGCAAGTTAATAGCCACTAAACAAATAATTCACCTAAATATAATGATATTGGGCTATGCAGCCCTTTTAAGTGGATCATTATTATCAGTAGCCCTTCTAATGTTACAAAAGTATTTTCATGTTGCAATTGGTCTCCTTTTTCTTTTCCCTTCCAAATAATTTAGAAACTTTATTAGAACAAAAATTTGAAAACTGTTATAAAATATAATTATAGTGGATGTCCATAACCACCAAATGAGTAATACCCACTACTCTTCTCCATTATCTCCATAACTCTCACTACTCTAATACTTATGGAGTTATGGTTGTAACTCTCATACCTCCCCATGATCTTCCACCATGATCTCAAATGCTTAATGACATATTTATGGAATTCTTTTGGTATACTTCTATGTAGTACTATAAATAAAGGATGAGAAGTCATTTTGTAACACACATGAATATATGAAAGAAATAAGAATCTCTCATCTCTTGCTCCCCACATTTTTGTCTGTTTTCTTGTTTTATATTATTACTTTGAGCAAAATTTTTTAACAAAAACTAAGGATCTTGAAATTGAATTGAGGTTTTTATGTTCAGTTTGCTCAATAGAGTAAAGTTGGAGGCGAGTTGATGGTAACCTCAGTTAGAAGCAATTGGAGTTAAGTGTAATGAAGTAAAACGAGTGGTGTTAAAATGTACTTTTCATTTTTTAATATTGTAATATTGTGAAGTGAGGCGAACAAGATGGTAATCTCACACGATTAGGGTTTCTACGCTTCGTTTCTAGCCTTATAAAGCGAGCGCAGTAGCTACATTCAGATCTTAACCTCATTTCTCTTTATCTCCCTACCCCCGCCTCCACACACACACGTAGAGTTTTATTTATCGTTTTCTCAATAAGTTTTCGTATATTTAGTTTAAGAGCTGTGATGAGATTTGGAGATAGTCATGCACCACTCTTACAAAATTTATTTTTTGAGTGATGATAAATTTCTCATACCCATTTTGCTTCTGAGCTCTTATACATGCTTTTTGATTTTACTGTAATGTTGCTTTTTAAACACCCAATGGATGATTTTTGAGCTTCAAATAATTTATTTTTCATAGGAAATGTTTTAAGATTTACCAATAAATAATTTTTCCTTCATAGGAGGAGCCGCGTGATGCGATCGAAAGATCGAACCATGATGCGGACCGTACAACAGCCTAAAGCTTTTGGGGATGAACTTTGGTTTCTGATGGCTCCTTGTTATTTTTTCAATTTTACTTAAACTATGGTTTCTGATTTACTTTTATTTGTTAATCCTTTACTCCCTTGAGAGAAGGAAATATGGATTTATTTTTCCCTTTCCTGATGCTCCTCCCATTGCAAGATCAATTGCATATTGATTAGGTCGAGGTCGTTTGGTATAATGGATAATCAAAAATGATTATTTACTACTGCCTTATCCCTTGTTTGGTTACTTATCTTGGTATAATTTATACATTCTATCTATATGATGGAATAATAATCTCATGATAAAGTTATAAAATTTACCATCCCAGAATTAATACAACATATTAAATTCCAGCACAATTAATTCCAGTTTTTATGATATAACTAAGTTCACTTACCACTAAGGTTCACTGGATGGATTGATTAGCAGACAATAGGGTTTGATCAAATTGCCACATCAAGAAGGCTACATTTGGGTTCCGATTAGATCTAAGGTTTGAACTAAAATTCAATAATTGTTCTACAGATCTATATAAGGGATCTGGAGAGCTTGTTTTGGTGGACTTCAAATCCAACTTCATACCTCCTCGTAATTAACTTATTGGAAATTTAAAATGTCAAATCTTTATAATCCTGTTAGCAATCTAACTTAGTCAATTTTCACCTCAAGATAAATTCAGAACCTAATCATGTACTAATCTTGTGTAAAGATTATGACCTCGTGAATTAATCAATAGGCATTTGGACTATGGGTAGTTGATGAAACAGTAATTATAGACAACTCCTCTCCCCTCACTTTCAAATGTCATATTGGCTTTCAGGCATCCAAAACTTTAACGTGGTGGCTTTACAAGTGCTCATCAGAGAAAATGAGGTTAAGAACACATCCTCGATATGAAGCACTCAATTGCAATTGTAAAAACTGTCAAAGATCTCTAAGAAAAGAATTTTGTAATGTTAAAGTATATGAGGCATTTTAAGAGTTTTACCAGCAGAATGACTCAGGTCGCAACAATTACCCGTCCAAGTTTTGTATATTACTTGCCCTAAACAAGTTTTTCTTACAATCTATATACAATCCATTATTAGCGCCTTAAACGGGATTCAGTTACACTTTTTTTTTTTTTTTTCCTCTCCTATCCTCTTTTCTTATCCTCTAACCAACCAGTAGTGATTGTAACTTTGGTACTAATTTCTATATTAAAGTTCAACCAAATTGTTCCAATCAAACCCCACATTCTGATATCTAATTAATCTAAATACTCAACAGAAAAAGCATATCTCGAACTAGACAAGGCAGAGTCACCCGGTACATGAGAGATAGCAAATATGCAGTTAGATAATCAAAGTGTGTGTAAACTATGACATCAGTTGTATTTTTTTTTTATTTAAAAAAACAGCTTCTAAAGCTTGGGAAAATTGAAAAAAATTTAATACTTCTACTTGAGAGTAGCAGAGATAAAAAAATGTATAACACTGATATCAGCCGAATAGTTTTAACATTTCAAAAAGTCTCAATTGCAACTATAGGTGATGGACTCAGATGAGCAATTTGGAAAGTAATGCGCAGTTTATATGTATATACAATATAAAACCTATACAATAATCTGGGTGGAATGTAAAGGTAATTTTCTGTATTTCTATAAGAATCGCTACATTTGATGGAGGAGCGAGACAGAGGAAGATAAAAGGTTTGTGTAATGTGGTATGTCCATCTTTATGATACATCTACAACAATATATTATAAACTAAAAATAAATTTCGTACAAGTAATTATACAGTATACAATTTATTTACAACTTTCATATATCATTCTTACCCAAGTAAATACAACTACGACATCATACAACTTAAATATAATATTTATATAAATTTTATACAGTATGTCTTTTGTCTGTATTTTATATATGATTTGTATATATTTTGTAAGTGGTATGTTCTTCCTCTCTGAATTCCAATCAAAACTTCTTATCTTAAAACAATTTTGATACATATCAACAACTTTATGTAAAAAGATAGTATTTATAACTTAAATACAAATTTCATACAACGATTCATACGTTACACAACTATTTTCAACTTTCATACAACATTCAAATAAAAAAATACGTAATTACAACAGAATACAACTTAAATACAATTTACATACAGCTTTAATACAATTTCGTAATATATTGTATGTCGGTATATTGTATGTCGTGTGTTCTTTTTCTTCTTCTTCTTCTTCGAGTTTCAATATGAAATTCAATTAAAATTCAGCCAAAGTCAAATCTAATCTTCATCAAACACCCTCAAAATTGAGATATAAACTCCAAAGAATATTCCCAATTGTTTGCAACAACACCCAATCCAAACAAACAATAGTTTTTGAAAACTCAAATTCGAATTCAAAGCTTTGAAGCTTTTTAATGGCTGTTAATGGTGGAGAATCAAACACCTTCAAAATTTATTGTTTGACCAATTGTGCAACATGAAAGAAAATTACTAAAAAAAGAGAGGATAAAAAGCGGAGAAAAAAGAAGGAAGAAAATTAGGGAAAGAACAAAGAAGGATAGAAAGAG
Source organism: Nicotiana attenuata (assembly GCF_001879085.1). Lineage (NCBI taxonomy): Eukaryota > Viridiplantae > Streptophyta > Magnoliopsida > Solanales > Solanaceae > Nicotiana > Nicotiana attenuata. The sequence goes on from NC_031994.1 coordinate 67,380,519, forward strand.
AGAGAGAGAGACGGAGAGAGAGAAAGAGAGACGGGGAGAGAGAGAGAGAGAAGGGATGGGAAATAAATAAATCCCTATTCAATTCCTAGTATAAAGGGATACTCATTAATACAATACTAATTGTATATAATTGATTAATTGTGTATACCCATGTAATTAAGCAAAAACTTGATTAGGAAGGGTAATAAAGTTTCATATGTAGTATAGGAAGGTAAAAATCCCATATTAGTATTGTCTTCTAATACTGAATAACAAGCCCACAAGAACATTGGCAACAGAAATCAATGACAAGAACCGACATATTGGTAGAGGAGGTATCTTATATATATACATGCTCCTTAACCTGAGTAAAGTGACACCAGGTAGCATGCTGCATTTTTTGAATAATCGACAGTATCTATAATATCTTTTAAACCAGACTGAACTTGCCGTTTTATTCTCTACACTAGCAGACAAGTTAGTTGCTTGCTATTCCAATATAAAAAATACAAGAAAGAAAAGGTAGTAAGTACATAGGAACAAATAATAGAAGAAGCTACCTATATTTTATGACATTGGCTTTTAATTGCTATCTTCTAATTTTTCAGAACTATGAAATTCTATTAGGCCCAAGGTAGGGAACCTGAATATGGAGCTGTTCCACAATATCTGAACAAACCCTCAATTTCAGGACACCCATTAGGATAAGGGATTGAACGATGAAAAGGATCACGACCAAGTTTCTTGCGACGAAGAGAGCCTTTACAGCCGTAAGGATCTTCTTGAAACTGTGTTCTCACCAGTGCTTCTCCTTTTAAAGCTGCTTCCCTTGAAGTTTGGGAAGATGATGTCCCTGAATAAAAGAATCTTGTTTCTGGAAATCCAATTGCATACCGATGCAGATGCTTAAATCTCTTCTCCTTGAAATCATATCCTACAACCTACACAGTAGTGGAACAAGTTTATTAAGACCTTGCTACTCCTTTCCTTGCAGAGGAACTCACTTAGCATCTCCATTAAAAATACAATTCGAGAGACGGACAAACAAATATTAAAGAATTGCTGATCATGACCATCATATGTGAGCTCACTACTAAGATCTTGCTACTTCTTCCGCCGTATAAGAGCTCACTAAGCATTGCCACCACAAATACGAACAGAGAGACACAGACATGCAGAAAATTAGAAATTGCTGATCATAGCCATCAAATGTTAAGTACTTAATTTGGAGACCATAGACAAATGAAGATCCGTGTACAAACAACTACTACGCCTCAGTCCCGAACAAGTTGGGGGTCGGCTATATGAATACACCTCTGTTATCTATGTTCACCTTGCCAGTTGCAAGCCCAGATAAAGAAGATTTCTGATAGGCTGGCAGCCAATGTAAAACTAGCCAAATTATGATGAATCCACACCGTACAAAATGAAAAGTCATGTAGCCACATAAATTTTAAAATACACCAAAACATAAATAATATTACATGGAATAAAGATGATATGGGAGAAACAAATTTTCTCAATACTTGTGCAACAGATATCATCAAAGCTGCTAAAATGAATACTTGCGTTGTTAGATCGGAACCAAGTGAAAATTTAATTGAGAAGAGATTAAAGAATTGCCGGATATAGAGAACACAATAACAATAAGCAATAAGCAGGACCACTAAGGCATTGAGCATACACCAATACATCTTCCACTACATGATTAATATAAGAGTCTGAAAAGTCTTCAGTAGATACAAAGGGCATTATTTAGATTCTTGAGACAGAGCTCTTGCTATATAATACCTGGACCTAGTACTGCCCTGTTGAGATTATTATATCAGCATCATTTGGATCTTCCCTAATGTGCTGGCAACGGGGAAAGCCCAAAGGCTATTTCCGTAACCCAACAAACAGTGGCGGAGCCAGAATTTTCGTTAAGGGGTGTCAAATATATAAAAGTAAACATACCAAAAGATTAAGGGGAGTCAATACATAGTATATATATATATATATATATATATATATATATATATATATATATATATATATATTTTTTTTTTTTTTTTTTTTTTCATTCTCTTCAGCGATTCNCTATCTACACAGTGTATTTTTCTCGCGAAGGGGTGCCATTTGACACCCCTTCCTATAAGGTGGCTCCGCCACTGCCAACACACATGGCAACCATCTGTCCTTTCTATAACCACATCAATGATTGAACGTTCAACTTCTCATTATAAGCTAAGGAAAATGTCATCTCTCTTCTATTACATCCTAACTCCTGAGTTCCATTGCACAGGAGTATATTTTTGGAAGTAGTATACAAAATACAAACAGCTCCATAGGTTCTACCACTAGACATAATTTTATTTGGGGTATCACGCTGAAAAGAAAAAAATCCAAAGCTGTAACAACAATACTAGGATCCTTTGAATTTATGTTTGTAAGTTTATTTAGCAGAAAAGTTGGCAACAGCTTATGGAAACAGCTTATGGAGGTATACTGCTTTGATTGCTACGTGCTGAACGTTTGTTGGGCAAAACACAAGGGAGTAATCACTGCCTTCAACACATATGTGGAATACTCAGATGCAAAGGCATCAAATGCAAATCTCTTCATGTTTGTTTTAGATGTGCTGATCAAAAGCTAGGCATTTTCTTACTTAAATATATCGCCTTTGGTTCATTTTTTATGCATATTATCGGTATTTGTGATTGCAGAAATTGCCACTGATAAACAGTTCAATAATGAAAATCTTGGGCATTCCTTTATATATTTTATACATGACATTAGATTTTTAGCTATAGAAGGTAATAAATGGCTTACAGTTATATTATGTGGATAAGTGCCAGTAAGCTCCCTGAACCGACAAACACTAAAGAGAAGATTCTCAAAACTGTCCCTCGCATGCTCTTCAGTGAGTGCCCTCCCTCTTACACTTTCTTGCTTGCCTGCATACAAAGTGGACAAATAGCAATGTTATTATGGTCATGTATCGGGAAAGAAATTATGGTCATGTATCTATGATACTAGATTTTATCATTACAAATGAATTAGAGGCCACAAAAAAGAGACGAAGTGAGAGAGACGTTAATAACTTCGTTGAAGGAACGGATTATAATTTACGAATTTGTGAATCGTTTGGTCAATGCTTCTCAGTTCCAAAAATTTCTTTCATGAGGGTGCCGATCATGTGAATTGTGAAGAGGAACAATTATTTTTGAAATGGGAAAATCCAGTGAAAATATTTCAATAAAATGGCTGAGCAATTGGACTTAGATCTTACAACTGTGTAACTGGAGAATGAACCTATTTGCAAGCTAGACGCGCTATCCTGGTGATATATGAAAAGATGAAAAGCCAGTTCTACTGAACAAGATATAAAGAAATCACAGGCATATTAAGGGCCACCAAATATGAGAGGTATGTACCAGATGGAAGTTCACATGACAAATTGAAATTAATCTTAGATATGACACTCAATGCTTTTGTTCTCTTGTTGACCGGGAAAAGATGGCAAAAATTAAGCATTTCAAACATCCAGATTATCTCATAACATAGAGCTCCCATCATCTAACAAAAGACAATCGCTTTGCATCATGCATACTCCAGCACCTTTCAGCACAGATGGGATTACATGAATCACAAGTCCAGTGAAAAGAAACACTTCTACCTAGTAATGATGCTCCGACGACCAACACAAAAAAGGGAACATAAAATTTATTAATATAGCCCAAATTTAGTATCTAGCTTTGACCTCCACCTCCAATTAACTAAACAGAAATGCAGCCATGGATCACCATATCTGATGGAGTTACATCACTAAATTCTTGCCTTGTCACCACTCTTAGTTGAAGGAACGAACTACAGTTATGAACTTGCGAATCTTTTGGTCAATGCTTCTAAGGTCTGAAAATTACTAGCATGAGGGTGCTAATCATGTGAAGTGGAACATTTATTTTTGAAAATGGGAAGAATTGGAATTTCAGAAAAATGACTGAAATAATCACGACTTAGGTCTTAAAACTATGTATCGGGAGGATGAACCTTCTGCAAGCTAGACGCTCTATCATGGTGATATCTGAAAAGATGAAATGCCTGTTCTAGTGGATAACATATAACCAAATCTCAAACATAGAGCCACACAAAATGTGAGAGGCATGTTTAAGATTGTAGTTCATATTACAAATTGACATCAACCTTAGATATGACAAATTGAAACTAACCTTAGATATTCCACATGCTTCAGATATCTCAGCTTATTTCAACAATGAAGTATAATACAAGGGTTTGGAAGTCTAAAAATACGATAACACAGTCGAACTTCCGCAAACGAGCAGCGGACTATAGCTCTTCAGTTGGTTTATTTGCTCTAGTCAATTTAGTTTACTATGCACAGAAATGATAATCCTGGAAACAGCCTCTCTGCCCTTTTCGGGGCGGGGGTAAGGTCTGCGTACACTCTACTCTCCCCAGACCCCACTAGTGGGATTTTACTGGGTATGTTGTATGCACAGAAATGATAATGTTATACAATTTCAGTTCGATATGAAGCATGTGGGCTACTAACCAGAAGCCAGGGAAACAAGAACTCACCAAACCACCCTTTAGATTCAGCAACAGTCCAGTAACTTTGAGCTTCACTTCGCGGCCCAGCATCTTTCCTCGTCTCTCCACCACTGAAGAGGAGCAATGCATCATTGTCATCCGCTGTAATTTCAACCCCCTTCTGTATATGTTGCACAAAGGTTGCAGCTTGACCAAGGTGCTTCTGATAAGACTCTAAAAACCAAGAATCCTCCTTATCAACTTTCTCACAACTACTACTTGTATAAACTGAATGTCCAGCAACCATAACAAGATTCCTAAACTTAGAAAATGGATATGCAGCATCCACACCCTTATCAAATCTTGCATAATTACCATTCATCCGAAATCGCCTTTCAGAAACAGATAATACAATAAGAATAATGACCCCAATTGACAAGGATATCATAAACAACATAGCTGGGTGAAGCTTGTAATAACTATGAATTCGTTTTCCAAATGATTTAAGCATTTTGATGGGGTAAAAATTTGAACTTTTTACCTTTCTTGATCTTTTAAGGTTCCCAGATTCCAAGTCAAAATCACCCCTTGGATATGCCTTGTAAGATTTGGGGCTACTAGACCCAAATGAATAGTTTAACTTCATAGAATGAATCCAGCTTCAAAAGCATACCCAAGAAACAACATTTAGTCAATAAATCAGTGGAAGCATGAATTACCAATGCAAGCAAAATTGTTATTCTCTAGCAGCATCCAATCAACAGGAAAACAAAACAAAATTCTCTATGTCCACCTTCAAATCAGGGCAAAAATTGAGGGAAGAACTCACTCGGTAGAGAATTTTCAACAGAGCATCGAGAGATCAAAACGAACTGTCGATCAGATCGGAAAAGTCAGCTTCACTAGATGAATGATTATAAGGTTTTGTTTGTTTAGTAATTTTAAGTTAAGGTTGTTGCTGGGTTTCGGACAGAATCATAATAAAAAGGGAAAAAAAAAAAGGATGCGAAGAGAGATCTCTGTAAATATTTTATAAGCAACTATAGTTGCCTTAATTTCACTTTAATCCTAAAGTTTTGAGTAATATTTACACAAAAATATCCAATAGTTACGGAACCTTCTTTTTCTTTTTCTTTGGTCCCTAAAGGACAGGTGAAAAACTAAGTTTTAAAAATAAAATTTTGAAATCTTGAGAAGGAAACCTCCATCCCAATCTGTTGTATCATTTCCTTCAATTATGAGTTGTCCTTCCCCGACGAATGGTTTAAAATATCTCTGCAGTTTACGATATGTATAAATATTACTCTATCCGATCCACAATAAGTGACCAATTTGCTTTGGCACGCCCATTAAGAAAATACTAAATTCTATACAAAAATACTTAGTATGACTAAACTACCCTTTATTAAATATTTAATGTGAGTAGTAAGAAAACTTTTTGGGGATATGTACATAAGGGTAATTTTGTAAAAACAATTTGAATTCTTTCTTGATTATATAAGGGAAAATTTCACATTAAAACAAGTGGGCTGCATCCTTTTCAACTTTATAGCCCATATTTAACTTTACAATTGAGTAGCCCACAAATTAGAGGCCCATATCTGAAAAGAGGGCGTTATTTCCGATATTTTGAGACTACCAAACGCGATTTTCTCTCATTCAGCTGGATTTTCTCAGATTCTTTCCAATCTTCTTCCCCCAAATACTTCAAAAACGAGATCCTGCGATAAATGCAGGTACGAAAACCCTAGCATTTCTTCTTCATCTAGAATTTATTCAATTTTTTTGCTACGAAGCAGCGCAATTCTCCTTTTTGCTGCAATTTTGATTTCAATTTTTTGTTAGATGGAGATTTTTCCTGTTTACCTTCTTCATAGTGGTGAATGGGAAGAAAACAAGTTTGTGAATTTCGTCAGTGATTGTGTAATAATCGAGTCCACATTCAACTACAACAATTTAGTTGCAGCTATTTCGGAACAGATTAGGATCGATAGTGATTTAAACACAATAGAGATTAACTTTGTCCCAAATGTTGGTTTGCCACCGATCATGATTTACAACGATACAGGAGTTAAGGTGTATATAGAATTAAAGAAGAAAAACTTGAATTTCACTGAATATCCCCTGTTTGTGACAGTGAAAGAGATTTATGAAAATCATTTGGTTGTTACAAGTTCTGTGGTTGCTTCAAGTTCCAGTTGTTTGGTTGCTACAAATTCAAATTCTAGAGATGTATCAACAACTGATAGCACTGAGATTATTGATATTGAATTGATTGAAAACACGAAATTTAGTGAAAATACGGGTATAATAGATAATATGTTGAACGAATTTGTTGAGGAGGATCAAGTTTATAAGGATAAAGAGACACTTATGAATGTGATGAAGAACTTGGCTGTACGCGAGAGGTTCCAATTCAAGGTGAAGAGATCAAGCGCAACAAGGTATGTCATTAATTGTATATTCTGTTGTATAAATATGTATAAAGTAGTATATATTTGTATACAGGTATTAAAATTAGTATATATGCAGTTTGTATACAAGTGTATTTAGAAGTTGAATGATGTATAATACTAGGTATCACCTTACATGTCTGGATGACAATTGTGCTTGGAGTTTCAAATCTTCTGCCGTTTTCAAGGCAAACATATTCAAAGTGAGAAGTTACAATAATAATCACACATGCGGCTATGGTGAAAGATACTTAACACAACGTCAAGCTACTTCGGGTATAATTGCTAGTATAGTCAAGGACAAGTATGTTAATCCAAAAAAAGTTTACACCGCAAATGATATAATAGAGGACATACAAAAGCAACACGGGATTGAAGTGAGCTACATGAAAGCATGGAGAGCTAAAGAAATAGCAATGGCAATGATAAGAGGGAGTCCGAGTGATTCATATAAGGAGTTGCCGAAGTATTTTTATATATTGGAGCAAACAAATCCAGGAACGGTTACAAAGTTGCACAAATCAGAAGATGGATGCTTTCTTTATGCATATGTTTCGCTATATGCATCTATCAAGGGCTGGGAGCATTGCAGACCGATAATGGTTGTTGACGGAAGCTTCCTTAAAGCAGCATATAAGGGTACCATATTGACTGCTTGCACACAAGATGGAGCTGGTGAGTTGACTGCATCTACGTTGTTTCTGCAGTTTGTATAATGTTTTAGTTTCATGTATAAAAGTGTATAGGATTTCACAGCTGCTGTTTTTATAAAATTTGCAGTTGGTATAAATCTGTATAATTGTGTATAAGATTTGTATAAAATTTGCAGTTGGTATCTGCAGACTAATTTGCAGTCTGAATCCTAATATCTATTTTTGTATAAACAGGAAAAATCCTTCCACTTGCGTATGCAATTGTGGATTCAGAGAATAACAAATCTTGGGAGTGGTTCTTTGTCCAGATAAAGGGTACTTTTGGAGTTAGGGAAGGGATGTGTATAGTTTCAGATAGAAATGAAAGCATCTTCAATGCCACAAAAGCTGTGTACCCAGAAGTACCACATTGTATTTGCATGTTTCACTTGTAGCAGAATGTAAAGCGCACATTCAAGAAACATCACAAACAATTGAAGGATATCTTCTTTGCTTTGGCAAGAGCTTACACGATAGAGAAGTTTGAGTACCATATGACAGAGTTGTGCAAAATTGATCCAAGGGTGCAGCCTTACTTGTTCGAAATTGGGTACGAAAGGTGGTCTAGAGCATATTCCAAGGTGAAAAGGTCGATGGTAATGACTTCCAATATTGCAGAGTCAATTAATGCAGCTAACAAGGATGCTAGAGAGTTACCAGTAATGCGATTGCTGGAGTACATGACAAATTTGCTACAACAGTGGAACAACAAAAACGAAAAAGTGCAATGGAGACATCTACAGAGCTTGGCGAAAAGTACAACAAACTCCTTCGGGAAAATCTGATTGCATCGGAGCAAATGACGGTAAAATGAATCAAATATAATGAATCTTGGCACTTCTGACTTGCATTTTACTGCTTGTATAAGGATGTATAACCTTGTATAATAATGTATAATGTTCTTTAATTTTTTTTTTAAAAAAAAAAACTTTTGCAGGTGAGGCCTGCTACGGATCAGTTATATACTGTGCTTGAAGGGGTAAGGAGAAACATAGTGTGCCTTGAAGAGGGAACATGCAGTTGCGGAAAATTTCAAATGGATGAACTTCCATGTCCGCATGCTTGGGCGGTTTTGAAGAACCAGCAACTGAAACCTGGCCAGTATTGCTCTTTTTACTACAAGAAGGATAAACTCCTTAGCACTTATGAATTTCCAGTGAATCCGATGCCAGATGAGAGTTTATGGGTAATCCCAACAGAGGTGATGGAAGATGTGGTCCTACCACCTAAAGGGAGAAGGAATGCAGGAAGGCCAAGAAAGGAAAGACTCAAGCCTGCTTCAGAGAAAGAGTCTAAGAGGGCATTTTCGTGTTCTGTGTGTGGACAAGGTGGTCACAATAGGAAAACATGTAGGAATCGACCAAAATAAATAGTTGGAAACAAAACGCTTCCTATTACATTTGTTGTCATGTTGAGTAGTTAAGTTTCACAAACAATAGAGTTACAAATGTTGATTAGTTAAGTTTCACAAGCAATTGACATGTTTCATTATACATGTTTTGCTTATCCAATAATAGTGTCTTCCTGTTTTTAATGGTACTAAATATATTGATAGATTGTAGAAATACAAAACAGGACTGCAAACAATCACTGGTATTACATGTATACAGATGTATAAATGAGAGTATAAGTTTGTATAAATTTGTATAACTATGTATATTATTGTATACATATGTNAATAAGTTGATTTTGAATTTTAAATTGAGGGAGGTCCAGGAAGTACCCAAAACAACTAGCACGGAACATTTGAAGATGCGTGTCAGCCAAACATTGCTTCAAAATGTTCACAATATCAGGCTCGGTATGGGAACTAATCCTGTTGTGGAAATAATCAACTGGTTGTATATAGAAGTCCCCAACCTTGGATATAGGAAAATAACAAGAAATAGATCAAGAACAAAAAATATACTAAAACATTTTATAAGACTGTATATACAAGTATAGCAGTGCTTGTATAAAGATGTATAAACAGATGTATAACTTTGTATAAAACTGTATAAGCATGTATAAATAAATAGCAAAACAGGGAATACCTTCAACTTAGCTTTTCTCTTATTCAATTTCAAGCGAATAACGACCCTTTGTTCTCTCGATTGTAAATCAAGGCAACTCTCACCATCATCCTTCATCTTTCTCCTTTTCCGTTTAACATTGCGGACTACATCATCTTCATTAAACAAATCATCTTTCAGCTTATCTGTTGATTTTGCAGGTCTGCCGCATTTCTTACTCCTTAGTCTAACGATGTTAACCAGAGTAGGACTATTACTTGTTTGGGAACGAGTCATTCGACTGCTCCCTTGTTGCAACATTTTTGGAGGAGGAGGAGACTCAAAATCATCATCATCGGGAGCCTGCACATGCTTATTCGCTTCAGAAGAAGAGGGTGAGGGCAAGTCACTCGAAGATTTAACTGGAGTGGGAGTATTTCTCATTTGAGAACGAGTCATCCGACTGCTCTCTGGTTGCAAGTTTTTAGGAGGAGCAGCAGAATCAAAATCATCAACTTCTGGCGCCGGGGCATTTACATTAGATTCTGAATCAGGGCTTGAGGGAAACTCCCTCAATCGTTTCGCATAATCTAACCTAACGCCTTTTCCGTCAATCTTCAGTTTGCTTTTAGAAGCAGACATTTTTGAACGCATTTTCTACAATAAACCAAACAAACAAAGCTTTAACAAAACAAACACAAAAGTTAAAGCAAACACAAAACTCACACTGTAACAAAACTCAAAAGTTAACCCAAAATGCCATAAACACAAAGCAGAGGCCAAAACAAAGCTTTAACAAAAGTGAAGACAACTGAAGGAAAACAAACAAATAAAACTGTAACAAAACTCAAAATCTAAACAAAAATAAAAGTCATAAACTCAACGCAGAGGCCAATTTTCCCAAATTTTAACAAAACTCAAAAAACCAAAAATTCTACCCTAAAAGTCGAAATAACAAACCATGCATTTCGTTTCATCAAGTTTAAGTCTCGAACGCAGAAACAAGGAACACAAAATCATCTGAAAAAACACAGCAACATTGAAAAAAATTGGCGTAATCAGAAAAAGCAAAAAGAAAATAAAAAAAAAAACACAAAATTCAAAACCAACACTGTAGGAAAAGCATAAAATGAAACGAAAATTACCTCAAACTAAGATTGAAACCTCGAAAAGCAACTTGCACACAACAATGGAGTCGGTTATGGTCTGAGAAAATCGAGAGGAAGAGAGAGTGAGAAAAGCGTGAGGAAGAGAGCAACAGAGAAATTAAAATTTAAAATATTAAAACGGTTATGTTAAGGTGTGGGCTACTGAGTGAAAATAAAATTTCATAAGTTAGCCAACATGGGCTATGCCAGGTAAAGGCCTCAAAATATGGGCTATTTTTGAGTGGGCTGTATGGCCCAAGTGACATAGAGTGTAATTTCTTCATTATATAAATGGACACTTATTTTGGACCAAAATATAAAAGTAAATTGGTCATTTATTGTGGACCGGAGGGAGTAGTTAATTTGCTCAAACTTCACGACACAACGTCCTAAAGTTTAAATCTCAAGGTTCAAATTTCAGGACATCATATCCTAAAAGTTTGAATATTGTGTCCACAAATTAGAATTTTTATGTCCAGAATTTTAAATTAGTAGTTTAGAAATTGAGGACGCTTAGTCCTGAATTTCAAATTAACAACTCAAAATTTAGGACACTAAGTCCTGATTTTCAAATTAGCAGCGCAAAAATATAGGATACTTAATCTTGAAGTTTAAGCGAATTGGCTAATCTTTAAATACATTGTAAATTGTGAATATATTTTAAATAGTAGGCTTAAAAGTGGCTACTAGTGCACCTCGCCCCTCATATGATATTAAGTAAAAATTGCACGGGGCGCCCTATTTGGTCGCCCCCATTTAACCTATACCCATTTTTTAAAAAAGTTTTAACTTGTACTCACTTTTTAAACAACTTCATCCCCCTTTCTCCTCCTCCTTCTCCTCCTTCGCTTTCTTCTTCTTCTTCTTCTTTCTTCTGCTGCTCTTGGTGCTGCTATGAAACTTCAGTTCATGGGATGATTGCCATAAGTATGTTTATCCAATTATTTAAAAATAAAATATAAATAATTACATAAGTTAGTAGACAATAATTTGTGAATATTTCCACGTACGAGAAGTTTAAGGTCACACTTAGTGATTTTTTTCATGATAATTCTGTTCTTTTCACGTTTATTTGTTTCCAAAATTTTATGATTTAGATACTGTTGGCAATCTGATTATTTTATAGTAGTCTGATTATAACAAAACTAATGAATCTAGGACAAAAAAATTTCAGCTTATTTAGTGCTGAATTTTTACAAATGAACTAAATAACTTCAACATCTTCTGCTGAAGTTTTTGAACAAGCTTTATGACAAAACTAATGAATCCAGGACAAAAAAACTTCAGCTTATTTAGTGCTGAAGTTTTTACAAATGAACTAAATAACTTCAGCATCTTCTACTGAAGTTTTTGAAAAAGCTTATCCAGGACAAAAAAACTTCAGCTTATTTAGTGTTGAAGTTTTTATAAATGAACTAAATAACTTCAGCATCTTCTGCTGATGTTTTTGAAAAAGCTTAATGACAAAAGTAATGAATCCAGGACAAAAAATTTAGCTTATTTAGTGCAATTACAAATAAAAACTTCAGCAAATAGAGAACAAAACTTCAGCAACTATGCTTAAGTTCAGCAATTACAAACAAAAACTTCAGCAAATAGAGAACAAAACTTCAGCTACTATGCTTAAGTTCAGCAATTACAAATAAAAACTTCAGCACACTTGCTACTTCAGGCCCGTATACTAGAATGCTGAAGTTTTGCGTGATTGCCTTTGCTACTTCAGCCTCGTATGCTGAAGTTACGCGAAAAAGTGGGTAGGCTTGCAATTTTTTTTGCAAAGCGGGCACAAGTTAAAACGTGACCCAAAAAGCAGGTATAGATGCAAACCCGCATGATATTAAAAGGAATTGGGCCATTGCGACCTTCTGTGAGTACTGGGTTGTGAGCTCTTCAGCCCATAACAAACAAGCAAGATGGCCTCTCCAATTCTGAATCAATTAGGGCCATGGATAATCTTGACATTAGTATGGAGTTGCTCTGTGGCTTTACTAGTCCAATCTTGAGATCTTTTTTTTAACGTTATTAAATGGTTATCAGACATTATACGATGATATATATTTTTATTAGAACTAGAAAATGCTATAACATGTGTTTGTGATGCATTTGTTGTGAGTTCAAGAGTAATTGAGTGATGTTTTGTTTGACGGAGTGAACTCAGCCAAGTGTTAATTAATGTTAGAGTAATTTTCAGAAACCACTATTATTTAGTGGCTATTTGTCACGATCCAATCCTTCCTCCGTGAGATATCGTGACGACACTTAGTCTCTACGACTAGGTAAGCCTAACATTTGCGAAATAACGAAAATGAAAGCAAAACTTTAACAACTAACTGCAACAGATAATTAAATAACTGATAAAAATACCGCTCGGCATGTACAATAACCAACACTCGAATATACACAGTATTCCCAAAATACGGAACATCATAAGTCACAAGATACAGAAGAAACTAGTATCTCTATACACCAGAGTCTAAGAAAAAAAGTACAGAAAGGTAAATGACATAGGAGGGACTAGAGGGGGACTCCGAGGTCTGCGGACGCGGCAGATATACCTTGAAGTCTCCAAGGTCTCACTGCTCACTGATGACGAAGCTGATACAAAGTACCTGGATCTGCACATAAACATGTGCAGAAGAGTAGCATGAGCACACCACAAAGGTACCCAGTAAGTGCCAAGCCTAACCTCGGTCGAGTAGTGACGAGGTCAGGTCAGGGCCCTACTGGTATATATAATAAATAAGGCAAAAAATATTGCAGTGTAATAAGAGACTGGAATTTAACAAAGAGGAAACCACAGAAAAATAGCAGTACAACACACAAGGATAAAACAGCAGGGGATCTCCAGAGATACCGTCTTGTAGTCCCAAAAGTAAATATGCAAGGAGATTCCCCGAGCTACGGCCTTGTAGTCTCAAAAGTAAATGTGCAAGGAGATCTCCCGAGGTACCGCCTCGTAGTCTCAAAAGTAAATGTGCTGGGGGATCTCCCGAGGTACCGCCTCATAGTCCCAAAAGTAAACACACAACTCAAACCGATAAATACAGCAATTAACAACAAGAATTCTACAGTTAAGACTGATACAGATCAAGGAAAAATAGGAAATCAACTAGGCATGCTGCACAGAGTTCAAATAAGCATTTAAAGCACCTAGACATGCGATATTAGACTAAACAGGATTACCACACATGCTGGAATAACTCAATTAAGATGAAAACAGGTTACTACTCAGTAAAAACAGAATTTAACAATAATTAGCACTCGTCACCTCGCGTACACGGTGCTCACATAACACAACATTACCAAATCCTAAGGGGATTTCTCCCACACAAGTTTAGGCAAGCCACTTACCTCGAACCAAGCTCAATCAATCAGTAAAAATGCCTTTTCCATGATTTTCCCTCCGAATGACCCAAATCTAGCCAAAAGCAATTACATACCATAAATATAACTATAAGAAACTAATCTAATTAATGAAATCAACGCTGAAGCAAGAAATTAGACAATCGCCCCAAAAAGTCGACCCAGGCGCACATCTCGGAATCGGGTAAAAGTCACAAAATACGAACACCCATTTAGTCACGAGTTCACTTGTACCAAAACTATCCAAATCTGATATGAAAATCCCTATCAAAACTCAAATTTGGTTGAAGAACTTTTTCCCATTTTTCCAATTTTCTCAACCCAAATCCGAAATTAAAGGATGGAATCAACTATAGATTAATGGAATAGAATCATAAATGAGTCAAGAATCATTACCCAATAGCTTTCTCTGAAAATCCCCCAAAATTTCCTCAAAATCCGAGCTCTCTATCTCAAGTTTTGATAAAAATAGATAGACCCTCGTTTTTAAAATGTTTATAATTGCCCAGCGATCCCTTCTTCGCGAATGCGGAAGAACCCTCGCGTTCGCGAAGCACAATCTTGCTTCAGCCCAAAATTACTCATCGTGAACGCGATGACCTAATCGCGAATGCAAAACTTACTCAGCTCGACCCTACGCGAACGCGAGACCAACATCGCGAACGCATAGGCAAAATGGTCTGGAGACTCAGTTGACCAGCTTCCTGTATGCAAACGCGGGACCCTCATCGCGAGCGTAGACCGGTTACCTCAGAGCTTCGCGAACGCGAGAGCTTCATCGCAAACACGAAGCACAAATCCTCTCCTGCCTCCAATTCTTCTTCGCGAACGCGGAACTCCCCTTGCGAACGCGAAGAAGGAAACCGGCAACTAGAAACACCAGAAATTCTGCAACTTCAACAAGTCCAAATTGATCCGTTAACCACCCAAAATCAACTCGACGCCCCCGGGACCTCAACAAAACATACCTACAAGACCTAAAACACCATACGAACTTACTCGAGCCCTCAAAACACATCAAACAACAACCAAAATACGAATCACCCTCCGATCCAAACTTAATAAACTTTGAACTTCAAACCTCTACAACCGATGCCGAAACCTATCAAATCACGTCCGATTAACCTCAAATTTTGCACACAAGTCATATTCGACATTACGAACCTACTCCAACTTCCGAAACTGAAATCCGACCCCAATATCAAAAAGTCCACTTCCGGTCAAACTTCCCGAAAATTCAACTTTTGCCATTTCAAGCCTAATTCAACTATAGACCTCCAAAACACAATCGGACACGCTTCTAAGTCCAAAATCACCCAACGGAGCTAACGGAACCAATGAAACTCCATTTCGGAGCCGTCTTCACACGGTTCCAACTACGGTCAAAATTCTAGAACTTAAGCTTCCGTTTAGGGACTAAGTGTCCCAAAACACTCCGAAACCAAAAACAGAACCTCCTAGCAAGTCACATAAGCAGAAAAAGATACGGGGAAAGCAGTAAATAGGGGATTGGGGCTAATACTCTCAAAATGACTGGTCGGGTCGTTACATCCTCCTCCTTTTAAAACAATCGTTCATCCTCGAACGAGTATAGAGACATACCTGAAGTGGTGAAAAGATGAGGATAATGGCTGCGCATATCATGCTCGGTCTCCCAAGTCGCCTCCTCGACTCCGCTGAACCTTAACTGAAGCAATGTTTTTTGACCTCAACTTTCAAACCTGCCTGTCCAAAATAGCCACCGGCTCCTCAACATAAGATAGATCCTTGTCCAACTGGATTGAGCTGAAATCCAACACATGAGACTGATCACCGTGATACATCCGGGGCATAGAAACATGGAATACTGGATGAACTCCTGCTAGACTGGGAGGCAAGGCAAGCTCATAAGCAACCTCTCCAACTCGCCACAACACCTCGAATGGGCCAATAAACCTTGGGCTCAGCTTGCCCTTCTTTCCAAACCTCATAACGCCCTTCATTGGTGAAACTCGGAGCAAGACCCGCTCTCCAACCATGAATGCAACATCGCGAACCTTCCGATCCGTATAACTCTTCTGTATGGACTGTGATATGCGAAGTCGATCCTAAATCACCTTAACCTTCTCCAAAGCATCCTGAACCAAGTCTTTACCCAATATCTAGCCTCGCCCGGCTCGAACCAACCCACTGGAGACCCACACTGCCTACCATAGAGAGCCTCATACGGTGCCATCTGAATGCTCGACTGATAACTATTGTTGTAGGCAAACTTCGCAAATGGCAAAAACTGATCCCAAGAACCTCCAAACTCCATCACACACGCACGGTGCATATCCTCTAGTATTTGAATAGTGCACTCCAACTGTCCGTCCGTCTGAGGGTGAAATGCTGTGTTCAACTCAACCCGAGTACCTAACTCATGCTGTACGGCCCTACAGAACCATGATGTAAATTGCATACCCTGGTCAGAGATGATAGATACCGGTTCGCCATGAAGCCTGAGTTCGTGGAAGCCCAACAACAAAATCCATAGTGATTCGCTCCCATTCCCACTCCGGAATCTCTAACTTCTGAAGCAACCTACCTGGCTGCTGATGCTCATACTTCACCTGCTGGAAATTTAGACACCGAGCTATATATTCCACTATGTCCTTCTTCATTCTCCTCCACCAATAATGCTGCCTCAAGTTCTGATACATCTTCGCGGCACCCGGATGAATGGAGCACCGTGAACTATGAGCCTCCTAGAGAATCAACTTACGCAAACCATCTACATTGGGCACACATAGCCTGCCCTTCATCCTTAATGCACCATCATCTCCAAAGTGACCTCCTTAGCATCACCGTGCTGGACCGGGTCCTTAAGGATAAGCAAATGGGGGTCATCATACTAACGCTCCCTGATACGATCATAAAGAGAAGACTAGGAGACCATACAAGCCAAAACTCGACTCGGCTCAAAAATATCCAATCTAACTAAGTGGTTGGCTAATGCCTGAACAACCAATGCCAATGGCCTCTCTGTTGCTGGTAGATATGCTAAACTCCCCAAACTCTCTGCCCTACGACTTAAGGCATCGGCCACCATATTGGCCTTCCCTGGAAGGTATCGAATGGTGATATCATAAGCCTTCTAACCACCTCCGCTGATGCAAGTTAAGATCCTTCTTCTTGAACAGATGCTACAAAACTCCGGTGATCAGTGTAGATCTTACAATGGACACCGTACACATAGTGCCGTCAAATCTTCAAGGCGTGAACAATAGCTGCTAACTCAAGGTCGTGAATAGGATAGTTCTTTTCACGTACCTTCAGTTGTCTAGACGCGTAGGCAATCACCCTGCGGTCCTTCATCAACACCACGCCGAGACCAACCCACGACGCATCATAATATACAGTATAAGACCCTGAAACTGTAGGCAATACCAATACTGGGGCTGTAGTCAAAGCTGTATTGAGCTTTTGAAAGCTCTCTCACACTCCTCTGTCCACCTGAACGGAGCACCCTTCTGGGTCAGCCTGGTCATAGGTGCTGCAATAGTTGAGAAACCCTCAATAAATCGATGGTAGTACCCCGCCAAACCAAGAAAACTCCGGATCTCCATACTTGAGGACGGTCTAGGCCAACTCTGCACCGCTTCAACCTTCTTCAGATCCATCTTGATCCCCTCACTCGACACTATGTGACCCAAAAATTCCACTGAGTCTAAATAGAACTCACACTTTGAGAATTTGGCATATAACTTCTTTTCTCTCAAGGTCTGAAGCACAGTCCTCAGGTGCTGCTATGATCCTCCTGACTCTGGGAGTACACCAAAATGTCGTCAATAAATACAATGACGAATGAGTTAAGATTAAGGCCAAAATACACTATGCATCAAATGCATAAATGCTGCCGGGGCATTGGCCAGCCTAAATGACATCACAAGGAACTCGTAGTGACCATACCGAGTCCTGAAAGCAGTCTTCAAGATATCTGGCTCCCGAATCATCAACTGATGATAACCTGAACGCAAATCAATCTTGGAAAACACTCTGGCACCTTGTAATTGATCAAATAGGTCATCAATAAGAGGCAATGAATACCTATTCTTCACTGTGAATTTGTTCAACTGGCGATAATCAATGCACATACGCATAGAACCATCCTTATTCTTCACAAACAAGACTGAGGCACTCTAAGGTGACACACTGGGTCGAATGAAGCCCTTATCAAGAAATTCCTATAATTGTACTTTCAACTCCTTCAACTCAGGATGAGCCATACGATATGGAGGAATAGAGATGGGTTGAGTGTCCGACAACAAATCAATACCAAAGCCGATATCTCTGTCAGGCGGCATGCCCGGAAGATCAGCTGGAAATACATCGGGATAGTCCCTCACTACTAGAACTGACTCAACTGTAGGGGTATCAATACTGACATCTCTCACATAAGCTAGATACGCATCACACCCCTTCTCAACCATTCGTTGAGCTTTAAGAAATAAAATAACTCTGCTGGAAGTATAATCTAAGGTATCTCTCCACTCTAACTACGGTAATCTTGGTATAGCCAGCGTCACGGTCTTAGCATGAAAATCAAGAATAGCATAATGGGGCGACAACCAGTTCATGCCCATAATAATATCAAAGTCTACCATACTGAGCAATAATAAATCGGCTCTGGTCTCAAAACCACTAAGAACAACCAAACACGATCGATACACACGATCAACAATAATAGAATTTCCCACAGGTGTAGACAAATAAGCCGGAGAACTCAATGAATCACGAGATACGCCCAAATACGAGGCAAAATAAGAGGACACATAGGAATAAGTGGAGCCTAGATCAAATAAAACTGACGCATCTCTATGACAGACCAGAACAATACCTGTAATGACAGAGTCAAAAGTAACTGCCTCTATACGAGTAGGAAGAGCATAATATCTGGCCTGGCCTCCCCCTCTAGGGAGACTGATAAGTAGGGACTTTGACTTCTTATTTGCTCTCTTTTACTTATGTTTTAGCTTAAAAATGCTTAAAGGTATTCCCGAGAACTAATGAAATGTGCTTTGTTGCAGGAATATTGGGAAACGAGCCAAAGAAGTGAAAATCAACTCAAAAAGGAGCAAAAATTGGACAAGGACCAAAACAAGGCAATGAGGGCCACAGTGCGGACCACACAATATTGTGTGCGGCCGTATACTCTGAAGGAGCACTGATGGAATTTCCTCACAAAGTGCGGACCATACACTTATTGTGCGGCCGCAGAAAACAAGCTTCAGAGAACTTGCATGTTGGAAGATTGAAGATGTGCGGACCGCACTATTATTGTGCGGCCGCTTTAGGACAAAATATGGCCGCACTCATAAATGTGCGGTCCGCATAATGAAGTCCAGCTCCAGTCTAAGTTCAAGTGTGCGGTCGCACTCAAAAATGTGCGGTTTGCACAATTAAATGAAGTGCAGCCGCATTCCATATTTATGTGACCGCAGAAAGCCTAATTGACCAGTCAATATCAACATGCGGACCGCACAGAGAATTGTGCGGCTGCACAACCTCCGCAGGGAAAATTTTGTCAGATATTTTTAGCTTAGTATAAATAGAACTTTTTGTCATTTTTAGGACGAGTTTTGTAAGTTGGGAGCACCTGAGCCGTTTTTATTTACTGTATTGGGTAACATTGTACTAGATTAGCTTTTAAACATTAGATTTTCTTACCTTAATCAAGTATTATGAATTCTCTTTCTTAGTTTCTTCTTTAATTTCTTCATTTTGTATGAGTAGCTAAATTTCTAGCTAGGGTTCTGACCCAACCATAGTGTGGGTATTTAATGGGTGTTTGATTTAGGGCTTGTTTGTGTTTGGGTTAGTGATATTTAGCCTAGTTCTTGCTTGAATTCAAGAATTAATGGTTGCAAACATTGATTCATGCCTAATTGACCTAGTCTCTACTTGAGAAAGAGAGACTAAGTCTAGGAAAACTTGGCTAACAAGGAATTGGGGTGAACTCAAGAAATTGATAGCCCAAATTAAAGGGTTGAATCTAGAGATAGTAAGACCCGACTTGAGCATTTATCACTCGTTTTGTGCAATACCCATTTGTACTTGAGAAAGCCAAATTGGGCAAAATCACTCTAACTACCAAGAGGTATTGAGTGGGTAATTGCGTGTGATTGCTATGTTACAATCCCGACTAATCAAACTTGCCCTAGAGTTTACAATCCGTTAGGTAACCACCTAGGTGGAAGTCACGACCCTAGATCTTTCATAACTTGAAAAACAACTAAAACCAAAAATATTGTCTCTTAGCTCTACAATTACAATCAATAGCTTAAAAGTAGAAGTAGAAATAACAATTGAAAATGTGGAAGTGTAATTTGGGGCACATCATACAGTCACACCTGGTGTATACCTAATCTAAAAGTTAACTCCCTATGGATTCGACCCCGACTTGCGTTAGGTTTTTATTATAGATTCGACCGCCTCACAACCTATATTTGTGGTGTGAGTTTGGGCGATATTAATTTTTGGCGCCGTTGCCGGGGAGTTAAACAGATTTAGCTATATATGTAGGTTTTTGTGTGATATTTCTTCTTTTCCTTCTGAGTCACTAACTTTGTTTTTGAATTGATTATAGGTACGAGAATGGATCTCAACAACGAGCCCATTGGGAATTTGCCATTGGGGGATGAAGTCGACGATGATCAAGGAGATGAGGTTCTTCCTGAACCTCAAGCAAATAGGCGAGGCCGACCGCCTCATGATAATGTTCCCATCCCTCCCCCACCCCCACCAAGAGTGGCAGCGCACCGGGTATTGCCGAACGAGGGTTATACAAGTGCTATAGTCCCGCCCCGCATTAGGGCGGGCAACTTCCAAAGCACCAATGTGATTCTTACACTACTTGAGCAACGGGGATTCTTCACCACGGCTCTGAGTAAAAATGCTTACAAGCATCTAAAGGGTTCGTCGATACTTGTTGGGGGAGCAGGCAAACCAATGCTGCCGAGGACGTACTGCGGTTGAGTCTATTTCCCTTTTCTCTACGGGGAAAGGCATTGGACTGGTTAGAGAGATTGCCCAATCATTCAATCCATACATAGGATGAGTTGGCGAAAAAAATCATTGCCAAATTCTTGTCTCCGGGGCATATGGCTACACTTCGGGATGAGATTCTTGCGTTCAGGCAAGAGCCCAATGAGCCATTGCACGATATTTGGGAAAGATATCGTACCATGGTTAAAGAGTGCCCGAATAATGATATGATCGAGGCCATGATCCAACAAACCTTCTATAGGGGGATCAACACAACAAATCAATGTGTGGTAAATCAACTCGCCGGTGGGAACTTCATGAACACGCCTTATGCCGAAGCTTGTGAAATTTTGGATGAGATGGCGGTACCTCATCGGAATGGCAAAGTAGAGCCAATGTTCCTCAAGGTGACCCAAATGTGATTCACCTACACAAGGAACTACATGATCATGGGCAAACTATTGCCGAGTTGACAACCACAATTAATCAATTGGCCAAAGCTCAACTTCAACAAGTTCAATGGCCGAAACAAGTGAATGCGATGGAAGGTGTGAATATGATGATGAACAAGAGACGACAAAAAGGTCAACAAATACAAAGCCGTTTGGAACAATTCATGCAAGATGACAGTGGGTATGACGAAGGTGATTCGTTCAATGAGCAAGAAAAAGAAGTGCAATATATCAACAATTATCAAGGCCAAAGAAACAATGCTCAAGGACAAAGTCAACAACAATGGCAACCACAAAGAAATCAAGGAAGTTGGAATTCAAGCAATCAAGGTGGTTGGAACAATCAAAACAACCAAGGCAATTGGAAAAATCAAGGCAGTCAAGGAAATTGGGATGGTCAAAATAACTAAGACAACCGGAGTGGCAATAATCAAGGCTATTGGGGAGGTAATAACCAAGGAGGGTGGAACAACAACAACCGGGGTTCGGGTTTTCAAAGGCCCCTGATGTTCCAACAACCAAGCAACCCACCCCCTTATCCTTCCTAAGGTCCGAGTTCTTCTAACAATGAAATGGGCCGAATAGAGAACATGTTTAAACAAATGATGAAGAAGAACGCTGACTCCGATGCTCAATTAGCCTCTCACAACACTTCTATTCACAATTTGGAAGTTCAATTGGGCCAAATCTCGCAAGCATTAAACACTCGTACTAAGGGGGCACTACCTAGTGATACAGTGGTGAACCCGAAGGGTGGGAACAACACGGGACATGCCATGGCTGTAACCACGAGGAGCGGAAGAGGTGGAGATGCAACTACCTCAAATCAAAGAAGAATTGTGGATGCTGATGTGTTGGTGCAAGAAGATGAGACTCCAAGTAATGTAGTTCAAGATAATGAAGAAGTGAGAATTGACATTGATGAAAATATGGAGGAGACCCAAGAAGAAGTGAACCCGTCTAGGCAACACGTAATTGACATGCCGGAACCAGTAGTGCCAAAGGCTAAGGCACCAATGCCAAGACCTCCTCCTCCATACCATCAAAGGCTAGCAAAGAAAAATAGTGAGAACCAATTCAAAAAGTTTATTGACATGATGAAGAGTTTTTCTATCAATGTATCATTGGTTGAGGCTTTAGAGCAAATGCCGGGTTATCCAAAGTTCATGAAGGACTTGGTGACCAAGAAACGATCAATGAATTGTGAGACTATCAAGATAACACATTAAGTGAGTTCTATTGTGCACTCAATGGCACTGAAATTGGAAGATCCGGGCGCTTTCACAATCTCTTCCGCTATTGGGAGCGCCGATTTTGCCAAAGCTCTATGTGATCTAGGGGCGAGTATCAACTTGATGCCCTACTCAATGTTCAAAACTTTGGGGATTGGGCAACCCACATCCATGAGGTTGAAAATGGCGGATCGTAAAATGAAGAGGCCTTTGGGTATTATTGATGATGTGTTGGTTCGTGTTGACAAGTTCATCCTCCCGGCGGACTTTGTGATTCTTGATTGTGAAGTGGACTATGAGGTGACTATTATTTTGGGTAGACCTTTCCTTGCTACGAGGAAGACTCTTGTTGATGTGGAAGCCGGTGAGCTCACTTCCGGGTGGGTGATGAAAAGGTGGTTTTCCATGTGTGCAAATCTATGAGGCAATCGAATAGCAATGAAGTTTGTTCGTTCGTGGATTTGGTGACTGATGTGATTATTGGTGATACTATTGCCACAATGAATGTTGAGGATAAATTGGAAGCCGTTTTGCTCAACCTTGATGATGATGAGGAGAATGATGGCTATGTGAAGTGTGTGAATGCATTGCACGGAATGGGGTTGTACAATTATGAACCCTGCTAGTTATCTTTGGATCTTGAAAACTGGAAGACTCCTCCAACAAAGCCCTCAATCGAGGAGCCTCCCACTTTGGAGTTAAAGCCATTGCCTCCGCATCTCTATTATGAATTCCTTGGCCTTTCTTCTACTTTACCGGTTACTCTTTCCTCTTCGTTGACTAACATGTAGGTAGAGTCCACATTGGAGGTGCTACAAAGGAGGAAGAGAGCAATTGGATGGACATTGGCGGACATCCAGGGTATAAGCCCCGCCTTTTGCATGCAAAAAATTATTTTGGGAGGAGGGTTCAAACCCTCTGTTAAACATCAAAGAAGGCTAAATAAAGCAATGCAAGAGGTGGTCAAGAAGGAGATAATCAAGTGGTTGGATGCCGGGGTTGTTTACCCCTTTTTCGATAGTTCATGGACTTCTCCGGTGCATGTGTCCCAAAGAAAGGGGCATGACTGTGGTTACTAATGATAAGAACGAGATTCCTACAAGAACAGTGACCGGGTGGAGAGTGTGTATGGACTATCGCAAGCTTAACAAAGTTACAAGAAAGGATCATTTCCCACTTCCCTTCCTTGATCAAATGCTAGATAGGTTGGCCGACCGTGCTTTCTATTATTTACTTGATGGATATTCCGGCTACACTCCAATTCTCATTGCTACGGAGGACCAAGAGAAGACTACTTTCACATGTCCTTATGGTACCTTCTCATTCTCGAGGATGACATTTGGGTTATGCAATGCACCGACGACTTTTCAACGGTGTATGATGGCAGTTTTCACCGACATAGTGGAGGATATTCTTGAGGTCTTCATGGATGACTTTTCTGTGGTTGGGAATTCTTTTGACGATTGCTTGAACAATTTGGATAAGGTCTTGGCAAGATGTGACAAGACGAACTTGGTATTGCATTGGGAGAAATGGCACTTCATGGTCGAGGAAGGCATTGTCCTTGGCCATAAAATTTCAAAGAATGGTATTGAGGTCAACAAGGCAAAAATAGAAGTGATTTCTAGACTTCCTCCCCCGAGATCCGCGAAGGGAGTAAGGATTTTCTTGGGTCATGCGGGTTTCTATTTCCGATTCATCAAGGATTTTTCCAAAGTGGTGAACCCTTTGTGTAAGCTTTTGGAGAAGGATGCCAAATTCCATTTTAACGAAGATTGTATGAAGGCATTCGAATTGCTCAAATTCCAGTTGACTACTAATCCTATTATCACCGTACTGGATTGGATCTTACCTTTTGAGCTCATGTGTGACGCTAGTGATGTGGCGATCAGAGCGGTATTGGGGCAACATATCAACAAAACTTCCATCCGGTCTACTATGCTAGCAAGACCACGAATGATGCCCAAGAAAATTATGCAGTGACCGAAAAAGAGCTACTTGCTATTGTCTTTTCTATGGAGAAGTTCCGCCCGCATTTGATGGGTACAAAGGTGATTGTTCACATCGACTATGCGGCGCTTCGGTACTTGATGAGCAAGAAAGATTCTAAGGCAAGATTAATGCGGTGGGTGCTTCTATTGCAAGATTTTGATCTAGAGATTCAAGACCGCAAGGGTAGTGAAAACCAAGTGGCGGACCACTTGTCTCGTTTGGAGGAGGAGGGGAGGCCACATGATGGCCTAGAGATCAATGATTCCTTCCCTGATGAGCAGTTGCTAGCCATTTCAATAACCGGGATGCCATGGTTCGCCAACTTAGCAAATTATCTTATGAGTGGCATTGTACCGAATGAGTTCTATTCAAACCAAAGGAAGAAGCTCAAACGGGATTGCCTTAACTATTATTGAGATGAGCCATACCTCTTTCAAATTTGTACCGATGGTGTGATTCGACGATGTGTGCCGGAGGAGGAACAAGTGGGTATTCTTGACATGCCACTCTTCACCGTATGGTGGCCACCATGGTGGAGCTATAACAACAACAAAAGTGTTGAGTTGTGGATTCTATTGGCCTACTCCCTACAAGGACGCTAGTGATCTAGTCAAGTGTGTCATGAATGTCAAAGGGTCGGTGAGATTTCTAAGAAGAATGAGATGCCCCTCACCACCATCTTGGAAATTGACATCTTTGATGTGTGGGGTATTGATTTCATGGGTCCGTTTGTTAGCTCTTGTGGGAACACCTACATTCTAGTCGCGGTTGATTATATGTATAAGTGGGTCGACGCTGTTGCTTTACCCAACAATGAAGCGAGGAGTGTGGTGGCATTCTTGAAGAAGAGCATCTTTACAAGATTCGGTACTCCAAGGGCCATAATAAGTGACGGGGGTTCGCATTTTTGCAACAAGGCTTTTGATACCTTACTCACAAAGTATGGTGTCACTCATAAAGTATCGATCCCTTATCACCCTCAAGCAAGCGGACAAGTTGAAGTCCCCAACCGGGAGATCAAGAGTATTTTGTTAAAGACAGTGAATGCCAACCGGAAGGATTGGTCAAGGAAACTTGATGATTCTCTTTGGGCTTATAGGACGGCCTACAAAACACCGATCGAGAAGTCTCCATACCGGTTGGTGTTCAGGAAGGCGTGCCATCTTCCGTTGGAACTTGAGCATAAGGCTATGTGGGCGTTGAAGAAGTTGAACCTTGAGTGGGATGTCGCCGCAAACTTAAGGATGGCACAATTGAATGAGCTAGATGAATTCCGGTATCATGCCTACACAAGATCGTCCCTATACAAGGAGAAATGAAGTACCTCCATGACAAGTACATCCATAACAAGGAGTTTAAAGAAGGTGATCATGTGCTATTGTTCAATTCCCGGTTACGGATGTTTCCGGGCAAGTTGAAGTAAAAATGGAGTGGCCCGTTTGAAGTGGTGAATGTAACCCCCTTTGGTGCTCTAGATTTGAAAAATAAGAATGATGAGGTGTTTAGAGTCATTGGGCACCGGGTTAAACATTATCTTGGCAAGGTTGATGATGGCCACATTGTGGCGGTTCTTCAAGTCAAATGATTGGTAATCTGCGTCGTGCCGCGACGTTAAATCAGGCGCTTAGTGGGAGGCAACCCATGTGTCTTTTTCTTTTTCTTTTTCTCCTTCATTAGATAGGCTTTATTTTGTGCTAACTAGTTTTGAAGTGTATGCAGGAATGGGTGCATTGCAGGGACTATACCTGGAAAATTTGGCCAAGTGTTGAAATTATGCGGACCGCACTAAAATATTGCAACCAGAAAAAGGGTCTGCTGCCGCACAACTGGAGATCCAAAATCACAAACTCTCTGAAGTTGGAATTTGCAGGAAAGTGGCCAAAATGCGGCCGCACACAAAAGTATGCGGACCGCACAAGGATATGCGGCCGCACTCATTTTTTGTGCGAACCGTAGAGCTCAATTAGTTAAAGTATAAATAAGGCTTTTCACCACTATTCACACTTTACACTCTCTAAAGCCCCAAGCCCTAGAAAACACTGTGCATCCCAAAAATAGTTCACAAATCACACTTAATTCATCAAGTTAGATTCTCACCTGCATCATTCACTACTGGTATGTTCAATCCTTGTGAGATCTTTTTTCATTTTTCATAATTTTTTTTTGTTTTAATTTATTAGTTTAGTTATTTTTAGGCCAAAAATGTCAAATGTGCTTAATATGTGCTTCAAAATCATGTGGGCAGCTTCATATATGTTCATTAGGGACTAGGTAAACCACTAATCTTGTCAATTTGTGCACACCATGTTTAATTTATGAAAATATTGCAAGAACCCAAAGTGTAGTGCCGTTACTGTTTGAATTGTGCGGCCGTACACATTTTTGTGCGGTCTGAATAGCTATTAAATAGGGTAAAATTTGTTCTTGCAATGTACGGACCACACTCACAATTTTGCGTTTCGCAGAAAAATTGTGCGGCCGCATAAAAATGTGTGCGACCGCACTTTTGAACTTCAGAGAATCAGAAACTCATGTTTGGACTTGTGCAACCGCACTCAAAATTCTGCGATCCACACTTGAGGATATGCGGCCGCACTCACAATTATGCGGTCCGCACTTCAGGATGTGCGATGGCACTTCAGAATTGTGTGGTCCATACTATCTCTTTGATGACTTTGTTATGCAATTGTTCTGTAAATGCTTTAATTGTTTTAAACTCAACTGACCTATGTTTTTTGTGTTGCAGACAATGGTTAGATCACGTGGCAGAGTTGATACATCAAAAGGGAGGGGTGAACCCTCCCGAGGCCGAGGCCGAGGCCGAGGCAAGAGTAACCTACCACTAGCCATTTAGAGAGCAATAAACAAGAAGTCTACGGCCAACAGAGTCCCATAATCTCGAGACACCAGTGAATATGCCCCATATAGAGAGGCTTCAGAGGGAAACTCTGTGCAAGCACAGCCGGAAGCCCAATCACAGCGAGTTCAAGGGAGATACTAACTCCGTGATGAATCCTCCACCTCAGCAAGTTCTTCTAAGGGTTCAGATGCTGGTATCCAGGGTTCAGAGCCCTCCTCTACACACACTCCTCCTGCACCGATTGATTTAGATGATGATGATGATGGTAGAGGAGGTTACACTCTAGTGGGCGGCCTTGAAAGGTCGAAGAAGAAGGAAATATGGGAGGATCGGTTTGTGAGTTTGACTGCCTTCACGAGGTTCAGAGAGTGGTGGCCCCAGAGATCGCTCACACTTGAGCGATAGTTCTTATTGAAGGATTTGGACATTATCAATCTAAATGTCCTTAGACAGTTCCGGGAGTGAAAGGGATGGAAATGGCTCGCCCAAAGTGTCATTGATGCAAATGAGCACTTGGTTAAAGAATTTTATGCCAATGTGGCTCACATAAAGAAGGGTACTAAGATAACAAAGGTGATAAAATCTGAAAGTCCGATTCGACTCCTGCGCTTTGATCTCTTATGTGGGATTTGAAGAAGTAGAAGTAGTCCAGTATTTGAAAAAGCTTGCTATCAGTGATGCCGCTCGCCCGTGGCTAGCTGAGATTTGGCTGCTCGAGGACCACCACCCCCATGGCTTACAGCAGGGGTTCCAATAGTCCGTGCCACCCTAAATTTTGAAGCTAAAGGGTGGCAGACCTTTATGTGCTGCCGTATTGACCCGTGTCTAAATGAGAACAACCTCCCACTTCCCCGAGCAGTTCTGGTGGATTTTGTTATGGCTGGGTACCCGATCAATGTGGGTGCCATAATGTCAACCAACATCATATTAGCTGTCCAAAAAGGTGAAAGATCCTACCCTTATCCAAACTTCCTCACAGAGTATTTCAATGATAGAAAGGTGGAGCCGAGGACATTTGATACAAAAGTAAAGGCCAAGAAGCCTTTCTCATGGTACCACCTGTAGGGTGCTGACAACCCTAAGTTTAAGGGTAAGGCAACTACCTCCGCTGGCCAGTCTGAGGAGCCAACGGTAGTAGTTACTGATTCAGCTGCTGAGCCTTCCACAGTAGCCGGTCCTTCCACCGAGACAGCTAACATGCCACCACCTCCCACCTGCTAGACCATCTACATCAGTGCTAGTGCCTTCCTCTTCCACATATCCACTCACTGCGCTGCGAGTCTCCCAAACATTGGCGAGTCTCAACAACTGGATGCAGGTAGCTACCTCAAAGTTGTATCACATATCCGGTGTTGTTGCATCACAGTCTTCTACCCTAGCAGCACCACAGGTACCTCCGTCAGTGGAGGAAACATTGAAGAAGATTCTGGAAAACTAGGAGACTATCATGGCTACAGTGGTGGTACACGGGAAAACTATTGAGGATTTGGGCAAATAGGTTAAGAAGATGAGGAAATCTCAGGCATCAAAGAAGTCAATGGACAGATTGAGCAAACAGGTAGCCAAGCTTGCATTAGTTGGAGATATCCCTCTTGACCTTCTTATGGAGACAGCCCCAGCAGCACCAGCAGTACCCGAGGCATCAGAGGCAGCAGCCGGCCTGTCTGAGGAGCCGGACCTTACTGCCCACACCTCTGAGGAGATGCTCCAGATGCTCAGCAACCCTGTTGTCCCTCAGCCAGGTGATGATGAGACACCGTTGGAGGAGACCGAGGGTGCTGAGGATGCCATGTAGACTGAGACCACATAGGGAGTTCTCTTAAGTCTCTACCTTTCCTTGTTATTATTTTTGTTAAGCATTGAGGACAATGCTTATTTTTATTCAGGGGGTGGTCTATTTTGGATGATTCATTGTTACATTGACATTTGTCCTGTAATAACTCTTATACTCTTTTTCTTTTATCTTTATTTTCACTTTGGTTATTTATATATTCTTCCCTTTTATTTGATGTATATATTCATTTCCCTTCGGTTTGTATATTCATTTGTCTTACTTTCCGTAGTTTATCTCATAGCTTCTTTAGTTTATTTTTCTTAGTAGTATAACTTTAGTAGATTCTTTTTGATTTGGTAGCTTCTTGTTATGTTTAGGTGAGCAATAAGCCTTTGGTTTTCTTAATGCCATGGTTCTTTCCAAAGGTGGGTTTTGTGTGAACCGGGTGGCTCTTCCCAATGATGGATGACGTGACAACCTTCTTAAGGGATTGAGTCCGCTTTCTTTCTTTTATGTTTAGGCAAAAATAGTAGTAATGAATAAAAGGGTCTAAAGCATGCTTCACTTGGTACCAACACATTTACCTACGACTTTATGGTTAAATACAAGTTGTTGGAGAAAATAGCTCTAGTTGTGACCTTTTGACTCTTGTGTTGACTTAAGCAGTCATCGAGTGGTTCAATCGAGCCATTTGTGATTCTCAATCTTAACTAGGGTTTTTGTGGGCCCTCGACTCCGTTCTCTTTAGCAATCCAGCAGCGTGAGAGGTGAGATATTAGTTGCAAGTCCATGTACCCATGTTAATAGTCTAGAACTTTCCCCGAATGTTTTTCTAGGCGAAAATCTAAGTGTAGCTTGGCTTGAGAAATGATTGTAGGCTCTCCTTGATCCAATTTGAAATCTACCATAGCCTACCAATGTGATATCCCTAGTCAACCCATTTGAGCCTAAGCCATTTTTCATTCAATAACCACGTTACTTTATCCGTTTTGTAATGACCCTCTCTTGGCGCCCAATCTTTCCTTAGCATTCTTGAGAAACAATTGGCTAAAGCATAAGTTTCAGAAAAGACGAGGAGTTTGAAAGTGATATAAAGGTAAAAAGAAGAGGATAGAAATAAAGAAAAGGGAAGGCAAAGAAAATAAAGAAAGAACAAAAAGAAAAATGCCAAAAAGAAAGTGAATAAAGCAAAGAGTTGAAGGGATTCAAAGACAAGCAAAGATGAAAGGTATGGAGTAAACAAAGAAGGAGAAAATGAGTATCATGACCAAGAAAGAGTGACTTTAAGTCTCTCTAGTTCCCCCGAGGAAAAAAAAATGACTCAAAGAGTCGACAAAGTATGAGCCAAAAAGAGAAAACGGAGTGCTTAAGGAAAGATGAACCCATTCTATTCCAATAAATCATACCTTAGTCCAAAAGCCTTCATTACATCCCGAAAAATCCCTACATAATTTCAAGTTGAGTGAGCTTACATTAGTGGTGATTTGCATGAGGGGCAAGCATATGGTACTTAAAGCCGTACTTGTGACATTCTTTTGAGAGAGATGAGCGAACTTTTCACAATCCTTGAATTGAGTGTTACATTCTAAAGTGAGATATGCTAACGGAGAGTAGAGGAGGAGGAGTTTGGGATCCACAATGACCTACATGAAAGAGCGAGATTCCTTGATGAATAAAGTCAACTCTTGATGCTCTAGTGTCACATTAGAACTATTGTACTCAAAAAGTCAAATAATTGCATTGTTGATAATTCATACGTGTTGTGGGTAATTGATGGTCCCAATTGATGTGTGTTTGATTCACCTTAGGTCAGCTGAAATAGTTCTTTTATTGTGGAGGTAGGAATTACCTTATTTGCTTGAGGACAAGCAAAATCTTAAGTTTGGGGGAGTTGATAAGTAGGGACTTTGACTGCTTATTTGTTCTCTTTTACTTGCGTTTTATCTCAAAAACGCTTAAAGGTATTCCCGAGAACTAATGAAATGTGCTTTGTCGTAGGAATATCAGGAAATGAGCCAAAGAAGTGAAAATCAACTCAAAAAGGAGCAAAAATTGGACAAGGACCAAAACAAGGCAAAAAGGGCCACAGTGCGGACCGCACAATATTGTTTGCGGCCGCAAACTCTGAAGGAGCACTGATGGAATTTCCTCACAAAGTGCGGACCGCACACTTATCATGCGGCTGCAGAAAACAAGCTTCAGAGAACTTGCATGTTGGAAGATTGAAGATGTGCGGACCGCACTATTATTTTGCGGCTGCAGTAGGCCAAAATGCGGCCGCACTCATAAACGTGCGGTCTGCATAATGAAGGCCAGCTCTAGTCCAAGTTCAAGTGTGCGGCTGCACTAAAAAATGTGAGGTCTGCACAATTAAATGAAGTGCGGCCGCATTCCATATTTATGCAACCGCAAAAAGCCTAATTGACCAGTCAATCTCAACATGCGGACCGCACAGAGAACTGTGCAGCCGCACAACCTCCGCGGGGGCAATTTTGTCAGATATTTTCATCTTAGTATAAATATAACTTTTTATCATGTTTAGATCAAGTGTTGCAAGTTGGGAGCACCTGAGCCGTTTTTATTTACTGTATTGGGTAACATTGTACTAGATTAGCTTTTAAGCATTAGATTTTCTTACCTTAATCAAGTATTGTGAATTCTATCTTAGTTTCTTCTTTAATTTCTTCATTTTCCACGAGTAGCTAAATTTCTAGCTAGGGTTGTGACCCAACCCTAGTGTGGGTATATAATGGGTGTTTGATTTAAGTCTTGTTTGTGTTTGTGTTAGTGGTATTTAGCCTAGTTCTTGCTTGAATTCAAGAATTAATGGTTTCAAACATTGGTTCATGCCTAATTGACCTAGTATCTACTTGAGAAAGAGAGACTAAGTCTAGGGAAACTTGGCTAACAAGGAATTGGGGTGAACTCAAGAAATTGATAGCCAAATTAAAGGGTTGAATCTAGAGATAGTAAGACCGGACTTGAGCATTTATCACTTGTTTTGTGCAATACTCATTTGGACTTGAGAAAGCCAAATTGGGCAAAATTACTCTAACTACCGAGAGGTATTGAGTGGGTAATTGCGTGTGATTGCTATAATACAATCCTGACTAATCGAACTTGCCATAGAGTTTACAATTCGTTAGGTAACCACCTAGGCGGAAGTCATAACCCTAGATCTTTCATAACTTGATAAACAACCAAACCAAAAACATTGTCTCTTAGCTCTACAGTTACAATCAATAGCTTAAAAGTAGGTATAAACAACAATTTAAAATGTGGAAGTGTAATTTGGGGCACATCATACAGTTACACTAGGTGTATACCTAATCCAAAATTTATCTCCCTGTGGATTCGACCCCGACTTGCGTTGGATTTTTATTATTGCTTCGACCGCCTCACAACCTATATTTGTGGTGTGAGTTTAGGCGATATCAGTTTTTGGCGCCGTTGCCGGGGAGTTAAACGGATTTAGCTATATATCTAGGTTTTTGTGTGATTTGTCTTCTTTTCCTTCCGAGTAACTAACTTTGTTTTTGAACTGATTATAGGTACGAGAATGGATATCAACAACGATCCCATCGGGAATTTGCCATTGGGGGAGGAAGTGGACGTTGATCAAGGAGATGAGGTTCTTCCCGAACCTCAAGCAAATAGGCGTGGCTACCCGTCTCATGATAATGTTCCCATCCCTCCCCCACCTCCACCAAGAGCGGCAGCGCACCGGGTGTTGCCGAATGAGGGTTATGCAAGTGCTATAGTCCCGCCCCGCATTAGGGCGGGCAACTTCCAAATCACCAATGTGATGCTTACACTACTTGAGCAATGGGGATTCTTCACCGGGGATCCGAGTCAAAATTCTTACAAGCATCTCAAAGGGTTTGTCTATTCTGGTTGGGGGAGCAAGCAAACCAATTTTGCCAAGGACGCGCTGCGGTTGAGGCTATTTCCCTTTTCTCTACGGGAAAGGCATTGGACTGGTTAGAGAGATTGCCCAATCATCCATCCATACATGGGATGAGTTGGCGGAAAAATTCATTGCCAAATTCTTCTCTTCGTGGTATATGGCTACACTTCGGGATGAGATTCTTGCGTTCGAGCAAAAGCCCAATGAGCCATTGCATGAGATTTGGAAAAGATATCGTACCATGGTTAAAGAGTGCTTGAATAATGATATGATCGAGGCCATGATCCATTAAACCTTCTACAAGGGGATCAACACAACAAATCAATGTGTGGTAAATCACCTCTCCGGTGGGAACTTCATGAACACGCCTTATGTCGAAGCTTGTGAAATTTTGGATGAGATGGCGGATACCTCATCGGCATGGCAAAGTCGAGCCAATGTTCCTCAAAGTGACCCAAATGTCATTCACCTACTCTGCTACGCCCATAGTACGGAGGATATGGTGGCACTCCTCAAGAAAACCATAGGCATCCTCTAATGCCAAGCCACTGAAAGTAGGAGGGTGGTACTTCTTGTACCTCTCGAGCCTGAGTTTCTCTTCCTCAGAAGCTGCTGCCCTACCCTCGGGCCGAACTGGGGCTACCGGTTGCTCTGGTATAACCTCTGGAACCTGATCGACCTGAACCCCCTGCTCTGGGGTGCGGGCGCTGATGGTCTGTGCTCCTCCTCCGGCCTGAGATGTGGCAAGAGCAAGTGGAATCAACCCTGCCTGAGCTAGAATACCGAACATGCTCAGGAACTGCGCAAGGGTCTCCTGAAGAGCTGGTGCAGTAACAGGTGTCTCAGGTGACTTCGCGTTGACTGGAGCTACTAGTGGCTCCTCTGTAGCAGCTTGCACGGGTGCTCTGGCTGCACCAAGTGGACGTCCTCGGCTCCTACCCTGGCCCCGGCCTCTCGCGCCTCTAGCAGGGGGCGCGGGTGCCTGGTCATCTGATCCGACTGTACGTGTCCTCACCATCTGTGAGAGAATAGAAGACAGAAGTTTAGAATTTTGAAGTCAACAATTTCGCACGACAAGGAATCAAAAGAAGAGAAATTTTCCTAACAGTTGCATAGCCTCCCGAAGATAAGTACATATGTCTCCGTACCGATTCGCGGGACTCTACTAAACCTGTTTGTAACTCACGACACCTATGAACATAGAGCTCTGATACCAATATGTATATACAATAAATAAGGCAGAAAAATATTGCAGTGTAATAAGAGACATCCCGAGAGGAAACCCCAGAAAAATAACAGTACAACACACAGGGATAAAACAGAGGGGATATCCCGAGATACCGTCTCGTAGTCCCAAAAGGAAAATGCAAGGAGATCTCCCAAGGTATCGCCTTGTAGTCTCAAAAGTAAATGTGCAAGGAGATCTCTCGAGGTACCGCCTCGTAGTCTCAAAAGTAAATGTGCAGGGGGGTCTTCCGAGGTACCGCTCGTAGTCCGAAAAGTAAACACACAGCTCAAACCGATAAATACAACAATTAACAGCA
This sequence comes from Nicotiana attenuata, assembly GCF_001879085.1. Taxonomy (NCBI): domain Eukaryota; kingdom Viridiplantae; phylum Streptophyta; class Magnoliopsida; order Solanales; family Solanaceae; genus Nicotiana; species Nicotiana attenuata. The sequence continues at coordinate 67,415,444 of NC_031994.1, forward strand.
AGAATTCTATAGTTAAGACTGATACAGATCAAGGAAAAATAGGAAATTAACAAGGCATGCTGCACAGAGTTCAAATAAGCATTTAAAGCACGTAGACATGCGATATTAGACTAAACAGGATAACTACACATGCTGGTATAACTCAATTAAGATGAAAATGGGTTACTACTCAGTAAAAACCGGATTTAACAACAATTAGCCCGTGTACGCACTAATCACCTCGCGTACACGACGCTCACATAACATAACAATACCAAATCCTAAGGGGATTTCCCCCACACAAGGTTAGGCAAGCCACTTACCTCGAACCAAGCTCAATCAATCAGTAAGAATGCCTTTTCTACAACTTTCCTACTCCGAATGGCCCAAATCTAACCAAAAGCAATTACATACCATAAATATAACTATAAGAAACTATTCTAATTAATGAAATCAAAGCTTAAGCAAGAAATTAGAAAATTGTCCCAAAAAGTCAACCCGGGCCCACGTCTCAGAATCTGGTAAAAGTCACCAAATACGAACACCCATTCACTAACGAGTTCACTCGTACCAAAATTATCTAAATCCGATATCAAAATCCTAATCAAAACTCAAAAATTTGGTTGAAGAACCATTTCCCATTTTTTCAATTTTCTCAACCCAAATCCAAAATTAAAGAATGGAATCAACTATAGGTTAATAGAATATAATCATAAATGAGACAAGAATCATTACCCAATAGCTTCCTCTGAAAATACCCCAAAATTTCATCCAAATCCGAGCTCTCTATCTCAAGTTTTGATAAAAATGGTTAAACCCTCGTTTTTGAAATGTACATAACTGCCCAGCGATCCCTTCTTCGCGAACGCGGAAGAACCCTCGTGTTCGTGAAGCACAATCTTGCGTCAGCACAAAATTACTCATCGCGAATGCTAAGCTTACTCAGCTTTACCTTACGCGAACGCGGGACTAACATCACAAACGCGTAGGCAAAATGGCATGGAGACTCAGTTGACTAGCTTCCTCTACGCGAACGTGGGACCCTCATCGCGAACGCGTAGACCAATTACCTCAGAGCTTTGCTAATGGGGGAGCTTAATAGCGAACACGAAGCACAAACCCTCTCCTGCCTCCAGTTCTTTTTCGCGAACGCGAAGAAGGAACCAGCAACTGGAAACACCAGAAATTCTGCAACTTCAACAAGTCCAAATTGATCCGTTAACCACCTGAAATCAACCCGAGGCCCCCAGGACCTCAACCAAGCATACCTACAAGTCCTTAAACACCATACAAACTTAGTCGATCCCTGAAAACACATCAAACAACAACAAAAACATGAATCACCCTCCAATCCAAACTTAATGAACTTTGAACTTCAAACCTCTACAACGGATGCCGAAACCTATCAAATCACGTCCGATTGACCTCAAATTTTACACACAAGTCATATTCGACATTACGAACCTACTCCAACTTTTGGAATCAGAATCCGACCCCGATATCAAAAAGTCCACTTCCGGTCAAACTTCCCAAAAATTCAACTTTCGCCATTTCAAGCCTAATTCAGCTACAGACCTCCAAAACACAATCCGAACACGCTCCTAAGTCCAAAATCACCCAACGGAGCTAACAGAACCGAAGAAACTCCATTTCGGAGTCGTCTTCACACAGTTCCAACTATGGTCAAAATCCTAGAACTTAAGCTTCCGTTTTGGAGACTAAGTGTCCCAAAACACTCGAAAACCAAAAACATAACCTCCTGGCAAGTCACATAAGCAGAAAAAGATATGGGGAAAGCAGTAAATAGGAGATCAGGGCTAATACTCTCAAAACGACCGGTCGGGTCGTTACATTATTAACTTTCTATATCTATCATATACATAATTACTTCCTATTGCTACTATTCAGTTGTTACGGTAGTGTATTCGTTATATTCGCATTGCTATATTCATGAATATAGTAGCAAAATGCGCCTAAAATTAGGGCAGTCCAGCTGTAAGTGCATGTATTCACATGTATTCGTGCCATGAATTCATGAATACAGTTGTTATGACCCAAACCGATGGGCCATGACGAGTGCCCCAGTCCTACCTGTCGAACTCCCCTAAGCATGCGTCTAAGATATAAACATGAATTAAGGGTAGGTCATGAATAACATTTGTCAATAATCTGCTGAATTATGTGAATAACATACGCGAGAAAAACATGTCCAAAAGACATATATACATATACATGCGAAATACGATAGGGCGAGCCGGCAAGGCTGCTATAGACAACTATATATCCAAAACTGGAAGCCGACAAGGCCACATACTATCCAACTATACATAACTGTCTACAGACCTCTAATAGAATGAACAACTAACAAAGTATGGGACTAGGCCCCATCATACCCATATATATATATATATATATATATATATATATATATATATATATATATATATATATATATATATATATATATATATATATACAAGCAATCGTACAAAAACCCAAAGCAACTCCGGATCAAATGGAGCACACCAACTCTCACTGATCAAGGATCCTAAGAAGGGGCGTCAGTACGAATAATTACTGAGTATGTAAGGCATGAAAAATCAGTACATAAAAGACACAAAGGAAACATGGAGTAAAGAGTTCCACCTGTAAGTCTAAATAACTTTGTGAATCCTGAAACATTTATGATGTCATGCATGTGCGTATAAATGTAGTATCATGCATAGGTATAGGTGTACATAACATCATCAAGCTTCCTACGACATCCCATCATATCATCTCAGCCTCTGTGGGCGAAATCATCAACGTATACCAATTGATCAGGTGGTGGTGCGTATATAACGCTGTAACCTTTTCCCATATCCCATATACACATAATATACACGTATATAACGCTATCTGGTCATGGGTCATTGTACATGTATAAATGAATGAAATGCATAAGAAGTACGTTAATAAGATTTCTCGAAATTTCATAAGATCAATATGCCTTCGGATAAACTTTATCAACTACGTATTTTTCTGAGACCCATGAACAGAAGATATTGTCACGACCCAATTTCCAACCCGGTCGTGATGGCGCCTCTCGAGAAGACAAGGCCAGCCAACAGAACATTAACACTTCTTTTAACAATTTCTTAGCATAAACAGGTCTAAATCATAGTTACTGAATAATCATAAGTGCGGAAATAAAACGTAACATAACGGGGAAAACCATCCCAAACTCAGCCCGATGATCGGGGTGTCACAAGTCACGAGCATCTATAAGAAGGTAATTCCACTTTACAAGTCTAGAAATACGCTGAACAGAAATAATGAATAACATAGAAAGACAGTGGTGCTGCGAACGATAGCAGTCACCTCGCTAAACCTTTACAACTCTGCCTCCACGCAGCCAATACCCGCTACCGGGTGAATAAATACCTGCAACTGCACGCGAGGTGCAGGGAGTAAAGTGAGTACTCCCACTCAGTGAGTAATAAAAGTAAATAATAACTGAGCAGCAAGAAATCACGTAAAGCAACCAACATGCTGTATAGAAGCCGGGTACAATTTTCTGAGAAAACAGTGAAATCTTTAGAAATACCTTGGCTCAGTTCAAATCTCTTTTGAAAATGATCTTTTCAATAATTGCGAAAACGATTTCAAAACAATTAGTGCTGCTATGCACAGAAATCCGTCCCTCGGGAACGAATACCACAGTTAAACAAGTAAAAGACAAGTAAGTATGCAAAATGAGCACATAAAACTCGCCCCTCGGGCAATCACATAGAATAGTACCAGCCCCTCGGGCACAAATTAGTTCCTGGTCAGCCATTGTTACCTGACCGCATGGTGTTATTCCTGGTCAGTCATTGTTACCTGACCAAATTGCGTCATACAGTGTCATTGTTACTACTGTCTAAAATTTATCCACTATAGATGTGCTCCCGCATGGTGTGCAGACTCCGGAGGGGCTCCTACAGCCCAAGTGCTATAACATCATAAGGCCTGAAAGCCTTCTCACATCACACTCGAGACCTGAAAGCCTCCTCACATAACACTCGAGGCCTGAAAGCCCCCTCACGTAACACTCGAGGCCTGAAAGCCTCCTCACATCACTCATATATATCCTCACATATGGCCCTCGGCCCCACTCAGTCCAGAAAAAATCATAAGCCCCTCGGGCATCAATAAAATAGTAGTGCTCAGCCCAAACAACAGTGGAAATATCATTTAAGTCTCGAAGTTCAATTAAAACGGCTGAGTTTGCAAAACAGTATAATCAACAGGACTGAGTTCGAGTAGTATATAAAAATGGCGAGGAAACAGTGATAAAAATCCCCGAAGGGTTCAGATAGTTGGCGCGAAGCCCAAATATGGCAATCAGCCCAAATTATTCTAATAACAAATGAGTTTCAATCAAATACGCGGAAAAAATATCAATCAGGACGGACCAAGTCACAATCCCCAACGGTGCTCTACCCCACGCTCGCTATCCGGCGTGCAAGTCACCTCAATATAGCACTATGATGTGCAATCCGGGGTTTCAAACCCCCAGGATATCATTTATAATCATTACGCACCTCGAACCGGTGAAATCTCTAGCTCGCGACGCCTTCGCCCCTCAAACCGGCCTCCACGCGCGTCGAATCTATCCAACATCAGAGCGAATACATCACAATATGCCAATGGGACAATACCCAATCGAAAACAATCGAAAAATAGCAAAAATCTCGAAATTAGCAAAACCCGAGCCCCGGGCCCACTTCTCGAAAAATCAGAAAATTAACACCAACGGATTCCTTATCTCGCCACGAGTCTATACATATCAAAATCACAAGAATCGGAGTCCATTTGACCCCTCAAATCCCTAGTTTAAGCTCTCTTAGGTTCAAGCCCTAAACCACCATTTTTGACCTTTAATTTCTTAAGTTTTCAGCTCTAATCCATGTATTTACACCATAGAATCATGTTTTTAAGTCCAAGATTTCATACCTGATCAATGTCCTTGAAACCCTCTTCAAAATCGCCCAAACTCTCTCCAAGTCCGAAGTGAAATGTGTTACTCTTTCAAAATTTCGCGAAGAAGAATAATTAATTAAACTGCCTAGGAAAAACCGCATCTGCGGTCACAATCCCGCTTCTGTGGTTTCCGCTTTTGCGGTCCAATGTCCGCTTATGCGGACTTCCACCTAACCCTGGCCGCATCTGCGGTCATACAGCCGCATCTGCGGCTACGCAGGTGCGGCTCCCTATCCGCATCTGCGGTCCAACCAAACCTCAACACTTTCCGCTTCTGCGACCTTCACCTCCGCTTCCGCGTGACCGCACCTGCGGTCCCATAGCCGCAGGTGCGAAAACACCAGATACCAGCAGACCTTTAACATGCAAAAATTCCAAAACTTTCCTTTTGACCATCCGATCTCACCCCGAGGCCTCCGGGACCTCAACCAAAAACACAAACATGATCCAATACCTTATTCAAACTTGCTCCAATCATCAAAGCACCACTATTAACACTAAAACCATCAAATTACATCAACTCCAAGCCTAAGTTCCTCAAATTCTTCCGAAACTCGCATTCGATCAAAAACCCAACCAAACCACCTCCGAATCACCTGAAATTTTGCAGACACATCCCAAATCACCTAACGAAGCTACTGCAACTCTCAGAATTCCATTCCAACCCTCGGATCAAAATCTCACCTATCAACCGGAATTCGCCGAAATACTAACTTCGCCAATTCAAGCCTAATTCTACACCGGACCTCCAAAATCAATTCCGATCGCACTCCTAAGTCACAAATCATCCCCCGAAGCTAACCGAATCACCGGAAATCGCATCCGAGTCCTATAACTCATAAGTCAACCTCCGGTTGACTTTTCCAAACCAAGCCTTCCTTAAAGAGACTAAGTGCCTCATTTCCTACCAAAACCAATCCAAATCAACTCTAACACACCAATTACTGATAATGAAACATGAAGAAGCATAAAACGGGGGAAACAGAGCGGTAACTCATGAGACGACGGATCGGATCGTCACAGATGTAATAAGACACATAAATCAAGAACATAGGCACCCCTAGTGTTTCCATGAATAGAGGCATTTATAAAAGTTGTGCGTTTACTCATTTCGTTTGTATTGTATGGATCATGCCAAAAGCAAAGAAGGGATACCCTAAATATACCTGAGCCGATTCTCTTGACAACCCCTCTAACACACGTCTTTTGCAAAAAATACATAACGGCGGATAGAAGTAGAGAAAAATCCGTATGATATTGTTGAAAAAGATTATACCGTGCTCTCTTAGAATTACATCCCACGGTGCTATTACATAATATAATTTCGTATGAATTTGCTGAAGCCTTCCTTCCTTACATTATAGAGATATATGTATCTCCCTAAAGTGATTTAGAGAGGTTTTTAATCTTAGTGGGTGTAGGCCCCACTTATATAATGACTTGGCCATAAAACTCTCTTAATGTGCCATCTTGCTACATGAATTAAGAGTCACAATTTTGGCTTTGATCAAGACCTCAATTGCTGCCACATTGGGAGGCTTACTAAACTTATCCAAAGATTATGATTAATTAACTAATCTCCCACCAAAAATTATTAATTACCCAATTATCCAAATAAATAAGAATTATCTCAAATTATTAAAATACTACTCACTTTTAACATACTTTATACACCTTACTATCATGGTCATGTGGTGCCTTGTATGGCACTAGTCCATAAATACAGGGTAATATAGCTTGGACCGTATTTTATCTCAAATTGACAACCTTCAACGAAGCTCAAGTTCTTTGATTCGTCTACCCTCTAACCTTCACGGCACTTACTTATCACCAGTTATAAATAGCATAAATGCTTATAATCTCAAAAATAATCTCATTCTCGAGTCTATATCGATTAACTTACGACGAAACTTTAACGTACAAAAATGCGAGATGTAATAACAGTAACGACAATCACCTTAAAAATAAGTATGTCAAGTTGTCTAATAATTGAAATAATATCAATTAGCATGATACACTCCTAATATAACTCAACAAAATTAATTCCAACATGCCTCATTATGAACCTAATTAATTAGAATAACCTTTCAGTTGTACATCACTTTTGTATTTAGTGTGTTTCAATTCTTTTTTACTGTTGCATTCATTAAATTCAATATTTGTATTTAATGTATTCGCTATTTTATATTCAGTGTATTCAAATGTATTTGTACTATCAATATTTTAGTTATTCCTAATACATGTTATTACTGCTGTATTCAGTATATTTCATAGTTGTATTCACTGTATTTCTATTTGTATTTAGTATATTTTACTGTATTATAAAATTAAATATATTCACTGTTTATATTCTGTTCTATTTTAATATTTGTATTCAGTGTATTTCAATGTTTATATATGTATTCATGCATGAATATGAATGTATTCAGCTGTATTGAAAAATTATAAACCTTTGAAATACAATATAGAAGCAAAAAAAATTCTTTATGCAAAAATACAATATATTTGAGTGAATTTGTACATAATATAATATAATGTATTTGTATCATTGTATGTGACTAAATAGCAAAGAAGAGAAGAAAGTTCGTCGGAGATGGCGTTTTTCGGCCAAGCAAAATATTGTATACATTGTATTAAAACTAAAAATGGATACGAACATAAACCCCGGCCCTCGAATCTTCTCCGGCGTAAAAATATTACAATATCCGTGTAGAGGAATCCATTGCAATATCCAGCATAGAATAAAGCCGATGTGGCCCTCTTGTTTCAAAGTTGTTGAATCAGCCATTGAAGAGAAAATTTAAAGTTTTCCATTGAAAACCTAACAATGGTGAAGATTTAAAAAAAAAGTGAAGAGAAAAAGAAGAAGCTTAAACCGGCCAAAAACCCAAAAACTTTAACACTTACCACAAAAATTTGGAGAAAAAACGTTGAAAGTGAGCGAGAGAATCGGTGAGAGAATCGTTCTTCAAAAATCGTGAATACAATCTTGCTGTGAGAGAGAGATCGTGGAGAGAGAAAGAAGAAATATTTTGCTGTGATTTTGGGAGAGAATAACTGAAAGAATGAGAGAGAAAAATGATACATAGCGTATTTAATACCTTAATGGTAGTGTATACATAAAGACTTATTTTGCTATAAAAAATAAAGATAGCTATAGAAATGTCACGACCCAAAATCCACTAGTCGTGATGGCACCTAACCCAATCCACTAGGTAAGCCAACTAATAACTATCCAATTCCAATAATATTAATAAGACAATTAAACAAAAGAAATTATCTAAAAATCTTATACATTCCCCAAGACCTGGTAGTACAAATCATGAATTTCTAAGAATAGAGTTCACAAAACTGGTATGAAGTAAATACATCATCTATCTGAAAAGTACATAAACAAAGTTTTATGAATCTAAGGCTACCATGAACAAGAGGTAGCTACAACCGTAACACAGGTAAATCTTCAAATCTAGCTCCCATCGGACACGGAAACATCAGCAGCCAACATTTGCATGCAAGGTGCAGAAATATAGTATGAGTACAATCGACCCCATGTACTCAATAAGTAACAAACCTAACCTTAAGTTGAAAGTAGTGTCGAGCTGGAACATAGGTCTGGTCCAACACCAATAACCAATAGCAGTTCATAACAAAGTAAAGCAAGTAATATAAGAAGTAACTCGAAATTTAAAATGCTCAGCTTTTTTCATAATTTCCGAAAATAGTTCCGACTTTTAAGTATATCAGTGAAAACCCAAATCCTTTACCGAAATCGTCGAAATATGAGTAAGTTCGAAAACTGTAATTTTTTCTCAAAAACCTTTCAATAGGTAAATGTTTCATTTTCAGATGGCATGAGGAAAGTACATCTCTATGCCTACATGTCAAGATACAGGTAAAATCATGAATGTCACTAAAACCAGGCAGTAGAAGGAAATGCATCTCTATGCATGTATCTCAAGTACGCATGTCAAATGCAATTCCTCTCAGTGATGAACTCATGTACTCACACTCTCAGAGTACTCAATCTCACTGTCTCGCATTTCTCTCTTACCGTGTTCAATACTCAACACACTCAATCACTCAGCACTGGGGTGTGTACAGACTCCGGAGGGGCTCCTTTAGCCCAAGCGCTTTATCGATGCGGCGTGCAGCCTAATCCCATGAAATGTAATCAATATAACATGCTGCGGTGAGCAGCCCGATCCCATATCTATCACTCACAGTCAGGCTCTCAGCCTCACTTAGTCATCAATCTCTCCAGTCCTACTTACGGGCTCACAATGTCATGAAACTAGCCCGACAAAATTGATATGATGTATCAATAAATAACAACTGAGACTGAGATATGATATGAATGCATGAATATGACTGAGTACGAAAATATCAGTAAAATCAGCGAGATGACAACAAGAAATGACCACTATGGGTCCCAACAGTATCGGCATAAATCTGATAACTACGGATTCTAGTCTATTTTATACTCCTTTTTGCTTGAGTTTTGGATTAAAAGTGTATACAAGTAATCTCGAAAGCTTACATGTTGTGCTTGTTTGCAGTGTTTGGTAAAAAAGTGACAAGGAAGTCAAAACCAGCTCAAAAAGGAGTGAAACCTGCACAAGTGCCAAGAACAAGTCAAAGCACCGCTACAGCAGTAAATCCACCGCGGCTGCAATAGACCCACCGCGACCGCGGTTCTTTTATCGCGGTCCGCAGTGGCAAAGATCAGAGAAGATGCAATCCTAGAATTTCAAGACATCGCTGACCGCGGTTGATTTTATGCGGCAGCGGTGAAGCCATCGCGACCGCGGTCCATTTATTGCGATCTGCGGTGGCCAGATTCAGAGAACAATATTTGAAGCCAAAAAGTCTTGACCGCGGTCCGCGGTTGATTTTACGCGGCCGCGGTAGCCTCATCGCGACCGCAACCCATTTTTCGCGGTCCGCGATATCTCCTTAAGGGGCATTTTTGTCCAGAAAATTCAGCCTTGTATAAATACTTCTTTTTCAGATTATTAGGTCATATGTCTGTAGCTGAGCACGTGAACGCCGTTTTTGAGCTATTTTGAGTAATTTTGTAGCTAGTTTAACATTGAATCTTCGAATCTTAGCTTGTAATTATATTTTATATGTTATTCTTCTTCTCAATATCTGATTTCTTCGATTATTATGAGTAGCTAGACCCATTAGCTAGGGTTGTGGCTCAACCCTAGTGTGTGTATTTGATGGGTCTCTTGTTTTAGGGCTTAGATGTTTATGGGTGGTTGATATTTGGCCTGATTTGTATTTTCCATGTTAAATTAGTGGTTGCAAACACTAATTTGTGCCTTTTTGACTTGGGCTCTTCTTGAGAAAGAGAGCTTGAATCTAGGAAAATCAGGCCAATAAGGAATTGGGGCATATTCAAGAGATTGATAGCCCCAATTAAAGGGTTAAACCTAGAGATAGTAATACCCGACTTGAGCCTATATTGCTTGCACAATTTTGACACCCAATTGGTCTTGAGAAAGCTAATTAGGGCAAAGTCACTCAAGCTAACGAGAGGTATAGAGTGAGTAGTTTCGTGCATTGGCTATATCGCAATCCCAAACATAACAACTTTGCCTTAGGCTTTAGAACCCGTCAAGTATTCACCTAGGGGAAAGTCACTTCCCTAGTGCCTTTCCATAAATTAAGGAAACCTCACAAAAAGATATCATACTTAGCTTAATTTTAGCATCATAGTGATAATCTAGATTAGTGAACCATCAACGCATGTTTAGAAGTGTAAACAATTACTTTGCACATTACTAGTGTAGATAGGAACCCAATTCCCAAACATTTTAGCTCCCTGTGGATTCGATCCCGACCTTCTCGGGTAAAAGCTGCATCGACCGCTCTTGCCACTCTGTAGTGGTGTAGGGTTGGAATCGATCAAAAGCCTAACATGATATCTAGCTTGACAGCTCAATTAATTTATCACATGGTGAAAACACAGATATCAACAAGATAGGGCCACTATACAGTGCCATGGAAACAACAGAGTCACAATTCACAGGCTGCACGCCCACGCGCCCGTCACCTAGCATGTGCATCACCTCAATACCAATCACATAACACGTAATTCGGGGTTTCATACCCTTAGCACTAAGTTTAGAAGAGTTACTTACCTCAAACAAGCCAATTCCAATACCGAGCAAGCCAAGCGATGCTCCAAAAATGCCATCAAGCACGTAGCGACCTCCGAACGGCTCAAAACTAGCCAAAAGCAACTCAAATACATCAAATAAATCCCAAGGAAACAATTCCTAATGATAAAGATCGAATGCTTAATCAAAACCCAAAATCGGCCAAAAATCACACCCGAGCCCACGCCTCGGAACCCGACAAAACTCACAAAATCCGACCGCCCATTCAATTACGAGTCCAACCATACTAGTTTCACTCAATTCCGACTCCAAATCGATGTTTGTCACGACCCAATTTCCAAACCCGGTCGTGATGGCGCCTCTCGTGAAGACAAGGCCAGCCAACTGACCCAAATTGTCTCTTTAACATTTATTAAACATAAACGAATATGTGAATATAGCTTAACGACAATAATAACCAGTATGTACAACCCAACACAACCCGACCGGGGTGTCACAAGTCACGAGCATCTAAAGAAACCTGAACACAACTACAGGGCCAATAATAATATATAAAGAAAAATTCTGGAAAATCAAAAGACAACATCCGGTGCCGCTAACGCTGGCGGTCACCTTGCTCAGCTACAATAGCCCTACCTTCAATCAGCTAATAACCCGCTACCGGGTGAACAATACCTGCAACTGCACGCGAGGTGCAGGGAGTAAAGTGAGTACTTCCAACTCAGTGAGTAATAAGAGTAAATAATAACTGAGAGGCAAGAAATCACGTAAGAGCACTCCATCATGCTATATAGGACTTGAGAAAACAATAAAACCGTGAAAATCCTTTAGAAAATATCTGGCTCAGTTTAAAACCTCTTTTGAAAACATCTTTTCCAACAGTCAAGCAAATGAATGCGTAATCAGATAGTGAAAGTCCGCACATAAGCCAGCCCCTCGGGCACCGCACTCCACAAACAATTAACACCAGGGCGTCTGGTAAACAGTACAAGAAGTAGTATGGATGCCAGTGATATGAGAGTGCTGAATGTCATCACACGTAGTACAAATAGGAACCAATGCATGAATGCAATGCAATGCATATGACTGCTGCGGCGCGTAGCCCGATCCATTTGGGTACCCGCGCTCACTGTGGGGGTTCAGACTCCGGAGGGGCTCCTACAGCCCAAGCACAATATCAATATCACACCGCTGCGGCACGCAGCCCGATCCATCCTCAGTCCAGAAATGCACATAAGCCCCTTGGGCAATAGTAAAATAACAGTTCTCAATTCAAAACGTCAGTAATTTAAGTTTTCAAATCTTAGAAAGGTGGCTAAGTTTGTGAAACGGTATGTAAAACCTTGGACCGAGATCAAATAATATACAAAGTAATGCAAAAACAGTGATATCAATCCCTAAAGGATTCAAATAATTGGCACGAAGCCCAAAACATGGCAATCAGCCCAAAACATGATAGCATCAAATAAGTTTCAGTCAATTACGCAATAAAACCAACAACCGGGACGGACCAAGTCACAATCCCCAACGGTGCTCTACCCCACGCTCATACCTGGCGTGCAAGTCACTACAATACAGCACTATGATGTGCAAATCCGGGGTTTCAAACCCTCAGGATATCATTTACAAGTATTACTCACTGAGTTGGAAGTACTCACTTTACTCCCTGCACCTCGCGTACAGTCGCAGGTATTGTTCACCCGGTAACGGGTTATCAGCTGATTGAAGGTAGGGCTATTGTAGCTGAGCAAGGTGACCGCCAGCGTTCGCGGCACCGGATGTTGTCTTTTGATTTTCCAGAATTTTTCTTTATATATTATTATTGGCCCTGTAGTTGTGTTCAGGTTTCTTTAGATGCTCGTAACTTGTGACACCCCGGTCGGGTTGTGTTGGGTTGTACATACTGGTTATTATTGTCGTTAAGCTATATTCACCTATTCGTTTATGTTTAATAAATGTTAAAGAGACGATTTGGGTTAGTTGGCTGGCCTTGTCTTCACGAGAGGCGCCATCACGACCGGGTTTGGAAATTGGGTCGTGACAAGTTGGTATCAGAGCCTAGGTTACTAGGTCTCACGAGTCATGAGCATGTTTAATAGAGTCTCGCGGATCGGTATGGAGACGTCTGTATTTATCCTCGAGAGGCTGCAGAACCTTTAGGAAAACATCCCATTCTTGGAATTCTTATCGTGCGTACTTGATTCAGCTTGAGATATAACTCTTGAAATTCCTTACACACGTCTGTATGCGCACGTGAGCGCTCAGTATTATATGTGCCTTGATGGTTTGTGATTCCCCGATCGAGGGGCGAGATGTAATCTTCGTAAGTATGTTGGGCCAGTCTAGAGGACTTGAGGCCGGATTCTTGCCTATGGCTTGAGCACCGAGGTGCTGATTGTGTGAGCAAGTGTTTTGAACTTGTATGTTCAGTATTGCCCCTATTAGCCGGAATAGCGGTTCGGTATTCATGTGATGAGTATGTTAGTACTGCGAGATGTAATTATATGACTTGGTAGTGACGAAGAAGTCTGCAGGATAATAGATGAACTGTTAAGTGATTCGACTCCTTATGGATTGATGTGTAGCCCGAATTATGGGCGCGTGAAGAACATTGTCGTACCTCCTAGTTGGGAAGTGAAGTGCATTGCATGCGGCGGTATGAGTTCGGACTCAGGAAGGTTAATGACTGAGTAACGTATATGATGGTGAAAGGTATACTGAAGTACTAAATTGAGGTGAAGCAGGGGTCATCTCCTGCGGAGTGTTCTTGAGTGGTATGATCCTTACGTGTATGCTAGAAGATCTCATGTGTAATTGAAGGGTATGTGTTGAAATTTAGAAATTCGGGTCGCTTAAGAGAGTGGACTCAGTTGATGTGGGGATAAATGCGAGGGTTGTAGAGGATTTCAGTACTAGATGATCTGTGTTTTCACAAACTTGTAGCTGATTTGAGTTTAATCTCACTATGACATTGTGGCATCATTGGAGTAAAAGTGTTATGAGTTGTTAAGTGTGTCTTGATATATGGCTTCGAGCCAAGTTGGGGAGGTTGCTGTTGATTAGCTGATTGCACGGTTATGTGCTATGTTGGTTACGTCTCGAGGTATGCTGGCGAATCGGTTCTAGTTGCAAAAATTGAGCCGAGGATGGGCGAGTGAAGCAAAATTTCGACAAAGGTTATATTATGATCCATAGGGTATGAGAATTTCAGAATGTCTAGAGTTGTTGTTGGTGAAGAATGCTCGGTGCATAGAGCAGGAAGTTGTTTGGTTGTATTGGGATGAGGGTCTCATTTTACGGTATCGGAGTGTCAATAAAGCACGAGTGGTTTTGTTCGTTAAATCAGGTAATTTGCAGATGAATAAGAGAGAATGACTCTCGAGAATGGTTTTAATGTGTTCAAGAATCTACATGTAGCACTCAGGTGTTTTAAGGTGGTGTATGTGACTAAAGACAGTGTTTTCAATAGAAAATGTCAAGACTTGTGGTATTTTTATGTTGATCATGGGATCCTATGTGTCGATACCTGGAAAGTAAAGGAAGCGAACTCAGATTCGCAGGAAGTTCTTCAAGTAAAGTATTCTGGAATGTGGTATTTCTGGGAAGCATTGAGAGAGTATTCAGTGGCCTATGGGTCTTAGACAGTGTGGTCTCATGTTCAAGTCTCGTGTGGTAAGCCTGGATTGAGGCATTGTGATGCTACAGCGAGGGAGGAATATCAAGTTGATGATGGATCATAAGGGAAATTAGATAGATGGAATAGCTTGATAATAGACCAAATCGGTATGGTAAGGGTATGATTAATTCTTCGTATGTGTTCGAGGTAATGACCTTTTACAGGCATGTCGCAGCAATGCTCTTGAGTTCTGACAGCTTGCTTAGCTGGTCTGGGTAGAAGGATTCAGTCGTGGCAGTTTAGATTGTGCAATGGAATTGGGGAGAGAGTTTTTTAATGAGTTTTATCATGGTTTGGAGACGTATATATTGTCTATAGGCATGCGAAGCATGGGATGTGTAGTGATTTTATTCTAGATGGGATCAATGGAGAGTTCTCGACTAGTTGGGTACGTAGATGTTTGCGGTTAAGAAAAGGGAGATGGAGTTCTCATGTTATCCTAGCGTGGTATGGTATATGTGATATGTTGTGGAGGATTAGGATTTGTGTGTGTAAGGCTACGGTTCAGTTCAGAATGGAAAGCCATTAAATTCTTAAGCAGCACGGGCAGCTACAGGTGATTAAAGAATCGACCTTCAAATGATTAAGGAAAATGGTATTGCCAACTATAGTGATTTGACAGGGGTATATGTTCCAGTAAAAGGGCAATGTGATGTAAACTGATAATACTTCGGTAATATTGCGGCATTTGGGATCGACTGTTGATATCTGAGTTTGTTTGATGGCACAAGGAAACTTTAGAATACCTTTCGTGGGATGATTGGGTACTTGAGGTGTGATATGTATTCGTACGGCGCAATTTGGGATTAGGTATAGTGATTTGTGTGCTATATGGAGTTGGAGACTAGGAGTTCTCGTGTTCAGGCTATGCAGTTGTTGTAAATCGTGTGTATCGGCACCGTTTAGCGGTTATTGAGATTTGGAGGTCCGAGTGGATCTTTTTCCTTGCCTGGTATGCCAGATTTTGGATATGATATTGGATTGTAGACTGGTTGTCTTAGTGTTGGATTATTCTAGACTATTGTACTACGAGCTATGCCGGAATGCCACGGGTTGAGTGGCGAGGTGCATTTGATTATGTTCTTGCAGAGTGGTATATATTTCAAAAGATTCAGCGGATGGCTGAGAAGGATTGCTTTCCTTAATAGGGGCCTTCGCGACGGATGTCAGTGCAGAGGTTTCTACCATTGATTCAGTTCCGGTGTTGAGTGACCTTTTTGGATGCGTTCCTAGTGGCCGGGCATGTTTCCGGGCGAGGTTGTGGATTTCGATGTTGATTTGGTGCCGGGCACCGTATTGTACGGCTCCGACAGAAGTTATAGTAGTGGAAGGAGCAGCTTCAGGCTTCTTGATAATGAGCTCGTTGGCAGGCCAATGTGGCTACGTATTTAGCTTGAGTTAGCTTGGTTAGTCCCGAGTTGTATTGTTGAGGGATAGGTTGGATCTATCGTTATTGAGCTTGTTTAGGGATCTGGGAAGATCTATGAGTTGCTTTCTGTGCTGTGGGATGTCATGACTTGTTGGCTATAGGCACATGTGGTGCGGTCCTACTTGAGATTCATAGAGGAAGTCGAGCGGGAAGAGTGATTGAGTGTTGCTCAGCAAATGGAGTATTGGTTATGGCCTATCGGGTTGTGTGTCATATGTTATTGGTTTCACCGTGGATGTAATGAATTGCTTTGGTTACAGACATCAAATGTGCGTGGCTGTCAATTTTGATCATAGTGACTTGAGGTGCTTCATGTGTAACGGTGTTTGGATATGATCGCGCATTGTAGCGAGGCTACGTGGAGTTAGGACCCTTCGAGGTAGATTCAGGCATTCTATTTCTATGAGGTGAGACGGGGTCTCAGCCTTGGGTTGTAATGGTGTTGATGAGCTTGAGGTACAACTCTTTCGTTTGAGTCATTTGTCCTGATTTAGGTATGTTCAGACCATTCCTCATTGGTGCATGTATTATGCAAGTTGTGGCTTAGGCCTGCATTGAGGTGTCGTGTCACCAGAGTGGTGTGTTGGATTCGAGGTGATCGTTGGAGTCATTAATGAATACGGACAGATTTGATTTCAGCTTGTTAGAAGGATAATATCGAGATTCAGCCCGAAAATCTGTTGTGGTATTAGTCAAAGGGGAAGCGGCTTCATGAATGGTTGATATGAGAAATGGTTACGGTTTATAGCATGTTTCATTTATCGTTGGCATTATATGAAAGTGTTGGAATAAGACCTTAGTTGATAAGAGGTTTTCTACCGGTATTTGGTTATTGTAGGCAACTCCTGTGGATAGAGGCTACCGTTTCGAGTGTTTGGACCATGTGGTATATCATATGATCTCACCTGAGGTTGCGGGTATGGGTTATTACAGCTGGTTCAGGTTTATTCTGAGTATAGATGTGAGGTCCTGATCTTGTGTATGATTTCGGAAAGTGCAAGGTGGTTCTACGGTTTATGGTTTAGATGGACTGTGAAATTTCAGCTATATTGTGTTATCGGACCTATGCGAGATAGGGTGACGAGGGATCACCCCGAGTATATGCTTGGTAAAGTTATTCAGCTGTTGGTTAGCTTCTAGGACCACTCTGGGTACGCTCGAGGACGAGCGTTGGTTTAAGTTGGGGAGGATGTGACGACCCGACCCGTCGTATCAGGTATTACTGCCCCGTTTTCCTCATTTATTACTTCTTCATGTTTCATTACCGGTATGTGGTGAGTTAGAGTTGATTCGGATTGGTTTTGATAAGAAATGAGACACTTAGTCTCTTTTAAGAAGGCTTAAGTTGGAAAAGTCAACCGGACGTTGACTTATGAGTTAGAGGGCTCGGATATGATTTCCGGTGATTCGGTTAGCTTCGGGAGATGATTTGTGACTTGGGAGCGTGATCGGAATTTATTTTGGAGGTCCGGTGTAGAATTAGGCTTGAATTGGCGAAGTTAGTATTTTGGCGAATTCCGATTGATAGGCGAGATTTTGATATAGGGGTCGGAATGGAATTCCGAGAGTTGCAGTAGCTCCGTTATGTCATTTGGGATGTGCGTGCAAAGTTTCAGATCATTCGGACGAGGTTTGGTAGACTTTTTGATCGAAAGTGCATTTCGGAAGCTTTTGAAGAACTTAGGCTTGAATCCGATGTGATTTGATGGTTTTAGTGTTGTTTGATGTGTTTTGATGATTGGAACAAGTTTGAATGATGTTCTGGGATATGTCTGTGCTTTTGGTTGAGGTCCCGGGGGCCTCGGGTGAGTTTCGGGGTAGTTTCGGCCATTTCTAGGCCATTTTTAACTACTGATTTTTGGCTACAGCAGTGTTCTATGCGATCGCGGGAGTTGGTCGCGATCGCGGTGAGTAAAATGTAAGAAACGTGCCAATGAATCGCGATCGCCTGACGCATTTCGTGATCGCGGAGAAGAAATATTCTGTTGCATTGATCCCACTTCGGAAGCTTATATCTCACAATCAATAAGGAATTTGGAGATGATCCAAAAATGAAAATTGTAGCCCTTTGTGTCTAGTTTTCTGAAATGTAAATTAATTGGAATTTAAAGTCGTGTACAAAAAGTTATGGTGGTTACACTATAGGCTGCCCGGGAAGGTCTCTAATACACAGGGATGACTTTGGATGCTTATATCTCTCAATGTTTAAGGAGTCAGGAAATGAGAAACATATGAAATTATAGCCCTATGTGTCTAGTTTTCAGAACATCAAACCATTCGTAATTTGGAGTTGTGTGCAAAAAGTTATGACCACTATACTGGAGGCTGTCCGGAAGAGCTGGGAACTGTTCATCGCGATCGCGAAGCATTGTCCGCGATCGCGAAGAGTAAATTTTGGGCTGGAAAAATTGTTCTCCGCGATCGCAAAGCATTTTCCGCGATCGCGAAGAGTAAATACCTGGGCAGAATATTTTAAAACACGTCAGTCGCGATTTTGGGGTCATTTTACACCCATAATTGCTCGTTTTTGGAGATTCTTGAAGGAGATTAACGAGGGATTCAAGGGGGAACGTTTGGAGGTAAGTTTCTTGGACTCAAAACTCGTTTTTATTGTGAAATCCATCTAGGAAATCATTGAATTTTTGCTAAAATGGAGGAATAGGGCTTGGAATTTTCAAATTTTTAAATTGGGATTTGAAGGGACAATTGTGGATGGATTTTGATGTTCTTAGTATGTATGAACTCGTGAGGAGATAAGGAATCTGATGATGTGAATTTTGTAATTTTTTGAGAAGTGGGCCCGGGTCTCGGCTTTTGCCAACTTCGTAATTTTCGATGTTTTTCGAGTCTTTTCGATTGGGTTATGCTTCCTTAGCATATTGTGATGTATTCGCTCTAATACCAACTTGTCACGACCCAATTTCCAAACCCGATCGTGATGGCGCCTCTCGTGAAGACAAGGCCAGCCAACTAACCCAAATCGTCTCTTTAACATTTATTAAACATAAACGAATAGGTGAATATAGCTTAACGACAATAATAACCAGTATGTACAACCCAACACAACCCGACTGGGGTGTCACAAGTCACGAGCATCTAAAGAAACCTGAACACAACTACAGGGCCAATAATAATATATAAAGAAAAATTCTGGAAAATCAAAAGACAACATTTGGTGCCGCGAACGCTGGCGGTCACCTTGCTTAGCTACAATAGCCCTACCTTCAATCAGCTAATAACCCGCTACCGGGTGAACAATACCTGCAACTGCACGCGAGGTGCAGGGAGTAAAGTGAGTACTTCTAACTCAGTGAGTAATAAGAGTAAATAATAACTGAGAGGCAAGAAATCACGTAAGAGCACTCCATCATGCTACTTCTTGTACTGTTTACCAGACGCCCTGGTGTTAATTGTTTGTGGAGTGCGGTGCCCGAGGGGCTGACTTATGTGCGGACTTGCACTATCTGATTACGCATTCATTTGCTTGACTGTTGGAAAAAGATGTTTTCAAAAGAGGTTTTAAACTGAGCCAGATATTTTCTAAAGGATTTTCACGGTTGTACTATCCTATATAGCATGATGGAGTGCTCTTACGTGATTTCTTGCCTCTCAGTTATTATTTACTCTTATTACTCACTGAGTTGGAAGTACTCACTTTACTCCC
This sequence comes from Nicotiana attenuata, assembly GCF_001879085.1. Taxonomy (NCBI): domain Eukaryota; kingdom Viridiplantae; phylum Streptophyta; class Magnoliopsida; order Solanales; family Solanaceae; genus Nicotiana; species Nicotiana attenuata. The sequence continues at coordinate 67,435,321 of NC_031994.1, forward strand.
TGCACCTCGCGTGCAGTTGCAGGTATTGTTCACCCGGTAGCGGGTTATTAGCTGATTGAAGGTAGGGCTATTGTAGCTGAGCAAGGTGACCGCCAGCGTTCGCGGCACCGGATGTTGTCTTTTGATTTTCCAGAATTTTTCTTTATATATTATTATTGGCCCTGTAGTTGTGTTCAGGTTTCTTTAGATGCTCGTGACTTGTGACACCCCGGTCGGGTTGTGTTGGGTTGTACATACTGGTTATTATTGTCGTTAAGCTATATTCGCCTATTCGTTTATGTATAATAAATGTTAAAGAGACGATTTGGGTTAGTTGGCTGGCCTTGTCTTCACGAGAGGCGCCATCACGACCGGGTTTGGAAATTGGGTCGTGACAATGTTCAAAACTCAAAAATTCATATTATGAAACTTTAGGCCAAAACCCCCAATTTCCTATTTAAATACATCAACCAAAAGCTAAAATTGAAGATAGATTCATGAAATATAACCAAAACTGAGTTAAGAACACTTACCCCTATTCATATGGTGAAAATTTCTTCAAGAATCGCCTCAATCCGAGCTCCATAGCTCAAAAAATATAAAAATGACCGAAACCCTCGAAATAGAGTACTTTATAACCACTGGGCAACTTAATGCATCGCGATCGCGGAAGCACCATCGCGATCGCGAAGAAGAAAAACAATGATCCTGTAAAATGCCCTATGCGATCGCATAAGTCAGCTCGGATCGCGGTATACAGAGCTGACAGAACTATGCATTCGTGGAAGAAACCTCGTGAACGCGAAGAGATAACAGACACTGCCTCAGGTCAGACCCAAACACAATGCGAATGCGTTCTCAACATCGCGAACGCGATGCTTAACTGCCACAACCTATGCGAACATGGACCATCACTTGCGAACGCGTAGAAGAAGAATTAGCCTTCTCCCCTTTTCCCTTAACCGATCGCACCACTAAGTCCGCGATCACGATGAAGAAATGTGACACCAGATATCAGCAGAACACAACAGTGAAAAATGAAGGAAAAATAGTCTGAAACCCGCCCGAAACTCACTCAAGCCCCTCGGAACCACGTACGAACATCCCAAAAAGTCCCATAACATAACACAGACCTTTTCGAGGCCTCAAAACACACATAACAATATCGAAACGACGAATCACACCTCAATTCGAAATCAATAACTTTGAAACTTCAAACTTCTGCAACCGATGCCGAAACCTATCAAATCACGTCCGATTGACCTTAAATTTTGCACACAAGTCACATTTGACATTACGGACCTACTCCAACTTCCGGTATCGGAATTTGACCACGATATCAAAAAGTCCACTCCTGGTCAAACTTTCGAAAATTTCAACTTTCGCCATTTCAAGCCTAATTATACTACGGGCCTTCAAATTACAATCCGGACGCACTCCTGAGTCCAAAATCACCCAACGGATCTAACAGAATCATCAAAAATTCAATCCGAGGTCAGATATTAAAAAGTCAAAACTTGGTCAACTCTTTCAAATTTTAAGCTTCCTAGCGGAGAATCGTTCTCCAAATCAATTTCGAATAACTTGAAAACCAAAACCGACGATTCACATAAGTCATAATACATCATACGGAGCCACTCATGCCCTCAAACAACCGAGCGGAGCGTAAATGCACAAAACGATCGATCGGGTCGTTACAAGAAAGTAATATTTTAAAAAGATTTTGATTTATAATAAATAGGGTGTAAACCTTTGCTATAGAAGGTAAATTTTTCATTAATGTACAAACTTTGAATCGTGACAGGCCCACACTACAAATATCTGAACTAATGAGGAATTTATATAGAGTACAACCATTTAAAGACTTATTTATATTTCCTATAACTGTTTTTATAAAATTACTTTTAGTACAATTTATTTTAAAAGATTACCTTTTAATTAAATTATGTACAACTTTTCATATCCTAAAATCTCTCCCTTGAGATTCTCTCTCTCACCTTACGTATCTATCACTATCAATTTTTTCCCCAATTCTCCAGTAAAAGATATTTCAGTATATCACTAGCGTCTATTCCCTTTTCTTTGTCCCATATATTCTGTGTGGTCAAAATGCATAGAAAACACATTGCTCAGAAAATCATGGACAATGGTGGTAGAGACAATGTTCGGATTGAAGAAATTTCAGAATCACCTGTTAAAAAACCAATTTTTTGTTAATATCCCATAGTTCTGGAATATTATAGTTCTGGCATAGTGTTCACGTAAATCTTGACATTATAGAAGATTTGAAGGAAAATCTATCATCTAAACAATTGGATTTGTTTAGGAACACATGTTTTAGACATTCCTTTGAACTAAAGAAGATTAGTGTACATAACCAATTATAGTTGTTTCCCCAAGTTTACTTCTTCTTTATCACTCCATCAACAAAATGTATTTACTTCCGCCAAAATTTTAAACAATATATTATTGTATATTATATATACTATATATATGTTGTTGTATTTATTTTAATTTTATTTAGAATATATATATATATATATATATATATATATATATATATATATATATATTAATATACAGTAATACATAGTATACAAACACTGAACTGAAAAAAATATTATTAACAAATATACTGTACATGGTATAATATATACATATACTATGTATTACTGTATATTTTCTTTGAAATTTTTATACCTAAATCAGATCCTGTCTCTTGAGATTCTCTCTCACCTAAAACATATCTATCCATATTAAGTTTTTTCCATTTTCTCCATTAAAGGATTCGAGTATATCCCAATGTCCCAAGCCTCTTTCCCATTATTAAAAAAATATATCTCATATATACTAATAATAAATATAGCATATAATATATTTTATAGTATAAACTTATATGAAAATTTATATTATCATACAATACAACATACCTTTATTGTATAATATTACTTTAGTTCATCTAATGTATACACTGAGGGAAAAAAAACTGATGTATACTATTAATAAATATCGTATACAATATATGATATAATATAAACTTATACGACATTGGTATAAGTATACAATGCAACATACCTTTTATTGAATACACTATTTTAGTTTATCGGACGTATACTTACTAATAAATATAGTATATATATAATATTTTATAATATAAACTTATATGATACCTGGTATATATAATATACAATACATCACACTTTTTCTATATAATGGCACGTTTGTCACGACCCAGTTCTATTTTAGCCGTGATGGCACCCAACACCGTCGTTAGGCAAGCTAACACTGATCAAACAAGTGGTTTTCCATTTTAAATAAATTACTAAGTGGATAACATGTCCTCACTTGTTAAAAAGACTTAGAGATTTGCAAACGTAACATAATTAAATGGAAGCAAGTGAGTACAAATCAAAATCTTGTAAACAAATTCAAAATCATAAGTCTACTAGTGCGTGTGCCAAGACCTGGTGTCACAAGTATGTGGGCATTCTAGTAGAGTATACAAAAGAATACTAATCTACTATCTGAAAGAAAATAGACAGAAAAAAAATATAACATAAAGAAGACTCCAGCTGCTACAGAACGGCTCAGAAGGCAGCTCACCGTGAAGTCTCGAAATGGGGATCAAATAATGCGCACCGGACTGGTGACCAGATGCACCTGCCTCAAATCCTGTACAATTAAGTACAGAAGTGTAGCGTGAGTACATAAAAATATGTACCCAGTAAGTATCTAGTCTAACCTCGATGAAGTAGTTACGAGGGGTCGACTCCGACACTTACTAAGTGTGATGACCCAAAAGGTCATCTCATATTTTACAACCCAATTTGGGGTTCCGAGGCCTTCAAGACCTCATTTTCTTTCTCCTCGATTTGCATCCGCAGTCTGGGCATGTTACCGGGAAGCCTTTATGTGAAAATTTGAGAAAATATTAAGTTTTGTCTTAAAAAGTAATTTTAGTTGACTTCGGTCAACAATTTGAGTAAACGGACCTGCATCCGTGTTTTGACGATCCCGGAGAGTCCGTAGTAAAATAAGGGACTTGGGCGTATGCCCAGAATAGAATTCCGAGGTCCCTAGCCCGAGAAAGGAATTCTTGAAGAAAATTGTTAAACTGGAAATATAAAGGTTTTAAGAATTTGTTTAATAATTGATTTTATTGATACCGGGTCCGTATTGTGGTTTCGGAGCCCGGCACATGTCCATTATGATATTTATACCTTATCTGTGAAATTTGGTGAGAAACAGGACTGATTTGATGTAATTCAGACCCTTGGTTGAGATAATAGAACTTTTGAACTTTCTTGAAAATTTTATGCAATTTGATGCTAAATTCGTAGTTCTAGGTGTTATTTTGGCGATTTGGTCGCGCGAGAAGTCCGTGTGATGTTTATAGACTTGTGTGTATGTTTGGTTTGAAGCCCCGAGGGCTCGGGTGAATTTCGGATAGGCTACGAGGTGATTTACACTTAGAAAATCTGCTGTGTTGCTGCTTCTGGTATGCTGATACTTTGTGCTTCGTGTTCGCGAAGCATTGCTTTGCAAACGCGAAGTGCAAGCTAGGTAGGGGAGGGATTTCTTCTACGCGAACGCGAGGCTTCGGTCGCGAACGCGGAGCACTGGGGGTTAGCTCTTCGCGAACACGAACACGTAGTGTATTAGAGGTGGGCTGGGGAAATCATTGATTTGCTCTTCGCGAACGCGATGGTCAGAGGGGATAGACCAGTGTTTTAAAAACAGAATAAAAAACGGGAACTGGCCATTCTCTCATATTTTCAAAACCAAGAAGGTTTAGAGGCGATTTTCAAAAGACAAATTCTTCCTCAAAGTGTTGGTAAATGATTCTAAACTACTTTCTTCCAATTACCCATTGTTTTTCATCAATTTTCAACCTAAAATCTAGGGTTTTCATGGTAGAAATTGGAGGTTTGGGTAGAATTAGGAACTTTGTATAATTGGAATTTAGACCTCGATTCGGGGTCAGATTTCGAAACTACATATTTAGGCTCGGGGGTGAATGGATTTTGGTCCGAACCTCGAGTTTTGACCAAGCGGGCCCGGGGTCGGTTTTTAACTTTTTGTGGAATTGTTGGAAAACATGTAATTATGCATTGGAATTGATTTCATTAGAGATAATCGATATTATTAAGTTAATTATGATTAGATATGAGTGGTTCAGAGGTGGAAACTAAGGGAAAAGCGGTGATTGAGGCTTGAGTTCGGTCGTGGAATCGAGGTAAGTGTTGTGGCTAACCTTAGCTTGAGGGATTAGGTATTGTTGCCTTATTTGCTATGTGATTAGTTGTTGAGTACGACGTATAGGTGAGGTGATGAGTATCTATACGTTGTTGTCGGGTCATAGCATGCGAGTGAGTCTTATACTTGTGACTGTTGTATTTCTTTATGCGTACTGTTCATGCTTAAACTGGGTATTCTTTATGTTAAACAAGTCTTATTATGTTTTCCTGGTATTGGATATTGGTTGAGTGTTGACTCAAGCTGAGATCTATACTGTGAAGTTAAATGCTGAAACGAGGTTGGTTATTGATGATTCCCTTGCTGGGTTGTTATTGTTCTGTTTGTTTGGGTGAGGAAAAGTATAAAGCACGAAGGATGATGCCGTGCAATGTTGTGTGAGTGAGTGATAAAGTACGAAGGGTGATGCCATGCCATATTCTGTGAGTGTTAATGCACGAAGGGTGATGCCGTGCCGTATTCTGAGAGTGATAATGCACGAAGGGTGATGTCGTGCCATATTTTGAGATAGTTAGTGCACAAAGGGTGATGTCGTGCCATTTCTGTTATTTCTTATGGTAAGGACGAGAGTAAATGCACGAAGGGTGATGTCGTGCACATGTTTTGTTATGTTATTATTTCCGTTGGTGCAAATCATGATATTTACTGTGCTTCTGTACTGTACTATTTTCAGGATTTGACATCCCTCTCAGCGTGTTTTCCCCCTTTCCGTTATTATCTGTTAAATTTTCGTTGTTGTTATTTTCTCGTATATGATTTAACTGCACAGGTTCATGTTATTGTCGTGTCCTAGCCTTGTCACTACCTCACGGAGGTTAAACTCGGTACTTACCAGTACATGGGGTCAGTTGTACTGATACTGCACTCTGCACTTTCTGTGCAGATCTCGCTACCGGACCTCGTTGATCAGAGTTAGGTTGCTGCCTTCAGTCCATCAGGAGAACCAAGGTAGATCTGCCGGCGTTCGCAGACCCTGAAGTCCCCTTACATTTATCTTAGTTCCTTGTCTTCTTTCATTTCAAGAACAAATGTATTTTCTTTACACCAGTATTTGTAGTAACTCTTAGAGGTTCGTGGATCGTGACACCAGATCTTTGAGTAGTCGTGTATTAGTGTTTAGATTGTTATAAAATTTTCGCACTTCTTGCTTGTTTTGGTTTAAATTTATTATTATTACTGTTTTGGTTAGTGATTAGCATGTTAGGTCTTTATCAGTGGCTTGCCTAGCATTCTAAAAGTTAGGCGCCATCACGATCCCGATGGTGGGAAATCCGGGTCGTGACACTAAGGGCCAACAATATAATAATATGAAATTCTAATTAAGCATGATATATAGAGATAACAATAAAACTTAGAACAAGAAATAACTGAATAATTCTTTCATCATATTTAAGGACCCAAAACACTTTCTTTATTTAAAACAAATGATCTCTCAAACAATGAATTTATACAAGTTATAAAAAAGACTTCCAATTCTATTATCACACAAGAATTCCACCAAGGACATTCGGCCCGATCCAACATAAATGTAAACTGTACACTGCCGAGGGTCGAACGGCCCGAACCATAGATACATCTAATTACCCCGCTCGCGATCATACATGCGACGCGGTCAAATGTAAATTTATCAGTAAAACCTTTCTTGATTCTTTTCAAAATAAAGACAATTCAACTTGAAGCTTTTACTTGGAAATCCTCAACTTAATTCCATTTTTTACAATTAACTAATATAATCAAATAACGGTGTCCACAAAGCATGGTGTAAACCTAAAACTACCCGGACATAAACAGGAATAGTAGCTATGTACGGACTCTCTTCACTTCGTGCGTACGTAGCCCCCACAAATAAATACATATTAATTAAGTTCACATATGGGGAAATTTCCCTCTTACAATGTTAGAAAAGTGACTCACCTCGTCTCAAGGCCTACTTTCCGATCCAAGATTATGCCCAAACCCTCAATTCGGTGCCGAACAATCCAAAACTATTCAAATAGTGTAAAAACTAATCAATATAGGTTTAAAAGTTCATATCCCAACTATTAAAATAATTTCCCAACTCTAAATGCAAGATTCCTAAACTTCAACCCCGGGCCCACGTGCCCGGATTCAGAAATTTTCGAAAAAATTTGTTACCATAACCTTAGGAACATAAATATATGATTTTCACTAAGTTCCATAACCATTTTCGTAAAAATCCCATTTTTATGACAAACCTAGGTTTTCATCTAAACTCATAATTTCCATTAATTTACATGTTATAATCTACCCATAAACTATGTATTAAACTCACATTAGGTAGAAATTACTTACCTCACAAAGCTAGGTCGAAATCTCCTCCTTAAGAGCTCTTAAATCGCCCAAGAGTGCAATAAATGATCCCAAAAATGCCTAAGTCCCGTTTTTAAAACTCACTTCATAGCTGCCTCCTTCACCGCGAACGCGCAAGGGGCCTCGCGTTCGCTAAGGCAAACAGCCCAGGCCCACTGGAGACGCTACATTGCGAACACGACCAAGGCATTGCGAATGCAGAGGCTGGCTTGGCCTACCGTTCGCGAACGCGAGGGCTACTTCGCGAATGCAAAGAACAAATCAGCGGCCCAGCCCAGCCCAAGCTCCTCTACGCGAACACGAGTCGCCTCACGGGAACGCGAAAGTCACCGGCCCCAGACCTTCGCGAACGCGAACAAGCTATCGCAAATGCGTAGCACAAATTTCCCCCAGTCCCAATCCCTTCTACGCGAACGCGAGGGTCCCTCCGCGTTCGCGAAGAAGGAAACCAGAACTGGGATTTTTTGGTTTTCTATATTTGCTTCGAGGGGTCCGAAACTCACCCGAGCCACTCGGGACCTAGTCCAAAGGCACCAACAAGTCTGTAAACATGATATGGACCTATTCGAACTCTCGAAACGCGAAAATCAACAACGAAACCAAGAGTCACACCCCAAAACCAAATTGAATCAAACTTTGAACTTCAAGTTTTCCAAATTTCTCCAAATGCGCCGAATCATACTTAGACTACTCGGAATGACACCAAATTTTGTGTGCAAGTCTTAAATGATATTACGGAACTATTCTCTGTCTCAAAATTCCATTCGGACCTCGATATCACCAATACCCTCTCCAAACCAAATTTAAAGAACTTCAAAATCCTTCAAGAACCAACTTTCACTATTAGGCGCCAAAACGCTCCCGGGTAATCCAGAACCCGATCCGAACATACGCCTGAGTCCAAAATCATCATAAGAACCTATTGGAACCGTCAAATCTTGATTCCGAGGTTGTTTACTCAAATTGTTTACCGAAGTCAAACTTAGCCTTTTAAGCCAACCTTAAGGAACCAAGTGTTCCGATTTCAACCCGAACTCTTCAAAATACCGAACTAACCATCCCTGCAAGTAATAAATTCGTAAAAGCAAGTACGGGAAGTCTTATTTAGGGGAACAGTGTTCTAGAAAGCAAAATGACCGGTCGGGTCATTGCATTCTCCACCTCTTAAACAGACGTTCGTCCCCGAATGGGTTTAGATTCATACCTGAAGTGCTGAATAAGTGTGGATATCTGCTCCGAATGTCCCTCAAACTCCCAGGTTGCCTCCTCGGTTGGTTGTCCCCTCCACTGAACCTTAATCGCGGAAATCCTCTTGGATCTCAAATGGCGATCTTGTCTAGCAACAATGGCAACTAGCTCCTTCTCATAACCCAAGCTCTCATATAGCTGAATTGTGCTGAAGTCTAACACATGTGACAAGTCGGCTTGATACCTCCGGAGCATAGACACGTGAAAAACCGGATGAACCCCTGATAGGCTGGGAGGTAAAGCAAGCTCAAAAGCAGCCTCCCCAACTCGCCTCAACACCTCAAATGGGCCTATAAACCTTGGGCACAACTTGCCCTTCTTTCTGAATCTCATAATCCCCTTCATCGGCGAGACTTTCAAGAGAACCTTCTCGCCTACCACAAATGACACATCACGTGCCTTCTGATCTGCGTAACTCTTTTGTATGGACTGTGCAATGCGAAGTCGTTCCTGAATCAACTTTACCTTTTCCAAGGCATCCTTTACCAAATCAGTACCATATAACTAGCCTCGCTGGGCTCAAACTACCCGGTGGGAGAACGACATCGCTGACCATATAAATCCTCAAATGGAGCCATGTCGATGCTGGACTGATAACTGTTGTTGTAAGAAAACTCGGCCATAGGCAGGAACTGATCCCACAGTCCCCTAAAGTCAATCACACATTCTCTGAGCATATCCTCCAATATCTGAACTATCCGCTCTGACTGCCCATCGGTTTGTGGGTGAAACGCAGTGCTGAGCTCTACACGGTTCCCCAACTCTCTCTGTACGGCTCTCCAGAAATACAAAGTAAACTGAGGGCCTCTATCTGATATGATGGAAACAGGCACACCGTGCAACCAAACTATCCCCCGAATATACATCTGGGCCAACCTCTCCGAAGTATAAGTAGTTGCAACTGGAATGAAGTGTGCCGACTTGGTCAACCTATCGATAATGACCCAAATTGCATCAAACTTACGCAAGGTCCGCGGCAATCCAACTACGAAGTCCATAATAATGCGCTCCCATTTCCACTCTGGTATAGTCTTCTGCTGGGGTAGGCCACTTGGCCTCTGGTGCTCATACTTGACCTGTTGGCAATTTAGGCACCTAGCTACAAACTCAACTATGTCTTTCGTCATCCATCGCCACCAATAATGTTGCCTCAGTTCACGATACTTCTTCGTAGCACCTGGATGAATGGAATACTGAGAACTGTGTGCCTCCTCTAGAATCTTCCCTCTCAAGCCATCGACATTAGGAACACATAGACGACCCCGGAGTCGCAGAACACCATCGTCGCTGGTAGAAACTTCCTTGGCACCACCCTATAGTACCGTCTCTCTGAGAACTGCCAAGTGCGGATCATCAAACTGTCGAGCCTTGATATGCTCCAATAGTGAAGACTGGGCAACAACACATGCAAGAACTCGGTTGGGCTATGAAATATCCAACCTCACGAGCATGTTAGACAAGGACTGAATGTCCAAAGCTAGTGGCCTCTCCTCTACTGAAATAAACACCAAGCTACACATACTCTCTGCTTTCCTGCTCAAAGTATCCGCGACTACATTCGCCTTACCCAGATGATAAAGAATAGTGATGTCATAGTCCTTCAGTAACTCAAGCCACCTACGCTGCCTCAAATTGAGATCCCTTTGCTTGAACAAATGATGTAAGCTGCGATGATCGGTGTAAACCTCACATGACACCCCATAAAGATAATGCCTCCATATCTTAAGAGCATGAACAATCGCGGCTAACTCTAGATCGTGCACATGGTAATTCTTCTCATGGATCTTTAGTTGACGCATAGCATATGCAATAACTCGCCCCTCCTGCATCAATACACAACCCAAGCCAACGCGCGAAGCATCGCAATACACCGTATACATCCCCGAAATGGGAAGCAACACTAGAATCGGTGCTGTAGTTAAAGCTGTCTTGAGCTTCTGAAAGCTCGCCTCATAATCATCAGACTAACGGAACGGAGCACCCTTTTGGGTCAATCTAGTCAGAGGTGCTGCAATGGATGAAAAACCCTGCACAAACCAGCGATAATAACTTGCTAACCCCAGGAAAATCCTGATCTTAGTCACCAAAGTGGGACGAGGCCAACACTGAACTGCCTCAATGTCCTTGGGATCCACCTTAATACCCTCTCCTGATACAACATGCCCCAAGAATGCCACAGACTCTAGCCAAAACTCACACTTGGAGAGCTTAGCATATAGCTTCTGTTCTCGCAATGTCTGAAGCACCACTCCTAAATGCTGCTCGTGCTCCCCCAGGCTACATGAGTAGATCAAGATGTCATCAATGAAGACAATAACAAAGGAATTAATATAAGGCCTGAACACCCGGTTCATCAAATCCATAAGCGCCGCGGGGCATTAGTCAAACCGAAGGACATCAGTAGAAACTCATAATGCCCATATCTAGTACGAAAGGGAGTCGTCAGAAAATTTGAGTCCCAAATCTTCAACTGATGGCACCTCGATCTCAAGTCGATCGTAAAAAACACCCTAGCAACCTGCAACTAGTCAAACAAAATCATCAATACGTGGTAACAGGTACTTGTTCTTGATGGTAGCTTTGTTCAACTGGCGGTAATCAATGCACATCCGCATAGTCCCATCTTTCTTCTTCACAAATAGCACTGGTGCACCCCAAGGTGACACGCTTGGCCTGGTGAACCCCTTTTCTAGAAACTCCTCAAGCTGCTCCTTCAACTCTTTCAGAGCCATACGGTACGGTGGGATAGATATAGGCTGGGTACCTGGAGCCAAATCAATACAAAAATCAATATCACGATCTGGTGGCATGCCTGGAAGGTCAGAAGGAAACACATCGGCAAATTTTCGGACTAACGGTACTGAATCAATCGCCAAAGACTCTGCGGTAATGTCCCGAACATAAGCTAGATAAGCCAAACAACCCTTCTCGACCATATGTTGAGCCTTCAGAAAAGATATGAACCGACTAGCTATACTAACAGAGGAACCCTTCCACTCCAATCTCGGCAACTCTAGCATCGCTAAAGTAAAAGTCTTGGCATGACAATCAAGGATGTCGTGATATGGGGATAACAAGTCCATGCCCAGGATGACCCTCAAAGTCGATCATATCAAGTAACAGAAGGTTCTCTGTAGTCTCGTAACCATAGAATGTGACCACACATGATCGATAATTCCTATCCACAATCACAGAATCGCCCACATGAGTGGACACATAAACAGGAGTTCCCAAGGACTCAGGAGGAATATCCAGGAAATGAGAAAATAGAGATAATACATATGAATAGGTAGATCCTAGATCAAATAACACCAAAGCACACCTCCCGCAGACAGAAATAATACATGTGATCACGGCATCTGAGGTCACTGCATCTGGTCTGGTCGGAAAAGCATAGAAGCTAGCTGGAGCGCTGGTGGGCTAGCCTCCACCTGGCTGAACAATAACTGGCTGACCTCCCCCTACCTGGCCTCCACCTCTAGGACGACCCCTACTAGCCTGTCCCCACCTCTGGGTGGTCGGACGGCTGGTGCTGCAATCATGGGCTGATGACCCTACTGTACTGCCTTGCCCCAAAGTCTGGGACAGGTTCTCTTCATGTGACCCGGATCTCCACACTCGTAATCTCGGTACCACAGACTGCTGCCCTAAAGTCCGACCTCGTTGACCTGAATACCCACTAGAAGAACCCTGAATGGCTGGTGGGCGGTATGAACTCTCTGGCATGGCACTGAAATAGGCACTGGAAGAACCTTGATAAGCTGGTGGGCGATAAGAACTCTCTAGCATAGCACTAAATTAGGGTCACGCTGGAGCACCCCGAGTAGGTGGTGGTGCTGGATATGTAGGTCTGCTAGGCTAATCCCTCCCAGACTGACCTCTGCCCCTAGCCGGGGCACTTCTAAACTCTCTAGAGAATCGAATCCTCTTGTCCTGTTGCATGTGCTCTCTACCCTTCTAGCGGCAGCCCTCAATCCTCCGAGCAATCTCCATCACTAGCTAATAATCAGTACCCATCTCAACCTCCCGGGCCATACTAGCCCGAATACTGGGGTGCAACCCCGCAACAAATCTTCGCACTCTCTCTGCATCAGTAGGAAGTATCATAAGTGCATGGCGAGACAATTCAGAAAATATCGCCTCATAATCGGTCACTGACATCTGACTCGACTTGAGCTGCTCAAACTGACACCGCAACTCTTCCCTCTAGGAGGGTGGAATATACCTATCCAATAAAAGCCGCGTAAACTGGTCCTAAGTCATGGGAGGAGAACCCACTGGCCTACCGAGAAGATAAGACTGCCACCATCAGCGGGCCCTGCCCTCCAACTAGAAGGTAGTGAAATCAACCCCATGCGACTCTAATATCCTCATGTTATGCAGTCTGTCCCTGCACCTATCAATGAAGTCCTGGGGATCCTCATGTCACTCACCTCCAAAGAAAGGAGGGTGTAGCCTAGTCCATCTATCCAAGAGCTTCTACGGCTTGCCCACCGCAGCTCGTCTAGGATCAGGTACAGCCGCTGCAACTGGCTGGGCTCCACCCACGGGTAGTGTACCCGGAGTCTGATATGCTGCAGTTGCATGCCTAGGAGCCTGACTAGTAGGGGTCTGTGCTCCCCCTCCCGCCTGAGATGTGGCTGTGTCTACTGGAAATAAACCAGCCTGGGTCATAGAATCCATGAACTGCAGCATACGACCCATGACCTCCTGAAAGCCCGATGTTGACATGAAATCTACCCAGGGCTAGCTCTGCTATGGGCACCTCGCTCTACTCCTCAATAATGGGATCCTCTATTGGATCTGCTGGTGGTGCAACTGGGGTAACTCTGGGACGTCCTCGTCCCCTACCTTGAGTCAGTGCCCTCCCCGGCCTCTGCCTCGGCCTCAGCAACGGGGGGAGCAGCTCCTCCCGGGTTTGGAACGTCTGCTCCGTGCGTTTTTACCATCTGTGAGAGAATAAGAGAAAGGAACTTAGTATACCATCAACTGCACGATAGGAAAATGAATAAAGAGTAGTTTCCTAACACCCTATAGCCTCTCGAAGATAAGTACAGACGTCTCTGTAACGATTCTCAAGACTCTATCAGGTCTGCCCATAACTTGTGAAACCTACGTGAACCTAGTGCTCTAATACCATGGTGTCACGACCCAATTACATTACCGTGATGGCGCCCAACACCGTCGTTAGGCAAGCCAACACTGATCAAACTAGTGGTATTCTCGTTTTAAATAAATTACTAAGTGTATAACATGTCCTCACTTGTTAAAAAGATTTAGAAATTTGCAAACGTAACATAATTAAACGGAAACAAGTGAGTACAAATCAAAATCGTGTAAACAAATCCAAAATCATAAGTCTACTAGCGTGTGTGCCAAGACCTGGTGTCACAAATATGTGGGAGTTCTAGTAGAATATACAAAAGAATACTAATTTACTGTCTGAAAAGAAATACGCAGAAAAAAATATAACATAAAGAAGACTCCAGGTATTGTAGAACGGCTCAGAAGGCACCTCACCGTGAAGTCTCGAAATGGGGATCAAATATGCGCGCCGGACTGGTGACCAGATGCACCTTCCTTAAGTCATGTACAATTAAGTACAGAAGTGTAGCGCGAGTATATAAAAATATGTACCTAGTAAGTATCTAGTCTAACCTCGAAGAAGTAGTTACGAGGGGTCGACTCCGGCACTTACTAAGGGCCAACAATATAATAATATGAAATTCTAATTAAACATGATATATAGAGATATCAATAAAACTCAGAACAACAAATAACTGAACAATTCTTTCATCATATTTAAGGACCCAAAACACTTCCTTCATTTAAAACAAATGATCTCTCAAACAATAAATTTATACAAGTGATAAAAAGGACTTCCAGTTTTATTATCACACACGAATTCCATCGAGGACGTTTGGCCCAATCCAACATAAAGGTAAACTGTGCACTGCCTAGGGTCGAACGGCCCGAACCATAGATGCATCTAATTACCCTGCTCGCGAATCATACATGCGACGCGATCAAATGTAAATTTATCAATAAATCATAATCCTTTCTTGATTCTTTTCAAAGTAAAGACAATTCAACTTGAAGCTTTTAAATCCTTGGAAATCCTCAACTTAATTCCATTTGTTACAATTAAGAAATATAATCAAATAACGATATCCACATAGCATGGTGTAAACCTAAACCTACCCGACATAAACAGGAATAGTAGCTACATATGGACTCTCGTTACTTCATGCGCACGTAGCCCCCACAAATAAACACATATTAATTAAGTTCACCTATGGGAAATTTCCCTCTTACAAGGTTAGAAAACAGACTTACCTCGTCTTTGTAACGACCCGATCAGTCATTTTGAGCATTTGCACTTTGCTCGGTTGTTTGAGGGAATTAGTATCTCCGTACGATGTACAATGACTTATGTAAATCGTCCGTTTTGGTTTTCAGGTTACTCGGAATTTATTTTAGAGAATGATTCCGAGCTAGAAGGTTTAAGTTGGAAAAATTAACTGGATATTGACTTGGATGGTTCCATTAGCTCTGTTATGTGATTTTGGACTTAGGAGACGTCCGGAATGGGATTTGGAGGCCCGTGGTAGAATTAGGCGTGAATTGGCAAAAGTTAGAATTTTCGCGATTTTTGTCGACAGTGGAAATTTTGATATCGGGGTCGGAATGGAATTCCAAAAGTTGGAGTAGGTTCGTGGTGTAATTTTTGACATGTGTGCAAAATTTGAGATCATTCGGGTGTGATTTTATAGGTTTCGGCATCGTTCGTGGAATTTGGAAGTTTAGAAGTTCTTAGGCTTGATCCGAGTGTAACTTGGTGTTTTGATGTTGTTTTGAGTGATTCGAAGGTTCAAACAAGTTTGTATGATATTGTTGGATATGTTGGTATGTTTCGTTGAGGTCTCGAGGTCCTCGGGGTGATTTTGGGTAGTGATCGGAGAGTTTGGAGTTGGAAAGATGCAGCTGAAGCTGCTGTTGCTGGTGTTTCTGCACCTACGGAGTGGGAACCACAGGTGCGAGGTTTGCAGAAGCGAATTTGAGGCGCAGGTGCGTAGCTGGATCGCAGGTGGGGCTTGGTCCCCGCATCTGCGATGACCGCAGATGCGGTTAGGTGATCGCAGAAGCGGTGTCAGACTTGTTAATGAAATTTCGCAGAAGCGGAGCCCTCTTCGCAGATGTGGTTTCGCAGATGCGGAAATAGGACCGCAGGTGCGGTTTTACTGGGCAGAAAAACCCCAGCTCGTGGTTTTGTTCTCCATTTTCGATTTTGGGTTTGAGGAACTCGGGAGAGAGGCAATTTTTTGAAAGATTTCAAGGAGCAACGTTGGGGGTAAGTGATTCTAACCTATAATGGTATACATTTCATGAATCTATAGCTTTATTCATCATCTAATTGGGAATTTAGGCTAGAAATTTGGGAATTTAGGGCTTGAAAATTGGAGTGCATTTTGAGGATTTGAATGATCAAATGAGGTTGGATTTTGATAAATTCGGTATGGTTAGACTCGTGAGTGAATGGGCTTTCGGGTTTTGCAACTTTTGTCGGGTTTCGAGACGGGGGCCCGGGGCCGAGTTTGAGCCAATTTCAGATTTTGGCTGTGAATTTGATGTTTTCTTGTGGAATTGATTCCTTTAGCCTATATTGATCGTATTGTATTGCTTGTGACTAGATTCGGGACGTTTGGAGGCCGATTTGAGAGGCAAAGGCGCCGCGGAGTAGGATTTTGACTTTGTTTGAGGTAAGTAACGATTGTAAATCTAGCCCTGTGGGTATGAAACCCCGGGTTTTGTGTCATGTGACTATTTTGAAGTGACGCACACGCTAGGTGGCGGATGTGCGGGTGTGCACTGTTAGGGCTTGTGACTTGGTTCGTCCCGTATCAACTGTAAAGCTGAATATTTTGTTGAAACTACTTGCTTCCTACGTGTTTTAGCAAGATTTCTATAATTCTGGTTGGATGCCATGTTTAGGCCTTATGCCAGTGTTGTTTTGACCCTTAGAGGTCTTTTCTTGCTATCCTCTCATTGTTTTCGATTGGAAATCTATACTCAGTCATGCTTATACTTATTTACTACATAACTCAGTCTCTATTACTCTATTTTGATGCATCATATAAATGTTGTTTGGGCTAAGTACTTTGTTTTCTTTCCGAGATCCCGAGAGGCTGGAGAGGTTGATGACTGAGAGAGGCCGAGGCCCTGATTATGAGGATATTTATGGGATCGGGCTGCACGCCGCAGCATATTTTATTGATTTATGCCTGAGTGAGGTCGAGGGCCTGATTGGTTTATGCCATGATTGGCTTGTTATAGCGCTTGGGCTGAAGGAGCCCCTCCGGAGTCTGCACACCCCCAGTGAGAGCAGGTACCTACTAAGTGCGAGTGCCGAGTGACTGGGAGGCATGAGTGATTGTGAGGATTGCCCGAAAGGCTGTATATGAGTGATGGTGAGGTTTGCCCGAGGGGTTGTATACGAGTGATGCTTTCCCGAGGGGCTGTATATGAGTGATGGTGAGGTTTGCCCGAGGGGCTGTATTCGAGTGATGTTTGCCCGAGGGGCTGTTTATGATTTCATCATTTTTGCTCACTTTTGCATTGAACCTTCGTTCGAAAACTGTTGAAAAATGTTTTTAAATGATTTTACTGGAACTGGATTTAAACAAGGTGATTCGATTCAAACTATGGTTTTAAAGCGTGTCGTATTTTACTGAGTTTCTATGATATGAGCTTTACTTGCATTATTTCTCGTCAATACTTCTCAGTCTCTATTTACTATGCTTACTTACTGAGTTGGCGTACTCACATTACTCCCTGCACCTTGTGTGCAGATCTAGGCATTTTTGGGCACGGTAGCAAGTGTTGATTATTCAGTTGCAGATCCATCAGCGTTAGCAAGGTAGATGCCCGACGATCATAGCCCTGCTTTCCTCCCTCTTTATCTTCCCTTAGTTGTATTCAGTTATTTCTAGGCTATGTTGGTTTTGATTTTGTCAGAGGGCTGTAGTAGATGCTTATGACTAGTGACACCCCGATGTCGGGCTTTCTTTTCCGCACTTTTATTTTCATGTGAACTCTTTTATGAAGGTTTTATAATAAATAGCTTTGGAATTATATTTGAAAAGAAAATATCGATTTGTCTTGGTAATGTGTCAGCTTTCTAGTACCACGATAGGCTCCATCACGACAGGGTTAGTTTTTGGATCGTGACAAGTTGGTATCAGAGCCTAGGTTACATAGGTCTCACGAGTCATGAGAGGGTTTAGTAGAGTCTTGCGGATCGGTACAGAGATATCTGTACTTATCTTCGAGAGGCTACAGAACCCTTAGGAAACTTCACATTCTTGAATTCTTATCGTGCGGTATTGATTCAGCTTGAAGCATAATCCTTTTAATTCCTTCCACGCATTCGTATGCGCACTTGAGCGCTCGGTATCAGCTGTGCATCGACGACTTGTGATTCCATGGATTAGGTACGAGATGTGATTTCAATATACTGATGAAGAGCCAGTCTGGAGGACTTGAGGCCGGGTTTTGACCGTGGCTTAAGCACAGAGATGTTGATTGTGTGAGCGTGCTTGAGGATTTATATGTCCGGTAGTGTCCCTATTAGTGGAATTTGTGGCTGGATGGCTACGTGATGAGTATGATGTGACTATGAGATGAGTTCATATGATTTGAATGTGACGAGAAGGATTTGCTTGAGGTGTAGAAAGAGCTATTTGGTGCTTGATTTCCATCCTTATTTGACGTATAGTCTCGAGTTATGAGTGTGATGGAGGATCCTTTTCATGTTGTTTAGTTGAGGAGTGAAGTAGATTTTTCATGTTGTGATATGAGTTCAGACTCAGGAAGATTAAGTGATTGCGTAATGTTTATGACTGTGGAAGGGTATAAAGAGATGTTAGTTTGAGGCGAAGCAGGTGGGTTATCTCCTGCGGGGTGCCCTGAGGGTCGTGTGATCCCTATGTTGTTTTGTAGTGAATTCTCTTTTGCTAGTGAAATATAGGTGCTGCAATTTGAGTTTGGATCGCTTGTGAGAGTGGGCTTGACTGTTACAAGAGTGAATGCGAGATTGGCAGATGATTCGAGATGCTAGATGGTTTGTGTTACATGAGCTTATGGAGGATTTCGTTGAATCTCACTGTGGTATTATGGCTGTAATAAAGTATGGGCATTGTGAGTTATGGTGTGTTTCGATCCATGGATTTGAGCCAAGTTGGGGAGTCTGCTATTGATAGTTGATTATACGGTGATGTGTTGTATCGATTTCGGTTTGAGGTATACTTGTAAATGAGTTATGTTCAGCAGAGGGTGAAATCGAGGATGACTTGAGTAAAGGAATTTCTGGGTACGAGTTGTATTAGGCTTTATGAGTATATGAGAATCACTGAATGACTTGAGTTGTTACTGGTGAAGGATGTAATGTGCATGGAGCAGGAATTTTTTTGGTTGCATTAAGGTGGGTTACTTCCTTGGGTGTTGGACTGCTAATGCATCATAGGTCGTTCAGTCCGTTTGATCATTCTAATTGAGACTTGAGCAGAATGGATGACTCTCGAGAATGGTTCTAATGAATTCAAGATTCATACGTGGCAATTGAGAATGTTGTGGATTTGTATATGGCTAGAAGCTGAGAGTACATTGGATGTTGTCGAGACTCGCAATATTTCTATATCATTATGGATCCTACATTCAATATCATGAAGGTAAAAATGAATAGCTTTAAATTCACAGAAGGTCTCTTCAGAGTTGGTATCTCGGTTGTGGTACTTTTGGGGTGCTTAAGAGAGCATTCGGCGGCTTATGAGCCTTAGGGCGGGGTGGTTTTATGCTAGGGTCTCGTGTGGTAAGTCTTGGTTGAGGATTGTGGTATTATGGCGGGGAGAAGTATCAATTTGAAGGTAATTCAGAAGGAACTCGGATAAATAGGACAGCTTGGTAGTAGGTTGGATCGGCATGGTAATGGATATGATCGGTTCTTTGGGTGCTTATCATGTGGTGGGTTTCTACAGGTGTTTCGTGGCAATGCTCTTGGTTTTTTTTGTGACCTGCGTAGCTTGGTTGAGATAGGAGGAATCAGTCCTGACGGTTTGGTTTTGTGCAAATGGGATTCGGAGAGTTCTCGATGGTTTCTACCACGGTTTGAGATGTATATTTCCTACTGGTGTGTGGAGCATGTTGCGTATTGTAGGGGTGTGCATTTGATTTATCGATTCGATTTTGACCCTTATCGATAATTACTTATCGATTATCGATTTGTACATATGCTTATCGTTATCGTTTCAATAAGGTTTCGATTTTTTCGATTTCGATTTATCGATTTTTGGGGCTTATCGATTCGGTTATCGATTACACCAATAAGAAAATTTGCGGGATTCCACAGAAAGTATATCGCTATAAACACGGCTAACTAATATGGACCAAAAGAAGCTAAAATAAGACGAACACCGTTTATAACATAAAAATTGTGTCAACAAGCTCATGCAACGAAACTAAAGTAAGGGATCAAATGTATGCCACCAACACTCCAACGGTATAAAAAAAATACATCATCACGGCTAATTCTATTTTCTATTAATTTGAACTTCATTCCCTTGAGCTTTAAATATGATCATTCCTTAAATGTGGTAGATGAAATAATAGGGTTAGGGACTTAGGGTAAAGGAAAGGGTATTATAGAATAAGGGTAAAAAAAAAAACTTTTTTTTTAGTATTTCTTATCGGTTTATTGATAAACCGATAACCGAAGAGGACAAAATCGAAATCGAAATCGATAACTCGATAAGAAAAAATTCAAAATCGAAATCGATAAATCGATATCGATAAACCGATAACAAATAATTGATTCGATCTATCGATAAACCGATTCGAATGCACACCCCTAACCGCAGGTGCGGAATCCCTGGGTCAGAATGTATATAATTTTTCCTTCGCGATTTTCATTGGTTTCACCATTCTTAAACACGTTTTCTGAAGCTTTTGGGCAATTTTGAAGAGGGAATTCGAGGAGACTTCATTGAGGTAAGGTTTTGGATCATAAAAAATTGTTTTTATGGTATTATTTCACGGATTAGACTTGAAATTTGTGGAAAAATTGGGTAAATATGGAGGAAACTAGGGCTTGGGAATTTAGGTCTTTGATTAAGGATTTGAAGGGCCATTTGTGGTCGGATTTTGAAGTATTTGATATGCATGAACTCGTGGGAAGATAAGGGTTCCATTGATGTTAATTTTGTCGGACTCCGAGACGTGGGCCCGGGGGTCGGGTTTGGTTAATTTTGGGATTTACGTTGTAATTTGAGTATTTTTGCGCGGGCTTTGTTCCCTTAGCGTATTTTGACGTCGTGATTCTGATTTTTGATAGATTCGACGCGAGTTGAGGCCGAGACGAGAGGCAAAGGCATCGCGGGCTAGAGATTGGACCGGATAGAGGTAAGTAATGATTGTAAATGTTGTTCTGAGAGTATGAGACCCCGGAATTCACATCGTTGTGCTATTTTGAGGTGATGCACACGCTAGGTGACGAGCGTGGGGTCGTGCACTGTTGGGGATTGTGACTTAGTCCGTCTCATATGACTGTTTAATTGCGTATTTGATTGAAAACTGCTTGCTATTATCATGTTTTGGGCTGAATGCCATATTTGGGCTTCGTGCCAGGAGTTTTTAAAACTAACCATGGATTCAAGCCTAAGAACTCCATAACTCTCAATTTACACTTTTCGAATCTAAAAAACGTCTAACTCAANACTCAGCCATCTTTACTCGTTTTTGGTATTTTAAATATTATTTTGGGCTGAACATCATGATTTACTGTTGCCCGAGTGGCTTGTGAGATTCTGACTGATTAAGGCCGAGGGCATGTGTTGTGAGGATACTATGGGATCGGGCTGTACGCCACAGCATATGGTACCGATTGTGATATATGAGAGGCCGAGGGCCAGATTTATTATGCCACAAGGTGGCTGGTGATTTATATGAGGCTGAGAGCCTGTTGATTATGCCACGAGATGGCTTATTATTGCGCTTGGGCCGTAAGGGGCCCCTCCCGGAGTTTGTACAACCCCAGTGAGCGCGGGTACCCAGCTTGTGATGTGATATAGCCCGAGGGGCTGATGTTGTTCCATGTTGTTGCCCGAGACGCTGATACGAGTGATGGTGAGATAGCCCGAGGGGCTAGTTCTATTGGTATTTTTGCCCGAGGGGCTGTTTGTTGTTTCTATATTTAATACTGGTTTTCATTCACCCGTTTGAACTGCTAAGAGATGTTTTTAAAAGGGTTTTACTGAATTAAGAAGTTTTTATAAGTTCTTATTGTTTACTGTATTGTGTTGGTTTTACACTGCCTCGCTGTAGTATTTTGTTGTGTATTTACATGTTTTCTTATCTCTCAGCTACCTTTACTTTTATTACTTACTGAGTTGGCGTACTCACATTACTCCCTGCACCTGTGTGCAGATTCAGGAGTCTTAGTTCACGCTAGCGAGGGTTGATTTGCTTCTAGCAGGCTGTTTGGAGTTGACTAGGTAGGTGCTCGGCGTTTGCAGCCCAGTGCTTCTCCTTCCTACTGTTATTTTGTTGCCCTAGTTTTGTAATAGACTATGTCGTCTTTTCATACTCTTAGATGGATTTTAGATGCTCATGACTGGTGACACCCCAATGTCTGGCTATGTTTTGTTTTCCGCAGTTGATATATTTCATTTTGTTTTGGGATTACCATTACTAAAGACTTGATTATGAATCATTATATCTGTTAATTAAACTTGGGGTTTGTGTCGGCTGGCCTTGTCCTCACGAGAGCGCCATCACGATCGGGTCTGGGTTTAGGGTCGTGACACTGCCAGAAGTGGCTAGTGAAAATAGCATCTCTATCAGATACAATAGTATTGGGAAGCCCATGTAGTCTATAAATCTCCTTAAGAAATAGTTCTGCTACATCTTGAGCTGTGAATAGATGCTTAAGAGGTAGGAAATGCCCATACTTGGTTAACCTGTCAACCACCACCAAGACTGCATTTTTATGGCCTGACTGAGGTAACCCTTATACAAAATCAAGGGAAATGTCTTCCCAGGCTTGATTGGGTATGGGTAAGGGTTGTAGTAATCCCGGAGGGTGAACTTGTTCTTACTTCACCTTTTGACACACATCACACTCACTAACCCATTTACATATTTTTGTCTTCATGTTAGGCCAGTAGAATATAGATTGCACTCTTCTGTAGGTCCCTTGTTGCCCTGAATGACCACCTAATGGTGATTGGTGTAGTGTTTCTAGTATCTTATGTCTTAACTCAGTACTCTTCCCAATATAGATCTTTTGTTTATACCTGATAATTCCCTGGTGTAATGAATAGTCTACATTACTATCAGGGGCAATGGCCAATTCACTCAATAGTCAGTTTCATAGCTTAGGCTCACTTCTTGTAACCAAGTAGCTTGAGTTGTAGACATAGCCAGTAGGGTGCTTTCTTCATCTTGTCTCCTTGAAAGAGCATTTGCTACTCTGTTCTCTACCCCTTCTTATATTGCACTTCATAATCTAACCCCATCAGCTTGGTTAGACCTCTTTGTTGCAATGCTGTAGTCACTTTTTGTTCTAAGAGATATTTCAAACTCTGATGATCTGTCTTGACAATAAAATGTCCTCCTTGGAGATAATGTCTCCATTTGTCCACTGCAGCTAACACTGCCATATACTCCTTCTCATATGTAGAGAGACCCCTGTTTTTGGGAGCTAAGGACTTACTGAAATAGGATATAGGTCTGCCCTCTTGCATCAACACAGCTCCCATGCCAGTGGAGCAGGCATCTGTCTCCACAATGAATGGCTTGGTGAAATCAGCTAAGGCCAATACTGGTACTGATGCCATAGCTTCTTTCAATTGCTGAAAAGCCACTTCTGCTTCTGCATTCCCTTGGAATGAGTTCTTCTTCAGTAGATTAGTCAGTGGTCTACTAATGATACCATAGGATTTGACAAACCTCTTGTAGTAACCAGTAAGCCCTAGGAAACCCCTGAGAGCTTTCACATTCTTTGGGACAGGCCAGGACACCATGGCTTCAATCTTAGAAGGGTCAGTTGATACCCCCTTCCCAGATATTATATGCCCCAAGTATTCAACCTTGTCTTGTCCAAAAGAACATTTGGACATCTTGGCATACAACTGTTCTTTCTGTAAGACTTCCATTACTTTTCTGAGATGTAAGGCATGAGTTTCCACAGAAGAGCTATAAACTAAAATATCATCAAAAAATACTAGCACAAATTTCCTCAAGTAAGGCTTGAAAACATGGTTCATAAGACTTTGAAAGGTAGCAGGTGCATTGGTCAAGCCAAAAGGCATGACCTTGAACTCATAATGCCCTAAATAAGTTCTAAATGTAGTTTTGAAAATGTCGCCCTTCCCCATTCTTATTTGATGGTAACCAGCCCTAAGGTCAATCTTAGAGTAGATACAAGATCCTTTAAGCTCATCCATTAGATCATCTACTAAAGGAATACGAAATTTATCCTTAACAGTCATTTTGTTAAGCTCTCTATAGTCAATACAGAATCTCCAACCCCATCCTTCTTTTTAACAAGGAGAACTGGGATGAAAATGGTGAGTGACTTGGCTGTATAATTCCATTAGTAAGCATTTCATTAACTTGTTTCTCTATTTTATTTTTTTTGGAAATAGTTGTACCTGTATGGTCTGATGCTAACTCGGTTTGCATCAGGTTTCAATGGAATGAAATGGTCATGCTCCCTGCTTGGTGGTAAGGTCTTGGGTTCTACAAATACTCCTGGAAAATCCTCCAATACAAATTTGATCTCTGCAGGTATGGCTGTAGCATCCTTCATTTCTGTAACTGTTTATTGTAAATAAATGTGCCCATATCACCTGCCCTTTCTTCAAAAGTTGTTTGAAGAAGTACTTTTCTCCACACCTATAGCATTCTCCCCTAGCTTTTCTAGCTTCAAACAATTTATTCCCTGAGATGGCAGAGTTAGGATTGCCTTCCTTTGGGTTAAAATTAGAAGCTTTACTCCCTGAAGTAACAGGAGTCATACTATACGACTAGTGCCCCTTCCCACACTTCATTTATTCTTTCTGCTCACAGCTTCCAGTAACTCTTCTTTATGTCTAGCTTTCTTAAC
This sequence comes from Nicotiana attenuata, assembly GCF_001879085.1. NCBI lineage: Eukaryota > Viridiplantae > Streptophyta > Magnoliopsida > Solanales > Solanaceae > Nicotiana > Nicotiana attenuata. The sequence goes on from NC_031994.1 coordinate 67,460,294, forward strand.
TGCTTGGCTTAAAGAAAAGGGATCCAACATCTTCACTGTGTGTCGAATTTCTTCTTTAAGCCTTTCAATAAAGAACCCTAGAAAGAACTCTTCAGGGATGGTAGGGTGCTTAATCAATACCCAAGTCTTTAGGTCTTCAAATTTTTCTAAGTATTAAGTAACACTCCCAAATTGTTCAATTCTCTTAAATCTTCCTAACAAATTGAGATTACTATTATCTGAATCATTGAATCTTTTGCAGATTTCCTCCACAATATCTGGCCATCTCACCACACCTCTACTCACTTGAGATGAAAAGTACCATGACTCAGCCTTTCCATTTAAATGAAGAACATCAGTTTCAAGTTTATGCTGAGGATCAGAGATGTGATTATAATGGAAGTACCTTTCACATTTCCTCAACCACGACCTGGGATCACCATTTTTAAAGTATGGACAGTCTACCTTTGAAGCAGAATTGCTCGAGTGATATCTCCCCATAGGCCGCTCGTGAGGCTCCACCATTCTTACCCTGCTTCCAGAACCTTCCACCTGGTGATTTCCTGATAGCGCGCTTCCCAAAATTATGTCCTTATTGACGAAGATTTAATCCATCATTATGTCAAACTTGTGATGTAATTCATCCATTTTTGAGTCATTGGACTCCAGTTTTTTGTTCGTCTTTGACATGTAATTCTGTAATTGATTCTCCAATTTTTTTATGTTTTCTTCTATAGCTTTAGCTCTAGTTTCTCGTACTGTCATGGTGCCAGGACTTGCTCTGATACCAAATCTGTAATGAACTAAGATTGTTTATAGTAATTGAGATGAAATGGAAGGAATGAAGCTTTTATTGATCAATGGAACAATTGATTTACATCAAATAGAATTACAACAAGATCTAACTAATAGCTCCATGAATATAACCTGTGAATTAAGAAGAGAAAAGGAGGTTAGGATCGTGAGAGAGAAGAGAGAAAAGAAGTTGTTAGAGAGTAACTGATTTACCAGAAATTAACTTCTAATCCTCTCTTCAATCTGTGTATTTATTGGTTGTTATTGTTGGTTGGGCTGGTACAAGTGGGCCGGCGAATCTATTATTAATTTGGGCCCAATGTCTACTCATTCATACTGGCCCCTAGAACTTAGCCCATAGAAGCTTCTACACTCAATATAGCAATACCCTATCTCATACTTTCCTAATTCCACATTCAGTCGTTATATTTTCGTACATACCTCTTTCAAAATCCGCTAGTAAGATTAGTGATGCCCGTAAAGTGCTCGATAAAATCTCCATTGGAGAAACCTTGCCTATATTTTTGAATATACATTATTCTCATTTTATTGGGCCTATTTGATATGGTGAAAGTCTTTTCTTATTAGACATCAATGAAGAAGATGAGTACATTTTCTCATGTTATCTTTGTTGATGAGTTTGTAACTTTAACAGTTAGTAGTTCGTATGGGTTTTTGGTTTCATATACTGGAATTAAGCTTTATAGTTTAGATTTTGAAACTCACAGTTTTGGAATTTAGGTTCAAGTTTATGGTTTGCATGTTAGAGTTTATGACTCTTTTCCACCAAAGAGAACGGGCTATATCTAATGGCATAGAACTGCAAAGTTGGAATACATCTCTTCTTTTTTACATGTTCCTTTCTATTCTTGGTTGTTCTGTACATGATGCGACTCTTTGTTCAATTAGTTTTACATAAATTTTTTCTTACATTCACATACAACTACAACACTGGTCATGTTAAGGTACTATCCTGAATAAATAGAACAAAGAAGTTTGATGCGGACAAGATGTTTGAAGAACTTACTGGACAACAACATATATATTATGTGATATATAATTCTGAAGGATGTTCATGTCATCTTTTGATGATATTTTGGTGCATATTGCAAGACTACAAACTGTTCATCAAATTATATCGAGAGAAGTAAAGGCTTACCTTTTTGTTTAACTGCAAGAAAAATACAACTTAAATGGTATCGTTGCATTTTCAAATGGGAAGGTTAAACAAACCAACAGATGGAATACTTTCCACAACTTACCATGAAAATGATCCTATAAAAATTAGGACTTGAATTGATCAAAATGGATAACATGAAACAATAGCAGTTTGTAAAGCTAACTAGAATCACCAATTCATTACCTACTTTTTTCTTTCTATCCATGGAAAAATGTTGTATAATGGATTCTAATGAAATTCATGATAGCAAAAAGAGTATCTTTCTCATATTATTTTAATTTTCAACTTTATCTCTAAAGGTCTGTCATCTTAGTCCTTGCAAGATCTCCCTGAAGGTGTATTCATCGTCATGTATAGAGTAGGTGAAGATTGACTCTGCCACTGGCTTTGAATAGTTGGTTTTTTAGGGGCATCCGGCGTTTGACTCTGGCCTTGCTTATCTTTGATGATACTATCGGAAGTTAAACTACCTTTTCATTTTTCCTCTTAGTATTTGCCGAACTTTTGTTCCCAATTTAAGTTTTTCTTTTCTCATAGATGGGTTGATTAAGATTGTTACCGTTCAAACCCTCCACATGGAATCAAGAAAATATATGTTTTGATCACAGTCTTTGTCTTGCATTTGTAGGTCGCTGCTAGGTCCATACGCTCAGGCTCCACGGTCGGTTATTTACAGGTAAATTATATTTAATGTCAATAATTGTTGGTTTTTTAAAAAATGGGGCAGCAAAAATATTAAAAGTAAAGATTGAAAATGTCTCTCAATAATTTTATTAAGCATAACAAGGCTTTAAATAGCCATTTAGGAACAAAAAATCCACATAATTTAAAATTCAAAATACCTGAAATATCTCAACTAACTTAAATAATCTAATAGAAATTTAAATTTGAAATTAATCCTAAAACTAAGCAACTTATTATGCTAAAAAGAGTTACTGCACTAACTGAAAGCAACAAAATCTCAACACTCCTCCTTTGCTTCAGTTGCTGCAATTTAAAAAATTGCTCCTCCTCAATTCTTGCTTCTGTTGTTTGTACTTCGAAGATTGTTTTGAGCATCGCTGAAATAGCACACTTTCGTAGTGCAATTCCTTTTCTTCTTTTCTTCTTTCTTTGTCGTCTTATGGTTTTGTGCATAAAAAATACCCATATTGACCTTGTCTTATCTGAAATCTCTTTTGAAAGTATTTGATTCTGGACAATGATCGGATTTTCAGGGATTGATCGTAAGGATTGTTCTTCCGTTACAACATTCAATAAATCATAGGTTTTGAGATATGATTTTATTTTCACTGAGCAAATCTGATAGTTTTTGCCAGTGAAAGTTTGTGGGACATTCAAAGAGAGACTACTGCTTGCCATGTTTGAAAATGGGTTTAAATTTAATATTGGTTAAAAATGATTTGAAATGGTTCTTTGGAAGAACTCACAGATCCTATAAGACCAATGAAGCTCTGATACCACTGTTGGTTTTTTAAAAAATGGGGCAGCAAAAATATTAAAAGTAAAGATTGAAAATGTCTCTCAATAATTTTATTAAGCATAACAAGGCTTTAAATAGCCATTTAGGAACAAAAAATCCACATAATTTAAAATTCAAAAAATCTAAAATATCTCAACTAACTTAAACAATCTAATAAAAATTTAAATTTGAAATTAGTCCTAAAACTAAGCAACTTATTATGCTAAAGAAAGTTACTACACTAACTGAAAGCAACAAAATCTCAATAATAACACAATATCTTTGAATGAGTCTTAGAATTCTACTCGTTTTAGGTGAAATTACTCAGTCAACCCACAACAAAGTCGCAACACTCTAATTTTTTTTATTATATGGTGATTCATGAGCTCTATTCTTTTGTTTTGTTGATATGATCTCAGTGTGTTGAGTATGTGGATATTAATTAGGAAATTCCAGATTCCATTTGATGCCAGCTGATTATATGTATGTGACAGAACTTGAAGGACACTTTCACAATGCTAGCTTAATTGTCTTGGGAATATCCTGTTGAGCTCCTGTGCAGCCCCTATGTTTGTGTCTTGAACTATGTAAAGGTAATTTTTTTAAAAAAAATCTAACACATATCCAAATTATGCTGAATATATTTCATAAAATTTCGTTCAAGCAGAGTTTGTTTGAAGACACATAAGCAAGCATATAGAAGAGAGAATGGGTAGGTATTTCTATTCCCGCCTTCCATCAGAATGCACATTGGTGCTGAGAGGATGTGCATGTGAAGGAGAAAGGACTATCACATTCACTGTATCTGATTCAGTAAATACAGAAATATATGGAAAAGGTCTCTGATATATTCCTTATCAAGGGAAGTGTACATTCAACTCCTATAGGTAGAGGACCCATTACTAGCAATCCATGCTTAACAATCTTTGAAGCTTTACCAGGGTTACTTCCCTTTCTTCTAGATTAAGACGGATCAAAGGATTTTCCTTTGAAGTGGAAGAAGATTCATGCATCGAATGTGCTTCTTTTCTTTTTAGAGTACAAGATATTTCATATATGATATTTACATGCAGATATGGTGATTGTTTGTAACTTTTTGTTGACAACTTTAATTTTTTTTCAATTTGATGTAGCAAGTGTTATAATTTATAATGCTTCAGTAAATATATAACAAATACATGAGATCATATTATTTAACGTTAGTGCTTATGCAGGCTATGATGACCCAAAAGGTCATCACTCATTTTGGAAGTAAATTCTGTGTTCCGAGGTCTTATAACCTCTTTTTTGCCTCACCTCGATTTACGTGCGCAGTCCGGACGTGTATCCGGAAAGCCATTATGTGAAAATCGGTGAAAAATAATAAATTTTGCTTTTAAAATAACTTTAAGTTGACTTCAGTCAATATTTTGGGTAAACGGACCCGGACCCGTGATTTGACGGTCCCGAAGGGTCAGTAGGAAAATAAGGGACTTGGGCGTATACCCGGAATCGAATTCCGAGGTCCCAAGCCCGAGAAATAAATTTTTAAAGAAAATTGTTTTCTAGAATATATATGAGTTTTTGGAAATGAAATGTATTTGAAATTTGATGGTATCAGGCCTGTATTTTGGTTCTGGAGCCGGGTACAGGTCTTATATGTGATTTAAGTTGAGCCTGTAAAGTTTGGTAAGAAACGGAGGTCATATGACGTGATTCGGAACCTTAGTTGTAAAATTTGAAACTTTAAAAGTTCTTAAGATTTTCTTTGATTTTGAGGTTAAATTCATAGTTGTTCATGTTATTTTGATGATTTGATTGCACGAGGAAGTCCGTATGATGTTTTTAGGTTAGTGTGCATGTTTGGTTTGGAGCCCCGAGGGCTCGGGTGAGTTTTGGATAGGCCACGGAGTGAAATTTGCACTTAGGAATTGCTGGTGTGTTGCAGGTCTGCAGGCTTCGCATTTGCGAAGCCTGGATCGCAAATGCGAACACCGTATCGCAAATGCGAACTATGGCCTAGGCTGCCTTGGTCGCAAATGCAATGTATTTATCGCAATTGCGATATCGCAAATGCGACGGCAGCATCGCAAATGCGAAGAGTACAGTGATCCTCAGGGTTCCCAAATGCGAACCCCTGTTCGCAAATGCGATTTTAGTAGGTTCTGAAGGGTTCGTAATTGCGAACCCTGGTCGCAATTGCCACATCTGCGACCTGCAAATTCATGACTTAGCCGAAAATCTTTCATTTCAAACTCTTTCAAAATATAAACTCTCTTGGGCGATTTTCCAAAGAAAAGTTCTTTTCCAAATCGATTGTAAGTCGTTTCTAACTCGTTTTCTTCAATCTTTAACATCTTTTCACATGATTTCAACTCAAAATCAAAGGTTTTCATGGGGAAAATTGGGTGTTTTGGGTAGAACTTAGGTTTTTAAAATTTTGGGGATTTGGACCTCGATTTGAGGTCCGATTTCAGAACAAATTATATATTTGGGTTCATGGGTCAATGGGTAATCAGGTTTTGGTTCGACCCTCGGGTTTTGACCATTTGGGCCCGGGTTCGATTTTTGACTTTTTGGAAAAAACTCTAGAAAATCTATTTTCATACATTAGAATTGATTCATTTAGCATTTATTGATATAGTTAAGTAACTTATGGCTAGATACAAGCGAATTGGTGGTGGAATCAAGAGGTAAAGCGATAGTTGAGGCTTGAATTATGTTCGTGGCATCGAGGTAAGTGTTTGGTCTAACCTTAGCTTGAGGGATTAGGAGTCGTGTCCTATTTGCTATGTGTTAATTGTTGAGTACAATGTATAGGCATGGTGACGAGTATCTATATGTTGGTGTCAAGCATGCCCGTGAGTCTTATACTATGATTAATGTGACTCCGTTTTGTATTGTTCATGCCTTATGTGATATTACCATTGTTGAACAAGGCTTGTGGAAGTAAATTGAGTAATTGAACATTTAAGAGCGTTGGCTCAAGTTGTGAATTGATTTGTGAAAGTATCATGGGTATTTGAACATTGTAGGGCGTTGGCTCAAGTTGTGAATCGAATTGTGAAAGTATCATTGGTAATTGAGCATCGTAGAGCATTGACTCAAGTTGTAAATTGAGTTGTGAAGTAAATGTGAAAAAGGGAAGAGGATGATGATATTGTCTCCCTTGTCGGGATGTTGTTGCTTTTAATATTGTTCCCTTGCCGTGAGGTTGTTGCTTTTAATATTGTTCCCTTGCCGGGATGTGAATTCTTTTGATATTGTTCCCTTGCTGGGATGTTGTTGCTTTTGATATTGTTCACTTGCCGGGATCTTCAATGTGATTCTATAGTGATTTCATTTATTTCCTTGCCCTTATTGTTTGTGATTGTTGTTTGGGTGAGGAAGAGTGTTAAAGCACGAAGGGTGATGCCGTGCATTGTTTTGGTGAGAGAGTGTTAAAGCACGAAGGGTGATGCCGTGTATTGTTTTTGTGAGAGAGTGTTAATGCACGAAGGGTGATGCCGTGCCGCACGATGTACCATTCCGTGCCTTTATATGAGTGATTATGCACGAAGGATCATTCCGTGCCATGATTATGTGAGGTAAAAGCACGAAGGGTGATGCCGTGCCGATTACATTGATATTTGGTGAGGACGAGAGTAAAAGCACGAAGGGTGATGCCGTGCACTTGTTTGATTTCCTGGTTATTGTTGATATTTGAGTTACGGTGTTCTTTACGGTTATTTATTTGTTCCTGTTGTTACTTGATATCCCCGCAGCATGTCTCTCTTCCCCCTTCTTACTTTTAAATTATAAATTTCTGTCTTTATTTTTCCGTTGTATATGATTTAACTGCACATGTTTATTTGGTAGTTTGGTCCTAGCCTCGTCACTACTTCGCTGAGGTTAGGCTAGGCACTTACCAGCACATGGGGTCGGTTGTGCTGATACTACACTCTGCACTCTTTTGTGCAGATCCCGGTTCCATAGCTTTCGGACCGCAGTGAGATTGCTGTTTCTAGTTCATCAGGCGACCCGAGGTAGTCCTCCAAGCGTCCGCAGGCCTTGGCGTCTCTTTCTATCTTTTATCCTGTTTCTTTCATGTACTTCCAGAGACAGTGTTGTATTACTCTTTTTTTCAGACCTTTATTTGTAGTACTCCTAGACAGTCTGTGAGATTGTGACACTAGTCTTGGGTAGTTTTGTTACGGATTGGTATTGGTAGTATTATTAAAATATTTCATTTCAGTCTTACGCTTATTAAATTCTGTTGTTTATTAAATGTTAGTTCTTAATTGTTAATGGATTAAAAATGGAAACAAGGTAAATAATTCGATTGGTAAGCTTGCCTAGCTTTCACTAGTAGGCGCCACCACGACCCCCGAGGGTGGGAAATCCGGGTCGCGACAAGTTGGTATGAGAGCTCTAGGTTACTTAGGTCTCACAATTCACGGACAAGCTTAGTAGAGTCTGAGTGATCGGTACGGAGACGTCTGTATTTATCCCCTAGAGGCTACAGAGTTAGGAAAAACTTCACATCTATTCTTTCCTATCGTGCGGTTTGGTTTCTCAATGCTAGTTGAATTTCTACTCTGTTCTTTCGTAGATGGCGAGAACACGCGCTTCCTCATCCACCGACAGCAGCCCAAGCCCCCAGCGGCAGCTCCCACGAGGGTAGAGGGTGAGGCCGTACTAGAGGCCGAGGCAGGGGCAGAGCTCAGCCCAGAGCAGCAGCACCAGTGGCGGAGCCTCAGGTTGAGTTTGACGAGGAGGTTCCGGCCCAGGCAGTTCCGGTAGGCGCAGCTTAGGTCCAAGAGGGGTTCATTGCTACCCCAATACTCCAGGATGCTCTGGTCCATCTAGTGGGACTTATGGAGAGTGTTACCGGGCAGGCTTGCTTCCTCTAGCACCAGCCGTCTCTCAAGCTGGGGGAGGAGCCCAGACTACTGTTACCCACACTCCGGAGCAGATGGCTCCCCAGTTCCAGAATCCAGCAGCTCAACCAGTTGGAGCAGTTCAGCCGGGTGTGGTAGCCCAGACCGGTGATGGAGCAGCTATGTCTGCTAATGCTTTGTGGAGATTGGACAGATTCACCAAGCTCTTCACTACCACTTTCAGCGGTGCATCTTCTGAGGATCCCCAAGATTATTTAGACAGCTGTCATGAGATTCTCAGGAACATGGGGATAGTGGAGACCAATGTGGTCGACTTTGCTACTTTTCGCTTATCTGAGTCCGCTAAGACTTGGTGGAGAGATTATTGTTTGGCTAGACCAGTTGGGTCACCAGCTTTGACTTGGGATCAGTTTTCTCAGCTATTCTTGGAGAAGTTTCTCCCTATCACTCAAAGATAAGGGTGTTCAAAACCGAACCGAAACCGAAGCTTAATGGTTTATTCGTATCGGGTTAACGGTTTAACAAACGGGGAACATATTGAATTTTTTTAATTAACGGCTTATCGGTTTGGGGGCGGATTATTCAAATTTCTTAACGGATAATATGTTAACCCCTTAAGAATATATATATATATATATATATATATATATATATATATATATATATAATTTATTTTTATCCATGTATATATTAAATAATCAAAAACCCTTCTTCCTCCGGTACACTATCAAAGTGAATTAGAATAAAGAAAGACCAAATAAAAGGAGTCATATAACTGTGACAAAAGACAAAATTTGCTGTCTGAAACAAGATAACAACACCAGTTACACCACTGCTTCATCAACTTTGCCTGCGTTTTAAGGCATCCTAGAATTCAAAGCATGACGAACATTTGTTTTAACAACGGCCAATTGGAAATCTTTCACATGGACTAAGGCCAATGTGTATAAACATAAATAAGATTCTAGACAGATGATTTACCCATCGCGTTGTCTCTTCTACTTCGTCCCTCTTAGTACGTCGACCACCTATTTAAACATACAGAGACTAAATTTTATTTTATTTTGATTGAATAGGCTGATAAACTGCCCGATAACCGTCCGATAAGAGCTAAACTGATACCAATCCGCACGATATCTTATCGGGTGGCTACCGGATTAATACCTTAAAAGCCGATAACCGCTAAGCCAAACCGTTAAAGTAATAACCGCCCAATCCGCTCGATAAGCAGCCCTACTCAGAGAGAGATCTACCAGAGGCAATTTGAGCGTCTCCAGCAGGGTTCCATGACTGACTCAGTACAAAACCAGGTTTATTGATTTGGCCCGTCATGCTCTCCTTATACTTCCCATTGACAGAGAGAGGGTGAGGAGGTTCATTGAGGGACTCATTCAGCCTATTCGACTTCAGATGGCCAAGGAGATGGGGAGTGAGATTTCTTTTCAGGAGGCGGCCAATGTGGCCAGGAGGGTTGAGATGGTTCTATCCCAAGGGGGTGGTCGGGGGTCTGACAAGAGGCCTCGTCATTCAGGCAGATTCAGCGGTGCCTCGTCTGGAGGCAGGGATTCTTTTTGTAGAAGCCATCCTCCTAGGCCTTTTCAGTCAGCACTTCAGGTTTCGCACGGTGCTTCAGGTGGCCGTGGTTCTCACATGCAGTATTCTGATCAGCAGTCCTACAGTGCACCACCAGCTCCTATCAGTGCATCGCCGCTCCAGAGTTTTTGGGGTAGTCATTCAGGTCGTCAGGGTCAGCAGTCTCAGCAGCCGAGGGCTTGTTATACTTGTGGCAATAAGGGTCATATTGCTAGGTTCTGCCCTCGAGCACCAAGCAGATCTCAGCATCAGCGTTCCTGTGCCATGGTTCAAGCACCGGGTGTTCCACAGCCCGCTCAGCCAGCTAGGGATGGAGGTAGAGGTGCTAGAGGTGGAGGCCAGCCAGCAGCAGGCCGTTCTAGAGATGTAGTTCCGAGTGGTAGGGCCCAGCCCTGATGTTATGCTCTTCCAGCCAAGCCTGAGGCTGAGGCTTCCGATGCGGTTATCACAGGTATGATTCTGGTTTGTAGTAGGGATGCTTCAGTGCTATTTGATCCGGGGTCTACATACTCTTATGTGTCATCTTATTTTGCGCCGTATCTGGTAATGCCTAGTGATTCTTTGAGTGCTCCTATTTATGTGTCTACACCGGTGGGTGATTCTATTATGGTAGATCGTGTTCATCGTTCTTGCATAGCTGTGATTGGGGGTCTTGAGACCCGAGTAGATTTGTTACTATTGGACATGGTTGATTTTGATGTCATATTGGGGATAGACTGGTTATCACCTTACCACGCTATCTTGGATTGTCATTCCAAGACTGTGACCTTAGCCTTACCGGGTCTACCTCGTCTTGAGTGGAGAGGGACTCCTGGTCATTCTACCCGTAGTGTTATCTCATATATGAAGGCTCGGCGTATGGTCGAAAAGGGGTGTTTAGCTTATTTGGCATATGTTCGTGATTCTAGTGTCGAGGTTCCTTCTATTGATTCTGTGCCTGTAGTTCGTGAGTTTCCTGAGGTATTCCTGTCAGACTTGCCGGGTACGCCACCCAACAGGGATATTGACTTCTGCATTGATTTGACTCCGGGCACCCAGTCTATTTCAATCCTGCCGTATCGTATGGCCCTGCCTGAGTTAAAAGAGTTGAAGGAGCAATTGCAAGACTTGCTTGATAAGGGCTTCATTAGGCCCAGTGTCTCGCCATGGGGTGCACCGGTGTTGTTTGTCGAGAAGAAGGACGGATCGTGAGGATGTGTATAGATTACCGGTAGTTGAACAAGATCACAATCAAGAATAAGTACCCATTACCGAGGATTGATGATTTGTTTGACCAGCTTCAGGGTGCCCAAGTGTTTTCTAAGATCGACTTGAGATCGGGCTACCATCAGTTGAGGATTAGGGCATCCGATGTCCCTAAGACAGCTTTCCGCACTCGGTACGGGCATTATGAGTTCTTAGTGATGTTATTCGGATTGACAAATGCCCCAGCAGCTTTCATGAATTTGATGAACCGAGTGTTCAGGCCATACTTGGATTTGTTCGTGATTTTCTTCATTGATGATATTTTGATTTATTCCCGCAGCAGGGAGGAGCATGAGCAACATTTGAGAGTGGTTCTTCAGACTCTGAGAGATAGTCAAGGTTATCCTAAGTTTTTGAAGTGTGAGTTCTGGTTGAGTTCAGTTGCATTCTTGGGTCACGTTGTTTCAGCAGAAGGTATTCAAGTGGATCCGAAGAAAATAGAGGCAGTCAAGAACTGGCCTCGACCCACATCAGCTACAAAGATCCAGAGTTTCTTGGATTTGGCAGGCTATTACCGTCGGTTTGTGGAGGGGTTTTCATCTATTGCAGCTTCGATGACCAGGTTGACCCAGAAGGGTGCCCAGTTCAAGTGGTCGGACGAGTGTGAGGCGATCTTTCAGAAGCTCAAGACAGCTTTGACTACGGCGCCGGTGTTTGTTTTTCCCACTAGTTCAAGGCCGTATACAATTTATTGTGATGCATCTCGTATTGGACTTGGTGCGGTGTTGATGCAGGATGGCAAGGTTATTGCTTATGCTTCACGTCAGTTGAAGATTCATGAGAAGAACTATCCAGTCCATGATTTGGAGTTAGCAGCCATTGTTCACGCGTTGAAGATTTGGAGGCACTATTTATATGGCGTGTCATGTGAGGTGTTCACGGATCACAAGAGTTTGCAATACTTGTTCAAGCAGAAAGAGCTAAATTTGAGGCAGAGAAGGTGGTTGAAGTTATTGAAAGACTATGACGTCACCATCTTATATCATCCGGGGAAGGCCAATGTGGTGGTCGATGCTTTGAGTAGGAAGTCAGCCAGTATGGGCAGTCTTGCATATATTACGCTCGGTGAGAGACCGCTTGCTTTGGATGTTCAGGCTTTGGCCAATCAGTTCGTGAGGTTAGATGTTTCTGAGCCCAGACGTGTGTTAGCTTGCATAGTCGCTCGTTCTTCATTATTTGAGCGCATCTGAGATCGGCAGTATAATGATCCCCATCTGTGTGTCCTAAGGGACACGGTGCAGCACGGTGGCGCCAAGCAGGTCACAGTTGGAGATGATGGAGTTTTGAGGATATAGGGTCATATTTGTGTGCCTAATGTGGATGGACTTCGAGAGTTGATTCTAGAGGAGGCCCATAGTTCCCGGTACTCTATTCATCCGGGCGCCACTAAGATGTATCAGGATTTGCGGCAGCATTACTGGTGAGGAGGATGAAGAAGGACATTATTGCCTATGTAGCTTGGTGTTTGAATTGTTAGGAGGTAAAGTACGAGCATCAGAGACCTGGTGGTTTTTTCCAGAAGATTGAGATTCCTGAGTGGAAGGGGGAGCGTATCACTATGGACTTTGTTGTTGGACTCCCACGAACTCAGAAGAAGTTCGACGCAATATGGGTTATTGTTGATAGGCTGACCAAGTCAGCACATTTCATCCCTGTGGCAGTCTCCTATTCTTCTGAGAGGTTGGCTGAGATCTATATCCGGGAGATTGTTCGTCTTCATGGTGTGCCCGTGTCTATCATTTCTAATCGAGGTATGCAGTTTACCTCGCATTTCTGGAGGGCAGTTCAGCGTGAGTTGGGCACACGGGTCGAGTTGAGCACAGCATTTCATCCTCAGACGGACGAGCAGTCCAAACGCACTATTCAAATTTTGGAGGATATGCTTCGAGCTTGTGTTATTGATTTTGGAGGCTCTTGGGACCAGTTTTTGCCTTTAGCAGAGTTTGCCTACATCAACAGCTACCAGTCAAGCATTCAGATGGCTCCTTATGAGGCTTTATATGGTAGGCGATATCGGTTGTCGGTTGGGTGGTTTGAGCCGGGAGAGGCTTGGTTGTTGGGTACGGATCTAGTACAGGATGCCTTGGACAAGGTCAGGATCATTCAGGATAGACTTCGTACAACTCAGTCCAGGCAAAAAAGTTATGCCGGCCGTAAGGTTCGTGATATGGCATTCATGGTTGGTGAGCGGGTGTTGCTTCGGGTGTTGCCTATGAAGGGCGTGATGAGATTTGGTAAGAGGGGCAAGCTTAGCCCTAGGTTCATTGGCCCGTTTGAGATTCTTGATCGAGTGGGGGAGGTGGCTTACAGACTTGCGTTGCCACCGAGCTTATCAGCCGTGCATCCAGTGTTTCATGTGTCCATGCTTCGGAAGTATCACGGCGATCCATCCCACGTGTTAGATTTCAGCACTTTCCAGTTGGACAAGGACTTGTCCTATGAGGAGGAGCCGGTAGCTATTCTAGACCGGCAGGTTCGTAAGTTGAGATCTAAGAGCTTCCCTTCTGTTCGTGTTCAATGAAGAGTCAGCCTGCTGAGGCATCGACCTGGGAGTCCGAGTCCGATATGCGGAACTGATACTCCCATCTTTTCTCCGACTCAGGGTACTTCCTTCTTATGTCCGTTCGAGAACGAACGATTGTTTTAGAGGTGGAGGATGTGATGACCCAAAAGGTCATCACTCGTTTTGGAAGTAAATTCTGTGTTCCGAGGTCTTAAAACCTCCTTTTTGCCTTACCTCAATTTGCGTGCGCAGTTCGGACGTGTATCCGGAAAGCCATTATGTGAAAATCGGTGAAAATAAATAAATTTTTCTTTTAAAATGAATTTAAGTTGACTTCGGTCAACATTTTGGGTAAACGGACTCGGACCCGTGATTTGACGGTCCCGGGGGATCCGTAGGAAAATATGGGACTTGGGTATATGCCCGGAATCGAATTCCGAGGTCCCAAGCCCGAGAAATGAATTTTTAAAGAAAATTATTTATTGGAATATATATGAGTTTTTGGAAATGAAATGTGTTTGAAATTTGATGGTATCGAGCCTGTATTTTGGTTCCGGAGCCCGGTACAAGTCTTATATGTGAATTAAGTTGAGCCTGTAAAGTTTGGTAAGAAACGGAGATCATATGACGTGATTCGGAACCTTAGTTGTAAAATTTGAAACTTTGAAAGTTCTTGAGATTTTCTTTGATTTTGAGGTTAAATTCATAGTTGTTCATGTTATTTTGATGATTTGATTGCACTAGCAAGTCCGTATGACGTTTTTAGGTTAGTGTGCATGTTTGGTTTGGAGCCCCGAGGGCTCGGGTGAGTTTTGGATAGGCCATGGAGTGAAATTTGCACTTAGGAATTGTTGGTGTGTTGCAGGTCTGTAGGCTTCGCATTTGCGAAGCCTGGCTCGCAAATGCGAGCTCGCAAATGCGAACTATGGCCTAGGGTGCCTTGCTCGCAAATGCGATGTATTTATCGCAAATGCGACGGCAGCATTGCAAATGCGAAGAGTACAGTGATCCTCAGGGTTCGCAAATGCGATTTTAGCAGGTTCTGAAAGGTTCTCAATTGCGAACCCTGGTCGCAATTGCGACATCTGCGACCTGCAAATTTATGACTTAGCCGAAAATCTTTCATTTTTCAAACTCTTTCAAAACATAAACTCTCTTGGGCGATTTTTCAAAGAAAAGTTCTTCTCCAAATCGATTGTAAGTCGTTTCTAACTCGTTTTCTTCAATATTTAACATCTTTTCACATGATTTCAACTCAAAATCAAAGGTTTTCATGGGGGCAATTGGGTGTTTTGGGTAGAACTTAGGTTTTTCAAATTTTGGGGATTTGGACCTCAATTTGAGGTCCGATTTCAAAACAAATTATATATTTGGGTTCGTGGGTGAATAGGTAATCAGGTTTTGGTTCGAACCTCGGGTTTTGACCATGTGGGCCCGGGGGCGATTTTTGACGTTTTGGGAAAAACTCTAGAAAATCTATTTTCATGCACTAGAATTGATTCATTTAGCATTTATTGATATAGTTAAGTAACTTGTGGCTAGACACAAGCAAATTGGTGGTGGAATCAAGAGGTAAAGCGGTAGTTGAGGCTTGAATTGTGTTCGTGGCATCGAGGTAAGTGTTTGGTCTAACCTTAGCTTGAGGGATTAGGAGTCGTGTCCTATTTTCTATGTCTTAATTGTTGAGTACGACGTATATGCATGGTGATGAGTACCTATACGTTGGTGTTAAGCATGCACGTGAGTCTTATACTATCATTAATGTCACTCCGTTTTGTATTGTTCATGCCTTATATGATATTACCATTGTTGAACAAGGCTTGTGGAAATAAAGTGAGTAATTGAACATTTAAGAGCGTTGGCTCAAGTTGTGAATTGATTTGTGAAAGTATCATGGGTATTTGAACATTGTAGAGCGTTGGCTCAAGTTGTGAATCAAATTGTGAAAGTATCATTGGTAATTGAGTATAGTAGAGCGTTGGCTCAAGTTGTAAATTGAGTTGTGAAGTAAATGTGAAAAAGAGAAGAGGATTATGATGTTGTCTCCCTTGCTGGGATGTTGTTGCTTTTAATATTGTTCCCTTGCCGGGAGGTTGTTGCTTTTAATATTGTTCCCTTGCCGGGATGTGGTTTCTTTTGATATTGTTCCCTTGCCGGGATGTTGTTGCTTTTGATATTGTTCCCTTGCCGGGATCTTCATTGTGATTTTATTGTGATTTCATTTATTTCCTTGCCCTTATTGTTTGTGATTGTTGTTTGGGTGAGGAAGAGTGTTAAAGCACGAAGGGTGATGTCGTGTATTGTTTTTGTGAGAGAGTGTTAATGCACGAAGGGTGATGCCATGCCGCACGATCTACCATTCCATGCCTTTCTATGAGTGATTATGCACGAAGGATTATTCCGTGCCATGATTATGTGAGGTAAAAGCACGAAGGGTGATGTCTTTCCGATTATATTGATATTTGGCGAGGACGAAGAGTAAAAGCACGAAGGGTGATGCCGTGTACTTGTTTGATTTCCTGGTTATTGTTGATATTTGAGTTACGGTGTTCTTTACGGTTATTTATTTGTTCCTGTTGTTACTTGATATCCCCGCAGCATGTCTCTCTTCCCCCTTCTTACTTTTAAATTGTAAATTTCTGTCTTTATTTTCCGCTGTATATGATTTAACTGCACAGGTTTATTTGGTAGTCTGGTCCTAGCCTCGTCATTACTTCGCCGAGGTCAGGCTAGGTACTTACCAACACATGGGGTCGATTGTGCTGATACTACACTCTGCACTCTTTTGTGCAGATCCCGGTGCCATAGCTTTCGGACCGCAGTGAGATTGCTGCTTCTAGTTCATCAGGCGACCCGAGGTAGTCCTCCAGGCGTCCGCAGGCCTTGGCGTCTCCTTCTATCTTTTATCATGTTTCTTTCATGTACTTCCAGAGACATTGTTGTATTACTTTTTTTCCAGACCTTTATTTGTAGTACTCCTAGACAGTCTGTGAAATTGTGACACCAGTCTTGGGTAATTTTGTTACGGATTGGTATTGGTAGCATTATTTAAACATTTCATTTCAGTCTTCCGCTTATTAAATTATGTTGTTTATTAAATGCTAGTTCTTAATTATTAACGGATTAAAAATGGAAACAAGGTAAATAATTCGATTGGTTAGCTTGCCTAGGTTTCACTAATAGGCGCCATCACAACCCCCGAGGGTGGGAAATCCGGGTCGTGATACAGGCAAAGTCTAAAAAGTGAAATAATACTCAGAAAAAAATAAAAAAGAAAGAAAGATGTTGTTGTCTCTTATGTTGAATGGGCCACTTCTAGTTCAAATACAAAACCTCAAAAAGGTTAAGGATAACAGGATGTCTTTTGCGGTAAATATTTTAATCAATTATGAGGGAAAATAAAAATTGGGGTATGTATTAAATATTCATTTGATTTTTGTACTTTTCAAGAGGATACTTTCTTTATCTCCTTTCCCCTTTTTCTTGATCTTTGGGATGGAAAAATAAGCTTTAGTTAATTTCTCATGAGTATTTCTTTATGTAACCGGTTAATTCAGTGGCAATAACGGAAGCATATATAGAAAGAAGTTATATTTATAAGACTGTAACGTTCCTGCTTTCATTATTCTCCCGTTTATATTATGTACTGATTCGGCACTTTAATGCTTTCAAATTTTGCATGGTTTTTAGTCAATGTATCTACGTGGTGAAATTCCATCCAAAAGTAGCCATCTCGTTGGTTGCCCATGTATGGGTCAAAATCAGATCAGAGAAATTCGACATGCGGAGACAATTGGGCAAGGTCGGACAGGCCGAGGCCGGATACTCATCAATAAGGTCGTGGTCGGGCAGGCCAAGGTCGGACAGTCATCAATAAGGCCAAGGTCGGACAGTCATCAATAAGGCCGAGGTCGGACAGTCATCAATAAGGCCGAGGTCGGACAGGCTGAAGTCGGACAGGCCGAGGTTGGACAGTCATCAATAAGGGCGAGGTCGGACAGTCATCAATAAGGCCGAGGTCGGACAGGGATGAAACAGCTAGTTTGCTTTGGAATCCTCAAAACGAATATTCTACTGAATATTCCCTCTAATTGTACTTTTTTTGGGGTTTTCTAGGAATACCCCTTATAAATAGGAAGAGAGGACTTCCCAAAAAGGGCTCTCTCTATCTCTCTCTCCCTCTCCCTCTCTCTGGAAAATATGTAAACACTCCTCTCTAAAGAGATTAGAGGATCTGTGATCTCAGACCTTCATCAGATCCAAAAAGGGTCCTAGGGTTCTTGTATTTGTTTATCATTCATCTTTATCAAATGAAAGAGGATCCGTCTCACTCAAGATTGGGTGAATCTTTTTATTTATTTACATTTTATTGCCATTTAATGTTACTTAATGCATCTTTCTTTGTGCTATTAAGTCTAGCTGTAATCACTGTCAGCATTCATTCTCAGCTATGTTTTTCTATTTATATTATTCATCTAGGATCTAGAATTAATTATCCTTAACTAGGATTTACCCTCCATCTTCTTATTTAATTAGTTTAACAAAAAAGGTCTCATACTTCTTTGCTCAAACAATTTGGCGTCGTCTGTGGGGATTTTCTAGTTAAAATTTTAGTTTCCTCTAGATCTAAAATTCGATTCTAGCAAGTTCGTAGAGTAGCGTCGCTGTTTGGGATTGCTGCACAAAAAGAGGATCAAAATCTATCCAGATCTAGATCTAGCCGAAAAAGGAAAAATTACGGCGATTACAGTGATCCCATTCTTATTTGACTATGTACAGATTTATGGTTATTACAATGATCTCTCCTACTCATAGACTAACCAGATATCTCACAATTACCCAAAATTCCTTAAAACAAACATGACTAGTAATTGATTTTGCTACGAAAAGGAAATTTCTTCAACCCCATTTGCTCCCATCGGTTGAAAGATATCCTTTTTCTCTTTCGCTTTCAAGATTGGGAGGTCACAGATGTAGACTGCATTTTCAACTTCATCATCATTAAAAAGACAACATTCACGAGGTGATGAATTTGGGAGCTATTCGACTCTACTTCAGCGTCACTGCTTCCTGCTAACTGCGCTTGCCCTCCTAGCATTTCTTTGCACTATCTATCTCTACTTTGCAGTCACTTTAGGAGCCAGTGACTCATGTTCTGGTTTGAAAGGGACTCAAAAAAGCAGCATGCTATGTGGAGAGTGGAAAAGCGTCAATAGCCAAAAGCAAACTCAAGTTCTTCTAGCACATAGATGGTTTTCTAGCTGAAATAACAGTTAGCTGAATGATTGCTCCTTTCTTTCCTTGTGAGGGGCATACTCGTATAGCTCAATGCAACATTCCTCCCCACTCGCCGACCGATCAAATCGAGGTAACGAATGATTTTATTTGGTTTAACTAACTATTTTCCTAAGTGGGATAGAAGCAGGAGCATTCTCCCAGATGTGCGAACAAGAAACGCCTCATATTCTCCAATGCAAGCAAAATTAAGCAAACTGGGACTCACCCAGGAAACACACAAAAGCAAACTGGGACTCACCCAGAAAACGCAGAAGCTAAGCGAAACTGGGACTCACCCAGGGAACACCCAATATTCTCCAGTAAAAACAAAACCGAGTACGCCAGGACTCACCCCGACGTACGCACAAACAATGCGGTGACCTATGAAATTCTCCAAAATCTGACAATGGAACAACGGGTTAACATTTCGGCCTTAGCTCGAAATAACACCCCTACGGCCAAGGGCCATCGCCAAAAAGAAGAATTCAACCTCGCTCGAATTATAACGGGTTAACATTTCGGCCTTAGCTCGAAATAACACCCCTACGGCCAAAGGCCATCGCCAAAAAGAAGAATTCGACCTCGCTCGAATTACAACGGGTTAACATTTCGGCCTTAGCTCGAAATAACACCCCTACGGCCAAAGGCCATCGCCAAAAAGAAGAATTCGACCTCGCTCGAATTATAACGGGCTAACAAAAAGAAGACTTCGACCTC